>NW_024429188.1:104421011-105111311 GCF_017639785.1 Mesocricetus auratus | reverse complement strand
ACAAGGATCACCAATCAATGGTCATTAATATCCCTCAATGTCAATGGCCTCAACTTACCTATAAAAAGACACAGACTAGCAGAATGGATACGAAGACAGAACCCTTCCTTCTGCTGCATACAAGAAACACATCTCAACACCAAAGACAGACGTTATCTCAGAGTAAAGGGCTGGGAAAAGATCTTCCAATCAAACGGCCCCAAGAAACAAGCGGGCGTAGCAATCCTAATATCTAACAAATTAGACTTCAAATTAAAATCAATCAAAAGAGATGAAGAAGGGCACTTCATATTCATCAAAGGAAAAATACATCAAGACGAAGTCTCGATTTTAAATATCTACGCCCCAAATACAAAGGCACCTACATTCGTGAAAGAAACATTACTAAAGCTCAAAATGCACATAAAATCTCACACACTAATAGTAGGAGACTTCAACACTCCGCTCTCACCGCTAGATAGGACCTCCAGACAGAAACTTAACAAAGAAACAAAAGAATTAATAGAAGTTATGACCCAACTGGGTTTAACAGACATCTATAGAACATTCCACCCAAATACAAAGGGATATACCTTCTTCTCGGCACCACATGGAACCTTCTCTAAAATTGACCACATAATAGGAAACATAGCAAATCTCCACAGATACAAAAAAATTGGAATAACCCCCTGCATCTTATCAGACCACCATGCATTAACATTAGAATTCAACAATAACACAAATCGCAGAAACCCTACAAACTCATGGAGATTGAACAATGCACAATTGCACCATCCCTGGGTAAAGGAACAAATAAAAAAAGAAATTAAAGACTTCCTCGATTTCAATGAGAATGAAGACACAACATACACAAACTTATGGGACACTTTGAAAGCAGTGCTGAGAGGAAAGTTTATAGCACTAAGTGCCCACATGAAAAAACTGGAGAACAGTCATACTAGAGAATTAATAGCACAGCTGAATGTTCTAGAACAAAAAGAAGCAAACTCCCCCAGGAGGAGCAGACGCCAGGAAATAATCAAATTGAGGGCTGAAATCAATCAAGTAGAAACCAGGAAAACATTGAGAAGAATCAATGAAACAAAGAGTTGGTTCTTTGAGAAAATCAACAAAATAGACAAACCTCTGTCCAAACTAACCAAAAGACAGAGAGAGAACATGCTAATTAACAAAATCAGGGATGAGAAAGGGGACATAACAACGGACTCTGAGGAAATCAAGAGAATCATCAGGGCATACTTTGAAAATCTGTACTCCACAAAATTTGAAAATTTAAAGGAAATGGACAATTTCCTGGATAGATATCACTTGCCAAAACTAAATCAAGAACAGATAAATAATCTAAACAGACCTATAACCCCTAATGAAATAGAAGCAGTCATCAAAAGTCTCCCAAACAAAAAAAGCCCAGGCCCAGATGGCTTCAGTGCAGAATTCTACCAGAAATTCAAAGAAGAGCTCATTCCAATACTCGTCAAAGTATTCCACACTATAGAAGCAGGAGGCTCACTGCCAAACTCTTTCTACGAGGCTACAATTACCTTGATACCCAAGCCACACAAAGACACAACTAAGAAAGAGAACTATAGACCAATTTCCCTCATGAACATTGATGCAAAAATAATCAATAAAATACTTGCAAACCGGATTCAAGAACACATCAGAAAAATCATCCACCATGATCAAGTAGGCTTCATTCCAGGAATGCAGGGATGGTTCAACATTAGAAAATCTATCAATGTAATCCACCATATTAACAATCTGTGAAAGAAAAACCACATGATCATCTCACTAGATGCTGAAAAAGCCTTTGACAATATCCAGCACCCCTTCATGATAAAGGTCCTAGAGAGATCAGGGATAACAGGAACGTACCTGAACATAATAAAAGCAATATACAGTAAACCAACAGCTAACATCAAACTAAATGGAGAGAAACTCAAAGCAATTCCTCTAAAATCAGGAACAAGACAAGGCTGTCCACTCTCTCCATATCTCTTCAATATTGTACTTGAAGTTCTAGCTACAGCAATAAGACAACAAAAGGAGATAAAGGGGATACAAATAGGAAAAGAAGAAGTCAAGCTTTCATTATTTGCAGATGATATGATAGTTTACATATGTGACCCAAAAAACTCCGCAAGGTTACTCCTAGAGCTGATAAACAGCTTCAGCAAAGTGGCAGGATACAAGGTAAACTCAAAAAAATCAGTGGCCCTATTATATACAGATGATGAAGTGACTGAGAAAGAAATCAGAGAAACATCACCTTTTACAATAGCCAAAAACAGCATCAAATATCTGGGGATAATGTTAACCAAGGAAGTGAAAGACCTGTATATCAAAAACTTTGTGTCTTTGAAGAAAGAAATCAAAGAAGATACCAGAAAATGGAAAGATCTCCCATGCTCTTGGATTGGTAGGATCAACATAATAAAAATGGCAATCTTGCCAAAAGCAGTCTATAGATTCAATGCAATCCCTATCAAAATTCCATCACAATTCTTCAAGGACCTGGAAAGATCATTAATCAACTTTATATGGAAAAACAAAAGGCCCAGGATAGCCAAAACATCCCTATACAATAAAGGAACTTCAGGAGGCATCACCATACCTGATTTCAAGCTCTATTATAGAGCTATAGTCCTGAAAACAGCTTGGTATTGGCACAAAAATAGGCAGGTAGACCAATGGAACCGAATCGAAAGCCCTAATTTTAACCCACACACCTATGAACACCTGATTTTTGACAAAGAAGCTAAAACTGTACAGTGGAAAAAAGAAAGCATCTTCAACAAATGGTGCTGGCATAACTGGGTAATGGTATGCAGAAGACTGCAGATAGATCCATGTTTATCGCCTTGTACAAAACTTAAGTCCAAATGGATCAAAGATCTCAACATACATCCAGCCACACTGAAACTTTTAGAAGAGAAAGTGGGAGATACTCTTCAACGAGTTGGTACAGGAGACCACTTCCTAAACATAACACCAGTGGCACAGGCACTGAGATCAACAATTAACAAATGGGACCTTCTGAAACTAAAAAGCTTTTGTAAGGCAAAGGACACAATCAAAAAGACAAAAAGGCAGGCCACAGAATGGGAAAAGATATTCACTAACCCTACATCTGACAGAGGGCTAATCTCCAAAATTTACAAAGAACTCAAGAAACAAGTCTCCAAAACACCAAAGGATCCACTTGAAAGGTGGGGTACAGAGCTAAATAGAGAATTCTCAGTAGAGGAGGCTAAAATGGCCAAGAGACACTTAAGAAAGTGCTCAACATCCTTAGCCATCAGGGAAATGCAAATCAAAACAACTCTGAGATACCATCTTACTCCTGTCAGAATGGCTAGAATCAAAAACACCGAAGACAATTTATGCTGGAGAGGATGTGGAGAGAGAGGATCACTCCTCCATTGCTGGTGGGAATGCCGACTCATACAGCCTCTTTGGAAATCAGTATGGAGATTCCTCAGGAAAATGGGAATTAATCTACCACTAGACCCAGCAATTCCACTCTTAGGCATTTATCCAAATGAGGCAGGTTCATACAACAAGGGCATCTGCTCCACTATGTTCATAGCAGCATTGTTTGTAATAGCCAGAACCTGGAAGCAACCTAGATGCCCCTCAACTGAAGAGTGGATAGAGAAAATGTGGTACATTTACACAATGGAGTATTACTCAGCAGAAAAAAACAATGGAATCTTGAAATTCGCAGGGAAATGGATAGCACTGGAAGAAACCATCCTGAGTGAGGTAACCCAGTCGCAAAAAGACAAACATGGTATGTACTCACTCATATATGGATTTTAAATATGGATCAGGATAGTGCCAGTCTGCACTTCCACAGATAGAGAGTCTGGGAAACAGGAAAGAACCTAAAAGATATGCATATATGCATAGTACCCAAGAGAAGAGGATGGAGACAAGATCCTCTGAATGGATGGGGAACAGGGCGAGGGGGGTAGTGGGACCTGGGAAGAGTAGAGGGGGTAAAGAGGAAGGAGTTGGTCATGGGGGAACAGGAAGTTGAGGGGGTGGGGGTAAAATAGGGGAAGAGGGAATCATAGGATCGAAGACAGATCAGGCACCAGAGTGACCTCGAGTGATCTAAAGGTATAACATCAATTGGCAAGCTAAGCAATAGTGGAAGGACCACCTCGAATGCCCATTCCTGATAATGAACTTGATGTCTATAACTATCCGGGAGCCTTCATCCTGGGACTGATGGAAGCAGAGGCAAACACACAACTAAGCACTGAACTGAACCCAAGGAACCCAGTGACAGAGAGAGAGGAGTGATGAGCAAATTGGCAAGGAATGGGCTGGCAAAACCAGCAGAGACGGCTGATCTGAACAGGGGAGTGCTCTTGGACCCCAGACCGACAGTGGGGAGGCCAGAATGGGACTGATCTGGACCCCCAAATGTGAGTGTCAGTGAGAAGGCCTGGGCAACCTATGGGGCTCTGAGCTGTGGATCAGTGTCTATCCCTGGTATACAATCTGTCTTCATGTGCCTATGGCACAAAGAGAGATGCTCTCTCAGCCTGGACTCTTAGGGGAGTGCCTTGACCCTACCAAGAGTGAAATGATAGACTCTAGACATCCCCTATGTGGAGGCATTTGGCAATAGGGTGGGAGGGAGGGTGGAAGGGGAGTGCGGGAGGAGGGGAGGGAGAGGGAACTGGGATTGACATGTGAAACAAGCTATTTAAAATTAAAATAAAAAATGATTAAAAAAAAAAAAAAAGGACACTGCCCACCTCTTCTCTCTCTCTCTCTCTCTCTCTCTCTCTCTCTCTCTCTCTCTCTCTCTCTCTCTCTCTCTCTCTCTCTCTCTCTCTCCCTCTCTCTCTCTCTCTCTCTCTCTTCCTCCCTCCTTCTCTACCTGCCTCACTGTCTCCCCTTCCCCCTGCCTCTCTTTTCCTCTTTTCTGCTGTCCCTGTTCCAGATGCTGGTATCTCCCCTCCTTTCCCCCTTTCCCATTCATTTTCCCCTAATAAAAAAATCCCTTCCATATGAGCTCTGTCATATGGCTTCTTTCTCTCATGCCGCTTTTTAAAAATTATAACATATTATGCATTTAATATTGTCAAATAATTCCTTCATATCTATTGAAATGATCTTATGGTTTTTCTTTTCTTTTGCGTTTTTCTCATTTTTATTAGTTCTTTTGAGAATTTTGTACAAAGTGTTTTAATCATAGTCAGCCCTCTTCTAACTCCTCCTAGATACATCCCCTTTTCTTACTCACCCAACTTCCTGCACTCCCAAAGTAAAATTTGTGTCCTGTAAAGTACAACTTGTGTCACTCATATATTCTTGGATGTGTAACCTTCACTAGAATTTTTTGACCTGTCAGGGTCTATACAAATAAACCTGACTCTTCCTCTCCAACAGCAATCAATTGCTGAAAGCTCCTTAGCTACCAATGAGACATCTTTTGTCTTCTGAAAGGACTACTTATTCTGGTATTTGAATCCTGGCAAGGCATACATTCCCATGATTAAGCCCCTGCATCCCATAATAACAAAGACTTGCAGCTTTTGAAGCAACAGCACATAGCAGCACCATTTAGATGGACACAGAGATCTCATCATTTTAAACTCATCATTTACTATGATAAAACACCTTCTTTGGTAGGCTAGGATCCTTAAAGTCAAGGCCTAAACTATCATTCCAGGCTCATTTCCCCCATGCTTTCCTTCCCACATCATATGCCAGATATACCAGCCAACACCAACTTCCTTGTCATTGCCTAAGCATGCTCTGTAGAGTCTAAACTTTGCTTGTGTATACCATTTACTGAAATTGTCTTTCTCACTGTACAATATGTATTTATGACTCACATCCTTAATAGGTAATAAATTTCTTCTGGAGATTGCAGCACTCTTTTCCTAATAAGACCACTTATCTCTAATTGAACAATGAAATGGCAAGTCCAAAAGAACTGTCTCCAAATCATGCTGTAAGTTTTACTATGAAATAAAGGACTTCATTACTTCATTGGTAAAATGAACATACTGATAAGACTTAATGCTACAGTTCTGAGGATTAAATAACATAATGATCATTCGACCCTTAACACAAGGACTAATATGGAATAATCACTCAGAATCATTTCATACAGTCATTAGTATTAGTCTCTTTTCTTATACTGAAATATTCTAGAACCATGTCTGGGAATATACAGCATTTTCCTCAGGATGTATAAATAATGAGGACTGAGAAATCAGCTGTTAAATTGAATAGATTCAAAAGGAGTTATGGACAGTTTCCTAATGGAATAACAGAACAGCAAGTAGCTGAGGACTTGTACTGAACCAAAGATTTGTTTCAAACACATGTTTACCTATAACCAAAATGTATGATTCATGAAAGATTCAGGGAATTCTTAGGACACAGTACCATCTGGATACTATGTGGCTTTTTTAATGTGTTTAGATTGATATAGTGTTAAGATTTTTATTAACAGAAGTTTTTAGACAATTCCGAGTTTAAACAATTTGGTTCTTCCTTATTTTTTCTGCATTTAGAATTCACTGGGTCAGATAATTTCTGTTTACTTGGTGAATAGAAACTCATAGTGAAACTGTAGATTCAAATAAAATACTAGCTTTTGAATATCTTCTTGATGTTTGTTCAAATTGTAACCTTACTAAATAAGTACAGTCAAATTACAGTCAAATATTTCTTTTTTGTAATACACTGAGATAGTTCCACTATTTAGTGGTTATGTGTAATCTGACTTAATTAAAATAGTGTCAATTGAAATGTTAAATACTCTACTCATGGTCTCCTTAATACAGAAAGCAAGAGAGTATTAAAATACACAGCTATTAAAACTTGATAGCTATGAGAGGGGGTGTCTTATGTATGGCTAAAAAGAATACATGAAGCACAGCTTTAAAAGTACAAAGTCAGTAGTTTTTGTAATCAAATTAAATGTACTAGCTGTGGTATTTCTGAACGTTATTGAGATGTCTTTAGCTTTGTTTACTGTGTAGGCTAACGAACCCAATATAAGCCTGTCTTGGACATGTATTCATGTGCTTACATCACAGAATGTAGAAGAAAGACTCACAATAAACAGTTTCAGTATTCCCTCACTCTGACAATGGATTGGCTTCCTTTGAAGACAATGTCTCACTATGTAGCCAAAGGCAGCCATGCACTTTTCATCCTCCTATCTTCAAAGTGCTATGGTTACAGGAATGTGCTATCATACAAAGCTAAACAGCCACTACTGAAAGTCATTTTGAAAAAAAAGGGAAGAGACTCTCAAATGTGGGTTTGAATAATCATAACCGAATCCACACCAACTTCAAATTTTTAATATTTAGCTATTCTAAGGTTTTGATGCATATTTTTATTCCACATTCCTCATCCTTCCTGTGACCCTTACTGCCTCAATATCCTCCCAACTTAAAAGCTGAACAGGGCTTGGTTGTTTGCATTGGATAGTAGAGAAAGACAAAAGGGTGAAATAGTTTTGGCTTTAGACTTCAAAGAGGCTTCTCTGTTTCTACTTGCTCATGGACCTTTGCTATTTCCAGAAAAATTACACAACTTAGGTTAGTTTGTTTGAATTCCAGAGGGGAAAAAGGAATGCAGTTGACACCATAGCCCAATTCAACGTAGATTAGCCAATTTCAGAAAAGTTGAGATTAACAGAGCTGGTCAATAGAGCCTCACCTAAAACTGTTCACACTGTGATATGTGAGCTAAACACATGTATACCATTAGGATATTGAGCTTTTGTGTCTTTTATGTAGAATAATTGTGACTGTGGGTAAATTGTAAAATTTGTATATGTTATACAGAAAGGTTTAAAATATTATGCTACAGTAAGAATTCTATTTCCATGAATGAAGAACCAATATGTTTATAGTGTATTCCATGTGCACCCTTTCAGAATGATATTTTCTATCTCAGATGCTTATAATAAATATGAAACTTAAGTATATTCTAAAAATATTAAAATTAATTTTAAAATTAAAATGTATCGTATGAACATTTCAGAGGTAAAACTTGAAACTTCTAGAAAAAATTGTTGACTTTAGAATTAGGCAAATTATTAAGTATGATACCAAAGGTATGGTTGATAAAGGAAGATATTGACAAACTAAATTTTAAGTAAACATAAACTCTTGAGTTATAGAAAATCTTCATATTAAGTAAAATAAGTCAGATGCAGAAGGATAAATGCATGTTTTCTCTCATATGTGAAATCCAGATTCAAAGTGTGTGTGGGGGTATGTATGTGTGCGGGGGGTATAGGTCATGATACTGGAAAGAGGATCATGAGTTGCCAAGAAAAGATCCTAACAGAAGGAAAAATGAGAGAAGAATAAATACAACGTGACATGAAAGCTTAAGTGGGGCCTATTTGAGGAAAAATAGAAATCAATGAGATAGTCAGTGGGTGTTAGGAAAAACAAAGAAGGAAATAAATAAAACGGCACAATATGTATGAAATCTCATATTGAAACTCATTAAGTGTGAAAAAAACTAAAAGTAGAAGTATCATATGAACCAGCCATTAACACTTCTGATTATATACTCAAAGGACTCTTAAGTTCTACCACAAAGATATCTGCACACCATACTTATTGCTCCATGTTCACAGTAGCTAAGAAATGAATCCAGCCTAGATGTCTATCAATATATACACAATGGAATTTCATTCATGTGTCAAGAAATGAAATTATGTTATTTTGGAAATCATAACATTAAGTGAAATAAGTCAGACTAAGAAAGAAAAATATTGCATGTTTTCTGTTACATGAAGAATTTACATGTAAATTTGTATATTTGTATACAGGTGGGGCATGTGTGTTTGTATATCATAAAAAGAGAACCATGAGAAGGGAAAAAGAGATCTTAACAGAGAGAAAAGAAGCTAATGGAAAGCATTTAACTTGAAAGCACTAGGCAACAGTATTAGGGGATTATGAGGACTAACAATAGAATAGAGGATGAAGCTAAGAAGGATTAATAAAATTATACATATACACCATACATATGATAACCGTTATTTGTAAACAAACTTTCAAAATCAGTAAGAACAACTGGTATGAGACTCGTCAGACTTCATCAGAAATATATCAAAGTAGTAAATAAGCACATGAAAAATGTTCAACATTATTAGTCATTCTGAAAGCATAAACTAAAATCACAAGGTCTGGGGAGAAGACTCTTGTCATTACACACCAAACCACCAGAGTTCAGATTTGAAGTACCCACAGAAAAGCAAAATAAATATACTCTTGTATACCCCTGTAATCTCAGTGCTAGGAATGAAAAGACAAGTGGATTCCTGCTGGCCCACTTGCTGAACTGGCGAGCTCCAGGTTCAGTGAAAGACTGACTCAAAATACAAGGTGTAGAACAATCTAACACAGACCTCTGGACTCCACATACATGTGCATGCATGAGCTCATGGACACACTCACTCATACACACACACACACACACACACACACAATTACACACATACACAACCTGAAAGAGAAAAAAAAACAAGTGTTGGCAAGAATATAGATAATTAGAACCCTTATATATTAAAGGTCAAAATGAAAAATGTTTTAATCCATGATATATATCATATAATTTGTAGACAGTTAACTTTAATCTCCAACCTCTCTCTTCTATTACCTTCCCCTTTCCATTAATCTCCTTATTACACTACATTTATTCTCCTTATACTTTCATACAAATTTTGACAATTTCTTTAATTAAGCATAAACATACTACATGACAGTTATCTGTCCAAGTGACTAAAAAAAGGTGTTCTCTCAAAGATTTGTGAAGAAATGTTCCTCAAAACTTTTTCATATAAAATAAAAGCTACAGGAGCTGGAGAGATGGTTCAGTAGTTAAGACCGAGGCTAAATTCCCAGCACTGTATGATGACTCACAATTATGTGTAACATCAGTCCCAGGAGCTCGAATGCCCTCTTCTGACCTGTACAAGCACTGCATGCATGTGGTGCGCATAACCCACATACATAAAATAAAAATAAAAAATTTTTAAATAATGGGAATTGATCTAAAGTCCATCAACTGGAGAAAGAATAAGCTATATGCATATCCATCCAGTGGAATAATATTCATCTTTTCAAAGAGAAAGATTAATGATAGACTCTACATGAATGAATTTCAAAACATAATGCTAAGAAACAAAGAGGTAAAATATTGCATTTTGTTTAATTTTCTTTATATGAGTATATATAAAGGAGGAATTTATAATTACAGAAAACATCACTGGCCCCCTGGGCCTGGATGTAGGTGTGGGTGTTGCCAACACAAGGACATAAAAACTTCCTAAAGTGACAGAAATGTTCTAAAATTGTACTGTGGAGGCAGATGAACAGCACTAAAATTATTAAAATATGTAGAAATATATAATTAGACTGGATAAATTATATGTAATATACATCTCACAACAAGGAAGCTATTAACTGTCACATGAAAACATAGTTCTCTGTGGTACCACCCTAAATTCCATTAAAGGTTCACGAAGAAATATCACACATCTAAACTCAAACCTTCAAAGAAAAAGAGATGAGATGGCAGCAAAAGAGAAAATAGACACAAAATGAAAGATAAATAGTAGAAAGGAGTAGTAAATGATTTACCAAATAAAATAACCCTGAAGCCTAGGTAGTTACAGAAATAACTGGTTGGTTTTCTTTTAATATAAGACCTTCCCAAAAGCTCTTAAGTTAAAGACTTTGTCCCCATTGGGTGGTGCTATGATGAAGTAATTGGGTTATGAGGGCATGCTCTACTTTATGGATTAAGTCACTGGTAAATTCATAGCTGAGTGAGCTCTTCAAAGGTTGGAAGAAATAAGTTACTGAGCACACGACCCTGAAGTGTATATATTGCCCATGGGTCTTTGCTGACAGTTTGTGCTTTCTAGATAACACAAAGAAAGCAGCTTTACTCTACCACATCCTTCCTCTATAATGTTCTCCTTCATCACGGAACCGGAATAACGAGTGCCAAGACTCTGTGAACTGACACATTTGAAAGCATGAACCAAAATAACCATAATGGTTAATCTGGTCAACTCAGGATGTGGGAGGAAACCCACCTCTAAGCATGCCTCTGAGGACTTTCCAAGAGTGGGTTAATTGAGATGGGAAGACTGAGCCTAAATGGAGGGAGCATCATTCCATGGGCTATGCTTCTGCACTGAAGAAAATGGAGAAAGCAAATTGAGCATCAAGTTCGTGATCTGCTTCCTAACTGTGGATGGGGTAGGCTTATAGCAGCTGTCTGCTTATATCTGGCAAAAACTCAATAGACTTCTTAACTGTGTTGTTCTTAGAAAAACCATAATTGACTAGCCAGCCCAAAAGGTGTATACATGTCATGCTAGTACAGACAAAGCCTTGCTTGTGCTACTCATTATGGTAATTACACTCACCATGCCTTTAGCACGCTAAAGCTGCTGTCTGGAAGCTGATAAAATTAAACCCATTAAATTTAACTCATTGAATTGCATGTCACTAACCGTAAGGTATTGCACATGGAGAAAAGCACTATAAAGGTTTCAAATGTGCTAGTGCCCCTCTTACCATTTTGCATCTCATAGCATTAGCTATGGACATGTATTCTGGCCCCTTGCATTGTGAAGGATTAGGTTTTTAAGTTAATTTGCTTAGTATTCCAATTTCCCTGAGCCTTAAATCCCTCCATCAACACTAAGCTAGGGGATATCAGTCATCTCCAGCTTCTTCTCAGTAGGCCACCTTTTGACAAATACTTTAGCCAACCAACCAAATGAACTCTTGGCATCTTTTTAAAACTTTGTGAGCTTCTTTATTAAACCTAGACTTTCCCCTCTGTGTGTCCATAGTGATAAACACCTCCTCAAGGGACACAGTTTCTGTATCACCTCTAAGGGTCAGATTATTCTTGAGTTTGGTTATAGAAGCAATGATGGGTGGTTCCTGGTGGGGGCCATCAGCATTGTCTTGCCTGGTACAGGAAAGTTCACTGACTTGATTCTGCAGACAATGCAGGACCAATCCCCCCAATTAAAAGGCGAATATTGAAATGCTGTGCAGACTGAATGTGAGAATGTATCCTCTGGTAAGGACAGGTAGACTATTTATTCTGGTGAAAAAGATTTCAAAATCTGAGGGTTCAAGTCCTAAGCCTTATTAAGTTCCTGCTATACACCCTCATCCCAAGTTATAGGACCCTACTATTTTTCAATGAGCCTTCACTTTAACATCTGAGATTCTTCAAGACTGGGATTTGAAATTGTACTGTAAATCAGCCACTGTCTAATGAAGATTTGGGGTTGATTTTTGGCAATTTGGTCTCTATGGCTTTGGGAGAAAAGATTCTCTTCCAGAAGAAACTTAGAAACCATGTTTATGCTAATCTGGAGCTGGATAATTTTACAATTGAGCAATCATTTTTGTTTTCTCATGGCCAAATGTTCTATATAGTCACTCCTAGTCTCTCACAAGAGGTGAATCAGGATCACCAAATGCATTTATCTTGCTAAGTTCTTTAAATAGTGCACACCATGGATTTTCAGTTCTTTCCATGCCATTGGATGATGTTTTAGTAACTAGTTTGTCTAGTTGGAAAATCAGCATCTGATGATACCAAGCCATCTAGAGAAATTCGCACTTACCATTATGTTTCTTTAGAACCACTCCTGGTACCACAATCTGTAATGGGGTTTTCTAAAGGAACATAACTAAAAGCATGAATGTGTCTATATATGTATCAACACCTATGCAGATACATATATATATATATATAGATAGATAGATAGATATTGATACAAGTTTAAAGGGGCTTCATTAGAGTAGCCTACATATGTTATCGACATAGTCCAACAATGGCTATCTCAACAATCCACAAGGCTAGATTTCTCAGCAGTTCCAACCTGGTGCTGAAGGCTTAAAGGAGTCCTGGAGAACTGATGGTCTTCAGTCTGTGTTGGAAGTCTAAAGAAGCTCATTCTAATATCATTGAAAGAATCCCACAGCAACAGGATACATGAACTTTTCAGTGAAAGTGAGAACAAGCAGGCAATAAGGCAAAATTTTCACCTTTCATGTAATTTTATTTGGGCTACCACCAGTAGATGCCATCCACATTTAGGATGTGACTTCAGCTTGTCTGACAAGGAAATCTCTCAGTAGAGTACCCAGAGACTTAGGAGTTTTAACATTCAAGGTGTAGTCAAGTTGACATCCAAGACAAGATTAATCTCCACATATAAGAATGATTTAAAACCAGGCGAAGCTCATTTCAGGAAAGTCTGCCTATCCATCTATTGTTGCTGTAAAAGCTGTGTGTCTTGTTGTAATTGTTGTTGTTGTTATTTTTTGCTTAAGTAATCTTAAAATATCTGTCTCCCGCAGTGTAGTTGTCTGACTCTTTTAGTAGAGTATAGCAACTTGTAAAGTAGAAAGAGCCACTGTTACAAAGTCACAAATATAGGTTTTAGCTGCTCCAGTCCAGCTGAGCCTTATAGTTCAAAGAATGTGATTACCAATAGCTGAAGTCCTCACCTATACATAAACTCTCCTAATAGGAGCAAGAGAAGGCATTCTTCCAAGCCTCTAGCCTTTGTACTGAAGTTGTTTTTGTAAGTCATATTGGCATCAATAAACTTGTATATGGAGATCAAGGAAAAAAAAAAAAAAGAATGATTTAAAAATCTCAATAAAATTATATTAGACTTGGTGATTCTCCACACCAACTCATGTGGTCACATGTTTAATTCAATAAAGAAACAGAATGGGAGCAGCAGGGTCAATGGAGATAGAATGAGGTGGCAGGAATTTAATTAGAGAGAGGTTATGAGAACAGGGTCGACAACAAAGTATGCACGTATGAGAATCCTGTGCTGAAACCCAGTATTTTAAATACTAATCAGAGAGAGGTGAGGTGAGATTTACATTCTGAAAAAAAACTACAGTTAAGCAGCTCTGGAGTAGCTGATGAATATTTCCTCATCTATAAGATTAGAATATTTTCCATTAACCTACATTTCAAGAACATGTAGTAAATTGTTAAAATGTTGTGAAAAGTCAGCTTAATGTAAACTTTCCCCCATTATTAAAGAAACAGTGAACCAAGTCTGGTAGCATAAGCCTATAAATCTCAGGTACTCAGGAAGCAGGGGCAAGAAGAACTCCAGTTCAATGACTTCCTTGACTAGAGTGAGGTCAATGTCAACCTAGGCAAAACTGATCTGACTCAAAATAAAAAGTAAAAGAGTGCTTGGAATGTACATCAGCGGTAGATCATTTTATAGCATATTCACAGCTCTAACTTGAATCCTAAGTACAAAAAGGAAGAAAAGGAAGGGAAGGAGGGAAGGAAGGGGGGAGGCAGGGGAGAAAGGAAGAATGAAAGCACATCCAAAATAGGAAAAGGGAGAAACTTTTAGGAGATGTGGCCTTTAGTTGTTTAAGGAAGTTATTTTCTACTATTAGATTTCTGTAACTTTTTCCTTTTATCGTAAATATGTGATGAATATTCTCAAAAGCATCTTCCATATCTATTGAAATGGTTGCATGGTTTTCTTTCTTCACACAATATGATGACCTACTTATTCTGGATGCATTCTCTCTTTTATGCATTGTGAGCTTATATTTGGAAGTATTTTACTGGAGATTTATTGGAGATTTTTGAATGCATGTTATGATGGACTTTAATGTGTAGTTTTCTTTGTTAGAATGTCTTTATCTGATTTCCTTAGTAATATAATGCTGGTGTCATAAGTTGAGTTATGAAGCAGTTCTTTTTACTATGTGTCATGGAAGAATTTCTGAAGAGTTGTCATTATTTCTTTCTTAAGCACTTGATAAAATCTATTAGTGAAACTTTCTATAGTAAGATTTTTCTTAGTTAGAAATATTTAAACTAAAAATTTCATTTCTTAGACTTATACAGCACAATTCTTGTTGTTTAAGTCTCATTCAGTGAACTTTGAAATCTGTTAAAGAGCCCACATTTCACTCAAGTTATATAACTTGCCATTGTGCGGTTTTTGGTAATTGGTTATTATCTTTCTAATACTAGTGTTGCTTATACTGGCTCTCTGCCCTTCCCCTTCCTTCTCATTTTTCTTCTTTTCAGACATGCTCTAGTTGTATATTCTGGCCTGAGACTCTGCATGCAGACCAGGTTGACTTTGAATTTCTGTTCTCTGTCTCCTTGGTACTGGGATTTACATGTGTGAACCACAAGATATACTCTTCATTCTTGGACCTATACTTGATGATCCCTTTCTTTGGCCAGTCTGGCTGTAAGTTGTTCCCATTTGTTGAATTTGTATTTTGTTTCTCCAAGATATGGTTTCTCTGTTTAGCTCTTGTCCTGAAACTCACTGTGTAGACCAGATGGGTTTTAAACTTGGAGATCCACCTGCCTCTGCCTCCAAAGGTGTGCACCATCACTGCCCTGCAAATTTTCTGACTTTTGAAGAAATCTGTTTTCCCTTTGTTTCTCAAGTTAAGAGCTTGTATCTTTTAAATAAGAGAGAAAGAGAAAGAGAGAGAGAGAGAGAGAGAGAGAGAGAGAGAGAGAGAGAGAGAGAGAGTGCATGCCTAAGTATGCATATGAAAGTCAGAGAACACACCAGAACTCCTGGAACTGGAATTAAAGATAGTTTTGCGTCACTTTGTGGGTACTAGGAACCAAAGCCAGGTCCTCTACAAGAGTAAAAAGTTCTCTTCACTGCTGAACCAACTCTCCAACCCCACTGCCCTTATCTTCACATTTTCCCTCTCCTTGATTGTTGTTAGATGTTCTTTCCTTTGCCTAGTTTTCTCTGTGAAATATTGGAGCCTGGGTACAATTTCCCTCTTTTATAGTCTAGAATTCAATGTTGCAATTTTTTTCTCTTAGTATCACTTTAGTTGTATCCCATGGAATTTATAGTATATTTTTGCTACTTTTAAACTCAAAATGTTTTCCAGTCTCCCTTGTTAATTTGACTTATTTCTACTTTGTTTTGCCAAGTTTAATTTTATTTTAGGCCAAAAACAGTTTGTATAGTCTAAACTATTTTAAGTGTATTAAGATTTGCTCTGTGGCCATGTTGGGTCTTAGTGAGAGTTAAATGTTTTTATTTAATGCCTTGTATGGTGGTTTGAAAGAAAATAACCCCCAAATATAGTGTGGCTTTGTTGGAGTGGGCATGACCTTGTTGAAGGAAACCTGTTACTGTAGAGTCAGGCCTTGAAAGTCTCACATATGCTTAGGCCAGCCCCACTGTCTCAGACCACTTCCTGTTGCCTGCAAGTCAAGATGTAGGACTCTCATATCCTTCTGCAGCACCATGTCTGCCTGCATACCACCTTGTTGCATCATGAAGATAATGGACTAAACCTCTGAAAATGCAAACCACCCCCAATTAAATGTTTTCCTTCTAAGAGTTGCCATGGTTATGGTGTCTCTTCATAGTAATAGAAACCCTAACTGAGGCAGAAGTTGGTACCAGGGACTATGATAGGGTGAGCCATGTTTTTGTTAGAAGGAATATGAACCTTGGGACTATGGGTTAGAAAAGCAGTTAAATGCTTCAAGTGCGGTATAATGGGCCAGCCTAATAGGAACATGGAAGACAGTCATGCTGAGCATGACTTGAACTGTGGGGTTCAAGAGGTTTCAGAGGAGAAAAATATTATTACATGGCCAAGAGATCAATCTTGTGATATTTTGGTGAAGATTGTGGCTAACTTTTGCCCTTGTCCAAAGAGTCTGTCTGAGGCTAAAGTGAAAAGTTTTGGATTAATTCCTTTGGCAGAAGAAATCTCAAAACTGCCTAGTATAGATTCTATTGTGTGGTCACTACTGTTAACTCTAATAAAGATATATAATGAAAAGATGCAAGCAGATCAAGAAAAAATATTTGAGAAAAGGGGCACCAGAAATCAGAATGGAACTAAGTTATGTATTCGAGGAGGTAAACAGATTAAGAAATGGAATGAAGGTAGTGGTGACCTCAGAAAAAGATCCCACCCAGCTGAGTTTCCAACTTGTGAAAAGGAATTAAAGAAAAGCTTAGAGCCAGGAGTAGTGGTGCACACTTTTAATCTCAGCACTCCATAGGTGCTGGTGGATCTCTGACTTTGAGGCTATCCTGATCTAAAAATTCAGTTTCAGAACAGCCAAGCTTAGGCAGTGAAGGAAATCATTGAAAACAGAAATTTAATGAAAATGTAATTGAATGAGGGGGTCATCTTCCAGCCCCAGTAATCAGCAGAACTTAGTAGCTCTAGTTACATGGCTTTTGTTTAAGCATTGAAGGAAGGGATTATGGAATTCGCCTCCATGACTAAAGGAATCCACTGAGGCCAGGTGTGTGTCAGGGCTATATCCTGAATGGAGGTCCAGAGTGATCATTGCTTGAAGCTGTGAAGTTGAAGTCTGGACTGCCTTGGAGCCCCCCAGGATGTTGGAGATGTCAGAGCTATGGGATACCTGCCCAGAAAAGCTGCTAACAGTGGGTACAACCAGCCCAAGAAAAGGAACTGTATTACAGTCAAGAAAGCTAAAGGGAATGGGAGATCTGAAGAGCATCTCAGACATGGGGAGATGCAGAGTTTGAAGTTTGCTCACCTAGTTTTCAGTCTTGCTTTGGTCCAGTATTTCCTCTCTATACTCTCTTCCATACATCTTGGAATGGAAATGTATATCTTTGTTATTATATGATGGAAGTATGTGATTTGCTCTTTGATTTTGATTTTAAGATTTCAGTTAAAAGAGTGCTTGAATCTTATAAGAGACTTTGAACTTTAGACTTTTAAACAATTTGGAGACTGGTATAGACTATAGGTAGTTTGAAGTTGGACTGAATATAAAAACTACAAGCCTTTGGGAGCCATGGAGTAGAATGTGATGGTTTGAACAAAATGGACTCCAAAGGTAGTAGCACTTCTGGGATCTGTGGCTTTGTTGGAGTAGGTCTTGATGTAAGAAGGGTGCCACTGTGTAGGCACAATTTGAGGTATCATATGTACTCAAGCCTCAAGCCCTGCCCAGTGTCTCATATCACTTCCTGTTGCCTATGGGTCAAAATATAGGAATCACAGTTCCTTTTCTAGCAACATATCTTCCTATACACTGCCCTGGCCCATCATGAAGTTAAAATATAAGCCACCCAGGTAAATGTTTTCTTTATAAGAGTTGTTATGGTTGTGGTGTATCTTCATAGCAATGGAAACCCTAACTAAGAAACCTTGTAAAAGCAAAGGTTTAAATTTTTATGTAGTCTAGAAAGGACTGCTGAGTGCTGACTAAGTCGCAATGATACTCTGTAATGTGACCATTGAAAATTTGTACTCCACAAAATTTGAAAATTTAAAGGAAATGGACAATTTTCTGGATAAATATCACTTACCAAAATTAAATAAAGAACAGATCAGCAATTTAAATAGTCCTATAACACCTAAGGAAATAGAAGCAGTCATCAAAAGTCTCCCAACCAAAAAAAGCCCAGGGCCAGATGGCTTCAGTGCAGAATTTTACCAGAAATTCAAACAACAGGTTATACCAATTCTCCTTAAAGCATTCCATGCAATAGAAGCAGAAGGGTCTTTGCCAAACTCTTTTCATGAGGCTTCAATAACATTGATACACAAGTCACAAAAAGACACAACTAAGAAAGAGAACTTCAGACCAATATCCCTCATGAACATTGATGCAAAAGTACTTAATAAAATGATGGCAAATTGGATCCAAGAACACATCAGAAACCTCATCCACCATGATCAAGTAAGCTTCATGCCAGGGAAGCAGGTATGGTTCAAAAATCCATCAGTGTGATCCACCATATAAGCAAACTGAGAAACAAAAATCAAATGATCATCTCACTAGATGCTGAAAAAGTCTTTGATAAAATCTAACACCCCTTCATGATAAAGGTCTTGGAGAGATCCGGGATGACAGGTACATACCTAAACATCATAAAAGATATATATAGCAATCCAACAGTCAACATCAAACTGAATGGAGAGAAACTCAAGGCAAATCCTCTAACATCAGGAACAAGGCAAGGCTGTCCCCTTTCCCCACATCTCTTCAATATTATACTGGAAGATCTAGCCAGAGCAATAAGACAACAAAAGGAGATCAAAGGGATACAAATTGCAAAGGAAGAGGTAAAACTTTCACTATTTGCAGATGACATGATAGTTTACATAAGTGACCCAAAAAACTCTATCAGGGAACTCTTGCAGCTGATAAACACCTTCAGCAACGTGGCAGGATACAAGATCAACTCAAGAAAATCAGTTGTGCCGGGCGGTGATGGCACACGCCTTTAATCCCAGCACTCGGGAGGCAGAGACAGGTGGATTGCTGTGAGTTCGAGGCTGGGCTGGACCGACAGCCTCCAAAACAATACAGAGAAACCCTGTCTCGTAAAAACCAAAAAAAAAGAAGAAGAAAATTAGTCGCCCTACTATATACAGACGATAAAAAGGCTGAGAAAGAAAGCAGAGAAACATCACCCTTTACAATTGCCACAAACAACATAAAATACCTGGGGGTAACACTAACCAAACAAGTGAAAGACCTGTATAACAAGAACTTTTGAGTTTTTAAAGAAAGAAATTAAAGAAGACACCAGGAAATGGAAAGATCTCCCATGCTTTTGGATAGGTAGGATCAATGTAGTAAAAATGGCAATCCTGCCAAGAGCAATCTACAGACTCAATGCAATCCCCATCAAAATCCCAGCACAACTCTTCACAGACCTTAAAAGAACAATTCTCAACTTTATATGGAAAAACAAAAAACCCAGGATAGCCAAGACAACACTGCTCAACAAAGCAATGTCTGGAGGAATCACCATTCCTGACTTCAAGCTCTATTATAAAGCCATTGGCACAAAAATAGACAGGTAGACCAATGGAATCGAATTGAAAACCCTGAGATTAATCCACAAACGTATTAACAGCTGATTTTCAAAAAAGAAGCTAAAATTATACAATGGAAAAAAAGAAAGCATCTTCAAAAACTGGTGCTGGCATAACTGGATGCTGGCATGTAGACGACTGCAGATACATCCATGTCTATCGCCATGCACAAAACTTAAGTCTAGATGGATCAAAGACCTCAACATACATCCAGCCACACTGAACCTGTTAGAAGAGAAAGTGGGAGGTACCCTTGAACGAATTGTTACTGGAGACTGCTTCGTGAACATAATACCAGTAGCACAAACACTGAGATCGACAATTAATAAATGGGACCTCCTAAAACTGAGAAGCTTCTGTAAAGCAAAGGACACAGTCAGCAAGACAAAAAGGCACCCCACAGATTAGGAAAAGATATTCACTAACCCCACATCTGACAGAGGGCTGATCTCCAAAATTTACAAAGAACTTTAGAAGCAAGTCTCCAAAACATCAAAGGATCCAATTAAAAAGTGGGGGTCTGAACTCAATAGAAAATTCTCAACTGAGGAGTATAAAATGGCTGAGAGACACTTGAGAAAGTGCTCAACATCCCTAGCCATTAGGGAAATGCAAATCAAAACAAGTCTGAAATATCATCTTACTCCTGTCAGAATGGCGAAAATCAAAAACACCAATGACAGTTTGTGCTGGAGAGGATGTGGAGAAAGGAGAACAGTCCTCCACTGCTGGTGGGAGTGCCAACTAGTACAACCACACTATGAAAATCAGTATGGAGATTCCTCAGGAAAATGGGTCTGAGTCTACCACAAGACCCTGCAATTCCACTCTTAGGCATACACACAAAAGATGCCCATTCACACAAGTAGGTCTGTTCCACTATGTTCATAGCAGCATTATATGTAATAGCTAGATCCTGGAAGCAACCTAGATGTCCCACAACTGAAGAGTGGATACAGAAAATGTGGAACATTTACATAATGGAGTACTACTCAGTGGAGAAAAACAATGGAATCTTGAAATTTGCAGGCAAATGGATGGCACTAGAGGAAACCATCCTGAGTGAGGTAACCCAGACACAAAAAGACAAACATGGTATGTACTCACTCATATATGGATTTTAGATACGGATCAGGGGAGTGTCAGACTACAGTCCCAGTGCCAGTGAGTTTGGGAAACAGGGAGGTTTCCAAGAGAGATGCATGATACCCCAGAGAAGTAGAATGAAGCAAGATCTCCTGAGCAGATTGGGAACATCGGGGGGAGGGGAGAGAGAACCAAGAAAAAGAGAGGGGGATAAGAGGAGGGGATAAGAACCATGGGGGAGCAGGAAGGTTGAGTCGTGGTAAGAATAGAGGAGAGCAGGATGAGAGATACCATAACAGATCGAGTCATTATAGGCTTGAGGAGAGAGCTGACACTAGTGAGATCTCCAGAGTTCTACAAGGATAACACCAACTGGCAAACTAAGTAGTAGTGGAGAGACTACACTAATAGCCCCTCCTTGATGATAGGGTTGATGACTACCCTATATGCTATCCTAGAATCTTCATCCCGGGACTGACGGAAGCAGAGATAGATACTCACAGCTAAACCCTGAACTGAACTCCTGGAACCTAGTTACAGAGATGGAGAAGTGATGAGCAAAGGGGTCAAGACCATGATGATGGAACCCACAAAGACAGCTGACCGGACAAGGGGGAGCTCTTGAATCCCAGACTGATGGCTGAGAGGCCAACAGGGGACTGATCCAGACTCCATAAACATAGTGCCAGGGAGGAGGTCACAGAAATAACCGGGGCCTTGGGTAGTAGATCAGTGTTTACCATGGTTTATGAATGAGCTTTGGGAGCCCATTCCAAATAGAGCGATGCTCTCTCATCCTGGGCACATGGGGAAGGGCCTAGGTCCTGCCCTGGATGAAATGACAGACTTTAGGGATCCTCCTCATGGAGGGCCTCACCCTCCATGGGGAATGATGTGGGGATTGGGTGGGGGGCTTTTGGGCTGGGAGAGGGACAACGGATGAGGGGTGAGAGAGAGAGCTGGGACTGACATGTGAAACATTCACGTTTCTAATTTAAATAAAAACATATATTGAGAAAAAAAACAAAGTGACAGAACAGGCCGAGTCAAAGAGGACAATCTTACGCTGTAGGCCCTATGGGGTTTTTTGTTTGTTTGTTTCTGTTTTTTTCTCCAGAAACAGCACACCATTTCAGACTTAAAATTAATGATTCTTTAATGAAGGAAGAAACTATAGAGGCCTCCCCTATGCAACATAAATTGTGCCTTTTATACCACTGAGATGTCTTATCCCATTTCCTGGTTTGTAAACCAATAGCTGAGAGTAAATTCTTGTAGGACCTGACAGTAGATCATATTTGTTTTGATAGGATCAACATTACACATTAAATGAGTGCAATACTTTGAACACCTAACCTCCCTGTCTCTACCTCCCTCATGCTGGGTTTACAACTGTCACCACCATGCATGCTTTTATGTGTTTCTGTGGACCAAAGGCTTCATGCATATTGGGTAAACACTGTATTAACTGAACTACATGCCCAGCTCAATTGGAGTGTGTCTGTAGATAGCATAGTTATCCATTGGAATAAATTTTGAGCATGTCTCTACAAGGGAGTTGGAGTTCAATGATTAATTATCAAGAATCTATTGACTTAGGATACTTCCTAAGGGCATGGGATTTGATACACTGTCAAGGACTTTCATGGGAAAAACTCACTGCACACACGTATCTTGAAAGCCTAGAGAAGATGATATATAACCTCATTCTGTGGGACATGGAAATACCAGAATTGCCCTAGCCAATAGTAAAAGAAGCAATAGGAAGTCTCTGGGAAGTGGATATACAGAAATGGATATATTCTATAAAGCCCACTACAGAGTTATATTCCCTGGTGGAATCCAAAGGAATCATGATTCTTTGGGGTCCTCAGGAATGTGCTAAGGAGAACCAGTAGGAATTTAAGTGGTAACTTTCTTGTGTGGGCCAGGAATGATGATAAGAGAGATTTTTGTAGTTTTGGCTTGTTAAAATGACACAGCATTAGAGGCCAGAAGCGAGAAATGACAGTCTCTAAGAAAATGTCATTTAAAAAATTAATCTGTATGTTATGAAGTACATCTAGGTTTGAGATCTCATTTGCTATGAATTTTGATGATAAGAAATGTGGGGGAAGACTAATGAATAACTTGGAGCATATTGTATCATACTAAGGTAAGTATTCTTTGATGTAAATCTCTTATTTTCATGATATTTACTTCAGATCAATTCCTAGAAGCAGAAAAGTTGTCTTCCAGCTCATGAATATTTTCAGAGTTTTTGGCTAATATTACTGGATTGCTCTTTCAATTGCAACCCATCAACATTCCTATTCTACATTCCATTACCAACACCAGATTCTAGACTCTTGTATGGATTTTCCAGTATAATAGGTAAAATGCTGTCTCTATGTGATACTGAATTTTCCCATATTTTATTTTGTTTCATACTTATTGATATCTTCTTTTATATATTTCTTTTAAAAATAATTTATTTATTCATTTTACATTTCAACTACAGTTCTCTCTACCACCCTGCCTCCTATCCCCTTTGCCCCCCCCCAGTCCACTCTTCCTCACAGGTATGTATATATATATATATATGTGTTATTTGGAAAAAATGAACATCTTTGTGCTATGAGGTTTTGATGTGGCATGAATAATAAAAAACTAGTGACAGATACTGGGGTTCAAGCTGGAGATCAGAAAAGCAAAGCAGCTAGCCACTAACTCTTACTTCTTCAACCAGGGCTGGAGAGATTCTGTCCTCACTGTGGCTGGCGACTAAATCCCTCTTTTAGACTGATTCACTCTCATGTATCCCTTGAACTCACAGAGATCCATTTGCCTCTGTCTCCTGACTCCTGGAATTAAAGTTGTGTGCCACCACTGCCCAGCTTCTATGGCTGTGGCTAGCTTTGCATTCTGATCTTCAGTGCCTTAATTAGATGATAAACAATATTTCACCACATTTTGAGATATTTTTTAAGGTTTTAATTCTTTAAAAATTATTATTAAGATAATAAAACTAATATTTATTTATTTTTCTTCCTACCCTCACCATCTTTATTATAATTGCTATTAGGTAGTGTCACAGTAACATTCATTTCCTTAGCCTACCACATACAGTATGTATGTTTTGCCAAAATAGAAAATGATATGATATAATGGAAAATTAAAAAGAAGGAAAAATACCGAGATAGTGGATAAGGGAGGAATGGTTGTCCTTTAGGGCCTTGGAGACAATGCTTGATGAAAGTTTGAGTCATTGATTCAATAAAGCAGTTTAATTGATTCTCAGAGTTTGGTGTAATAGATTGTTAGCTTCTCACTCCAGGCGGTGGCTATTATAAGGTTGGCATTTCACACTGATGATGAGGGAAAACTCCCTACAGCAACTGGAAAAAGCCATTTGGACTGATAGAAAAGATATAGTGTCAATCAGTGTGAACACGTTAGTGGAAGCAATCACAGTTCCCATCAGAGGTATCCTTCCTAGTAATGAGCATCAGATCTTAATGGCATTGTACAGTGTTACATATACTTGACTCAATGCACATCTCCTAAGTATTAAAAAATAATAAAGAATATGGACACTCTTCAAAGTACACCAATTACAGAGTTGTGACAGAAAGAGTCTTTTCAAAGAATTTTTCTGAAAGAAACAGAATAAGCCTTATGGGAACATTTTATGATGAATTGTGGCCAATATTTATATCCAGTCTAGCAGTTTCTAATATGCTCAGTTTTCTTTTGGGGTATGTATGCTGACAATGTTAATCCAATCTTCCCAGTAAACCTTAACCATCAAAAACATACATGTAGAAATATACTACATGATTTTGCATAATTGAAGCTCACACATAACAGTGAATTGTCTACTGAACCAAAATATTACCGATATATATTACTTTTACATACCTTTAATTTTCAGTATCATAAATGCATACCCAGGAAAGTATTGCTAATAAACAGTACATAGAAAGAAAAATGAGAAAAGGTTTTAAATACCCATACCTGACACTGTCCAGGTGGCCAAGAACCAGAGAAAAGATAGGTCATGGGCCTAGGGGAAAACCAAAAACTATTGTTCTGTTAAAGGACTATATCAATAAATGACTCCTAACGACATTCTGCTATATTCATACATCAGTGCCTTGCTCAGCCATCATCAGAAAAGCCTCCTCCTACAAATGCACAGAGAGTGAGAATCTTTAGAATACTCAGTCCTAAATGGAATGTCTTCAATAACTCCCCTGCCTCAGGAAACCATGTGGAAGAGGAGGCAGAAAGAGTCTAAGAGTGAGAGGTGGTGGATGAGTTCAAGGAAATACTGTCTTCCAGACACAACAGGACTGATGCACACATGAACTCACAGAATTATGTTAAGAGCAATGGTTTGAGAAAGAGCCAATTGAAGGGGAAATAAGCCACTTTAATATGTTGCTGTAAGTATTGAATCCCTGTTGTTCACAGTTGAACCGGATTGGTTTCACATTTGTTCCTGCAGTAATTAATCACCATTCTCTGCTCTGATTTTTGTCCTTTCACTGCAAGGACTAGGAACTGCATTTTCTGGATCCCTAATTGGAACTTATTGTCAGAGTTAATCCAATGCAGATACCATGGTCAAAGCGTAGAAACAGTGAGATTGTGGACAAGGCATTGATTCACCACCCTGTAACCAACTTGGCTGCGCTTTTTGCTGTGACTATCATAATTTGCCAAGTGCTACAATACTTATTGATTAATCCTTTCTCCATAGTTACAGGTCCCCATGAATTCTGGTATACTCCATGCTCCCCTGATTACTATAATCCTAAACACGGAAGCAGCTTCCCTTCATTGTTAGTCCCCAGTCAGCACACAATCTTTGTTAGCTTTTCTTGCCCTGCCTATGTCTTTGTCAAAGAGGTCTATGCTAATCCACACATGTGTACACTACTTGGGTATGCCATCTTTGACTTACTGGGACTTTGAATGATACAGCAGTGTTTAAAATGTAATTATTTCATTTGAAATTGTACAGGGTAACACAGACTTGTTTGTCAAGGACTAAAATCATGAATAACCTTCTAGTAAGTGTGTTACAATATAGGTTAATTTTAGCCCCTTACGTAAAGTTCTAAAACTCTAGGAAAGGGAAATGAGGGAATGAATTATGTTGCTGGCAGGGTTTTGAAGTAATATTGGTTAAATTTAGAACAGAAATAGAGAGTCCATACTTACTGCTCTATCTGTGGGCTTCACTATTTGGGTATGTAATTTCATTTCCTAATGGCTCTGACTTGGCTTAATGAAGTCAGCTAATGCTTCCTTTTAATTTTAATGGAAACTAATTTTATTTCTTTCTTTGCCTTTCTAAATTGTAATATCTCCTTCATCACCAAAAAAGAACTATTTCAGACATGCATTGATGACCTGGCTGCTCAGACTCAGAACTTAATATATTTTACCTATAGATGATGGACATATTAATTTTGTGTCACTGTTTTGACTCCAAGTGTACAATTTAAAAGCCAGACATAAATTCTGCCCTTTGCTTGATGACATTTTCAGCTGATATTGGTAACTTATTGTTAGCACAGTATGACCAATAAGAAAGCATCTGACAAAACAGTTGCAGTTGCGTCCCTTGCTTCATAATAAATCGTAACCTCTTTCCTTTATATCCAGCAAAGGCCTATTGAAAGAAAAGTTGGGCATTAAAGAAATGGCTTCTAATTCTAATTTATTTTCAAGCAAATTGAGCATAGGGTGTTCTAGTTTTCCATATACAATTTTTGGTGGATTTGTTAATGCATTTGATTTTTCTCAGCCATTCTTAAAGCACCTGGAGATTTTAACAAGGAAATACTTTGACTCATAAGTATTTGCATCTTTCAGCTAATTTTCTGATCTCAGTCCTTTATATTTCTGGGCTTTGGGCCACTACTCCATGAGGGCTGTGGAGGAGAAACCTTTATAGCTTATCCTAGGTAATGTCAGCAGGGCAGCTTGCTTGGCAGTCATGCTGTTTACATCCTTCCCAGCAAAAAGATGTTTTTCTTGGTCTGCATTCTCACAAAATGCTGCCCACAATGTTAATGGATTTTAGCTTATCCCTTCAAACTCAAGACTTCGCTGATGAATCTATGTAGGATTTCATGAATGGGGCCCATTATCAGGCATTTGCAGGGAAAATCCCAGCCTTCCAAGTGAGCACAGTGAACCTCTACAAGCCTGTCCCTAAGCAAGCTCATCTCGCTGCATAAAATCTGCAGAGCAAAGATACACGAAGCAGAACAAGGAAGTCTTAGAATACAGCCAATCTTTCCTCCCGCCTCTTGTCATACCCATTAAATGTTAAGACTTAATTAACTGTTTATTTTTCTGCCCCAGATTGTTACAGAGGAGCCTTTCAGAACCCAGATGGCAGAAATAGTTTGCTATTAGTTATATTGTGGAGAAGAAAAGTACTGTGCTTAGTCATCTTTTACTTTTTAGCCATCCTAAACCTGGTTTCAAGTCCCTGTACTCCACGAGGATGATACAAAGGACAAAATGGAGCAAAATTGAAAACTACTTTCTGAGTACCTACTGTGTATCATACGCCTATGCTGTAAGATATATACTATATATCATTTAGTAAATTTGCATTCAATATTACTAATATTGCTATTAGTAACTCCCTTTGAGAAATTAGAATACTCAAATCAAGGTGATGAAATTCACAAAATCTACATTTAATGAAAGATCTGGGATTGAAACTGGTTTATCTAGCCTTCAAATCTGTCTACTTATACCAAGGTATCTTGTACTTTATAAAACACCCATCTCTATGAGTTGCCTACATACTTTGCTCTGGGTTCTTATGGATAAACAGTATGTCTGATAGACATATAAAACTATGAAAAATTATTTGCTTATTCAGTGTATTCTTCTGTCTCTTGGCCAGACTATATCCACACTCTGAAGGGGCAAGCAGGCATCTTCAATCTTAAGCTACTTCTAAGATCGTCCTGTGCTGCTTATCAGAGAGTGTTCATCTTCTATATTAGAATATGAATAATTTTTCTAGAGTTTTCAAATGTGCTGTTAAGTTGCTAGTATGAGAACTTTCCAATTTCTTTATGTGGGCACTTGTGCTATCAACTTTCCTCTTTTGGCATACCTTTTATTGTGTCCCATAAATTTTAGTATGGTGTGTTATTTATTTAGATTGAATTCTTTAAAGTCTTTAATCTCTTTATTTCTACCTTGAACCAGTAGTCATTCAGTAGAGAGTAGTTCTGTATCCATGAGTTTATAGGCTTTCTGTTATTTCTGTTGTTAGACTCTAGTTTTGATCCATGGTGATCTGACAGGATACAGGGGATTATTCCAATTTTCTTGTATGTGTTGAGAGTTGATTAGTGATCAAGTATGTTGTCAGTTTTGGAGCAGGTTCTGTGAGATGCTGAGAAGGTATGTGCTTTTACGTTTGTGTGAAATGTTTTGCAGATATCTATTAGGTCCATTTGCTAGATAACATCTTTTAGTTCCAGTTTATTTTACTCTGTTTGTTTTTCATCTGGATGAACTGTCTGTTGGTGAGAGTGGGGTATTGAAGTCTCCCAATATTAGTGTGTGGGTCAATGTGTGGTTTAAGCTGTGGTGATGTTTCTTTTACGAATTTGAGTGTGCTTGTGTTTGGAGCATAGATGTGCCTAGTCTTATTAGGATATGTTTGGTAGATATCCTTGGGAGGCCTGTTCTTTTCTGAAGGGAAACTGAGGAGGATTGGATCTGGGGGAGAGGGGAGGTGGAGTAGAGAGGAACAGGAAGAATAGAGTAGGGGACTGCATTCTGGATGTGTTGAAAACAAAAAATAAAAATAATATAAATAATTGCATTCTAATGCTTCTTTTCTCACACTCAAAGCCTCTTTCAAATTCACTCCTCAGATAGAACGGCAGTTGGCATTGCCTCTTCACGCAATAACTAAGAGCTAGACTGAAAAAAAAAACAGCAGGGCATTATAGCCATGAAGCCAAAGACAAGGTTCCAAATCTCAAGAACCAGTTGTTTGGGCTCTTATCTGGAATCTGTTGATCTCATACATTTTTAAGCCATATTCCATGTACTGTTGGGGAGAACTCCTAGAAGAATGCTCCTGCAGCTTCTTAAAATGTCCTAGAGTCCTGCTGGCTGTATGACTTTTAGGATAGAAGATACAGCCTCTGACTGTTCTGGTTTGGGTAAAGTTGAACAGTCAAGGGGATCCACCACAAGCAGCAATAGCAGAAGCCAGAGCAGATAAGGGAGTGCTTCATTAGCTCCTCCTGAGGCCCCCAAGCTGTATGCTACCTTTCAATTATTTTAACTTGTGTGTATTCCTTAACTCAGTCTTCTCTGGCTTATTGACATTGTTGGTGTATTAAATAGAATCTCACTGTAGAATATAAGAATTTGGAAATTTGCTTCATGTGCAACCCCCAACTCTCCTTTGTAACTCTCTGGAAGATGACTTCATGCCTATGAATTACATCAGGAAAACTCAAGGTCAAAAATTTCTGTATCTAAAATCATATCAAGCAGTGCCATAGTTTAATTGACCACTACAACTTAGAATGGATACAAATGGCATATTAGTATATTAGATGTCTGTCAGCTCCCTTGAGTTAGCAGTTTAGTTAACCCTTTCCTTTCTGTGATTAGGAAGAAATTTGAATTGCCATGTCTCTCAGGGCCTACAAAGAGATATATTAGCGACTTCTTCACAGTTGTCTGTATAATGGTTCATAAATGTTGGGAATTATGCCTGCTTCTCTAAGGGCCTTTCTTCCTCATTATTCTTTCATTTCTAGGTGCTATTATCCAGCACTTATCCTATGCAAAGTTCGTGGTGCCATGTTAATTTTCATAATTGTCCTGGTCAAGAAATTATGGCTAAGCTGCTGGAAATCAGTTGATCCAAGTGTCAATGAGAAAGGTTTATGTGTCGTTAAGTCTGTTTCCTTGAGGTGAGGTAGTGCTGCTTTCAAACCTTAGTTTGCATACAATAGTGCTTTTTTGTTTTGTTTTGTTTTTGTTGTTGTTGTTTTTCTTAGTATTTCCCCATATCTTTCAGAAAGCAGACTCCATGAGTCACTGCAAGGAAAAGGGATACTTTATGTTCCTCATTATTCACTCTCCTCTGTTTCTGTTCTTCAATAACCATTTTCCTTATTTCCTGTATCTGGATATAACCAATGACTAGACAAAACATCTAGGGTCCTCCCTCCATCCTTAAAGGTGCTTTGCTGACTTTGAATGAAGAGAAAAAGAAAAAGCTATAATGAAATCCAGCATGAAAATGGTGCAGGAAACAGTGCGTGGCTTCAAAAGTGGGGTTTCTATTCCAGATTCGTGAAGGGTGGTTATGATTAGTGAAACCATACCAATTTCATGACTCATTTTGAAATTTATATTTTTGCCTGTCTTAGGACCTGGCACTTTGTCACTGTGAGAACTGTCAAAGCTTTGCTTTTTGTATCATTCATTAACTTCTCTGTTAAGAAGATTCCCTTACTCATGGGAATTGAACCAAAAAATAAAAACAAAATCTCATTTGTAAAATTTACAATTACATATATGTGATTGTTTGCCTTGTCCATTTGAAGGGGAAGTAACAGCAGATGAATTTAAGGAAAGATTAACTCTATCTATTTTAATGAGAATATAATATTCTTCCTGGTAAAGTATTTCCAGGCCCTAGTGTAATAAACTACCCAGCCTGGTGTTTACCTCAGTTACATGCCATTCAAATACTCTAATACATATAATCATTAAAATGTGAACACAGAAAAAGAAATTTTATGATAGGAAAGTGATAAAGGGATCTGCCAAAATTCCAAACTCAGCAAGTATGTGACTAAGCAATATTGCATTGCTGTCTTCAACTATCTGTTTTTTAAAAGAGACATCTTATTGTGCTTTGCAGGAAAAATATTTTTAGGAGGTTTTCTATGTTTGATCTTTGCTATCTTCTCATCTCTCATTAATGCAGTCTCACAATTTTGACAGCTTAACTTTTCTGAATCACAAAAGGTGTTCAACCATCCAATATCTTACATATCATAAAACAATCATCTGCATCATCTGTTTAGACCAGGTACATTTTCAGATCACTTAAAATATGCCCTTCTGCAAACTCCCTTCAAATTCCATATATTGTTAAGTAAACAAGATTAAGTGGCAACTTCATGGCAGTCCAGAAAGAGAACTTAAAAATCCTGATTTCTAGACAAGCAGATTTTATGATGGCCAATACTACCAAAGAGTTCTCTAAAAGGAACACATTAGCTATCCCTGTAAAGGACCATTTCAACATCCACTAGAGCACTTCACATTTCAATGGGTATCATGTCATCTTCAATTATGCATTTTAGAAAACACTTTTGAACAGCTATCAAAATTGCTAACATAAGCGTCAGACACCAATTCTGGTAATATTTATGTTCATAGGTTACTGGTTAAAAACTTAACAATTATTAAAGCGATGGTTTTAATCCTTTTGGTTGAGGATGTCAAAGACCATGCTGGTGGTCTACTGTTGTTGTTTTGCTGAATGGTCATGTTGTCAGACTGCTATCTAAATAAATGTGTTTATACATAGAGATCTGTGCTGTTCTCAGTCTTGCTCAGAAAAACATATTTGTGGTGGGTAGTGGTGAATGCAGAGAATCAGAACTGGTCAATATGTTGACAGTAAGTGACTGTGAAAGATCAGCTCTTACTGGGCCATCGATATCAACACCTAGAATTCAGGAATGTCACAGAAGGGATGGCGGAAAGAACCTAAGGGCCACAGTATGTGGAGAAATTCTGTGAAACTGTCTTCTGGACATGAGAGGATCTCATAGCAGCTGTCAGCACCTACATAAGACATGCCAGTCAAATTTACAGCTTAGATGAGTCCCCACCCCTAGTTGAGGCTATTGGCAATTGATGGTTACTGATGGAGGGGGAAACATTTTATGGGGAGAAGGCAACCACTGGTATGTTGCCCGTGCTCCAGTGGTTGTCCCTTTACTCATGTGCATATGGGCAACTCTAATTAATTTAGTGGGTTACAAAGAAAAATAAAAGAGAACATAGAATTGGAAGGAGACACGTTAGGGAGGCTTTGGGGGGTAGTTGTATACGGGAGTAGGGCATAGATAAACTAAAAATGCACTGTATTCATGTAAAAATACTATAAAGAGGAATAGGTATATGGACATTCATTAAGTATCTTTAATTACATAATAAAACATTTTTTACTGTAGAAAATATTTCTTTCAAAATATAAATAGTAAAATGCTTATAAGTGTATTTATTTACAATATATAATTTTATCAAATTGTAACAGTAGTAATAGCTGGCCCATTAAGTTCCAGGTGAATTCCATTTTACTTCTGTATTTTTCCAAATGTACTACAATGATGATGGATTCATCTATTGACTAACAAAATATTTTTAACTGTTTTGAGGTTTGAGATTCTCATGTTTCTTACACATAATCAAACCAACGTCCCCATTAGCAATTGTTCCTCTTATAGAGTAATGATTCTTATTTCTTATGTCAAACAAATGAGGCATATTTGTTCATTAGTACTTCAAATTCAAAGTGATGCAATTTAATCTTCACTATTCTCGTGCATTTTATGTATATTAGGCTATCTATTATCACTTGTGTTTAGGTCTTATGGTTCAAAGAAGTTAAATCAATTATAAATATTGGCTGTTTTTCAGGAACTGTCTGGCTAGATGTATGTCCTTACAAGAAGCTACTTAATCATTTTACTTTCCATACATCTATTAAATTGGAGCTATGGTCCAAATAGAAAACATTTTGCTATGCTTCAGTGTTGTCTGGTTTTAATGAATCCCTAGAGGTTTCCGGTTTCCAGCTGTAGTTTTCTGCCAAATGTGATTTAGTCTAACACTGGAAGAGAGGCACTGAACTTGGTGCACCTTGTCTGCAAATAGATTTCCACTTGAAGTAGCAGCTTATTCCTTTTATCGCAAGACTACTGAAATGAATTCAATGCAGTTTGTTGTTCTTGGTTCAAAACATACACATATTTGTCTTCAGATAAGGGCTACAAAAACATTCAATATTATATTTAATAAATGCATTCAATGAATGAATTCAAGCCTTAGTTGCTATGACAAAGTAGTTATGCAACATTTGTATAAATGATAGGAAACTCCTGAGACAGATGTTTTATGATAGGGTGATAAATGTAATTATTGTGAACTTTAGCAGATTGACAGATGATAAAATGGACTCTCTGAAAAATTGTGAAATGATCTTTCTGTGGGGCATTTTACAATATCTTTCTTTGTAACCTATATGTAAATACATTGGAATCAGATGTATATTATATATATATATGGCTAAATATTCTTAGAGAAAAGAAGATGAGAAGTACTATGAATTGCTTCAAATAATACCCTTTTAGTCCTTCTCTACTATACCTCCCTGTGCTAAGAATCTTGCAGTCATACATCCCATTTCCAAGCTACCCTATATCTAAACTTCTGCATATGGTCTATAGTTCACTACGTCAGATGTCCTCTGTCTATTAAATATTAGATGGAAGTGACTGAATAAGACTCAGAATATTCAGAGGTAGCTTTGGCAGAAACTTTTTTCTTTGTTGTTGAAAACCACACAGTCATGGGAAGTTGTATTAGTGGAAGTTTTACTGCACAAGCCCAATGACTTGGTTGGGAATTCCACATTACTGGCATAGCATGTCCAACCTAGGGTACCTCATACTCTCAGATATGTTGTGAGTTATTTAGCAACCTTTGGTAAATCTTACACTTAATTTGAATAGATAACATCATAGTAATATATGACCAATAACCCTGACTTCTATACAAACTGATATAGCCATATAATAAATGGTGAGTGGTAGATGTAGGAGCATATGGATATGCTATTTATATGAGTTTCATTATGAAATGATAACTGTCTTTGAGGAAAAAGCATTTTCTTCCAACATATATTTTCTGTATGTTCTGTACCTACTCCATTCCCTTTCTTCACAGTTTCAAAGATAGAAGGCTAACACCAGCAGATATTTTATAATGTCTTGAATCATTCATCATGCAAAGAGGTAAAGAAATAGAAACACTTAAGACATAAAATGTCACAACATATTTGGAATCATCTGACTCAAATTAATATAAAACCACATAAATACATAGACAGAAACTCCTCAAATGAGAGTGGGGCTACATTTTGATGCAGGCATTGTGAACTGAAAATTTCCTCTTACCTAACCTACTGAACATCCTCATTTAGCAACACAGTGCATTATAGGTCTCCAACTTGCTGGCATTCACTGTCTGTTTGTACTGGCTAGTTTTCATAAATGGAAGTTCAAAGTCCTTATGTCACATTCATGGCTACTTTCATCCATTTCACTCAGGATTTCTTGTTTTCCTATAAGCCTCAGAGTAGGTTTTGCTAAGAGAGGGGAAGAGAAGGAGGATAGAAGGAAGGAGAAATGGAGGGGGTGAAAGCAAAGGGGTCTGGAGAGGAAGAGATGGAGGGGGGGGGGAAAGACTGAGACTGTGTAACCCAAGGGAAGCTTTGTTAAATGGATTTTGATGAAATATTGACTACAAGTTTATCTGCAGAAATTGTTTAAGATGTGCTGTGCATTACATCCAAAATGGTTTTAAAAACAATTTCATCATTTGGACTTGGTCACAGTAAATACTTAGACTAATTGACAAAAGCATTACTGCTACTTACTTCCCAGAATGCTATAGTTTTTGCATCCCTGAGAAAAGCCTAAGGATATCCAGGAAGGAGTCTTAGGTCATTAGTGATTGAACATTTATCCTGCTTTCATATCACACTAGACTGGCTAGGATTCACAGGAGGCGTGCTGTGCTTATATACAACTTTATTTGAAAGGAAAATAGAGTCACTCTCAATTTAAAAAGGCAAGGAAAAAGTGCATGTGGTAATTCAAATTTCAGTGATTTGCGTGGGGGAGGGGTTATAGGAGGTGTTGGAAGGATAAAAGAGGGAGAGACCTTTGTGAGCATAAAAGCTGATCCTCAGATTTCCATCTTCCTACTCTTTCGACTCTTAGCCTGTAATGAGCAGGGTAGCTTCACTGATCTTTTAGTATTCTGAAAGATTAAATATATGCTCCTTCAAATCTAAATGCCTTTTACATGTCTAAGACTTCCACATGTGGCAACTAACTTGAATCATAAAAGAGCTAACCAACTCTCTTCTCTCTATTCTGTCCCCACTTGACCTTTTTGGCACATTTCCTCTTGCTGTCTACTTGACAGTTAAAAATATCCATTTCCTTTGGGTTACAATTGAAACTAGTTTTTCCAGAGCAGAGAACCTGAACTCTGTCAGATTTCATGTCCCTGGTTCACTCAATTCTCACTAATGGGTCTACCTGCTTTCACCCTAAACCTGTATTTTCTCCAAAACAAACAAATCAACCAACTACCCAGAAATAGCCATTTTAAAATTAAAGAAGACCATTATGTGACATTTTCATGCAAAAAGATCTCCAAGATTTTCCATCTCACTTTGAAAAGAATCCAAATCTTATAAAACCAGGTCTCTCTGACTCTCCTGGCTTGCTGTTCTGCTACTCACCCCTCACTATCTATGCTGAGCCTACATTCACCTCTTTCCACATGTTTTCTGTCATTCCAGCACAGAGCAACTGTTCTTCCTTCACGATAAACTCTTCTCTAAAATGTACAGGACTGTTTCATTCTACTTATTTGCATATTACCTTAAACATCTTCTACCTAGGGTGCCCCCACAAAGTCCTAAACCAAAGTAGCCTCATCTCATACAAGTCAGATGGTGCAGTGATTATTTTTCCTGTGGCTGGCCTGTTTAAGCTACCGCAATTTGCTGTAAGTTGATCCATGTCATCACAATTGGCCAAATTTCCATTTTGTGGCTAAATGTTATGCCATTGTACATAAATATCACATTCCATTTCCTAGGCTCCTGAAAGACATTTACATTGTTTCTATATCATGACTATTATGAATAATGGAATAACAAGTGGAGGGTTCAACTTGGGTTTTGGTCAATTAGCACAAACTTTAACTTGTGTATAATGGAGAAGTTCTGGAACAAGAATACAACAATGTAATTATATTTAGTTCAGAGTTATGTATTTTAAATAAATTAGAAAGTAGAAAGTATATCTTTATTGTCCTCATCACCACCAACAAAAAATATGGGGAACAAATCAGTAACTATGGGAGGTGAGGCGAAGGGTATCTTAATTAGATCACATTTGCTTCATCATGTATACACATATCAGAACACCAAGGATTGGGACTGTACCTCAGTAGTAGGGTGCTTATCTCAAATATAAAAGCCTTGGACTATATCATCAGCATTAAACACACACACACACACACACACACACACTAAACTCATTTTAACTATATACAAATTTCAATTGTCAGTTATACCATAATGCAGCCAAAAAATAAGTATCTCCAACTTAATTACCATCTTTTACACAATGTGTTTTATTTTCTTTCTCTAAAATCTCCAATTTAAACGTCTCTTTCTACATATTGTGTTTTTCCTTTTTCGAATTGAAGATAACTTTTAGGAAAGAAGAAAATCTATGCACTGCTCTATTCCCAAAGCCTTGAAGAATATATGGCACATGATATGTACTCAGTAAATTCTAAATAAGTGAACAAATAAATAATCTAGGACAAATGGTAAAGTGTATAGGTCATAATAAGAAGACTGTCAGGATCTGAATTTTGACCCACTAATTACCAGTCTTGGGCAAGGTACTCAATTATAACCATCCTATGACTAAGATTCATTACTTTCAAAATTGTCAAAAGATGTACTTTGTGGTGATGGTGTGATCAAATGAATTCATATAGTCTTAAAGTTGTGTCTAACACAGTGTGTGCTAAATACGTGCTCAATCATGGCTGCTGCAGCTCCTCCTGCTACCACTACTACTCCTGAAACCACCCAAGTGATAAGGTCCTGATGCAGATCAAATATGCTAAAGAAAAGAAAAAATAACTTCCTAGTGCATAATTATATTTGATAAAATACTTAATGTTGTACATGTGTTAGATACTTTTATTTGGATCCATCATTAAATCAATGTGAAGATCCTTACATTTGTTTACATTTAAATCCCCAAAGGTTGCTAATCTAGTTTAATGTGGTGGTGTAGGACTTTTATCTCAGGAGGTGGGGAGCTGAGGTTGGTTATAAACTACATTGGATATATACTAAGACCTCAGAAACAAACAGTCAAAACAGGAAGATTGTCAGTCCAATCAAATGAAAGGTAGTAAGGCATAAATGGCTCTGGGAAGAAGCGCTTACCTTGGATTTCTTATACTATCAATGGTATCTGTATAATCCAAAGATACTTATGGATGTTGATGCTTTTTTCATTTCAAACTATGAATCCATACCAGTGCATTCATGAATATAAGAAAAAATAACAGATAATGCTTGTATAATAAAATACATAAATTTTGTGTAAGACATCTTAATAGGGTTTTAAGTATGATTTGTGATAAAAAACATTTAATTACATGGGTATGTTGGTTACAGACATAGGTTAGCATGGTAAAAGAAACAGTTTTATGAATATTACATCAAGAAAAATTCTTGGACTGTGACTTATAAAAACCTATTGTATCTTTTCACATGGAGGAATACTAATTGACTACAAATGATTTAACTATTTAAAATGACTAAAAACAGTAGTCTTCCCTTTAGTGTTCTTTCACAAAGGATGATTTATGAATATATTATAAGGGGAAAACTATCACACAAAGAGCTATAATTTTGGAATCATATGCTTGCTACCATTATTCATGGCTAAGAGCATTTGTTGTATTTGATGGAAACATAATACGCTGTTTTGACTGCTCCCACCTATCCACATTTGGGAGTCACTAGCAACACAAAATTGGGTTGACTGTTTTGTGATATCATTTCCTTTTTAAATTTTATGTAATCATTTACAATGTGACCATATCTGAAAGGGAAGGAACAGTCTTTTAGATTTAGTCATTACCAATTTTTCTTAATATTTTGAATTTCAGAATTCATAGTCTGTCATGGTTTAAAGCAACTGGCAATAGATTCATAAATAAATGTGAATTTTGAAAGAAATGGTAGACAACTGTATTATTTCCATTTCTGGCTATTTTAAATAGTTTCAGAGCTAACATGGACATGCCAATATCTTTGTGCTATGTTCCTTACCCAAGAGTAGTATAGCTGTCCATGTGATTGGTAGTCTTATCTCTGTTTTTAAGGATCCTCTACACCTATTTCCACAATGGATGTAGTCAGTTAATGCTCCCACCACCAGTAAGGATTCTTCTTTCCCCATGTCCTCACCAGCATTTGTTGTCATTTTTATGAGATAGAATGTCAGAGCAGTTTTGAATTTCCCTAATGCCTATAGATGTGAATCTTTTATTTTCTTAAAAAATATTTAGTTGTCACTTGGAATTCCCTCCTTGCAGAACTGTCTATACAGTACATTGAATCAATAATTGGTGGATTTCTTTACTTTAATTTTTGCAGTTGTTTATATTTTCTATGTACAAGTCTCTGCAGTATAGTTGGCCGAGATTTCTTTCCCATGCTATAGGCAGTCTTTATCCCAGTGATACTTTTTTGCTGCAGAGAAACATTAAAATTTCATATAACCTCATTTGACAATTTGTGAGATTATTTGATTTCCTTTTTAATACCTTGTGAGAAAGTCTTTTTCAAAGGGGAAGACCTGAAAACACAAAAAAGAAGAAATCAAAGAAAACACCAAAAGATGGAGAGACTTCCCAGGTGCATGGGTTGCTAGGATTACTATTGTGAAAAATGGCTATCTTACTAAAAGCAATCTACTTTGTTGGTGCAACTCGAATCAAAATACCAGAATAATTCTAAGATGGTCTCTAAAGCATATGGAGGTACAAAAGTACACGAGTATTCAGAATACTGATTACAAAGAAAACTGCAAAGGGTATCAACCATAGCTTATTTTAAGTTATATTATAGAGTCATCTGCATAAAAGCATCATGATACTGTCACAAAACAGATAGGTATTTGTAGTCAGAGTTTCTAATCTGTTTATTTCCATATGGTCTTGGCTTACCTGTGATCCCAAGACGTCTTGCTTTCTTGGCAGCTACATGGTCTCTCCTTTGTGACTCACTCTCTGCGTTCCTCTTCCCAGCTTCTCCTAGTCTGGTAGTCCTGCCTATACTTTCTACCTGGCTACATCCTGCCTGTCCATTGGCCAAAACAGATTTATTCATCATCCAATAAGAGAAACTTATATTCACAGCACACAGGTCATTTCCCATCAGGTATGTGAAGTTATATTTGCATCTTCAATTCAATTATATTGACCAACATGTCTGCTTTTATGACAAAGCAATGCTGTTTGTATTACTAGAGCTCATATTACAATTTGAAATTTGGGATGGTGAGACTTCCAGCAGTTCTTTTCTTTGAAGAATTATGTTGGATTTTGATGGAGATTTTATTGATTCTCGGATTCCTTTTGGTACAATGGCTATTCTCACAGTATTAACTCTACCAATCCACGAGTAGTGGAGTCCTTTCCATCTTCCGGTGTCTTCTTCAGCTTCTTTGTCACTGTCTTAAAGTTTTCATTATACAAGAAAAATTTCAAAACACTGAAGAAAAAAAAATCAAAGAAGATAACAAAAGATGGAGAGGTTTCCCATGTGTTTGTTTTGCTAGGATTAATATTGTAAAAATGGTCATTTTACCCAACTATTTTTCACTAACTTGGACAGAGTTATTACAAGATACATTTTGGGGTTACTATGAAAGCCATTATTTCCTTCTCAGTATGTTTGTTATTTGGATTCAGGAAGGTATAAAGACTCCCCACTTAATGTATAGGCATTGCTGAAGACACCACATGCTTTGGTCACAGGACATGGAGGAATCAAGTTGGTACTGACCAGGAAGCTTCCTCCTGCAGGCTATCTCTCAGGCACTATATAGGCTGATGAGGAGACAAAGTCATTAACATTCCTACCCAGCTGTGAACCATACAAGTTGCCAAGCTACAGTAATAAATAGCATGACAACATATGCTCATAGTTACAATAGTGGCACAAATGCTTTGGCTCATAGTGATGAGAAAATTTTAAGTATGTTTTCTTATGGGATGAGTTCACTGCTTCTATCAATATTTGCTTCTCATATGTATAAATCCATATGGTTGCATAGCTAAAAAGTAAACAAGAAAATAAAGGTAAATGTTTAAGAATGCACAGAATTACATGTGTGCTTTTCTTTAGTAATTAGATTCTTCAAAATTCACTGAGAAAGAGAAAACTAAGGGGCATATTCTCATTTTGGGGAATTCAAGGTTTTTCTTGGTCATAATCTTATGCAGCATTTCTTCTAGACTGCATTCCTGTTTACCTTCACTAAGTATGTGGGTCATGCTGGTTCTTTTAAAATGATGCTAGTACATTTTTTATTAAATGTGATTTTAAATTTATTAAATGCTATTTAATAAATTACATAATTTAAATGCTAATTAACTGTCTCTTTACAGCCTTTGTTTTCTAGTTAATGAGTCTGCAAATTATGAAGACATAGTTAAAGTCTACAAGCATCAGCCTAGATATAGAGGGTCCATAATCAAGGTTAATGAGGTTGACATCTTTTGAAGATTCGTCAGTTACATGAGGAGGTATCTCTTTGTCTTCAGATAATTGGGAATATATTCTACCACTATCTAGCCCATGAAATAAACAAAAATTTTCACATGACCTGATGAAAACTTGTTACAAATTTTAATATTGGCATTTGAAAAATCTCCTTTCTTAGTGCATCACAGCAAATGTCTATTAGTATGACATAAAAAATGGAAAGCTAGGGACAGTGGCTTCATATTTTAATCCTAAATCATATGCATCTGAGAAACGAAGGCAGCTGAATAGATAAATACGCCTTTATGTTAATGATGTTAAGAAAACACCTTTAGAAGACTGTGAATACAAAACCAGTTCAAACATATCTCAGGAAAACCATCCATATGGCACAGGGCTTGAGATACATGCATCTTAAATTGTTGGGGAAGTCCTGTTATTTGCCTGTTATTTGTCAATAAAGCACTGTCTGGCCTATAGGGAATCTAGATAGGAGGGACTAGGAGTCCAGGAGGACTCTGGGAAGGAAAAACACAAGAGAGTCAAGATGTAATGCCATGGGGGTAGGAAGCCCGGAACCATTCTCTGGTAAGAGAAATACTTAGATTAACAATTATGGGGTAATTACTTAAGTCAGAGGTAGCCAGTAAGAAACAAGCAAGGCCAACAGCTTCATAATTAATATAGCCTCCTGTGTGTTTATTTGGGGACTACAATGCGGCAGAGCCCAGGCGGCTGGCGGTAGATAAACCAAAGCAGCAAGCAAGGAAAGCTTCCCTTAACATTAAATCAATATTAATAATGATTCACAAATGAATTATGATACAGGAAAAATAATGTCTTGTGGAATTATGCAATGAAATATTTTCATTTCTAGTCTTCAAAATATCAGTCAAGTTAAAGGGAAAGCTAGTTTCTGACTACACATTACAAAAAGACTGGTTGAGGAAAATGTGATCAAGGCAGAACCTTGGAAAGTTAGTAGTGATTTTCTAGTTTGTTCTATAAACACACTGCATAAGAAATGAAGAACCAAAAGCAAGACAATTTCAAACAGTGAAAAAAATTATATGTATTGGTATAATTGTCAGATGATTAGATTTTAATTCTCTTGCAATGAGGAGACCAGAAGAGAAAAACAAACTCCCTGAAGGCCTGTGTTTGCTCATTTTGCAGAATTTTAAAATGATACAACTCTCCCTGTCCCCTATCTCTTATTTGACATAACAGTTGCATAAAGTGAAAGAGGCTCAGCTGAAAAAAATTGAAGGTGCTATATATTTTTACTTTAGTTCTAATAAATCACTCACTAAAAATGTTTTAAATATGCTGTTTCAACAATGGAAAAGACAGTTTTCTCTCCACTTGGCCCTAATTGGATAGTTAGGCTCTATTTAATGAGATATATTTCACAGAATCAAATAGACATATTATCTAGCAATAAAGACAAGCAGCAGGAGATGGTGGGGACTGTTACCATGTTTATGGTTTTGTCCTACTTATAGAATTAGACCAACAAAAGTTAAGCACAAAGATGGCCTAGTGGGTTTAGAGAATGACCTTCCTACTGTCAACTGTAGTGAATGTAGCAGCAAACCTAGAATAAGAAAGGAGATAAAAATCTCTTTGTAGTCCACTAAGCAAATCAGCAAAATAATTTCCCTGCATAGAAATTTCACTCTGTGAGTAATATCAGTAGCAATACTAAGGTCAGGGAGTCGAAATGATTTTTGCTAATTTAATAAAATTCACAAGTTGTAAATACAATAATATCAAAATTGATTCTGATTTGGTTCACAGCCATTCACTGGAGAACCTTTCAAACCTTATTGGTTTTCAATAGCCTTCATTAGTGTTTTTATTAACTGCCTCAAGATCATAGCCTTTATCATTTTTAAGACAATGGCAATAATTTAGAGGCAGTAGTTAGAATACTTTATTGCTTTTCACCTCAAATTTTCCTAATAATTTATCATTCATCTTATTTTAAAGAATATTAAACAGTGTTCTCCTTTGGGAGAGCACTTTCTACTTAATCATATTAGCAAGAAAAGGGTGCATGTATTAACATAAAAAATCATATCCTTACAAGTGACAAGGAAAGGTTGAAGCTTTAGGATGAGACTCTACAAAGTTATCATCTATAATTGTTAGGGATCCATCTCATTTATGTTTTCTGGAAGCTTGTTTCAAAAGTCTGGCATGAAATGATAGCACATTCTATTCTCAGGAGTAAAAAGTAGCCTTCACCCTGCTTGCATTTGTGAGTAGTGAGGAAGAAAGAGGAGGCATTTTTCACTTGTGTAAAAGCATTACATTAGTTAGCTTTCAGTTATATAAAGTTCTATGCTTAACACATGTTCTCTCTATAATGTCTGAGTAGCCACAAAAATAGTTTCTGATTATCAAGGGATGTTGGAAGAAAGCAATAACTAAAATAAATGGCAGACAGTATAAACAGAAGGGATCAGTAGCTAAATCCATCTCTATTCAAATATGAGCTGGCTTGATGTTTCAAATGTCCGCTCTGCTGCACAACAGGAAATTTAACAACATTAGACTAATTTTGCACCTGAAGTTCTATCAGCATGAGAATCCCTTAGTGAATAAACTATAATAGAGTTTCATGAGCACAAGAACACTGAAGGCCACAACATTGTTAGACTCCAAATAGGCAACAGAATTAATGAGGCCCCTGCAGCGGTGGTGTTCTATATACTTCACTAAGTCCAGATTATCAAAGAAAATTCTTAATGACATTTTTCATTAACATAAGAACTTTCCAATGATAAAATTACCCAAAATGAAAACATTCAAATGGCATGACTATTTTGTTTCACACAACACAGTGTTACACTCAGTATTAGGACCAGGAATGATTCATAAATTTCATTTGGAGGTCAATTATTGGAAAAGTACATAGTGAAACTATTTCACCATTAACAAAAGGACAGCAACAGTATCTACCTCATAAGACTATGAAATTAAATAACTGATAATATACACTGTATTCATAACAGTGCCTGTTACAAAGAAAGCATGGGAAAATAACTTCACTACCATTATGATTATTTAATCATTGATATTTAATAGCAGAAAGATATATTAAATCACAATAATTGGATAGAAGAGCAAATATATAACTTATATGACCAAGTCTCAGAAGACATCATTTGCTTCCTTAAACTTAGAAATCTTGTAACTTCCCCCTAGAGGAGTGATCCCCAGAAAGCCTGCTGAAAGTTAACAAGGAAGATGGATTTCACAAAAAGGAAATTGAATCTCCAAAAACCAGGATGCACAAGTGTGTTTTTGTGTTTGTTTTTAAAGGAGATGGAGATGAAAGCTGAATGAAACTCTGAGTACGTAAGTCAGAAACTGACACTGTGCTTGATCAACTGGAGACCACACACCTTCTTCAGAAGGACAGTTTTGCTGGGGCACTGCTATTCCTGTTCTCTGAACTATTCATGCACACTCCACAGCACATTACCAAAGTTTAGTTGACAAGGGGGTCTTGCAATTTCTGAAAATATTTACAGATGAAACTTACTAATTCCTGATATAATAATCATAGTTTTTTTCTGTTTTTATTCTTTGGCAGTAAATTTTTAGTGATGTCAAATGGTGGGTTTTAATGGTATATTCATAAATGTGTATAATTTGAATTTGCTTATGTTTTACTACAAATTACTTTCCTGTGTTTCCTTCTCCTCTCTCCTCTCACTGTTTCTCTTTTCATGTATCTGTGTGTGTATGCATGTATTGTGTATATTCATATGTGTATATGAATTCTACATAAGAAAGAAGGCATAAATATTTTTTTAGTTTTCATAATTTGGGTATGATATAAAACTTAAGTAGAAAAATAATACTAAATGAAAATAACTAGGAAAATAAGATAGACAAATGGAGTTATTTCTAATATCTTTGAAATGCTCCATAGGTTATAGATATTAGATACTAAAAAGATGATAAAGCTATGATTTTTTATACAGATCAGTAGTGTTGGATTTAATGCTGAAAGTTCAAACAATTTCAAGTGACTCTTATTGTGATGATGTCATTACATGCCTCTTTCTCACACCCTTAGCATTCTTCAGTATCATTTGGATGAACCCCGTAGATGAATTGTGTGGATTGGAATGCATTTTCCTCTGAAAGTGGCATGATTGTTCTCCAGTCAACCTTATATAATTCCAAGTGATAAAAACTTATGTGAGAAAGACTAGCACCCATAAAAGTCAACTGCAGGTGATGCATGTAAAAATGGAATCCAAGAAAGCAACAATTTCAAAACATAAACTAGAAGTTTTATGGGACAATCTATACATTTTTAATACATATGAGTTTTGAAACTTATGAGTATATGCCCTGTTTAGATACAGCTTTTATATAACTGTTAAAAGTTCTGTACCAATTTATCAACTCCTAACTCTACAGGAATATACTAAGGCAGCAATTTTTGAACTACTGTTTCAAGTTATAAAAATAAAAAATTTGGTGGGCTTTTTTGAAATAGGGTCCATGTGACCCAGGGTGGTCTCAAAATCACTATGTAGCTAAGGATGGCCCTGAACTTCTGATCAGCCTATTCCACCTCTCAGGTGTTTGGATCATAAGCATGAATTGTCACAGAACTATTTGTAAAAATTGTTTTTGTTATGACCATTTAGGATAAAAAGTAGATAAAGTCTAGCTTATCAAATGTGACACTTCTAACTTTCAGTTATTACTGCTTTATATAAAAATAATCTACTATTAATAGATAAGTTAATCCAAGAAAAATATTTGAGGCAACTTAGCATACTTTAATTTATATAAATCAATATTGCACTGGGAGTAGCTTTAAATTTCATCTTTTAAATTATTTGAAACTAATGGCATTCATTCTTTAAGAATTTCATGCACTGTATTTTGATTATATTAACCACTATCTTCCAACCTCTCCCAGAGCCATCCCCCTTGACAACTCACCCAACTCTGTGCACTTTCCCCAAATTTATATGGTCTAATAACTGCTGCCCATATAACTTGGGTGTGGGGTCGATCTACAAGGGGCTATCCTCTTAAAGAAAATGGACTCTCTCTTCCACAACAGCTATCAGTTAAAAGTTCCTCCTCAAGTTAGCAGTGGGACTTCATGCCCATAACCCCTCTCCATGCTGGAATTTTGTCTGGTTTGAGTTTGTGCAGGTCATGTGCATAGTATCATAACTTCTACTAGACTACATGCAGCATCTGGGAACACTGTTGTTACAATCTTCTACTACCTGTGACTCTTACAGACTTTCTACTCCTTCCTCGCTGATAATCTATGCCTTGAGAGAAAGGTGTAAAATGGATGTCCCATTTAGAAGTGAGTACTCTGCATGTTTTTATTCTCTGTACTCGGACCAGTTATAGATGTCTGTTAATTACTATCTACAGCAATAATTGGCTTCTCTTATGAATGTCAAGGAAAGTTTTAATCTTTAGATGTAACTCTTAGTCAATAGGAGTTATTTTAATAGTATGCCCAATTAGCAGATTAATATTAATAGGTTTCCCCTTTGGGCCTATGACCTATATAGACATAAGTTCTTGACCCCAATAATGGTGTCAGATATGGATTCTATCTTCTGGAGTGGGTCTTAAATACAATCTGAATTAAGAGCTATTCCCATAACATTCATTCTACTATTACATCAGTGGACATGTCTTTCTAGGCCATTTGTTATTGTTGCATACAGGGTTCACAGTTGGATAAGACTGGTGATTACTTTTATCCCAGCACTAGGAACACTAGCCCGTGCTGCCCCATTAAAGGATAACTTACTCCTTTGAAACTTTTTCCATGCATATGTATATATTTTAAGAGATTGAAGAATGTATCTTTGGAAATTGCATCCTAAAAGTGACAAAAGATAAGCAGATGAAATCATAATAATATTATGCCTTTTTTCATCCTTTCACTCTCACAAGGCTGAAGATTCTTTAAAGGTAGACTTATTCATCACTTTATCCCAGTATCTAGAAATGACTTTTATGGCACACAGCATTCAAATGTTGAACTGAATTGAACTCATCTCTCTATTCTTAGGATAGGCATTATTATAGATTAACCTAGCCCAAACATTAAAGGAAAATAGCTTCTTGGCCTGATTCAATAAATGCAATCAAAATCAAATCTTAAATGTCTGCAATAAATCTTAGAGTTTAATGTGCCAGATTAGATTCTTCCGCTTTAATTAGTTTAGCTTTCTTTGACTTGTACATGGGCCATTAATTTAAATTAAATAAGTAATTCAAAGCCTGTGGACAATAAATTAGATGAATGTAAATGTCAAGGACTAAAATCCTCTGGCTATATTTTAAAGACAGATAGTAAATATGGCAGACATCAGAACTGAATATTCCTTTTGATGATGGTAATGAGATGTTCCAAATCAGGAGTAATACTGGGGCCTATTTTAAAACTCACAGACACTAAAATCATCCCAGCAGTAAATTCTTCTTGTTTCCGCTGTAGATGTTGTCTCAGTTCTCATATAATTTTAGAAGTCACCACCAAATCATTTGCATCAAGAACTGAACCAGGTGATGGCGATTTATGAATCTTTTTACATTCTCTACCACATATGTTATTCTGGTGATCATTTGTGGATGTTCATTATATAGTTCACTATGTTTCTTTCTGTAACCCAGTAGAGTTTGTCAGCATTCTACCTCTTCTACAGAAAACCACACCAATGAACAGTTTTGTCAAATTTATGGCTAATAACTGCATAACATACAAGACTTGAATCAGCTAAAATTTTGTTGCATTTAAGCTATCACCAAATCCTTCAAGGTTACCTGATGACTTTTTTTCCTTTTTTTAAATTAGAAACAATCTTATTTTACATATCAATCCCAGTTCCCTCTTCCTCTCATCCTCCTATGCTCCCCACTGGCCCTGCACCCCACCCCTCTTCTGCTCCCCAGGAAGGGTGAGGCCTTCCATGGGAGATCTTCAAAGTCTGTCATATAATTTGGAGCAGAGCCTAGGCCCTCCCCTGTGTGTCTAGGCTGAGAGAGTATCATTCTATGTGGAATGGGTTTCCAAAGCCCATTCGTATACTGATCCACTACCAGAGACCCCTTGGATCACCCAGGCCTCCTAACTGACACCCACCTTAAGGGGATCTGGTTGGTTACTATGATGGTTCCCCAGCTGTCAGTCTGGGGTCCATGAGCTCCCCGTTGTTCAGATCAGCTGTTTCTGTGAGTTTCTCCATCCTGGTCTTAACCCCTTTGATCATCACTCCTTTCAGGGATCTTTTCTATAGTTTGTTACTGATGACATTTGCTACTGCCAAACTGGCATGCATAGTGTGTGTGTGTGTGTGTGTGTGTGTGTGTGTGTGTGTGTGTGTGTGTGTGTGTGTGTGTGAGTGTGTGTGTGTGAGTGTGTGTGTGTGTGCGTGTGTGCCTTTCCCAAAGCTTCTGGGGTGGGGATTCAGAAAAGCTTTTCACTGTCAATGGGGTACTGCAAGAAAGACCTTCCCCTAGCTGTGCTAATTGGAGCTATCTGATGAGCCTGAGGTGTAGGACTTAACTGCCAACACAATAGCCCATTCTCAAGAGATCTCTATTTTAAGAGTAAAATGTAGCCATAGACAAATCAAGTGGTGTTTAAAACCCCACGGAAATATTTTTATATAAAGAAATACCTCTTAGAACACTGAAAATATTCTTTTTGTAATAATTATTTCTTAGCCAGTCAGTGGTGGCGCGCGCCTTTAATCCAAGCATTTGGGATGCAGAGGCAGGGGGATCTCTGTGAGTTCAAGGCCAGTCTGGTCTACAGAGAAAAGTGCCAGGATCAGCTTCAAAGCTGCACAGAGAAACGCTGTCTCGAAAAAAAATAATTTATTTCTTTCATTTACAGTAAAATAAATAGTAAAAGAAGGCACTGTACTGAAGTTCTGCCGCTGTGTTAGTTATACTTGAAGAGTATATCTCAGATTTACTGGTGCACTACTGACTGCATAGCCATGAACATTTAAAAACAAATCCATATCCATCTGATCAAACTGTGGAATTTGTGTGTATCCTGTGTTTGTGACATGATTTTCCATTCAATTAATATAATTATAGACTTTAAGGATAAGATCCCTTGTTCTTCAGTGTTATGTCTTCAGCTACTAAACTCACAAAACAAAGTCATGAATGTTTTCATGACCAAGTAGCAGTAAATGGAGCATGAAGATTTTTAAGAGCATATGATTGAGTATACCCAACTCAATATAGTAATCATTAGAGAACTGGGAACTTACATGTGAATATTATTAGGAAATGGATATAAATAAATAGTGAAAGAATGAATGTTTTTCTCAGGATCTAAGCCAAAACCAGATGGCCCATGTGTCTTTGAAAACGTGAGCATTTAACACATAGGACAGGATTTAGAAAGAGTAATAAGCAATGATGATGAAAACCATGGCTGACAAGAGCAATACGGGATTACTACCACATAGCTTAAAACAAAGGAACAAACAAAGAAAACCAAGGGAATGATTATTAGAACCCAGGCAAACTTGATAGCTCGGAACAGATAAATGTCATAAGCTATCATTTTAAGTAGAGGCATTGCTATGTCACCAAAGGTCAGTATGAGGAAAGTCAGGGAATGTATACTATAAGCTAACTTTCCTCTTTTCTCTCTCACTTGATAGTTGTGTATACTGGCCAGGAAGCTGAAGGAAAGTAAGTGCACACAAGTTAGCAATGCAGAGTGAAGAGCAAAGGAAAGAAGAATGCAATATTTTGTGCTGTACAAATGCCAGGTAAAAATTTCTCACATGTCTACCTCTGTTCCAAAATGGATAGAACTGAAAATTAGGTTTATTATGAAAAAGAGAATTAATTCAACTGAAGTGAAGATTACCCTTGAGCAATTTAATGAAAAAATCATAATTTCATGGTATAATTTGCTTTGTAAATATAGTACAGATTTTAGTAAAGGAAATGTGTAGTTTACTAAAGAACAAAGGATTTAGTATCAAAGGGTCATTCTTTTTACTCTAACTCTGAAAACTGACATGCTTTGTGACACTGGACAAGTTGCTTTACTTCTCTGAGCTTACTTATACATGTGTAAGATGGACAGCAGCAAATACTCAAAAGATTGTTTAAGGATCAATTGAAAACACATCTGGAAAACATTTTATGAATGAGAATGTCTCTTTCTATGCATATATGTCTTTTTCCAGTGTTGGAAGACAGAGCTTGAATAAAAATGCTAGATTTGTAGAGGAATAAACTTACTTTCTGTTATTTCTTTTCAGAGATAGATCTGTCTCCTTCCACCCAGACAGGCCTCTGCCAGCTTCCCACCAGACTTAATTAGGTTTTAAATGAGATTCAAGAAGACATAATAGCTTATCCTGATTGTTCTTTTTATATCATACAGTCTCTAAATATTCATTGAGCTCATATGATTAAGCTGTAAATCAATAGAAAAAGCTAGTGGGCTTCTTCGAATTTTTTTTGCCTCCTATATGTACATATAGGAGTCACTGAAATTTCATATGGGTTTTTAATCTTTCTCATGTTGTGTCTATCCACCTGCTTCATCAGGGTGTTCCTCAGCAAATTTCAAGATCCAGAGCCTGTTTGTGCTCTCATGTAAGGTGGCTTTACTTTCTCTAGTACATCCCATGTTTGGTACATGTCTCTATTCGAGCAGGTATCACTTCACATTGTATTAGAATTATTTGCTTCCATTTCTTTATCTCCCACTAGACAGTGAAGGCATATTGTGTAAAAGTGTTTCTTATCTATGCTGATATTCGCCACCAAAAAACAAAGTGTCTAGCATTTTGTGTGGGCTCAGTTAACTGGAATTCAAATTTTGGGCATATAATATAAAAAGAAATGCTGAATCCTAATTTTTCTGGTGTTCAGAATTTAACTAGAATTTTTCCCTTGCAGAATATATCAAGGATCAAAAGAAACTTTGCACAAGTCAGCATAACTAAGTTGGAGGACTGTTTGGATTTTTTTCTTCATAATGAAGTTAATGCAGCTAAATCAATAATGTTAGACTTCCCTCTACTTTGTCATACAATAGAAATATTATGATGTGAATATTAAATGTCTTCAAAGGGTACTGAAGGCTCAGTACCAAGCTTGTGGCACTATTGTGAAGGCTGTAGAGTCTTATGAGATGGGGCTTGGTTTTATGAAGCAGGTCACAAGAAGAGGGCATTACAATGTGATACTGACCACTGTTTCTGAACTAAACTCTCTGCCTGTGGTCTGTCATCACATGAATAAGTCTCTTGGTTCATTTTCCCAGTACCAGGTGTGGAACTCATCCCACTGCCATACATCCCTCTCATGAGGGAACAAATGACCCTGGAACCATGAGGCAAAAATTCTTTCATCCCCATGTTATTTCTGTGAGACATTTATAATAGCAATGAGAATCATACTAATATAAAAATGGTGTTAGAGAAGTGGACTCATTGCTGAGATTAAACCTAATCATGTGACTTTAGACTTAACTAATTCTCAGAAAGAATTTGGAAGAGGGGCTAATGCTGTGAGCTTCATTTAATGGCCAAATTGTGTAGGGAGTTTGGAAGACCTAACTGTTGATATGAATGTAGGTATAAAGACTATGTTCACACAGTTTCAGATGGCCATGAAGATTCTCCTGGAAATTTGTGTAGTTGTCATTACATTCTGGCAAAAAATCTATTTGTTCTCTATTGAGTAAAGCTGAACTGAAAATAAATGGAATAATTTATTTGGTAGTGGGAAATCTTATTCATTTATGTACATATATTTTAATTTCTTACATTCCAAAATCTTAAGAGAGCATGATTATCCAGGTTGTTGTATAATTATGATTATTGTCTGCTGCTTTTAGGCAGGTTTACAGTCAGATTAGGAAAGAAAAAGCCAGAAACATTTGAAAAGCTATTCATTTTGGGAGTACAAGGGCATTTAAAGCTGTTTGTGATGCCAAGTGTGGATAAGATGCCAAGTGTGGATAAAGAGGCTAAGGTTGCTAAAGAGAAATGCCACTAAAAAGAAGCTGCATTTGTTTGTACCAGAACAGAGGGAAAGTTTCCCTGAGGAAAAGAACTCTTCCACTTAAGGCTTTGGGGAGCAAAATGCAAATTAATTTAAAGACTTTCATTTAAAAAGAGAGAGGGTAAAGAGGGAGAACTTCCAGAGTGCTTGAATGGGGAGAGTTCCCAGAGTGCCCAGCTAGAAAACGTTCAGGAACCTAAGCATTCAGAGCTTCCAAAGCTGAGGTAAAAGTGGGCTCTGGGACTTGAGGTGACAGCAAAATTCTGTTATCTACCTGGTATTTGTTTTGCAAGCATGCAAAATGAGAGAGGTACAGGGACATGGGGCTTGCACGAAGGTTAGAGAAAACACCCAGAAGCTAGGCAGTGTGTCACAGGGTCAGAATCCCTGCAGGCTGTAGAGATACTCACATGCTAGATATAGCAGAAATGTGATAGAATGGTGAGAAAAGCTACAAGCACCAAATGCAGCTGGTTCAAGAGAGAAGGCACATGTGTTACATATAAGACCATAGCTATGGAGAGAGCTACCAAAACAAAATGAAACTCATATCCTGCCAACGTGTGTCATGGATTCTGGGCATAGAACTACAGGATCAAATATTTGTCCTTTGGGTTTCACTCTCTTTGGTGCAATCTTTCCACGTTAATTTTTTCCTCTTTTTTGCAATGGGAATGCTAACTCTGTGTCATCATATAATGGAAGCCCATAACTTTCCTTTTGATTTTATAAGTATTTGAGGCTAAGAATTTAACATTAGCCTCAGAACAGAGTATGACTTTTGAACAGTGTTAGGACTTTCAAAATGATCATGATTACTGAAGTTGTACTATGTGTTTTGCTTTTATTATGAAACAGCCACAAGCCTATGGTGGCTGGATAAAATGTTTTGATTTGAACCTGAAATGTTCTCCACTGGCTTATGTTTTAATTACTTGATCTCTACCTTTGAGTGCCTCTTGGAGGTCTCTGGAGTCTTTAAAAAGTGTGGTGGCTTGAATAGAAATGGCCCCCATAGATGCATATATGTAAATGTGTAGTCATTAGGGTGTGGTACTCCCAGAGAGGGATTAGGAGGTGTGGCATTGTTTGAGTAGGTGTGGCCTTGTTGAGGGAAGTGTATCACTGGACATGAGCTTTGGGGTTTCAAAAACTCAAGCCAGGACCAGTGTCTCTCTCTTCCTGATCCCTGTGGATTGGGGTGCAGAACTCTCTGCTTCATGTCCAACACCATGTCTGCCTGTGTGCCACCATGCTTTCAGTCACGTTCCTCACCATGCTGATAATAGAACAAACCTCTGAAACTATAAGCCAACCCCAGTTAAATGCGTTCCTTTATCAGAGTTGCTGTGGCCTTGGTGTATCTTCACGGCAATAAAACACTGACTAAGATAGAAAGGGACACTAAGCTGGCACAAGTAAATCATTAAAGATGGCCTCACGGGTTGTGGTGGCGCACGCTGGTAGGATTTGCTGAAGGAGGCAGAGGCAGGAGGATCACGAGTTCGAGGCCAGCCTGGGCTACACATTTTAGGGTGAGCCCAGCTTCAGGTGAGATTGGGTCTCCGGCAGGGACACCCCCGATCCTCTGCCCAACACCCATCCCCTCGATCTTCTGGGGCCCCGGCTGGCATCCAGAAGACCCGCCCACACAGGAAATACATCAGCCCTTCCAGGCCCCAAACTCCAGCGAGCCCAGCTTCAGGAAAGACATCAGCCCTTCCAGGCCCCAACATCCGGCAACCCCAGCTTCAGCTTAAGCTTCAGTGTCAGCATCCCCAGCTTCAGCTTCAGGAAGGAAGGAGACCAGTGGAGAGGGAAAGACCCCACCAGCACCCACTGGAAGAAGAGATGGGAAGAAGACAGAATAAGAGCTCACTCAGCAATAGAAAGACCAACATGACTCCACCAGAATCTAGGGAACCAACACCAGCAAGACCCGAAAAGCACTACATAGACGAAGCAGAGGAGACAGACCTTAAAAATTATTTCATGACGATGATAGAGACCCTCAAAGAAGAAACGAGGAAATCCCTTAAAGAAATAGAAGAAAAAAAATCCATGAAATGAGGGAAAAATTCAAGAAATAAACAAATCTCTCAAAGATTCTAAAGAGCACCAAGAAAAAACAACCAAAAAATGAAGGAAACAACTCAAACAGTTGAAGGATTGAAAGCTGAAATAGAAACGATAAACAAAACACAGAATGAGGGGATGCTGGAAATAGAAAAGCTGGGTAAAAGATCAGGAACTAAAAATGCAAGTATCACCAATAGAATACAAGAGATAAAAGAGAGAATCTCAGGTGTTGAAGACGCATTAGAGGATATAAAGTCGTCAACCAAAGAAAATCTCAAAACCAACAAATCCTTAACACAAAATATCCAGGAAATATGGGACACCGTGAAGAAGCCAAACCTGAGAATAATACAACTCAAAGGTACAGAAAACATATTCAACAAAATCATAGAAGAAAACTTCCCTAACGAAAAGAAAGATATGCCTATGAAAATACAAGAATCTTACAGAACACCAAATAGGCAGGACCGGAAAAAGAAGTCACCTCGCCATATAATAATCAAAACATCAAACCAACAGAGTAAAGAGAAAATATTAAGAGCGGCTAAAGAAAAAGGCCAAGTAACATACAAAGGCAGACCTATCCGAATTACACCTGACTTCTCAATGGAAACGATGAAAGCCAGAAGATCCTGGACAGATGTCCTACAAACGCTAAGGGAACAAGGATGCCAGCCCAGACTACTATATCCAGCAAAGCTCTCAATTACCATAGATGGAGAAAACAAAATATTCCATGACAAAGCCAGATTTAAACAATACGTATCCATGAATCCAGCTCTACAGAAAATGCTAGAAGGAAAACCTAGATCCAAGGAAGATAACTACATTCACCAAGACACAGGCAATATATAATCCCACTTTACAAAACACCAAAAGAAAAAGGGAGGAGAAACTACACAAAATAACTTCAGTAACAATAAAGCAAGCACAAACAAGGATCATCAATCAATGGTCATTAATATCCCTCAATGTCAACGGCCTCAACTTGCCTATAAAAAGACACAGACTAGCAGAATGGATACGAAGACAGAACCCTTCCTTCTGCTGCATACAAGAAACACATCTCAACATCAAAGACAGACGTTATCTCAGAGTAAAGGGTTGGGAAAAGATCTTCCAATCAAACGGTCCCAAGAAACAATCGGGCGTAGCAATCCTAATATCTAACAAATTAGACTTCAAATTAAAATCAATCAAAAGAGATGAAGAAGGACACTTCATATTCATCAAAGGAAAAATACATCAAGACGAAGTCTCAATTTTAAACATCTAAACCCCAAATACAAAGGCACCTACATTCGTGAAAGAAACATTACTAAAGCTCAAAATGCACATAAAATCTCACACACTAATAGTGGGAGACTTCAACACTCCGCTCTCACCGCTAGACAGGACCTCCAGACAGAAACTTAACAAAGAAACAAAAGAACTAATAGAAGTTATGACCCAACTGGGTTTAACAGACATCTATAGAACATTCCACCCAAATACAAAGGGATATACCTTCTTCTCGGCACCACATGGAACCTTCTCTAAAATTGACCACATAATAGGAAACATAGCAAATCTCCACAGATACAAAAATATTGGAATAACCCCCTGCATCTTATCAGACCACCATGCATTAACATTAGAATTCAACAATAACACAAATCGCAGAAACCCTACAAACTCATGGAGATTGAATAATGCACAATTGCACCATCCCTGGGTAAAGGAACAAATAAAAAAAGAAATTAAAGACTTCCTCGATTTCAATGAGAATGAAGACACAATATACACAAACTTATGGGACACTTTGAAAGCAGCGCTGAGAGGAAAGTTTATAGCACTAAGTGCCCACATGAAAAAACTGGAGAACAGTCATACTAGAGAATTAATAGCACAGCTGAATGTTCTAGAACAAAAAGAAGCAAACTCCCCCAGGAGGAGCAGATGCCAGGAAATAATCAAATTGAGGGCTGAAATCAATCAAGTAGAAACCAGGAAAACACTGAGAAGAATCAGTGAAACAAAGAGTTGGTTCTTTGAGAAAATCAACAAAATAGACAAACCTCTGTCCAAACTAACCAAAAGACAGAGAGACAGTATGCAAATTAACAAAATCAGATATGAAAAGGGGGACATAACAACGGACTCTGAGGAAATCCAGAGAATCATCAGGGCATACTTTGAAAATCTGTACTCCACAAAATTTGAAAATTTAAAGGAAATGGACAATTTCCTGGATAGATAATACTTGCCAAAACTAAATCAAGAACAGATAAACAATCTAAACAGACCTATAACCCCTAATGAAATAGAAGCAGACATCAAAACTCTCCTAAACAAAAAAAGCCCAGGCCCAGATGGCTTCAGTGCAGAATTCTACCAGAAATTCAAAGAAGAGCTAATTCCAATACTCCTCAAAGTATTCCACACAATAGAAGCAGGAGGCTCACTGCCAAACTCTTTCTACGAGGCTACAATTACCTTGATACCCAAGCCACACAAAGACACAACTAAGAAACAGAACTATAGACCAATTTCCCTCATGAACATCGATACAAAAATACTCAATGAAATACTCGCAAACCGGATTCAAGAACACATCAGAAAAATCATCGACGATGATCAAGTAGGCTTCATCCCAGGAATGCAGGGATGGTTCAACAGGTGCTGGCATAACTGGAGGCTGGCATGTAGAAGAATGCGGATCGATCCATGTTTATCGCTATGCACAAAACTTAAGTCCAAATGGATCAAAGACCTCAACATAAATCCAGCCACACTGAACCTCTTAGAAGAGAAAGTGGGTGGTACCCTTGAAAGAATTGGTACAGGAGACAGCTTCCTGAACATAACACCAGTAGCACAGACAGTGAGATCAACAATTAATAAATGGGACCTACTGAAACTGAGAAGCTTCTGTAAGGCAAAGCACACAGTCAGCAAGACAAAAAGGTACTGAGCTGAACTCAAGAAAGCCAGTAACAGAGAGGGAGGACTGATGACCAAAGGGATTAAGACTGGGCTGGCTTAACCCCCAGAAACAGCTGACCTGACAAAGGTTAACTCTTGAATCCCAGGCATCAGCCTGGGAATCCAGCATGGGACTGATCAAGACCCCCTGAATCTGGGAGTCAGTGAGGAGGCCTAGGTAATCTATTGAGCCTTGGGCAGCAGATCAGTACCCATCCCAAGTATACACACGGACTTTGGACTCCCATCCAACAATGTGAGGTGCACTCTCTCCCTGAACTCTTGGGGAAGGGTCTAGGCCCTGCCTATATGAAATGATCGACTATGGACACCCCCATGTAGGTCCTCAACCTCCCTGGGGAAATGAGGGGGTAATGGGGGGTTGGGGGGAGGGCTTGGAAGGAGGGGAGGGAAAGGGAGAGGGACCTGAAACTGACTTGTGAAGCAACCTTGTTTCTTATCTAAATTTAAACTGAAAAATTAAAAAAATGTGACAACTTGCAAAAAAAAAAAAAGAAAATCTATCAATATAATCCACCATATAAACAAACTGTGAAAGAAAAACCACATGATCATCTCACTAGACGCTGAAAAAGCCTTTGACAAAATCCAGCATCCCTTCATGATAAAGGTCCTAGAGAGATCAGGGATAACAGGAACATACCTGAATATAATAAAAGCAATATGCAGTAAACCAACAGCTAACATCAAACTAAATGGAGAGAAACTCAAAGCAATTCCTTTAAAATCAGGAACAAGACAAGGCTGTCCACTCTCTCCATATCTCTTCAATATTGTACTTGAAGTTCTAGCTACAGCAATAAGACAACAAAAGGAGATAAAGGGGATACAAATAGGAATAGAAGAAGTCAAACTCTCACTATTTGCAGATGATATGATAGTTTACATAAGCGACCCAAAAAAGTCTGCAAGAGAACTCCTAGAGCTGATAAACACCTTCAGCAATGTAGCAGGATACAAGGTAAATTCAAAAAACCAGTGGCCCTATTATATACAGATGATGAAGTGACTGAGAAAGAAATCAGAGAAACATCACCCTTTACAATAGCCAAAAACAGCATCAAATATCTGGGTATAAGGTTAACCAAGGAAGTGAAAGTCTTTTATATCAAGAACTTTGAGTCTTTAAAGAAAGAAATCAGAGAGGATACCAGAAAATGGAAAGATATCCCATGCTTTTGGATTGGTAGGATCAATATAATAAAAATGGCAATCTTGCCAAAAGCAGTCTACAGATTCAATGCAATCCCTATCAAAATTCCACCACAATTCTTCAAGGACCTGGAAAGAACATTAATCAACTTTATGTGGAAAAACAAAAGGCCCAGGATAGCCAAAACAACCCTATACAATAAAGGAACTTCATGAGGCATCACCATACCTGACTTCAAGCTCTATTATAGAGCTATAGTCCTGAAAACAGCTTGGTATTGGCACAAAAATAGGCAAGTAGACCAATGGGACCGAATTGAAAACCCTGATTTTAACCCACACACCTATGAACACTTGATTTTTGACAAAGAAGCTAAAACTATACAATGGAAAAAAGAAAGCATCTTCAACAAATGGTGCTGGCATAACTGGGTACTTGTATGCAGAAGACTGCAGATAGATCCATGTTTATCACCTTGTACAAAGCTTAAGTCCAAATGGATCAAAGATCTCAACATAAATCCAGCCACACTGAAACTTCTAGAAGAGAAAGTGGGAGATACTCTTCAACGAGTTGGTACAGGAGACCATTTCCTAAACATAACACCAGTGGCACAAACACTGAGATCGACAATTAACAAATGGGACCTCCTGAAACTAAAAAGCTTCTGTAAGGCAAAGGACACAGTCAACAAGACAAAAAGGCAGTCCACAGAATGGGAAAAGATATTCACTAACCCCACATCTGACAGAGGGCTAATCTCCAAAATTTACAAAGAACTCAAGAAGCAAGTCTCCAAAACACCAAAGGATCCAATTAAAAGATGGGGTACAGAACTAAATAGAGAATTCTCAATAGAGGAGGCTAAAATGGCCAAGAGACACTTAAAAAAGTGCTCAATATCCTTAGCCATCAGGGAAATGCAAATCAAAACAACGTTGAGACACCATCTTACTCCTGTCAGAATGGCTAAAATCAAAAACACCGAAGACAATTTAGGAGAGGATGTGAAGAGAGGGGTACACTCCTCCACTGCTGGTGGGAGTGCCAACTCGTACAGCCACTTTGGAAATCAGTATGGAGATTCCTCAGGAAAATGGGAATTAATCTACCACAAGACCAAGCAATTCCACTCTTAGGCATATATCCAAATGAGGCAAATTCATACAACAAGGGCATCTGTTCCACTATGTTCATAGCAACATTATTTGTAATAGCCAGAACCTGGAAGCAACCTAGATGCCCCTCAACTGAAGAGTGGATAGAGAAAATGTGGTACATTTACACAATGGAGTATTACTCAGCAGAAAAAAAAACAATGGAATCTTGAAATTCGCAGGGAAATGGATAGCACTGGAAGAAACCATCCTGAGTGAGGTAACCCAGTCGCAAAAAGACAAACATGGTATGTACTCACTCATATATGGATTTTAGACATGGATCAGGATAGTGCCAGTCTGCACTTCTACTGATAGAGAGTCTGGGAAACAGGAAAGAACCTAAAAGATATGCATATATGCATAGTACCCAAGAGAAGAGGATTGAGACAAGATCCTCTGAATGGATGGGGAACACAGCGAGCGGTACAGGGGAGAGGGAGCTGGGAAGAAGAGAGGGGGAGAAGAGGAAGAGAGAGTAGGTCATGGGGGAACAGGAAGTTTGAGTGGGGGGGCAGAATAGGCAGAAGAGGGAATCATAGGTTAGAAGACAGATCAGGCACCAGGGTGACCTCTAGTGATCTAAAGGGATGACACCAATTGGCAAGCTAAGCAATAGTGGAGAGACCACCTCTAATGCCCATTCCTGATAATGAACTTGATGTCTATAACCATCCGGGAGCTTTCATCCAGTGACTGATGGAAGCAGAGGCAAACACACACAATTAAGCACTGAACTGAACCCAAGGAACCCAGTGACAGAGAGAGAGGAGTGATGAGCAAATTGGCAAAGAATGGGCTGGTAAAGCCAGCATAGACAGCTGATCTGAACAGGGGAGAGCTCTTGGACCCCAGACCGACAGCAGGGAGGTCAGCATGGGACTGATCTGGACCCCCCGAATGTGAGTGTCAGTGAGAAGGCCTGGGCAACCTATGGGGCCCTTAGCAGTGGATCAGTGTCTATCCCTGGAATACTAATAGTCATCGTGTGCCCATAGTACAAAGAGGGATGCTCTCTCAGCCTAGACTCTTAGGGGAGTGCCTGGACCCTACCCTGAGTGAAATGACAGACTCTAGATATCCCCTTTGTGGAAGGAATTGGCAATAGTTTGGGAACCTGGGGGGGGGGATGGGGAGTGCGGGAGGAGAGGAGGGAGAGGGAACTGGGATTGACATGTAAAACAAGCTATTTAAAATTAAAATAAAAAATTAAAAAAAGATGGCCTCTAAAGCCTACAGTTACTCTTGGTTCTGTTCTGCTGTCTATACTTGCTGGTTGGTTACCATAGAAAGCAATATGTCTCACGATCCTTCCATAAATGGAGCCATTTCCAGTCTGTGCCCCCATTTCCAGGCTGAAATTAAATCCTGCAGAAACTATGAGTCAAAACAATCCTTTCATGTCAGGTATGTATTACAGCAATGAGAAAAGTAATGAAGGAAGCAACACATCAGTCAACTGTGAATCTATCCCCCAATTATGATAGTCCAAGTTTAGGAGAGAGAGACCAGTGAAAATCTTATTCTACCTTCATGGGTAGATAATACCCTAAGATCCAGGCTTCTGTCATTCTTGGGATGTGACATACTAAGGGATGGGAGCTATCAGCAGAGTACTCATGCAACAGAGTCCAGTGGTGTATTAGGTGACAAAAAAACACTATACCCTAAAACTAGCTTAATCCATGAAAGAATTCGACAGTACAACCAAGGAAAAAGGAATGAGATGAGAAAGCAACCCATGATTTACCCTTTTTTCTTTCATTTTTAAATAGTTCTTTCAAATAAAAATTGACTGATATGGGACAGAAGAAAAACAAAAATTTAGGGTCTATTCTACTGCCATTAATCTCATAATCTTTTGGTTTTATTTTTATTATTTAACAGTTTTCTTAAGGTATAAATATTATCTCAAAATTTATAAGATTAATATATAGATATATAAACTTTATTGAGATATTAATGGTTATATGGAGTACTAACTAATTCTAGAATAAGGATTCATCTAGCTTCCTGTACATGTTTTCAGGTTTGAGTTTCTGTCAGGTAACTAGGAATTAAGTCTTTGTACTCTGGATGTATATAACAAAGTATGCAGTGAACTATGACCATACCTAACAGCAACCTTTGAATTCTCCAAAAGCATGATGGTGCCCCAGAACAAAATTCCACTAACCTGACAAACACCAACTGAAATCAGCTTTGGACTAAAAACTGCTCAGAACAATTTCAAGGTGGCTAGCTGAGATGATCCAACCTCACAGAATACTCTAGCCAGGACTTGAGTGAGATAAGCCCTGCACTTTTCCATTATGCAGAGCTTGGGCAACAAAGGATACAGCTACCTTTCTCAGAACTTGAAAATTAGTCCAAATTTTTCTTTGCTCATTCAGTGGGTTATAGATATTTGTCATTGTTTATGGGAGTGGCTACAAGTTGTTATTGGTAATCATTAGGAAAAATTTCAGCAAAGGAGATTAGATTCAGAGCTTTTGATTGAAATAAAGGGAGATATAAATTTGATAATATATAAGTGTAGATTATTGAATCTATTCTGAATAGAAAAGGGGGATATAGAAATAGTATCAAAGGTAGATAGCTGAATCTACTTTTTAACCAAAAAGAAAACAACTACTAGTTTTAAATATTTTACATTGATAGGGATTTTTGTATAGTGATACAAATTTAAGATTATTTTTGTTAGAACATACTGTTTATACGTTACTAATCTTGTACAAAGTATTGTACCTATACAGCTCATTTAACAATGTAATGTAAACATATAGTCCTTGAAAGTTATTATTACAAAGTATTTAAGATAATAAAGAAATGCAGGTTAGTAATTAATCATCTAATACAATTAAACTTGTAGTCATATTAGGTATGTTTTCAAGTTAAAACAGAGATACAGTTTAGATGGATAGGACATTTTCAAATACTTCAGAGATCTGCAGAATATGGCATTTACGATGTTTTAATAACATGTGGTTCTTTTTATGATTATCACTTATTACAACAATGTAAGAGGCTAAAACCTCCCAAGTACTTACTTACCTCTTTCCAGTTTTCTATAACACAAAGCTCTACTAGGCAAGGGTCATAATGATTAGTAAAGAAGTAGGAGTCATCTCAGTGACAACAAAGGGTTCCTATAGTTTTACAAGCCCTCCGGTGGGTAGAGGAATCTTGGGGTAAACAAGTTCAGAGAAGAAAAGATGGATTCAATGATAGAGCACTTGGTTAGCTCATCTGAGATCCTTTATACCATTTCAGCTACCATAAAAACAGGAAAAGAAGAAGGTGGTCACTAAGTCAGAGTAGGGCAAAGTATCTTTAAAATTTTCTCTGCAGCCCTTCTGCATGAAGAAGACTTTGGAGAGGCACCTGAAGAAGAGCTCTGTCCAAAGCCTCAGTTAAAGAGATTTAAGAATCAATATGTTAGAGTTAGGGATAGAAATAAATGAAGAGCTTAACTGGTTGGAGGGTTAAGTTCATTTTAAAAACAAATTTTATTTTATTTGTTATTAGTTATGTATGGGCATGCACATTCCAGAGCACATAAGTGGAGGCCATAGGGCTACTATGTGGCATTGGTTCTCTCCTTCCACATTTAAGTGGGTTCTGGGGATTGAACAAACACAGACAGGGTTCTGCAGCAAGTACATTTATCTACTGAGATACCTCGCTGTCCCTAATGCACAAGTTCTTAAAGGCTTTCCTTCAGAGAGTTCAATTCACTGGTTAGGTTTGAAAAAATTCATATTAGAATTTTGAAGCATAAACATGATTCCTCACTGTAAGTGCAGAACCTTCTCTGAAACCCAGTTTTAACCCATACTGATTTCGTTTCTCCCTTTTATCTTCCAATCTTAGGTTCCCCAACTCTATAAATAAGGTTTCCTTAATTACACAAAGCATTGTGGGCCAGTTCAATCCAGAGTTGATATTTCCTATCTCGAGACATGTACTACTTATTGTTTTGGATAATGCTCTTGAGACTATGACAACAAGCATCACCATTAATGACCATTATTTGTCATTTGATTTCTAGTTTTATTCCTCTGTTTCCACTGTCAGTGCCCTTAGGCAAAGTATTTATTCCTCCCACATGTTTGTAAGTCCTTTCATATTTCACTGTGGGGGAATGTCCAAAATGATCTTAAAAGGACATGCTGTAAAACTCTTCAGAAATCATCCTTGAAATTACAATTATTTTCAGAAGGTTATTATATAGCATCAGTAATCGGTTGAACTGTGATCCTACTCATTATAAGGCAAGGTTTATTTTATGTAAGCCAGTAGTAAGAAGAATAACTATTATTGAATGGTCATAATGTACCAGAAACCAAGGTAACACTGAGGTATTTATAAATTTGCTGATGTAATCTTGAAGTAGACATGTTCTCTATTTGAAATAAGAGTGAAGTGGGGCACAGAAAAAATAGCATTTATTTTCAAATAGCATTTATTTTCAAATGATCTCAAACCTTAAATGACACAGTTCATATTAAACCCAGGTGTAATCTAGCTAGAGCATGAAACAATAAGAAGAGGTATCATAGGCGATAGGTGATGGATGACTGCCAATAGAGAAAGCCCTAAAAAGGTCGCTCATACAAACTAACTTGTTTGTTAAAAGAAATTAAAGGAGGAAACCAGCAGATCCAGGTAAAGAAGGCCCTGCATCCTGATGTGCCTTCCAGTGACTGGGGAATGCCGCAGAGCTACCCATCCCAGCTGGAGCCAAACACACCAGATCCCAGGTCTTCACTTCCACCAAGGAGACCAGGGGACCAGCTGGTCCCGTGGGACCGGGTAAAACAGGCCTTGCATCCGGGCCTGTATTCCAGTGCCTGGGGATTTCCTGGGAACTACACAGAGCATCCCATCCCTGCAGGAGCCAAGCACCCCAGATTCCAGGTCTTCTCTTCCACCAAGGAGAACAGGAAACCAGAAGATCCAGGTAAACAAAGCCCCCACATCCAAGCTTGCATTCCAGTGACTGGGGAAGGCTGCAGAGCTTCCCATCCTAGTGGGAGCACACCAGATCCCAAGTCTTCTCTTCCAGCAACGGGACCAGGGGACCAGGTGGGAGGCTAAGCACCCCAGATACCTGGTCTTCTTCTCTACCCATGGGACCAGAACTAGGACGAGAAATAGAAGAACTACCAGATTATTGGACTTGCTAGTACCCACCGGAAGGGAACTCTGGTCCCCCTAACCACCAGACCAGTAAGGGGCTCTTTCTGCACCCACAAGAAGAAGAGATGGGGAAGAAACAATACAAAAACACACTGAGCAACAGAAAAACAAATATGACAGCCAGATTCTAGAGACTCCACACCAGCAAGACACCAACATTCCAATGCAAACGAAGCAGAAGAGAATGACCTTGAAAACAACTTCATGAAAATGATAGAGGCCCTAAAAGAGGATATAGGAAAATCCCTCAAAGAAACAGAAGAAAAAACAAACCAAAATGCAAGAAATGGAAGAAAAAACAAAGCAAAAAATGCAAGAAATGGAAGAAAAACAAAACAAAAACGGCAGGAAATGGAGGGAAAAACAAACAAAAAATGCAAGAAATGGAAGAAAATGCAAACCAAAAAATTCATAAAATGTACCAAATAGACAAAAAGATAATCTGAAAATTGCAAGAAACAATTCAAACAGTGCAAGGGTTGAAAACTGAAATAGAGACAATAAAAAAACACAATCTGAAGAAAGGCTGTAAATAGAAAAGCTGGGTAAAGTGACAGATACTACTGATACAAGCATTACCAACAGAATACAAGAGATGGAAGAGAGAATCTCAGGTGTTGAAGATATACTATGAGAAATGGATTCATCAACCAAAGAAAACCTTAAAGCCAACAAATCTTTAACACAAAACATCCAGGAAATATGGGACACCATGAAAAGACAAAACCAAATAATAATAGGTATAGAAGAAGGTAAAGAAAAACACCTCAAAGTGCAGAAAACATATTCAATAAAATCATAGAAGAAAACTTTCCCAACCTTAAGAAAGACATGCCAATGAAGGTACAAGAGGCTTACAGAACACCAAATAGAGTGGATCACAAAAAAAGTCCACTTGCCACATAATAATCAAGACACCAAATATACAGAAAAAAGAATATCAAGAGCAGCTAAGGAAAAAGGCCAAGTAACATCTAAAGGCAAACCTATCAGAACTACACCTGACTTCTCCATGGAAACTCTAAAGCCAGAAGGTCCTGTATAGATATTTCATGAACACTAAGAGACCATGGATGCCAGCCCAGACTACTATACCCGGCAAAGCTCTCAATCACTATGAATGGAGAAAACAAGATATTTCATAACAAAACTAGATTCAAGCAATACATATCCACTAACCCAGCCCTACAGAAAGTTCTGGAAGGAAAACTCCAACCCAAGGAAATTAACTACAACCAGAAAATCATAGGCATTAGATAATCCCACTTTAAAAAAGAACAAAGGGGTGGAATTCCACACATAATTCCACCAACAAGAACCATTCCAAATCAAAGAAGAATGAGCAATCAATGGTCATTAATATCCCTCAACATTAATGGCCTTAACTCACCCATAAAACGACACAGGCTAACAGAATGGATTCGAAGACAACCCATCCTTGCGCTGCATACGAGAAACACACCTTACCCTCAAAGACAGATATTACCTGAGAGTTAAAGGTTGGGAAAAGATTTTCCAATCAAATGGACGTAAGAAACAAGCAGGGGTAGAAATCCTAATATCTAACAAGTTAGACTTTAAAATGAAATCAATCAAAAGAGATGAAGGAGGTCATTACATACTCATCACAGGCGATATCCACCAAGATGAAGTTTCTATCCTGAACATCTATGCCCCAAATACAAAGGCATCCACATTCGTAAAAGAAACATTACTAAAACTTAAATCACATATAAAGCCCCACACACTTATAGGGGGAGATTTTCACACCCCACTCTCACCACTAGACAGGAATACCAGACAGAAACTCAACAAAGAAGCAAAGGGTCTAATAGAAGTAATGGCCCAACTGGGATTAACAGACATATATAGAACATTTCATCCACATATAAAAAGAATATACCTTCTTCTCACCACGACATAGAACCTTCTCAAAAATCAACCACATACTTGGCAACATATCAAACATCAGCAGCTTCAAAAAAATTGGAATAACTCCATGTATCTTATGAGACCACCATGCTTTAAAATTAGAATTCAACAACAACACAAATTGCAGAAACCCTACAAACTCATGGAAATTGAATAATGCACAACTGCACCATTCCTGGGTCAAAGAAGAAATAAAAAAATTAAAGACTTCCTAGAATGCAATGAGAATGAAGACACAACACACCCAAACCTATGGGAGACTTTGAAAGCACATAGCACTAAGTGCCCATATGAAGAAACTGGAGGATAGTTATACTAGAGAATTAACAGCACAGCTGAAAGCTCTATAACACAAAGAAGCAAACTCTCCCAGGAGGAGTAGACACCAGGAAATACTCAAATTGAGGGCTGAAATCAATAAAGTAGAAACTAGGAAAACAATACAAAGAATCAATGCAACGAAGAGTTGGTTCTTTGAGAAAATCAACAAGATAGACAAACCTTTGTCCAAACTTACGAAACAGCAGAGCGTGAACATGCAAATTAACAAAATCAGAAATGAAAAGGGGGACATAACAATGGACTCTCAGGAAATTCAGATAAACATTAGGTCATACTTTGAAAACCTGTACTCCACAAAATTCAAAACTTTAAAGGAAATGGATGACTTCCTGGATAGCTACCACTTGCCAAAATTAAATCAAGAACAGATAAGCAATTTAAATAGGCCTATAACCCCTATGGAAATAGAAGCAGTCATCAAAAGTCTCTGTGGGTCTCATCCCAAGGATAGTTCAACATACAAAAATCCATCAATATAATCCATGATATACACAGGCTGAAAAACAAAAATCACATTATCACCTCACTAGATGCTGAGAAAGCCTTTGACAAAATCCAACACCCCTTCATGATAAAGGTCTTGGAGAGATCTGGGATAACAGGAACATACCTAAATATAATAAAAGCTATACACAGCAAAACAAGAGCCAACATCAAACTAAATGGACAGAAGCTCAACGAAATTCCTCTAAAATCAGGAACAAGACAAGGCTGTCCACTCTCTCCATACCTTTTCAATAGTGTACTTGAAGTTCTAGCAAGAGCCATACGACAACAAAAGGAGATCAAGGGGATACAAATTGGAAAGGAAGAGGTCAAGCTTTCACTATTTGCAGATGATATGATAGTTTACATAAATGACCCAAAGAACTCTACCGGAAAACACAGCTGATTAACACCTTCAACAAAGTGGCAGGCTACAAGATCAACACAAGAAAATCAGTAGCCCTACTATATACAGATGATAAAAGGGCTGAGAAAGAAATCAGAGAAACATCACCCTTTACAATTTCCACAAACAACATAAAATACCTTGGGGCAATGCTAACCAAACAAGTGAAAGACCTGTATTGCAAGAACTTTGAATCTTTAAAGAAAGAAATTAAAGAAGCCATCAGAAAATGGAAAGATCTCCCATGCTCTTGGATAGGTAGGATCAATGTAGTAAAAATGGCAATCCTGCCAAAAGCAATCTACAGATTCAATGCAATCTCCATTAAAATGCCAGCATAATTCTTCATAGACCTTGAAAGAACAATAATCAATTTTGTATGGAAAAACAAGAGACCTAGGACCTAGGATAGCCAAAACAACCCTGTTCAACAAGGCAACGTCCGGAGGCATCACCATCCCTGACTTCAAGCTCTATTATAGAGCTATAGTCCTGAAAACAGCTTGGTATTGGCACAAAAATAGACAGGTAGACCAATGGAATCGAATTGAAAACCCGGGTATTAACCCACACACGTACAAACATCTGATCTTTGACAAAGAAGCTAAAAATATACAATGGAATAAAGAAAGCATCTTCAACAAATGGTGCTGCCATAAATGGAGACTGGCATGTAGAAGAATGCGGATCGATCCATGTTTATCGCCATGCACAAAACTTAAGTCCAAATGGATCAAAGATCTCAACATAAATCCAGCCACACTGAACCTCTTAGAAGAGAAAGTGGGTGGTACCCTTGAACGAATTGGTACAGGAGACAGCTTCCTGAACATAACATCAGTAGCACAGACAGTGAGATCAACAATTAATAAATGGGACCTCCTGAAACTGAGAAGCTTCTGTAAGGCAAAGCACACAGTCAGCAAGACAAAAAGGAAGCCCACAGAATGGGAAAAAAATATTCACTAACCCCACATCTGACAGAGGGCTGATCTCCAAAGAACTCAAGAAGCAAGTCTCCAAAACAACAAAGGATCCAATTAAAAATTGGGCTACAGAACTAAAGAGAGAATTTTCAATAGAGGAGTCTAAAATGCCTGAGAGGCACTTGAGAAAGTGCTCAACATCCTTAGCCATCCAGGAAATGCAAATCAAAACAACTCTGAGATACCATCTCACTCCTGTCAGAATGGCTAAAATCAAAAACACCAATGACAATTTATGTTGGAGGGGATGTGGTGAAAGGGGAACACTCCTCCATTGCTGGAGGGAGTACCAAATTGTACAGCCACTTTGGAAATCAGTATGGAGGTTCCTCAGAAAAATGGGAATAAACCTACCACAAGACCCAGCAACTCCACTCTTAGGCATATATCCAAAAGATGCCCATTTATACAACAAGGATGCCTGTTCCACTATGTTCATAGCAGTATTATTTGTAATAGCCAGAACTTGGAAGCAACTTAGGTGCCCCTCAACCAAAGAGTGGATAGAGAAAATGTGGTACATTTACACAATGGAGTACTATTCAGCAGAAAAAACAATGGAATCCTGAAATATGCAGGAAAATGGATGACACTAGAAGAAACCATCCTGAGTGAGGTAACCCAGTCACAAAAGGAGAAACATGGCATGTATGCTCTCATATATGTATTTTAGTCATAGATCTGGGGAGTGCCAGCCTACAATCCCATGGCCAGAGAGTCTGGGAAACAAAACCTTCATTCAGTGGCTGATGGAAGAAGAGGCAGACTCCCACAGCTAAGCACTAAGCTGAACTCAAGAAATCCAGTGACAAAGAGGGAGGACTGATGACCAAAGGCATTAAGACTTGGCTGGTTTATCCCCCCAGAAACAGCTGACCTGACAAGGGATCAGAATCCCATACTGATGCTTGGGAATCCAGCATGGAACTAATCAAGACCCCCTGAATGTGGTTGTCAGTGAGGAAGCCTAGGTAATCTGTTGAGCCTTGGTTAGTAGATCAGTATTTATCCCAGGTATACAAATGGACTTTGGACTCCTATCCAACAATGAGAGATGCACTCTCACCCTGAACTCTTGGGGGAGGGTCTAGGCCCTGACCTGGATGAAATGACAGACTATGGACACCCCATGAAGGGCCTTACCCTCCCTGGGGAAATGAGGGGATATTGGGGGGTTTGGTGGGATGGCACGGGAGGAGGGGAGGGAAACGAAGAGGGACCTGGAATTGACATGTGAAGCAACCTTGTTTCTAATTTAAATTTAAATAAATTATATATATGTGTGTGTGTGTGTGTGTGTGTGTGTGTGTGTGTGTGTGTGTGTAAGAAATTAAAGGGAGCTAAACAAATAGATACCTTGTGCTCTCAGACTGGAAACCTTAACATTATTAAGACTACAATGCTTTCTATGTTGATGACTTTTCTGGTTGACAAAAGAAACTTAAGGGGAGAAGCAATTTTGTCTCCTGGTGGAAAAGGGATGCAGTCTATCATGGTGGAAAAGCATTCCAGTGGGTCTACAATGAGGTTGGTCATATTGCATCAGTAGTGAGGAAGCAGACAGAGGTGGATGCTGGTGCTCTGCTCCCTTTTTCCATTTTCTCCAGCCCACAGATTGGTGCTGCTCACATCCAGGGTGAGTCTTCCCTTCTCACATATATCCCCATGGAAACACCCTCAGGGACATACCCTGAAGTGTGTCTGTTAGGTCATTCTAAATCCAGTCAAGCTGACAAGGTAAATCATCAGAGCCCCCTGTATTCTTTTCAGATTCAATGCTAGCTTTCTCAGTGAATCTGTAGTGATTAACAAGTTTATGATAAAATTTATATGGGAATTTAAAAATGCAAGGAAAGAAATGCAATCTTGAAAGCAAACTTGAACAACTTACTACAATGTATAATTTTTAAAAACCCTATGGTATTGCCACGTGGTATGTATAAACATGATACAACAGAAGTGACAGCATACCAATAAAGCTATATGTGAGTTTTGATAAAGACATCAAACCACTCAATGAGAAAAAATAGTTGTTTTAAAGGTTTATTTTTATTTTATATGTATGAGTGTTTTGCCTGTGTGTATGTCTGTGCATTGTATGCATGCCTGGTGCCCATAGAAACCAGAAGAGGACACTGGATGCCTCTGCACCTGAAGAATTATTTATATATAAAAACTGCTACATGCATTCTTGGACCTGAAACTCGGTCTTGTTCAAGAACTACAAGTCATCTTTACCACTGGGTCATCTCTATAGTCCCAGCAGTTTTTTATAACAAATAGTATCAAGATATCTAGGTAAAACAATGTAATTATATACCTTATAGCACAAACATTTTCAAAATGTATCATTAATCTAAACATAGGAGAAAATTGTGTAATTATTGGAAAACATATGAGTAAATCATGTGACTTTGGCTCTGCAACAATCTTCAATGTCACACCAAGGCATAGTAATAAAAGAAAAAGTACAGACTTCATAAAAATGTATAATTATGGTCCAAAAGATATCAGCTATACATAAAATTACAAATTAATAACTCCCAGTATACTTGTACAATATTGCTTAGCAATAGAAACGAATATTATATGGATATATGACTCAGTATGAATGAACCCTGAAATCATTATGCTAACCTAAATAAACCCAAATAAAAAGTTACATATTATATGGTTCCTTTCATATGAAACATAGAAAGGAGCAAATACATAGAGACAAAAAGCAGTTTGTGATTTCCAGGATTTCTAGGAAAGGAGAATTATGACTTAAGTACATATTAAGTACAGGGTTTAACTTGGGGTGTCAAAATGCTGATTGGATGTTTGCTGGATAATAGCGATGGTTGCCTAACACTAAATGTACTAAAGTCATTAGATTTCTTATTTTACACTGGTAAATTTTTGCTACAAATATTATATCTCAGAAAAATTGCTTAGAAATACAGTATCTTCAATAAACTGCATTTTTAACACACTAAATGATCTGTACCACCTATAGAACATTTAGTGTTTCTACAAGTGGACAGTAATACATTTTCTAGTCATTAAAATAATTGTCAGTTTATGCCTTTTTTTTCAATTTGACCTAAACTAATTGATTCACAATAGTTTCATATTCACCAGATTCTTCAATTGTACTAGCTGTGCCGCAGGGCTTGAATCACTGACTGATAGGTATCTGTGTGCCTATCTAAATGAGCTTAGCCATTCCAGCTCCTCTGCACACAAGACTGCACAGCTCTGAAAGACAGGACAAAGTCTGAGCCACCCAAATTCTAATCTAAAATAAGACAGTAGTCATTATTTAAACCAAGTGACAAAGCTAGCTTCTTCAGTTCACCAAAAGCTGCTTGGGCATATTATTTATATCGTGCTGGAAAAGAACATCTCATCATGTGTGCAATTTTTTTCTTTACAGTATAACTGTTGGTCATTTTCTGAAATAAAGAAACAGTGTTCTGGACTTTCTCCTCTACTCTGTAAATACCTCCATTTTACAGATATGTGATTGATTATATTGACTAGCAATGAACAAAAGAACTTATATATCCAAAGTTCAAGAATATCTGAAGCCTTCACATGTGAAGCCTGTCTCTCAGTTTATTAATAGACTGGAAAAAGGAAAGATGTAATACTTAAGATCACACCTAAAAGCTGTACTATTTGTTCCTAGTTTTCAGATGAAGAAATATACACATTTTACACACACACAGAAAGAGGGGGGGGGACTGTCACAAAATGTATAATGTAAGCAATATGAATTTTGCATCTATGTATTTCTACAATATTTAGCCTTTTAATATCCTGGAGTTCATTTCATAATATGAAAACTAGCCACAAAATGCTATTAATAATTTACAGGTAGTACAATATAATAGCAAAACTAGTTTTTGTTATAGGGTCCAAAATAATACTGAAAAAGGAACCCTTTTCATAACTCTAGTTAGAATGCCATAAAAATAAATTATCCACATGCTATCTCTAAGGTAATCATCAAATGTTCAGGGATGGCTGGCTCTCCCTATTACATAGATGAAATTCACTTTTCTATTTAATGTGTATTGCTGGAAGATTGCTGATCACCTCTTTTGGGGGGTGATGTTTTTAGCTGTAGGTTTTACACAATGGGAATTTCCTGTAACCTCACATTGAACCCCTTTTCCTTTAATTTTGTTGTTCCTTTGACTGTTGATAAATTATGAATTGTTTATTCACATTAGTATTCTTACAGACAAGTCATGCCAACAAAGAAAGAGGCTATAAAGTAAAACAAAGAAGAAGCGAGATCAGAGGAAGCAAGTTAAGGAAAATAGAGGGCATATGACCAAAATATATAATATACAAGCCTGAAAATGTCATAATGAAAGTGATTATTATGTATGATTAATAGAATCTAATAAAACGATATTGAAAATGAAACTGGATAAACTTTGATGGACGCATTTGTTGGTACTTTGTAATCTAACCAATAAGAATGAACTGAAAACAAATAACTTCAGTATTGTTGTATCAAATAGTTTTGGACAGCACTAATTAAATCATAATATAGTAGAAGAATTTTCCTAGAAATGCATATTGATATGATGGAAAAATTAATAGAAGAAATACTAGGAGACCCAAATCAAAACTGTATGCCCTTCGCTAACTCAGATGGCTTGAGAGGAAGACAGTCTGCTGTCTTTCTGTCCTCTAGTGGTAGGGCAATGTAATTTGTCTATTTCCAGCACGAAAGAGGGGAGACAGAGGTTTTCTGACCTGGGAATTTATTGTTTGACTCCTTGGATTGTTTTCTATAAGATTGACCAACAACACATTTTCAATTTTTGTATGACTTATGTCTGCATAATTTCTATAAGGGGTATACAGGAATCATTTATTTATCATATGTATACTATGTGTCTGGCACTGGAAAATTATTTGGCATGCATTTGTTTTGCCTTCATAACCTCCCCTCTTTTTTTTTAAGATTTATTTATTTATTACGAACACAACACCCTGCCCCCATGTATGTCTACACATCAGAAGAGGGCACCAGATCTCATTACAGATGGTTGTGAGCCACCATGTGGTTGCTGGGAATTGAACTCATGACCTCTGGAAGAGCAGTCAGTGCTCTTAACCTCTGAGCCATCTCTCCAGCCCCTTGGCATGCATTTGTAAGTGATGACATTTTATGACTTCATTGAGTTTCCATTTGGGTGAATCACGTGACTTCCATCTATTGAACTTTCTTTTTTGGTTTTTAGAGACATTGTTTCTCTATGTAACTTTGGAGACTGTCCTGGAACTAGCTCTTGTAGACCAGGCTGGTCTCGAATTCACAGAGATCCACCTGCCTTTGCCTCCCAAGTGCTGGGATTAAAGGCGTGCACCACCACTGCCCAGCTTATTGAACATTTTTTAAGCATCATGTTCTCTTACACATTTTATACTTAATTTCACTAAGTTCTCACAACACCAAAAGTAATATATAATATTTATTCACCTAAAAATTCAGTAAACTATGGCAAATAGAGATTCAATCAGTAAACAGAGGTTTGATATGAATCCAAGTAATATATTGTTACAGATTATAAATTTTCATATTGAATCAAGCTTTAAAAAAAAGACAACATGGAGACTTATGGCCAATGGACTTGGAACTTTGGTTTAAGCAGTCATTCAAAAGTATCAAATTGTTTATAACCCTGTGATAAATATACTGATACAATTAGTCTTATTTATACTGAAATTTAACAATCAAAATATACATGACATTCAGTTCCTTGCTTTTTGTTACCCTGTGCCACAACATCTCAGAAAGTATGATTTACTCTTTTCTTTCATCAATGGTAAATATTTGCTACCAATATAATACATTTTTTTCTCTTTAAACTACTTGGAACCTAAATAATTCAAGCCAAGAGTTCAGAGAACCTAGATACATATTACACCTGAGATTTTAGTCTTCTAACCTTCCTAAGCATTTGAATATCTTATACGCATTTCCTATTAATTTTTAAAAGGCACATTTTACTCATCTAAAACTCAATTTTTCCATTTCTTATTTAATAAAGTTTTTAATGGATGAATCCCAACCACTAAATATAGCATGTAGAAAGGTCTATCATTTGGACTGCTTAATACTTCATCAATTAGCAGTTACTTTTGAGGCCCATTCCTTGTTATTCCCTTTGTCTCACACTTCCTTTCACATTAATGAGCTAAGACATTATCATGTAGGTTTGTCCAATCATGTTGATTTGGAACAGTGTGTGAGAGAGCAGCATAAAGAAAAGTCAAGACAGAGTCTATTAACAGCTCTTCTTTCTCTTCACGAAACTGATTAAACTGCTGATGCTGAAATAAAAATATAGGAAAGGTCTCCAGGAACCCAGTTATCCGCTAAGCAACATCATTGCTTAGTTTTCATGAGAATGTTCTGAAACTTCTTTTTCCAGCACATGAAAGAAACCCCCTGGCCTTCTTCTCTTTGATCAGCCTAGGAGTTGTGTAATCCTAAGGCAACCACACTTCACGTTCTTTTCATCGGGCTTACCTCTTCTTTCATGACCTATTTTCTCTGCTTTTGTAGGCCAACACTTAAGCTATCAAATAGAATCGTTCTGACCCTTAGCCTGTCAATGAAGGGAAGAATGGGGTATTTTCTGAACTTCTGCTCCACTCCTTCTATAGGACCATGCATTTGGAGAAGACAGCCCATAGCATACGTAACTGTATATTAATCATAAAATCAGTGTCTATTCAATAAGTGTTTTATTCTGTTGTCTACATGGGTAAAGAAACAGTAAAATTATATTCCCCCCACTAATGTGAGTGCATGTGTATAAGCTGTGATAAAAATAACTATCAATAATTCTGTGAATTTATATTTGTGGCTAAAATGCTTTCTGAAAAAGCTTGTGTTTTAATAGATGATGTTGCAAGAATTAAAGGAACTGTCTCTGTGGGAGATAAAAAATATCAAGGGAAGTTTTAGAAAAATACAAAGGTTTGAGCATACGGATTAAAAGATAAATAAAATACCAACAAATAATCAATGTAATAGATAATTCATAACAGATCAGTGAGAAGGGTAGCAATACTTCCCTCTATATCAACTTCCCACATCTTTTACTGGATAGTTAATAACTTGGATATAATGCCCATAATGTTTCCTTGTCTGCTTCCCTCACTAGACATTGGGTTTCACATGAGGAAGTATTTGACCTCCACAATAAATAGTAGAATGTGTTTCTTTGTAATCACAGTGAAAGTCTCGTAAATATTAATTATATAAAAAAACTAGAAAATTTATTCATGTAGAAAGAACTAGTAGGCACACTAAATAGCAAGTAACAAATCTCAAATCTAAAAATACAACTGCTAAATGGTAGAGTATTAAAGACTAATGAACATGAAGAACTGTCCATGAGTATTACTTCTTTTCTACCAATTCACCAAATTCTGGCCTAAATAAATACAGTATTTTTGAAATGGTATTATTACAAAAGAAGAGGGCTAGAATTATACTTCATGTCTCTAACTGGAGGTATAGTGCTTGCTAACAATAACAGTGAGGGAGGATTTTAAAATCTAATAAGGTTTCTAACCAAAATAGACAGTTGGTTTGCCTTCCCTTTAGAAACAGTCATGGTACTGGACAAAGCATCTAAAGCAATAGTTTTCAGACTGGACAACAGAGAAGTTTCTCTTTGAGGGCAACTCCCTAAACACAATACAGAGATTTGGAATTCAAGTACATTGAATCCAAGCACAAGAGAAATCCTAATGACTAGAGAAGCTAAATGGAATGTTCTGGGAAACTAACATGACTGGAACCTGAACAGAACAACACTGAAAGGAAGGAACAGATGGAAGCCTTGGAGTCTGACAAAGGCTGTTGCATGATTTCTTGAATAGTCTCTGCAGGTACTGAGGGTGGGGAGAATGCAGGATGTATGTTCTAGACAGCAGCTGTTATGAGGTTGGCAAGGGTTCAGAGGTACTTGGGGTCATCCAGTGCTAGAAAACTTTGGCAATCTGATCTAGCCAGAGTATATTTCTCCCCAATACTCCAGTATCATCCTTAGTATCTAGCTGAGACACCAGAAAGGCTGTCTCCAAAGAGTAAGAACCGCATTGAAGCTGACTCTAGATCTACCACCAATAAAGAAGAAAAAACACTGGTGCACATTTAAAATTTTTCACTGGCTATATTCATTGTATAAGGTATTGTGTTACTTCAGGACACTGTCATGGGAGTATATTCTGAAAATCAAGCATATGCCTCCCATGCCATTTCTCCTTCTTTTTCCCTTTCCTCCTTCTCCTGTTAATCCTCTTTGTTCTACTAGGTAGCCCCACTGCTAATTTCATGCCATGTATATGTTCATGATTTCATGTGTTTATAAAATCTATGAGCCACAAATGTGAGAAAATAAACCATAGCCTACTTTATGAGCATAAATACATAACTTGGTTAAGCTTTAATTTGCTTGATATGGTTATCTCCAATTGCATCCATTTTCCTACAAATGACATAATTGTATTCTTTTGGGGGGATATTAAAGTTGGAATTCAAGTCCCAGCAATTAGGAAAAGCTTAGAAATACTGTGTTATTTCTATAGTTCTTAGTTACAAATATAAATATCTACTGCCACAGGATAATAGGTGAATAATTAAAATTAAATGATTTCCAAAATTAACAAAATTTAATGTGATTAAAATGTACCACAAACAATATTCAGTCCAAAACTAAGTTAGTAGATGTACAAAGAAATAAGAAGATGTGACAAATAGTCAAGGGTTAAAAAAAGTCAATAAGAATTGATCCACTGATGACTCATGTTTTGGATGTAGCAGATAAAGAGATTAAATCAACTACTATAAAAAATAGAAGAGGCTACTGGGAGAGTGAGGAAATTGGAAAGTGATGATGAAAATTTCCCAAGAAAGTGATAGAAATTATTGACTTATGGCTTCAATTTGCTAAAGAAGAAAAACTAAAAAAAAACTAAAATAAGTTAAAATAGGTCACATTCACAATCAAATTGTGGGACTGAAAATAAAGATAAAATATTGAAGACAACTATACTGACAAACAAAATTACACTCATGAAACAGATGTGGATAATGAATACTGGATTCTCACAATAGTACAGAAGATCATGATATTTTAATGAAAAGAAAAGAATGGCTGTGAGTCTGTATACATTCAAAAAAACATTCTTCAAGACATACAATAGAAATTATTTTCCAAATAAATGAAACTGACACAGTTCTTCATTAGCAGAATTGAAATGAAATAAATGTTAAAGGATTCTCACCACAATATAAGGAAATTATGTTATATGGGAAACAAGATCTGCAAAAAGAATTTCAAAAATAATAAGTAAATAGATACATATAAGATACTACTTTATTTTTATATTCATGAAATAATCAGATAATTTAGTAAAAATAACATTGTAGTATGGGTCTTAAATATGGTGGAAGATATAAATATTCCAACAATAACACAAATAATAAGAGAAAGAATAGAGCCAGGCTGGAAGTCCTGATACAGAGGAAAGAAAAGTGGAGTCTGGAAGACGCTAGCTACTGCTGGAGGGGCAAAATGTAAGGTAATAAGCCAAGGACCCCGTGGCAGTACATGGATTAATGGAAATAGGTTAATTTAAGTTGTAAGATGTAGTTAGTAGAATCCTGAGCTATTGGCCAAATATCTATAATTAATATAAGCCTCTGAGTGGTTATTCAGTAACTGGCAGGTAGGAGACAAACTTCTAGCTACAAAAGACTCTCTCCTAAAATAAATGATTGAAAGAATTCACTATATAGATAAGAAATGCTGCTCATCACACATGGATATAAATACTTCAAGGATGGCACGCACACAGGAGCAAGTAGCTGGGTTATCTCCGAAAGCTAAGCACCAAATATAGAGAAAACAAGGAGCCACCAAATATGAATGATATATTTAAGACAGACAGATACATAGAAGAGCCAGTGTGATCTGGTAAAAAGAAAGACAGGCTAAGAGGTGGGGAGTGAATAGCATTGAAGAAAATTCACTTTGTGCTTCTGTTTCATAGCTTACTTATTACTTCTACTTTGGTTTTGAAATAGCAGTGTGGGGCTCTGGCAAAGTAGTATCCTGAACAAGGTCTGGGGGCTCAGTCCCTAGTTGAAGCAAATTCTGTCTTTGGACTTCCTGAGCTTCTGTTTCTGATTTATTCTCCAACTAGTCACTGGTATAGACTCATCTTTGAGTCTCCAACAAGATTTTTTTTAAGTTTTTCAAGACAGGATTTCTCTGTATTGTTTTGGAGGCTGTCCTAGAACTCACTCTGTAGACCAGGCTGGCCTCGAACTCACAGTCCAACAAGATTTTTATTCACAGCCTACTACTGGTTCTCTCCCTACTCATCCACATCAGCATTTCTCAAGTGCTTAGACTACAATAGCCCCACATTAAGGGCCACTTTTTAACCCCATCAAGGGTCTACCCCAATCTTCCAAGATGCTGCTATAAAGGCCAGCTTCACAGTCATGTGATTGGTACAGTTGCAAAAGTTCACACACTTGGAAAGGCTTGGAATTTCAGGCTTGAGATGTGTTATTAATTTTGTCTTTAAAATTGTGATTTTTTTAAAAAGTCAGAAGGGGCAGGTGGCATGCAATGGAATCTGAGTCTTGACTCCTGTGTAGCCTTAAATCCTGCCACTTACTCACGAGATATTCTTAGTCATTAATACGCATGCCTGTTAACACCCTACTCCTTGCTGGTCTTCTTCTCCCCTTGTACTGATGCTCTGCCCCAGGCAAGAGTCCAGTTGAAGAGCAGAGAACTAAAATTTGGTGAAAACACTAGAGACTTCTTATGGTAGCAGCCATTCACACCCCTGCAGCACCATAAAGTATCTCATGAATAGCCTTGCTGAAGGAAATTCTCTTGCTTGCCCCTCCAACTCTAAGTACAACACACATCTCAATTCAAAGGTTTTTAAATGTTTAGGAGTCCCTTGTATGTCCCCTTGGTAGAGGATGCCTAACTGTGCTTTCCAGGACCTTTCCTTCTTAAGTATCCAATGCATAGGACAAGTGGGTGGTGGTAAGAGTGACATGACAGAACCCAGGTCCAAAACCATGTGTCTAGTGATGAGACAGTATGCAATTACCTTGCTAGTATCCTGGAGTCAAAGAGCACTCCCCCAGCCAGCTTCAGACTTTCATTCTTCCCAAACCTGGCCTATATTTTTAAATTCACCTTTCTAATTATAGGCATATTCTGGGGATAATTCATAAACTATTAATTATGTAACTTTGGTGATTTTGTATAAAAGTTAAAGTGTCTGAGAATCATATTCAAACTGCGAGATCATAAAAGAAAAAGACTCATATGTTTCTTTAACTACACAATTCTCTTTTGATTCGTTTTGAACAATGGAACCTACTACACCAGCATAAAAACAAATTTTAATCCCCAGAACCCACATAAAAAAGATGAATGGGCATGTTCAAACATGCCTGTGAACATAACAATTTAGTAGGTAGATATGGGAATCTGGAGACTGCTAATCATTAGCTTGCCAGTCAGTGAGAGACCCTGTCTCAAGGAAATAAGACAAATGGTAACAGGGAAAGATACCACAAGCACACACGTACACACCCTCAAACACAAAAAAGAGAGAGGATGAAAACTATATTCCAAGCAAAAGTAAGTTAAGATAGTTGTAATCATATCAGACAAGGCATAATTCAAGATGCAATTAGTAACAAGAGACAAAGAATGCCATTGTATATTAATAAAGGAAAAATTAAAAAGATACAGCAATTATAAGCATAAACTGAGCATTGGTACATAAATTTCATAAAATATATTGTTGGACACAAGGACAAAGATAGAAGTCAATATAACAATGGTGGACCAAATATCCCAATTGTACCAATTAAAAATTCAATGAAGTAGATTGGTTACCAAATAAAATATCATATTGTCAGTCCTAAAATACACACATATGAGCAATATTAAATATGTTTCTCTCTCTGTCTCTCTCTCTCTCTGTCTCTCTGTTGCGTGTGTGCGTGTGTGTCTGTGCATGTGTGTGTATACAATAAGACTATGTAGTGACAAAATAATTGGTAAAAAGGATAACATTTTTTCTCCATTAAGATGCAAATCTTTTCTAGACCATTTTTTATCTGGGTTGACCACACAATTTAAATGACCAATGTGGCATTAACAAATATGATCCAAATAGATGCTACACAAGTGAATTGCTTTGAGCCTTCTCTTTCTCCAGGAATGACCACCACGTGAATGAACCTCACTACAATATAGGATGCCAAGGACATATGTACCCGTCAGCCCAGCCATTCAAGCTAACTACATATCAAATATCAGAAAGGGAAATGAGGACATATGACTTTTGGACAATTGAACAATATATTGTTCACACAAGAGGAGAGTCAGGAAAGATGTGCTGTATTGATGTAGAAGAGAAATACTTCTCAACCAATCCATGTAACTATGAAATAAACGTTTTCTATTTAAGTCATGAAATTAAAGGGTGGATAATCTCACAGAAAAATCTAGCTGCTATTGTAAAACTAAATGATAAAATTAGGAGATGCCTAAGTAAATAGTGACACATTGTGGGAAATTATGCAAATTTGAAGAAAAATGAGTCAGAACTTCTGCTAAGCTTTTATTTCTCTTTCACCAGTTAGGTAGAGCTCTTAAAGAGTGGAAAAATGGTCTCTCACCCTTTGCAGACTTGTCCCATTGCACAGGGTGTACAAGTATCTGTTTATAAATTTAACTGCTTCAGAACTGAACTCCTAAAAGTTAAATGGGTAACTTTTAAATAGAACTATTTTTTTCTGGAATAGCGTCAAATATGTACCACATGAAATAATTAGTTCAGCATATTTGTTTATTTAATCGACAAGAACTTAATTTTCAAAGGTCTCTGTATTCAGCAATTTATTTGATACAACAGGGATTGTGTGTATGTATGTGTGTGTGTGTTGTGTGTGTGTGTGTGTTTAAATTGTCATTTTAGTCACACAGGACCTTACACTTTGGGGTACAGGCTCTGTTTCCTAAATTTTGTTGGAAGTCTTGATTTATTCTTGAATTTGAGTCTGAAAAGTGAAATCTTAGTAGTGAAGATGGGATAATGAGGTACGAGGCAGGCAGGGACTTGGAGTCTTAGCTGGTATATTTGTCCTACTACTTTGTTGGGACAAAAGGTTCTTACCTATATGTCACAGTCTTAAATAATGATGTAGCCAGCTATAAATAAATCCCATTAGAAATGTTCTGAGTGAGGAAAAAATATTGTTTCAATACTGAAAGTTATGTTATTTTGTTAAATAGTAGTATTGTTGCCTCTCTTTATGTGATAAACAGGATTTTAGTCCAGTATGGTACACATGACCATAAAAAGTATAACAAAATGTCTCATAGATTTAATAATTCTTCTCGTTACCAGTTTTTCTTTGTCTTCTCTAAAATTATTTTTCATTGTCAATATTTTCTATTACCTGTGCATTATTTTACCGAATTTTGTTCTCCTTTCTATTTATTTTTCCTTTTGTGTGGGATCCCACAGTATTGACTCCATTCTACCTTAAGGCCAGAGAATTCAAACCTATTCTTGCTCCTCAAGGCAAAATAACAGGATGTAGCTACTTGATGTCTTGCTCTTCAACACCAAATAACAGGATAAGATGTTTGACTCAGTGCGAGGTTACTAGATATTTTGAGAATTAAGGAGGTATTTATACTTGATTGATCTGTGTATCATGGTAAGGAAATTTTTTTCCTCCCCCTTTGTTTGTGATATATAAGGATTATGAGTAATAAACTTGGGGCTGCTGCAGTTTTCACTGAGAGCCCTCCTGACTCTATTGTCTGTCTTTTGTCTCTTTTCTTTTTCAATCCTCATTCCCCTTTTCAGGCACATTCAAACAAGTTGGCTTGTCCCAACACTTTTCTTTGGATTGTGTTCTCTTGTTCTATTTACATCAAAATTTTGCTGTATACACAAGTTGGTGCCTTTTCAATAAGATTACTTCTAAACATTGCCAACCCTAACACTGTATTTATTGTCTGAAAAGACTGTAGCATTCTATACCTACCATTATTCTTTTTAGAGTCAGTTTACTTAAAACTTCCAGCTTAATCTAAAATATGAAACCACTTGTTCATACTAGCCAAATGTCATTGAGATAGTCTTCTGTGAGTCCATGACCTCCTATAGCCTTCATACTGGGTCTTATTACCTCTTTGTTTATTGGAATCATATTTGCTGCCTGATCACTGTCAGATGGCAATGTGTTCCTGGTTGTTAGAGAGTTATCATTGCCTGCAATGAAAATAAGTCTTAGCAAGCAGCTCAGAGAATGTCATATGTGCCTGCACATCACACTGATATTCAGTGTAGTCCAGTAGATAAGGGCATAGGACACTATTATCAAGGAGACTTGGATCATTTTTTTCCGGCAGGAGATCATTTTGTAACCCAGGATGATCAAGAACTATGTGGCTCAGGCTGGCCTCAAACTCTTGAGTGTTCTTCCTGCCTCAGTCTCCTGAGAGTTTGGATGATAGGGTATACCACCATAATTTTTGAGCATACCTGGCTTTAGTCTACTTTTTGTGTGACTATATGAGTTAATTGCTGGCTGTCACTTGAAATTTTCCAAATTTGTGAAATAAGTGTAAATAAGTACCTTTTACCTGTAGCTGTGCAAACACAAATATATAGATGTGTGTATGTGCATCTCTGCATACTTGTGTGTTGGGGGAAGTCCTGTGCATTTGTCAATAAAGTACTGTTGAGCCAATAGGAAACCTAGATAGGAGGGACTAGGAGTCGAGGAGGATTCTGGGAAGGAGAAACACAGGAGAGTTCGAGATGTAACCGCCATGGGGTAGGAAGCCCGGAACTATTCTCCGGTAAGAGAAATACTTAGATTAAAAATTATGGGGTAATTACTTAAAGCAGAGTTAGCCAGTAAGAGACAAGCAAGGCCAACAGCTTCATAATTAATACAGTGCCTTGTGTGTTTATTTGGGGACTACAACGCGGCAGAGCCCAGGCAGCTGGCGGGGGATAAACCAAAGCAGCTAGCAAAGAAAAAGCTTCTCTTTACACTTGTGTACACATATGTGTGTGCTAGTGATCAAGTAAGGAACTTTACACACCTGGAAAGTGCTCTATACAGAGCTATGACCAAAATCTAGTAATCTTGAATTTTAAATAAATTGAGTGACTTTCCCTGGGAAATCTTCCCTAACACATAATCAACTTTGAGTGTTCCTATTTTTCCTCAGTGCATTAATATTTTCTTTCTTAGCATTTATCTCAATATGTTTGTATATATTCAATCTAACATATATTCATTGATTTGTTTAGTATTTGTATATCCTTACTAGAATATTACTTTGATTTAGTGCATGGGCCATATCTCTAGACCTACACTAAGCAATATTTATCAACATGTATATATAAGTAAATATAGTTACAAATAGATATGTGTATATATGTATGTTTACAGAATAAATAAATAAATAAAATCCTCATCACAATACTATGCATTTCACATAACTACGTACCAAGTCAAGAACTAATTTCAATACAAATAAGGAATGTTGATTTTTTTCTAAGTTACTTGACATAAATTGACTTTGACTCTTCCCCAGGCAGATTCTGGATCAATTTAAGTACTCTCTCAGCAGGACTCACTGTTGAGGCCTTACTATATTCATTGCTCATATATTATTAAATATCTTGTTCTGTCACTGATAGAAGCATAGCTTCTAGTTTCTGGAGGTAGTTTCCCCTATGAAGGAAGACTGACCCATCAGTAGTCCATTTTGTGGCCATTCTGTTTTGTGCTGAAGGGCTGTCTTCCTGACAGTGTTTCTGTGAGATTTACTACTTATTGTTTTGGAAAAAAAAGTCTAGACTGCAACATATTCAACCCACCTGAACAATACACCAAGTCAGACAGACTCAGGTTTTATTTATTTTTTTAATTTTTATTTTTAAATTTAAATTAGAAACAAGGTTGTTTCACATGTCAATCCTAGGTCCCTCTCCCTTTCTCTCCCCTCCTCCCACGCCCTCCCACCAACCCCACCAAACCCCCTCATTTCCCCAGGGAGGGTGAGGCCCTCTACAGGGGTGTCCATAGTCTGTCATTTAATCCAGGTCAGGGCTAGGCCCTCTCCCAAGAGTCCAGGGTGAGAGTTCAACTCACATTGTTGGATGGGCACCCAAAGTCAATTTGTATGCCAGGGATAAATACTGATCTACTACCCAAGCCCCAATAAATTGCCTAGACCTCCTCACTGACACCCACATTCAGGGGGTCTTGATCAGTCCCATGTTGGATTCCCAACCATCAGTCTTGGATTCAAGAGATAACCCTTGTCAGGTCAGCTGATTCTGGGGGTTAAACCAGCCCAGTCTTAACCCCTTTGCTCATCAGTCCTCCCTCTCTGTCACTGAGTTCCTCGAGTTCAGCCCAGTGTTTAGCTGTGGGAGTCTGCCTCTGCTTCCATCAGCCATTGGATGAAGGTTCTGTTCGCCAGACGCTCTGGCCGTGGGATTGTAGGCTGGCACTCCCCAGATCTATGTCTAAAATCCATAAATGAGAGAATACATGCCATGTTTGTCTTCTTGTGAAGAACTTCAGGTTTTATTTTTATCATACCTTACACACATACCTAATACAAATGTTAGTGAACCAAGGGTGCCAAAGCTGGGTTTGTATTTATGTACTTTAAGATGCATTAGATTCTATCAAATTCTTCTACAAAAGTGCTGACCTAGGACCCTATATTTTTATGTCTGTGATTAATTAATTAATGGCTTGTCGAGACAGGATCTCATTATGTAGCTCAGGTGTGCCTAGGATGTGCTATGTACCCCAGGGTGTCCTCAAACTCACAATCCTGTTTGCACAATCTAGAGTGAAGGAATTACAGTTCTCTGCCACTACCACTATTCTAAAAACATCTCTTTATATTACTAACAATATCTGTGACATTAATAGATGTCTCATTTATTTTTGTTTTGTCCTAATAACTTAGTGTCAAATTAATATCAGTACCTTCTTCATGCTTTGCAAGTCTGGTATCTCATTTCTCTATGAAGAAAATAAATCATTGAAAATAACTCTTTAAATTTCCCTCCACATATTTGACATTTCCCTTATGTTCTCTCTGCCCCTTATCATTTATTGAAACCAGAATAGACGCTGAACATACTAATTCACCATGTTGTCTATGGCTAATGATCTAGTTTATAAGATCTTCTAAAAGAAAATAGATGGAGTTACTGGTAAAGCTATTATTTACAATAAGCATGCACTCACTAATGTGATCTGTTGCATATTATGAACTCACTCTTCTAACATTTTATTTTCTCTAACAATTTCTCGCATATAAAATTTCACTTATTCATATCTTGTAAAATGAAGTTGACAAGCAGTTCTGCATATAAATCTCAGTATCTGCCTGTAGACATACTCCTTTCATGGCAAGACAGTAACTGAAATATGATGCAGACAACCACACCCTTATTTTTTCACTTATTTTTTAAACTTCTCCATAAGGACATCTTTGTTTGGTGCAAACGTTTCAGGTCCATTCTTTTTTCTAGCTCTCAGCTATAGAATAATATCCCAGAGTCTGAATGACTAGTAGTGTGGTTTGTCATATAACATCACTTTAGAGAGTATGATCTCTACATGACAATAAGGAGATACTACCTAGATGCCTGACAGTTATTTCCTTTTGCAAATATTTCAAGTTGAAAGGAATGTTCTGTAGGAATTGGGGACTGAAAAGCTGGATGAGTACTGGAGATATGCTCAGACAGAAAATGCCCTGAAGTTTCACTGCAACACAACTCATTGGGCCCTGGCCACAACACTGATGCAAAGGTAGACTGGATCATGATAACTGCAAACCAGTGTATATCAGGACCCAAATCCTGGTATTTTATTGTTTACCTTGTCATTGATCAATAGTTGATATTTGCTAGGATTTGGGCTCTGATATACACTCTACTTCCAATCATCACAGAAATGCGACAGGGGACCAATTATGACACTCATCTTATTTAAATGATATGTCATTAACTAGCAGTAATTTTTTTTCAGAAAGGGTTTCATGCAGCCCAGGTTGGCCCTGAATTCACGATACAACCAAGGAGGACTCTAAACTCCTGATACTATTGCCTCTGGCCCCTAAGAGCTGAGATGAGAGGTGTGTGGCAACTCATCCAGTTTATTCAGTGTTGGGTGCTGAAACCAAGACTTGTTAATGTTAGGTGTTGTTTAAATGTGTACTCTCAGAGGCTTGTTTCTTTGAAAATGCTTGTAAATCTCTAGGTGGAGATTCTGTTTAAGAAGACAGTAGAACCTACAGGAAATAGAAGCTTGCTGGAAGAAGTATGTCACTGGTGTCTGGCCTAGGGCTTTTATAATCTGGCCTCATTTCTTGTTAGTCTTTGTTTCCTGGGTGTGTATGCACAATGACTAGCCAGACCCCTGCTTTTGCAACCATGCTGTTATGTCCTCCCCATGAAAACATACCCCTGGAACTATAAGTGTAAACAAACACTCCTTTAAGTTCTTTATGTCATACTATTCTATTACAGCATCAAGAAAAATAACCAAGACCCCAGGCAAACTCTCTCTCTTAGTTGTGCTTTGCTGCCAACCCTCATGAATAGTGATCTTGCTCGGCTGTACATCAGATGACAACCGTTCATGTAATTCATACACTGCAGTGGTGTCCTATTTCACTTATATAAATAATATTACATGATATGCCATTTTTGTATATTTTCATGAGTATTTTTCTGCCATCCATCTTCCATTATGGAATACTTTGGAACTCCAGCCCTGATTTTTATCTTATATTTAGTGAATCTTACTCATTAGTTCTATTAATTGACTCTACTTATGCAAGCACCATGAGAACAGGAATGCTTCTTTTGTGTTAAATACCAAATTTCCAGCAACTAACACTTAGTAGGCACTTCCTAAATATTTGCTTAAGTAAAAAAATTATGATATACAAAATCATATAATGGTAGTTTAATAATCATTTTAGAAAGTATACATGTATTAAAACATCACTTCCTACTCCAGGTGTGTGTGTGTCTCTCTCTCTCTCTGTCTGTGTGTTTGTGTCTGTGTGTATATGTAATTTTGGTTTTTTGGAGGGTAGCTCTATACTTATTTTAATAAATGTTAGATTAATTTATACTCCTACAGAATTTATGCTTCCAGCAGAATATGAGTTATTTTTCCTTAGATTCTCATTAGTATTTGATTTATGTAAATAATTTTCATTCTGATTTGGATTAGATGAAATCGCAATATAATTTTAATTGGGGTATTTAATCAGAAGCTTCTGAGTGAACATGAAACAAAATACTCAGAAACCCATTGAAATACTATTTACACCATCTAATTTATGGAATCAAACTCTTTGTCAACAAACAGAGGATTGCCTAAGGAAAATGTGATTCACAATGGGATTTTTTTCTACCACAAAGAACAATGAAATTTTGTCCTTTGAAGGAAAATGCATCCAACCCCCAATTATCATATTACGTTAATCAAGCCAGACTCAAAAAGTGAACTATCACATATTTTCTTCCATTTGTGTATCCTAGATTTTATAGAGAGACATAAAATCATGTGTACACACATGACATAAAAACACAAGCAAAACTGGCAAAGGATATTGGGGGTAAAGAGGGAAAAGGGGAAGGAACAACAGAACATGGTCAAAGAATGACATATACCTTCATAAAATTGTCCTTATGAAACTCAGTACTATGTATAACTAATATATGGTAATAAAAAAGAAAAACAAGACTGCTAATAAAATGAACAGTTAACACTACAAGTATGTGAGATATTCCTACTATGTTTGGCTTCTATTGCCTCTACTTTCATTTCCCCAGAAAAGTTTTCTGAATTTTTTAAATAGTTCTTTTTATATGTTATCATGTAAATATGTACTTGTACACAATATATCAAACCCATAGAAAGTGGTTATCACATAGAAAAAGCACACCACATGTCTAACTGAGCTTTGCAGCATTTCACCAGTGTTCCGTTTCCCATTCACCCCAGTCTCTGAGAGTCAAAATTCTTCCATGAGTTTAACCGTTTTAAATCCCACATATATGTGAGGTGATCTTGTTTTTTTCCTCTGTGAGCCTAACTTACGGTAGATTTAATTAGTTTATTCATTCTAAAATACAAACATAAATGTAAAATCACACTGTAGCCTGTAAATATATGTAATTATTTTTCAATTAAAAATAAAAAACAAATCACAGAATAGAAATAAACACTGAAAAACATCCAAAAGTTCTTAATTTCACTGTCCACAGAATAATAATAGTATAATAATAATCAGATGAAGACAAAAGCAGAAAGTAACTTAGATATATTCCTGGCAGATCTAGAGTAGACAGAAGACTATCAGCTCATTAATAGAATAGAGGAAGAAATATTTTTTACTTGTAGACCACCAAAAAGCTCTTGATCAAGAAGAAATCAATACTTTATCAGGCCAGATATTTCTGTGGGTTTCCCCAGCATGGTCTTGACCCCTTTGCTCATCATTCCTTCCTCTCTACAACTGCATTCCAAGAGTTTGGCTCAGTGTTTAGCTGTGCATCTCTGCTTCTGTTTCCATCAGCTACTAGATGAAGGCTCTAGGATGACATTTAAGATAGTCATCAATCTCATTATAGGGGAAGGGCATTTAAGGTAGCTTCTCCACTATTGCTTAGATTCTTAGCTTAGGTCATCCTTGTGAACTACTTGGAATTTCCCTAGTGCCAGGTTTCTCATTAACTCCATAATGGCTCTCTCTATCAAGGTATCTCTTCCCTTGCTCTCCTTCTCTGTCCTTCCCCCAACTTGACCTTCCTAATCCCTCGTGTTAGGAAGCCTGCATAAAAGTACCCATCCCGAGTATACACATGAACTTTGGACTCCCATCCAACAATGTGAGGTGCACTCTCACCCTGAACTCTTGGGGAAGGGTCTAGGCCCTGCCCTATATGAAATGACAGACTATGGACACCCCCATGGAGGGCCTCACCCTCCCTGGGGAAATGAGGGGATAATGGGGGGGTTGGGGGGAGGGCACGTGAGGAGGGGAGGGAAAAGGAGAGGGTCCTGGAACTGACTTGTGAAGCAACCTTGTTTCTTATCTAAATTTAAACTGAAAAATAAATAAATAATAATAATAATAAAAGAATGGACAAGGCCCCCATCTAATAGACCATGATGAGGAAACCTACAGAAACAGCTGACCTGAGCAAGTGAGAGGCCACAGAACCCAGACTGACAGCTAGGGAACCAGTGTAAGACAAAATCAGACCCCCTGAATGTGGGCGTCAGTTGGGAGGCTTGGGCAGTCTATGGGGCCTCTGACAGTGGACGAACTATTTATCCCTAGTACACGAATGGGCTTTGGGAGCCCATTGCCTATGGAGGAATATTCTGTCCATCAAGATACAAAAGGGAAGGCCTAGGCCCTGTCCAAAATGATGTAACAGACTTTGATGATTCCCTCATGGGAGGCCTCACCCTCCTTGAGGAGTGGATGGGGGATGCGGTGGGGAGATGGTGGGGTGAGTGGGAGAGTGGGAGGAAGAGGGAACAGGGATTGGTATGTAAAATAAATGCTGAGATTTGAAACACTATGCCTGCTTTATGAAGTGCTGGAGAATAAATCCTTGGTTTCATGTATGCAAACAGTGTTGGCTGAGCTATACCTCCAGTGTGTGGTTTTGTATTTTCAAAGAAGATGCATAAGTAGTTGCATTTTTTACACATAAAATTTAAGAGGGAAACGTAGGAAATTTAAAATTTAGGTATTTAGGTATGACTGCTATTAGAGGCTACTATCAATCTGTCCTTGGGTCTCAATTTAATGTCATTCACTTATTAAATCCTTCTTTTCTCTTTCTACTAATTTATATAAAATTTCAATTATTTTTACACTGACCAAAGGAAAAAAATTGAGTTAACTATATTTGTTTTTCTGAGCTTCGCTTGTTTTTCTTAACACAGTGATCTTCTGTTCAATAATTGCATAATTTAATTCTTCTTTGGGGCTGAATAAAATCCTATTGTGTATTTCTATCATATTTTCCTAATCCATACATTTATTGGGCATCCAGAGTGGTTCCATGCATTGGCTAGTTTGAATAGATCAGCTATAAACATAAATAGGTAAGTATGTCTCTGTATGTTGGCTTAGATGTTGTTGGATATACTTACAGGAGTGTTAAAGCTGGAAACCATGGTAATTCTAATTCTATTTTCAGTTTTTTGTGAAACTCCATATTGATTTTAATAGTGGTTGTACCTGTATGTATTCTCACCAGTAGTGTTCCTCTATCAGAACACCCTTAACAGCATTTGAATTCAGTTGTTTCTTGATGAAAGCCATTCTTACTAAGGTGGGATGAAATATCAAAACAGTTTAATGACCATTTCTCTAGTGGCTAATGGTGTTTACAAATATATTTGATCATTTGTGTTTGTTGCTTTGGGAAACATCAATTCACTTATTTTGCCCATCTGTTAAATGAGTGTTTTGGTGATCTGATGTTAAATATCTTAAATAAATTGTTTGCTATTCTAGCTATTAATCCATAATAACACATTTAGTTGGTAATTTTTCCATGTTCTGTTGTCTTCTCATTCTGATTGTTTCCTTTGTTGTGCCCAAGTCTCTTAATTTCATGCCAAGTCTATGTGTTCATTTGGTGGATTATTGCTTCTGTTATTAAAGTTTTTTTAAGAAAATTATTGCCTATGACTATATCTCAGAGAGGATTTCCTGTATTCTACTAGTGATTTTAGTGTTTCATATCTTAGGATAAGGTCTTTGATCCACTTTGAATTGAATTTTATATAAGATATAGAGATACGAATCAGTTTCAATTTTTGTAATTATGGATAGGTTTCACAGTACTATTTGCTGAACTGGATGTATTTTTCTGATGTAGTTTTGTGATACTCTGGTCAAAGATTAGATATGTGTAGTTATATGGTCATTCTTCTGTATATTCTATTCTCTTTCATCGGTCTATTTAATAGACTAGAATTTTATAGGATACCTTTGTAACCTACTCTTCATAACTGGCTTGAATTGATTTCTCTAATGTCTTGCTAAGATTCAATTTTCATTTCTCATTATATTCTCCACGGTAAGCTAGAGATGAGGCCATAGTAAGCAGATTCAAAATCTTAGTGCAGAGATGCACCTGTAAATAGCCTTAATCACATTGATACACCAAAAAGAGGAAATTAAATTTTAAAATAAAAAGACTAGTGACTTCAAAAAAAACAAAATTTCTTTCTCAGTTGTATTATGTGTTCATTCTGGGTATTCTGTGGATGTAGAGCATTCTTTCCACTCTGGCAATGTTCTTTAGACCTTGCTGGTTACAATGATTTAGGGATAGTAATACAACAAACATAGAATGGCTCTAAAGTTTTACTGAGAAACAACACAGCTGCTCACATTTTATGGGTCAAAACAAGTCTTATGACAACACCTAACTTTCTTTTTTTCTGTGTGTTTGTTTTTCGAGACCGGGTTTCTCTGTATTGTTTTGGAGACTGACCTAGAACTTTCTCTGTAGACCAGGCTCGCCTCGAACTCACAGAAATCTGCCCACCTCTGCCTCTCAAGTGCTGGGATTAAAGGCATGCGCCGCCAACGCCCTGCTAACACATAACTTTCAATAGCAGAGAAAAACTTTTTTCCCATTGGCTGTGGAGATAGAATTTAATCATTTGAGATCAGGTTTAACAACTATCATGATCACATACTTTTATAAAAGAATAAGGAATATCAAATGCGGTAATGAATAACAGCAGATCTTAATAACTTTGAAAGTAACATTAGGATGTTTTAACTACATGGAATATGTCTACCACAACCTATCATATGACTAGAGTTCATTATACCTAGAAAACTTCAAACATCAATTTGAGTCAGTGATATAGAAGCAATCAGATACATAAATTTTCATTTGCATATGATTTTCTCCTTGAAGGAAAATAAAATCCAACTAAGGTAGAATATGTAAAGTTGTTCCTGGGTTCTATATTTTCACTCTGAGAAAGAACTAAAGTTTTTATCATACTAGTGCTGGGGGGAAATTGTAGGTAGTAATTTGTGGTCTCTGTAGAGCTATTACTCTGTCTCAATAAAACTTTGCTTGCTCGTCTTGGTCTATTATCCTCACTCTCTATTCTTTGTGATTATGAGACAACGAAATCAGAAGTCATTGACTTTAGATGCTGCTGACTTCCAAGACAAGAGTCCTCTGTGCTAATAAGTCCAAGAGTTAAAGACTCGTCTGTCACACTAAAATTCTACTACATTACTATAATCATCATATTATAGAATAGATTATTGTATCACAAATGGAAGGACATAGTATTAGACTGATGGTACATAGCTTTCTCTCTTCTTCTTCTTCTTCTCCTTCTTCTTGTTCTTCTTCTTCATCATCATCATCCTCTTACTTCTCTTCCTCTTCTTCCCGTTCCTCCCTCCTCTTCCTCTTCTTCTTTTGGTTTTTTGGGACACAGTTTCTCTATGTGTAGCTTTGGCTATCCTTCCACTTGCTCTGTAGACCATGCTGGCCTTAAATTCACAAAGATCTTCCTGCCTCTGCTTTCCAAGTGCTGGGATAAAATATATGCACTATCACAGCTTGGTGCTGCTGCTTCTTTTAAGAAAAGGTCTTTGGGGGCATGAAGATGGCAAAGTGGATGAAGTGCTTGCCACATGAACATGAGGACTTGGGTTTGCGTCACCAGCACTCATGTAAAAAGCTGTGTGTGATATGCAATCCCTTATTACCTTCTAAATGTTTACACTTATACATGGACTCTTGACCCCTCATCAAGGAAAATTCTCTTTGCAATAGACAGCATTACAGAAAATCACAATCAGTTAAAATGCAGAGCTGTGGAGCACAGACCCAATGGATATATCTGCAAAACTCTCACATACCTAAAGCTCAGGGATCATTGCAGAAAAGAAGGCAGATAGATTGCAATAGACAGAAGATCAGATTGTTTTCTCTGACATTGGGTCGCCTTGTAATATCAGAAACTACACCCATAGCCTCACCAACATGACTGCCTAAACATAAACTTAACATGGACAACAATAATAGAAATGCCAAAGTTAATGGAAGAAAGCCCATAGGGATTCAACCCTACATAAAGAACTACAGGAAACTAAGGAAAGCTAAGAGTGGGAGAAACGAAGGCTTCCCCAGGGAATAGCTCACCAATTGTTACTCAATATGAAATGGTCAGAGCTGAAAACATACACATACAAGTAATTTTATACAAATTTCACATGTTGAATTTATATGTTTAGGAATACATACACACACAGAGTAACAAGAGTAACACTTAATAAAAATAAAATAGTCCATGAATGTGAAATGGAGCAGCAATGGAGTGAAATGCAGTAGAGTTTGGATGCAATAAAGGAAAGGGGGAAATATAATCTTAAGAAATAAAAGAAGAATTGTTTAAAAACTAAAGCAGATAGGTGTGGTAGCACACCATCTGTAGTATCTGCACAGGGAGGTAGACACAGGTGGGTCCCTGAAGCTCACAAACCAATCTGTGAACTCCAGGTTCAGTGAGAAAGTCTGTCTTACAAAACCAAGATGGAGGGACTAACGTTGGCACAGTGGTTAAAGGCACTGGCTGCTCTTCCAGAGGACAGGGGTTCTATACCCAGGACACACATGCAGGTTCACAACAATCTATACATCCAATTCCAAGAATACAATGCTCTCTTCTGGCCTTTGAGGTTATCAGGCATGCACATGGAGCACAGACATGCATGCAGTGAAACAGCCATACATGTTTAAACAATAAAAATATGAGTAGATAGTTATAGAGGAAGGACACCTGATGATAATCTCTGACCTCCACATGCACTCACTCAGACACATATGCACATATACATGCATACACACACACATGCATACACATATACTACATATACCTATACACACAAAGATGGTATGTCTACATTATATAAATCAATAGGCTTAAGAATGATTTTTAAATGATCTCATTTATGCATACATGCATATCTCTATGTGGGTACATGATTTCAATGCAGGCATCTGATTCCCTAGAGCTGAAGTCACAGACAATTGTGAACTACCTGATGTGGGTGTTGGAAATGGAACTCAGGTCCTCTGCAGGTGCAGTATACTTTTGGCTGCCATAGATTCTCTGACAGTTAATACTGATTGTAAACTTAACAGAGTCTGAGATCACTTAGAAGAAAACCTCTGAATGTGTCTGCAAGAGACTGCCTTTTTTGAAATGGTACAATGCAGGAAGAAAAGATTTATCTAGGATGGATACATTGGTAACAGGGGCAAAAAGACCCAGTGAACCCCCAAGTTCATGTTCCTGTGAGGCCTCCTAAATGTGGGTGGTATTATTCCTCGCCTGGAGTCTTAGAACAAATAAAAAGGAGAAAGTAAGTTGAGAACTGGCACTCACTTCTTTTTGCTTCCCGACTATGAATTCAATTAGACCATGTTTTTTCTACCACGATAGACTTTTATTTCTACCATGATTTCCCTACCATGATAGACTTTATCTTCAAACTGTGAGCCAATAAAAACCCTTGCACCTTTAAATATTATCTTGTCTGGTATTTGCTAAGAGCAGTAAATAAAGAAACTAATACAGAATCCTTTGGACATATAACCAGGAATGGTATGGCTGGATTTTATGGACATTCTATTTTTAGTGATTAAGAAGCTTACAAACTAAAGAGCTGTATTACAGTTGGGGTGTGCTGGAGCATTCTTTTACTAAATATTAAGTCATGGTGTCTACTGTTTCTTCTCTATCCAGTGCCCCAACTTGGCAGCCAAGTTGGCACAGAAAAGCTGGGGAACAGAGATGGTGGAGGGCTTGAAGGCCAGTCAGGCAAGTTAATAACCACATATCAGACCTATAGGTGAAGATTCTCCTTACTGTTGTAGACTGAATGGTGCCCCTTCCCTAAAACTCTTTGAAGCCCCAAACCTCAGTACCATAGAACATGACAGTGTTTGAAGTCAGAGTACCTACCAAGGTTATTCATGTTAAATGAGGTGATCAGGGACAACTCTGATCCAATGTGACTGGTGTTCTTACAAGAGTTCCTTAGGACATCAATATATATAGACCATGCAAGAAGTTATCTCAGGATGCTATCTGAAAGTAAGAGATACAAGGTCTCAGGGGGGAAAAAAAGCTTGCAAACTGATTTTCATAGTGAATGCATCTGTTTATACTTTCACCAAAAGTGGATAAACATTCTCTTTCCCTGAGCATTTGTTGTTATTAATTTTCATGATGACAGTCATTCTAACTAGGGTGATTTTTGACTTCTATGTCTCAGAAGTTTAAGGATATGGAACACTTCCTCCAATATGTATTGGTCATTTTATTTATTCTTTTGAGAACTGTTCCTTCCATTCACTAGTCCATTTATTGATTTGCTAATTTGTTCTTTGGGGTGTTTCATTTTTAAGTTCTTTATATATAGCTTAGATATTAACCCTCTGCCCAATGGATGAGTGACAAAAATTGTCTTCCATTCTGTAGGCTGTCTCTTCACTTGATTAATGCTTCCCTTTGCTCTGCAGAAGCTTTTAAAATTCATGGAATCTCATTTGTCACTGTTGGGTTATTTCCTGCGCAGTTGGAACCTTTTAAACTTCTTGCCTATGCTTATACCTGGAAATTTCTTACTATGTTTTCATATAGCACTTTCAAATGTTCAGGTCTTATTAAGGTCTTTGATCCATTTTGAATTGATTTTACATGAAGGGTGAGAAATGTGATTTAACATCATTGTTCTACATATGGATACCCAGTTTTCCTAGCACCATTTTTGAAGTGGGTGTCCTTTTCTCCAATATATGGTTTTTTACACCATTTTTTCAAAGTTCAGTGACTATAGACATGCGGGTCTATTTCTAGGTCTTCTCACAACTTTCAATGCAATAGACTTTCTCCAATTCACAACCTCCCTGCTTCTATCTTTTGAATGCTGATATCATAGGCATGCATGGTGGTTTGAAAAAATGGCCCCCAATGAGAGCTAGGAGATACGACCTTGTTGGGGTAGGTATGGCCTTGATGGAAGTAATTTGTTCCTGTGGGGGTGGGATTTAATGTCTCTTAATCTCAAGCTATACCCAGTGTCACAGATCATTTCCTGTTGTCTATGGATCAAGATATAGAACTCAGTTCCTTCTCCAACATATCTGCCTGCATGTTTCCATGTCCCACCACGACAACAATGGAATAAACCACTGAAAGTATAAGCCACCGCAATTAAATGTTTTCCTTTATAAGAGTTGCTGTAGTCATGGTTTCTCTTCACAGCAACAGAAACCCTAACTAACATAGCATGTGTCACAGCACAAAGTATTCACATTTATCTGAATGCTTTTTTTGTGGACAGTTAGAGAATTGGAGGCACTATGTAGCATCATTTTTTGCTGACTTTAAGGATTTGGTCTCACTGATGCCAAGAGACCTCACTATTTGCAAATATTACATTAAATGAAATAATGTTGAATGTTGCTGTGATTTTTCTAAACTGAGTATTATGGCATATTGGGGCTGTAGCGATGGCTCAGTAGTTAAGAGCACTGGCTGCTCTTCCAGAGGATCCAGGTTAAATTATCAGCATCCATATGGCACCTTACCTGTAGCTCCAGTTCCAGGGGATCTGTTGCCCTCACCTGGCCTCTATGGACAATACACATATGTGGTACACAAGAAAAACACCCATACACATAAAATAAAATACTTTTAATGTTGCATATCAAATAAAGAAAATCACCACCATGGTTCCAATAGGATTGCTAATGCAAACAATAGGCAATGATTTATTCATCATCCATTTCCCACTTTCTCCTTACAGAATTCAGATTGTATAGTTGGGACTTTGTTCAGAGCCATATAATATTAAAACATTTTCCTGGAGTATCTTATAAATAGATATTGCTATGTTAACTGGTTCTGGGCTATAGAATTTAAGTAAAACTCCTAACTACTCATTTCAGATGAATAAATATCTGTGGCTAAATAGCAAATATAAAACTAGCCAATGATTTTTGATGGTTTAATAGATTTCTGAACCTACCCTACAGTCCTTTCTCTCTTCTACAAGATGTTTAGTTGACATACTTCACATGTTGGGTCCTTAGCCTCCAATATGAGAGCCAGGCCCATAAACTGTATATGGTGGCACCCAGGAGGCAGAGGATCTATGTGAGTTTGAGGCCAGAGTGAGTTCTGGACCAGTTAAGGCTACATAGTGAGATCATGTCTCAAAAGAAAAAAAAGAGAGGAAAGAGAGAAGGAGGAAGGGAGAGAAGGAGGTAAAGAACCAGATTATGTTTATTTTCTGTTTCGTGAGTACAATGCTAAGTGAGCAGCCAGCCTCTTGCTCCTGTCACCATGCCATCCCTGCCTGATGCCATGTTTTCTGCAACATAATTGACTGTATCTTTTAGGAATTGCAAGCCAAAATAAATCCTTTTTCCTTAAATTGTTTCTGTCGGGCATTTTATCACAGTCACAGAAAAGTAACTAAGACACCAACATGTCTCCATCTAATTAACAGTCTGGTCCCTGAAGAAAGTTAATTAGATTGTGTTTAGCTTAAAGCCCAGTGATAGTGCCAAAAAGCATAAGCTTGTTTGAGGAGAATAATATGAAATGTGACCATGATTATGAAAATTCTTTATTTTTTATTATAATAAAAGTGAATTTCAAAAGAAACAGTTGTCAAGGATGAACAACATACACTTATGGGTTATTTTCCTCTTTTCAGTGTCTATATGAAATTTCTCATCCTCTGCTATAAAGCAGTCTGAAGAAATCTAAATGGGCTTCACATCCTATAGAATAGCATATTGTTAGGCTTCATACTTTAGATCAATGACTTTGCAAGATATTGGTCACATGAGTAATAGCAAGTTAGCAGGCAGACAACTGGATCAGAGGTAGAAGATGAATTCCAAAAGATTCACTGTGTTCCAAATAAGCATACATTTTCATGTCTGGATGTCAAAAGTGTGCTAGGACCATTTCACTGGGGGTAAAGGCATGTTGTTATACTTTCTCTTCTGCACAGTGAAGGAGGAACTCTTCTCGAAGGCCCCTTTAGGATCAACAGGGAAAATGTTTTGTGTTGGAATATTTTTCCTGTCCACATGCAACGTTTTGTAGTTTGGTTTCTGTTGCTGTGATAAAATACCCTGACCAAAAGAAGAAAGGATTTAAACTTAAATTTAATCTTCCTAGTTATAGTGGATCAGTGCAGGGAAACTGGGCAGGAAAGAATTTGAAATAGCTGGCCTTATCTTATCCAAAGTTGGCTACAGAGAGAAAGGAATGCATCCATGCTGCCTGCCTTGTTCTCATCTAGCTTTATCTTGTCTTACACTGCTTGGAGACCAGCTTATAAAATAATTCTGCCCATATTCAGTAGAGAAAAGGTTCTGTTGGGAAGTCAAGACAAAAAATTAGATAGTGTGATGATGGTATTTTTTAAAAATCTAGAATAGTGGTATCATCAAACAGTTCAACAAGGAGAGCTAACGGAGGCACAAGACAAGATAAAGAGCTATACAGTCTACAATGACAGCATCCAGATTAATGGGTTCCCCATGCAGTACTTAGAGAATAATACGTTTTTAGCAAGAGACTGAACATATTTGCCTTTTAACAAGTGATCCTCAAAATGGAGCCCAAGAGTAAAAGCATCATCTGGGAACTGCTAATTCAGAAGCTTTGGGAGTTTTAATAACTGCTCCTGTCAACTTGGATGTTCTCTAAATTTTGAGATATTTTTTTATCTAGGATTGTCTGCCAAAAAGAAAAAAATGGGGTTGGTGAAGATGGAAGGGAACACAGATAGCCTATGTTGGAGCAACTAAACTCCTGTGAAGATTCAGTTGAGAGATGATGCGAGCATTGGAGAGGCCACACTTGAAAAGAAAATCAGGTAATCCTTTTCACCATTGCCATTCCTGTAATTCTTACTGACTCCAGCCTCATTTTCTGATTGGCTTCTCTTGTAAATTTCTCATAAAGCATAGTAACTACCACTGAAAAGAACATACATCAGACTTCATCCTGCTTGCCAACTGCCAGAGAACTTGAGGATGACATATATGACGTCTGCAATCTGCTCTCATCACTTACAACTCTTTGCAAACCTTTATTTATGACACTCAACCTTTATTTATGACATAGAGCACTGTCTATGCTTGGAGGTAAGGTTACTCAGCCCATATTTTGTAACTGCTGTGGAGAGTGGAAGGTACCAGCATGATTGGCCTTCTGGCTCCATACATGGACATTTTCTCACTGTGTATTAACCCCAGGTAAAAAAAAATAACCGTGATCCTTACTCATCCTCTGAGAGGTTTGCTAGTTCTGCTAGATCATAGCTCTGTCTTTATGAGTTCGTTCCACTGAATCATTTTCTCAAGTGGTCCTTTATCTAAATATGAGTGCATAGGGGTTAGGGCTAAGATAGATGAATTGGGAAGAGATGAAACCCTTTACTCTTTAAATTGGCACATTCCCATTCTCCCTTCAAATTCAGATTTCCTATCTCTTCTCTTTACACACTGTGTGCTGGCATCCTGTCCTTGATAGTAGGAAAGAATTAGACTTCAGCTCTGCAGGAAATGTTGCTAATGAGAACAATTGGAGTTTTCTAATGCATTGACGTATAAACAAATCTATGGCATGACAAATTTCATTATCAAGAACTTTACTAAATATTGAGGAGCTAATTATTAAAATAGTTTGGTACCCTTAATTTAATTTAAAAAATCCAAATAGAGCTCAGAAATTGGCAAGGAGCTTTATTTCACAGTGACAATTTAAGGGTTTTTTTTTCCCAAGAAATTACCCCACTGTAAACTATGAACTTAGGGTGATAATTATGTGTCAACATAGCTTCATTGATTATAATAAATGTACCATTTTGGTGACAGCAGAATGTATGTGGGTAATATATCCTGTGGAGACAAGTTTTGTGAGAACTCCATACTGCTCACTCATTTTTGTTTGCGCTTTCTTTGTAAAATAATGTTTGTTAATTATTTTAACAAATAGTCTATGCCAATGTGCTGAAACAAGCAAACAAAAAAGTTAAGGTGTTAGAGATAACTTGTACCTTTAAAAGAACATGGTTCTAAGAAATGGTCCAACTGCTGATATTCTAATACACCACTTTTTAGAAAGGTTTATGTGGCTTAGGCACACAAACAGGATAAGGGACTCCTAAAGTGGTTACTGCAATATCCTGGATGAGAAATACAAGGTTGTTCTTGCGGCAAGAGTACAATGGTAAAGCCTAGAATTTAGTCCAATGCAGGGTTTTTGGAGCCCATTAAGGTTTGATTCCTTAGTGTGCTTGCCATTACACAGTCCCAAAAGGAAACCCCAGGAAGCATTCTAAGGACTGTGCTCTGTGTATTAAAATAGGCATTTGTGTGTGGCATGACTTGGCATAATCTGCTCTGAACCATTTTCACATAGAAGTATGTGGAATGCTAAAGTCCTGTTGTCCACTTCTATAAACTATGCTTATTGTGTTTCTATGGTGACAACACCTCTGCAGCTGCTGCTATTTCAAAGTAATTGGTTGAGACATTGCATTGCAATTGCAGGGTGTATAAAATCTGCCCTGTACTTGTTTCCTAAAGGTAATTCCTGCTCCTTTAGCATTCATTCTAGCTATAAAGAATCCTAGAACATGATTTCTTTAACAAAACAGAAGCAACATAATTGGTTTCCAAGAAGAAAGTTGTTTGGCATGCTTTAGGGCCTTTCAGCCAATTGGCTGATTGTCCTCAAATTGTAGTCAATCCTGTAAATATTTTTAACTTTAATTTTTCCTACCAATTTCTTGCTGAATTGAGTCTTGCTCAAAATCTTGTCTTTTTTGCAGTGGTTTTGCTGCCTTTGTAGATTACTTTAGAATTGAGCTGATAAAAGGTTCAGTAGTGAGCTGTATCAGCCACTTTTCACAGTGTATAATGTTCCTTAAACAACAAGCAAACAAAAAGAAATTCTGCATCACACCAAGCATTACTTCACCTTCATCACACATGGTTCATGGTAAGAAATTTTAAAATCCCTACGCATAGGATTAGCAATATTGTCCAGAAAACTACATGTAGACTATTATAATGAGGAATAAGGAGAACCAGAATTCTGTATATAGTAAGAGTACCTCCTTTCTCCACCACTAGCTCATTGAATCACTGAGTTTTACTCCCCTGAGTCTATTACTCCATTGCTAAACAGTATTTGCTTCACCAGAAAATTTTGTAATACATTTCAATACATATTTGTAGATGCAGAGCATTTTTACAATCCTTACCCCATACAGTCATGTGTTCATTCTTTCAGCTATCTATAATGTGCCTGGATTTCTAATAGGTTCTGGGGACACAAGAGGCATACCAAACAAACCTATGACTCAGGTGTAAGAGGAACATCAGAAACCAAACAGTTAAAGCACGATGTAGTAGATGTTATGGAGATCTCAAGATAAGTATAGGATATTGTGAAATCTTTACAAAGTCTCCACAAGAGAGGCAGAGAAACAATGGCCACCCAATGTCATGCATAAGGAAAATAAAGGTCAATTCATATAGTGACTTTTCTAATGCCCCACAGTTAGTTGATGGTAGTCTAAGAACATAAAACACAATTCCCCCGATGCCTAAGTTTAATATTCTTTCCAGTTCAGAACCTGTCTCAAAGGGCTCTCCAAGGCAATCAAAATGAATAATATATCTTGGCAATAATTTGCCAATGTCAAACACAGTATTAAACAGTCAATAATTCTATTGCAAGGTTTACAAAAGAGCTGGAAAAGTTGAAAGCCTGAAGAGATGCTATGCATATATTGAAATAAAGAGCAAAATCCCATAATGAAATATCACATTGGATAAAGATTTGGTGGTCTCTGGTGACTGCAGCATGACTAGCTTAAAAGACTTAAGAATGTTCAGTGATGTTAAAGGATAAACCTACAACCAATGTGCTTCCTGCTCCAAGAAATCTTGCATAAATGGTTGAGGTTACTGACCCAGTCAATGGCACATACATAGACACTACATGGTTTACGTGTAGATGTATCTAGAGGATCTATAAATGGGAAAAGACAAAGAGATCGAGGCATGCATACACCATCATTTCTTCCACAATCACAAACTCCTGCTTCTAGAAGAGGACTGTGCTTTAAACTAGAAAAACAGAAGTCTTGGCAGGGGGAGGAAAGTTCTTGTGTTCAGGTGGACAGAATGCCTCTGAAGTGACTTGTGCTTTTGCATGAAATGTCACTGGAAATCATTTTTTGGAGTTTAGTGGCATGTAGATGATATAGCACTACAGAAGTCCAGTCTCAGTCACACTTAAGAAGGTATACTGAGGTTCTCCATTTTTAAAATAGCCAATGTCCATCCATATTTTTCTCATTCTCACCACCATCATCAACACTGTCATCAATACCAACATCATCAAACCATTATTTTAGGACCTTTGTAACTTACATAACACCTCACAAAGAATGTTCTCAGATAACACACCCACTGATTCAGGTACGTATAAACCTCTTCTGTGCTGCACATGAAATATACAAGTCGCATAGAGGTCAAACAATTTCAAGGTTACTTAGCAAGTCAATGTGGTATTCTAGCTCTTATAATGCCCAATCTAATGAACAATTCTGAGATTGCACCAGATCCTAAATACATGGCATTTTGATTGCATCTTCTTGAAGAAAGTTTAGAGACTTGCTTTCATTTCATTAGCAACACATTTCCCAGTCATCTCTTAGGGCTGGCTGCTTCTGAAAAGATTTCCACAGATGGCTAACCCCATCTATTTCATTTTCAATTCTTATCCTAATCAGAATGACACTCTCTGTCCTTGTCCCTTAGCTTTTGAGACTTACCCTGTAAGGAAGCTGGTAGCCTTCTATTCCTAACTAACTTGCCAACAAATGTAAGGTAGTGAAATTATTTTAATGAAGAGGCCTAAGAGCGACCCCATTTTACCTTTTTGCCACATGCTGCTTTCCTTAACAATGTAGCCCTCCTAGTGACTCAGAAGGAACAATTTAGGCTCCCTAATCTTTTTCCTGCCTCACTGACCACAATGAATAATCTCCAGCTCTTTCTTTTATGGTTTCTCTTCAACTACTCACAAGCAAATCTCTTGTCCACTTACCAACTGTCTTCTCAGCTGCACAGTTCAAATTGAAGTCCTGGTGGTGGTAAGAGACTGGATTCCTAGAAATGTTCAATTAGTCCTGATTATAGGGCCTCTATCTTGCACTGCATAAGGTCAGGCCATATCATTTTTATAAATTGTCACAATATGTTCTTGTTCTGTGTTGTCAGCATATAGGCTATTCTGTCAGAGTCTGACCTGAAGGCGTATGTTCAGATTTATTTGTATCAGCCAGAGCAGGCAGAGGGTTAGAGATGCAGGAGAAGCTGAGCAGCTCTTTGAGCTCTGTACGTTCAGATTGCTGCTCCCCAGAATTCAAGGAAGAGCCAGAACTAATCATTACATTTCAGTCAGACTTTCAGGTGATGATCAATTCTCATGTGTAGAGACTTTTCCTTATTGGGATTCTGCCTGATAAGAAGTAACATTTTCCTCTCCTTGTATTCAAGAATAACTGAAACAACAACATGTATCACTGTACCAGAAAGCAGTGAGGCTAGCCAGGAATAAAACACAAGAGACTCATCCACTTTCCTAGTGTGTGCTGTGGGAACATGGTGTGATGCATTGTCAAGGAAGTCACAGGATGATTGAAAGAGAGCGAAGTAAATACAAGAAGGAAGTTGATTTGGTTGGCCTTTTACAGATGGTCACACGTTCAGACTTTTTTTGATCCATTTGGAGCTGAGCTGTAAACATGACTTGAAAAAAACATTGAGGAAAAAAAGTTGCAAGCCAGAGGGCATGGGAGGCTATGTGAAATAAGAAATGAATCACGTTCACATTTCAGGTGGAATAGGGCAGTACCAGGTATTGACTGCAGGCTAGACAAGAAATTGAAACTGTGAGAGGAGAAAGCTGAATGTGAAGTGTGTGTGTGTGTGTGTGTGTGTGTGTGTGTGTGTGTGTGTGTTGGGAGTCTTCAGAACAGGTGTCACTCTTGAGCAGCAGCTATGTACAAGGTACCACATTAGGGACATGATGTTTATAATTTCATCAAAACCACCTGTTAGGTTGGCACATTGATGACCATTTTGTAGATGAACAAACTGAAGCTTGGCAAGGTTAAGCACTTGTTCCTAGTCACGAACAAGTGTGATGTAGAAAGTAAGGAGTCCGATGGAAATCTGATGAGCTCCGCAACCACCTCTATTTCATGTCTACAGAACTTTCACACTGCACTACAGAAGATGATTCTCTTTCATTCTGGATGTCCTAAGACTAAGTTATTTTAAGTACACATTTTTCTAGCTGTTTAATACTTGGGCATAGACACACATACACGTGCCCTCAAAAGTCCTGAGTTTCATATAGCTTTGCCTTCAGAAGCTTTAATCTTTCTAGCCAGAGACTGGAATTGATGGTCCTTACTAAAAACAATGGGTGAGAATTAGAGATAGTGTAAAACTTTGGCTCTTTCCTCTCAAAGTGGTGCCAAACAGAATGAAAATACATGTCAGAACCACTGAGATAAGGACAATCCTTTCTTAAAGCTTTAAATGGCTTATCCAAATATTCCCCCTGGATGAAGAGCCTGACTCTACTTTCTGCTACTCTTTTGATCCTCGCTGGGGTACAGCTGCCTAGGGTATCATTGCAAACTTCCCATCTCAAAGGAAGCTCTATGACCCTGTGTTCCAGGAAGGTGTAGCTGCTGCTTTCTGGTTCTCTTCCTGAAACACATTTTCAATTTGCAAGGCCATGCCTCTGGGGACACACCGTTATACATGCTTTGTTGCTGTGTATCCATTCAACAACAGCCTTCATTGGCTGCAGCAGTTCTGCTCATAAATTAGCCTGCAACTGCATTAGTTGATACCCCAGTGAAGATAGTGAAAACACTCAACTAGAACCAAATTCTTCTGGCTTCACACAGGCTCAGCTAGGCCTACTAGGCTCTTCCTTTATCAGTGATGTGAATCTTCCAACCCATCTTTCTGCTCATCTAATTACTTGAGCAGACATTAATCTAGGACCTAGTATGTGTTTGCTGTTGGCACTGCATTCAACACTGGTTACACAAATATTGACATCATTTCTCCCTTCAGGAATTATTTTTTTCCATTTCCATGAGAGTATGTATGTGAGTGTGTATGTGTGTAGGTGTATGGGTGCATACACGCATACAGGTGCCCATATACATGTGTGCACATGCTTGTCAAGGTCCAAGGATGATATTAGACACCACCCTCAATTGCTCTTCCACATTTATTCATTGAGACAGGGTATCTCAGTCAACCCGAGAATTCACTGATATAGCTAGTTTTGCTAAGCCAGCTTCTTCCAGGGATCCCTATCTCTGATCTCCAGGGCTGAAATTACAGGAAAGACACTACACCCACCCACAATTTACGTGGGTTCTGGGGATCACAAACTCTGTTCCTCACACTTCTTGCACAGCAAGCACATTAAACACTATGCCATCTCCCCAGCCCAAAGACTGAAAATTTAATAAAACAGGGTGGGCAAATGCCCAAGAAACTGATAAAATGTCATGAGTGATATGAAAAAAATACAGTAGCCAAACTTAAATAGCTGCTTATGAGGAAGAGTTGAAAATAAAGGTAAGAAAGAAAATTGAAACAGTATTGGAGTATAATTCAAAGTATAAAATAAAAATTTGTGAGCCCATACTCATATAAACAGCAAAGTAAATAAATGGAGAGAAAAGACAAATTATCTTCATTACAAACATGGAATCCATGAGGAGGAATAAAAAGTCACTACTGGAACACTAAGATGATAAATGCTGCACATAAGATTTGAAGGAGGAATTGGATGTAACCTAAGTATTCACTCAGACATTTATTAGTTCCCCTGGTTGTTTAACAAACACCCAGGAATTCGTGGTTATTCCATCTAAGGAGTAGAATGTCATTGTTCTCTTCAGTGTGGGCTGGATGTAGTAACTCCTACAAAATATGATATTGAAAAGGAAAAACAATAACCTTTCAGTAGAAAAAATACAACATTCTTAGAAGCACCTTACCAGTATTCCTCAAAAACACCAAAGGTAAAAGATCAAGGGAAAACCAAAACCTGCTGCAAATTGGAGGAGACATGACAGCCAAATGGGATGATTGACTGTCTTGGATTAATGCCAAGAACAAAAGAGGATATCAGTGGGAAAACTGGTGAAATCCAAACAAATCTGGAGCTCACGTTCTAGGATTCAAACTTTTGCTAAATTCTTCATCTTCAGGAACTTAGAGTGATTTTAAAATGATGTTTGATGAAGCATAGTGTTGTGTTCATAAATGATATCTGTTAAATGATATCTGTTATTGCACTTGTAACTCTTCTTGAATGTTAAAAGTACTGTGTATGTTTAAGGATGCCTGGGATGGAACCACAGAGATAGCTGCGTCTATAATCTGTCTGTAATCTCTGAAATCCATGGAAAAGAATGGTATGGTGCTACACGTTGCAATCCAATGCTGGAGCTGTGAGGACCAGAAGATCCCTTAGATTGACTAGTCATCCAGCCCTGCCTCCTCTATAAGCTCCTGTGAGGGATTCTCTTTCAAAACCAATGTGGAAATCTTTCCTGAGGAACGCCAGTGACTGACTTCTAGCCCCTACATATATGCACATGGAGGTGCATGTATACCCACATACACATGAGCATACATGCGCATGTACAAACACACAAGAATAAATGCATCAATAAATTTTTTTTTTTGGTTTTTCGAGACAGGGTTTCTCTGTGGCTTTGGAGGCTGTCCTGGAACTCGCTCTGTAGACCAGGCTGGCCTCGAACTCACAGAGATCCGCCTGCCTCTGCCTCCCGAGTGCTGGGATTAAAGGTGTGCGCCACCAACGCCCGGCTATCAATAAATATTTAAATGATGAATATAAATTTTATCCAGGTTGTGGTCAAATGGAAGAGGACTGACTTAGCATACAAAAAGGCCTAACTTCACATTTCTAGCAACACAAATTAAAACTTTTAAAATACTGTAGACTTGTGAAAAAAATAGTCTTTGACTGTTTCTGGAGAGCTTTCCAAAGGTGGTAGACATGTGCGGAGCCTTACAAAAATATCAGGTTGACCAGGTAGACAAGAAGTGGGGAGCCACTCTGGAAAGGGCTTTTCAGGTACAGTGATCCCTTGGAGAAAACTATTGGGGGACTGAATAACCAGACATTGTGGAGCCAACAAACCATGTGCAGGATTGGAAATTTCTGTCTGCTGGGTTCCTTTTCCTGGATTTTCAATACTGATTGTGATTTTTCCTCCAAAGTTAGTTTCATCCTCAAGGGTGTTATGTTGTATTTCTCATCTAGGTCCTATTCTTTGTAGGGTGTTTTCTTTCTACCTGTGTTTGCTCATGGATAGTAAGCTATCATCTGGCAAGCAAGGTATATACTTTACATGTGTGGCAAATTAAAATGGTAAGAGCTAGTGATGAAGCTTTAGCTACAATTTGAATAGTCTGTTGGGTATCGTAGCAAAGGTATGAAGTTTAACTCCTAATGCCTTCCAACGATAAAGTACTCCTCAGTGTGTTCTCTGGACTGACATTTCTGGGGCAAATGTGGGTTTGGAGATATGGTGGATACAGAGACCATAAAAAGAATGAAGCCTAAAGGAAATAATATGTTCTAGGATCTCCTGTCCCTTTGGTCTGCACCTCTCAGTCCCTTACCCTTGCTTAGATCCTTTTTTCCCATGTATATTTAACAAGCTGTTGGCAAGGAACATATACATCAAGTAAACAAAAGAATCACATTCTATAGGAGTTGAGAATAGAGCATTTACCTCCAAAGAGTCAAACAGGAAATACAACATAGTCTCCTGGGATGGAGAGCTGCGATGGTGTGTTTTCCACATACCCTGAAATGGCTTCTGAGTCAGAACACCATCCATCACTCTGCAGCTTTTCATCCTCTCTAAAAGGTTAGTTATTATCCTGCTATGCATAAAAGAGTTGAAAATGAACAAAAACATGATTATCACAGTGAAAGGATAAAACTTTAGGCCTTGAGGGAAAAGAAAATAGATAAGACATTGCAGGATTAGGCCCACATCTATGATAATTTCTACCCCATAGGACCAAATCAGGGCTCCTTTATACTGATAACTGGAAAGTAAAATTTGGAGCTAGGGGCATAACTTGAGGCATAGCATTTCAACAGTGGAAGCAAAGATCAGAAAGTGTCAGTACAGTCGTGTTAGAAAAAGCATTGAATGTGGGTAGGGTATTTTGGCAGGACTAGTCTATATCTACTCAATCCTATTCCTGTAATTCCATGGTGCATTATAACCATTGATACACTAAAATGTCACCAAACCAGATGAGTAGTGGTAGGTATATTTTACCTCATTCTCAACGTGTATAAAGACAACACTTACAATTTGTCTTTGAACCTCATTTTCCTCCTTTTTTCCCCAATCTCAATGAATGAAATCTGTATCTACTTTTCCACTAAGGTTTGAGGGTAGTTAGTTATGCTGCTTTGAGACACTAACATAAGTACCAGAAACACAGATACCAGAAAAATGAAGTCACTTCTAATTTGAATAGCTTCCTTATTCTAAAGGGATTCACAATACTCTCTTTTGATTACATCAACTTGTCTTTGCTAGTGAACTCTAAGGTTCAATGCAATATTTACATAATGATTAATAAAAAGTAATAGACATTTTTATTTGCAGGGTCTTTACCCTCACTTGGTAATGAGACTACATTAGGCAAGCTCATCACAGGGGTCAGCATATGTAAAGACATGCGCTCTGGCCTGGAAGGTTGGGAAATCTGGAGTCTCACCTTCTGTCTGTTTGTAAACAAGGTTATGTTCTTATCCTTGCTGTCTTCACTTACAAAGGAAAAACTAGGCCATTGCATCTTCCTTTCTGAATAAGTTTGTATGAAAGTGAGAAGAAACAAATAAAATGAATATATTGGAGGACACAAACACAGAGGCCCTAGGCCCTCTTCGTTATCTTACATAGCTCACTCCAAACCAAGGCAGTTGTTTACCATGCACAGTGTAACAAATTCTCAAAATAGAAATTGCTGTTAACTGTGGTGGGGTTTCTTTAAATAAATTAGCTTAATGTTAAAACAGTTCAGAATTATTGCTCATGAAAATTAGTTGAGATAAAAATTAGTACCAGACAATATATTTTGTAAATACCATGTAGTTAGATTTTTGTTCTTGAAAATAGAATCTTCTCTCATATAATACATCCCAGCCACATGTTTCTCTCCCTCCAATCCTCCCAGCTCCTGCTCCTACCTCTCCACTCCCCTAGATTCATTCCCCTCCATTTGCTCTTCAGAAAATAAGAGACCTCCCAGTGACAACAGCCAAACAGGACAAAACAAGATACAATAAGATACAGCAAAAGTCCTCGTCTAGAGGCTGGACAAGGCAACCCAATGTGAGGAAAAGAGGCCCAAGAGCTGGCAAGAGTAAAAAACACATGTTCCTACTGTTAGGAGGGCCACAAAAACACCATGGTAACAGCTGGAACATATATACAGAGGACCTACTACAGACCTATCATTTTCAACACAAATTATTTTTCAATCTTTTCTATATTCTTCTTATTTATCAACTCATGTCTATTCATGTTTTCAGGACTATTACCAGCCCTTTAACCTCTTTAGACGGCTTAAGACCCAGTGTCTCCTCCAGAAGGGTAACAACTCTTAATAATGAACACAGAAGAGTGGATTTTAATTTACAATTGACCTTTCAGGTATGTAATGCTTGCCCATATGCATCCATGATCACTGCTGATTTAAGTCTTTGGAACCAAATAGTTCAGGACAATATATCTTCAGCATATTAACTCATCTTCCCTTCGCTTGCATTCTGCCAAAACACAAATGTAACCCATGGTACTGTCATATCTAAAACTCTAGAATGGCTTTGAGTTTCTTCAAGGGTAATTTGCAGATTCTGTAGACTAAAACAAGAAGACCTCAATGAGTTGAGTTCTTATCGTTTTGGTTTATATAAATCTCTGTATGAATCTACTTCACACTAATGCCAATAGATTAAGTATTGTGCTTCATATGCTTCCTGTTGCAGCATTTTCTCCTGCTGAGTCCTCTATGTGACTTATACCTCTTCTCTCTTTTATCTATATACTATTTACTGCGAAGTTTCAGTTTGTCATTTTTTGCCTCTTGACCCTCACTTCTGATGTACAATTTATCATACAACATTTCAATATGTTATATATTATGCAATGAACTATATTAAAAACATGATGTATAAATAACTATAAAATGTGCATACATATTTACACATATATACACTGATATATATGTATGTATCATCCCTAGCACTGTGTCTGCCATGGATTATGATATCAAGGCACAATTAATGAATAAATGAGTAAATATAATTGGACAGATGGAAAATCAGAATGGTAGTTCCCAAAACATACTTAATAAGTTAACTTAACCAACTAAGAAAATTTGGGCTCAAAGGAAGTAAATAGCTGATGAAAGTAACATAGATAATTAAAAATTGATTCAGGTTTAAGAGCAAAATTTCTTTCTCCCTTTAGTTCTTACACTAATCTTGGACTTATTACCTCTTAAATATCCAAACCACATATACAGGTACTTCTCCTGAGAGAATTTCATTTTATAAATCTCTATTTAAATGCCTTTCTTCCCTATTTTCTGGCAAGTGCCATCTGTCAACTGGTATTTTATGTGAATGGAATAACAGAAGGTTTGTGCTCTTTGGAAAGTGTTAGAAGTTAGTACTTCCCACTGTGATCCATATTTACTTGCTTAAAGAGAATTTTTCCAGCATGAATAAGGGGAAAATCAAACTGGAGCTTAACTAATTTGCTTACAAACTATGGGTTAGCTGAAGGCTGCTCTGATTCTCATGAAACCATTTTGGACATGTGACAAGATTTTCAAAAATAACTCTATTCCCCCAAAGATAATAAGGGACTGAAAGCATTTTTAGTTTTGATCCTTCTCAAGAAATTAAAGGAGAAAAACAGATAAAGCAACCTCCATAAAAATTGAATGCCTGCAGGCACACAAAGTAATAACACAAATAACACATGAAAAAATACATATGCATCAAAGATTTCTATAGAGAGGAATGAATAAATAAAATGTGATATATATATATATGCACACACACATACACACACACACACACATATATATATATATATATGATGGAATTTTATTTAGCTATGCTATTTGGAAGAAAATATATTTAACTAAATATTATTGTATTAAGTGAATTAAATTAGATTCAGGAAGACAAACATGTTTTCTCTCATTTGTGGATCCCATATTTGATATAAATACAGAAACACATGCATATATATGACATGAAAGTAGAGGTGAAATTATCTAGGTATACAAAGGAGACTGGCAGAATGGGGAGCAGAGAGAAAGAAAAAGTTAACCATAAAAGGAACATGGTCAAAGTGCATTGCTTATTTGTATGAAAATGGCTTATGAAATCCATTAGATGTACAATGAACACCTGCCAATAAAAAAGAGGAAAATAGTCCACCTCACTGAGAAAATATTAGCATATTCAATGGATAAGTAATGGAAATGGGCAATATATAAAAGGAAATGGTGATGGGGGAGGATGACTCAAAGGGTGAGGTTGATTGGTCTGCAAGTTTGAGGACCTGAGTCCAAATTACCAACAGCTATATAAGAGCCAGGCATGGCTTCACATGTCTGTAGCCCCAGTACTCAGGATGGAAATGAGGAGCAGAAATACGCAGATCCTGAAAGCTTGCTGGCCAAAGAGCCTAGGCAAAAAGGATGAGCTCTTTGTTGAGCTCTTTGTTCAGTCAAAGTCTCTGTCTCAAGGCAATAAGATGGAGAGTAATTGCCAAACTCTTTCTACGAGGCTACAATTACCTTGATACCCAAGCCACACAAAGACACAACCAAGAAAGAGAACTATAGACCAATTTCCCTCATGAACATTGATGCAAAAATACTCAATAAAATACTCGCAAACCAGATTCAAGAACACATCAGAAAAATCATCCACCATGATCAAGTAGGCTTCATCCCAGGAATGCAGGGATGGTTCAACATTAGAAAATCTATCAATGTAATCCACCATATTAACAATCTGCGATTGTTAATCATCTCACTAGATGCTGAAAAAGCCTTTGACAAAATCCAGCATCCCTTCATGATAAAGGTCCTAAAGAGATCAGGGATAACAGGAATGTACCTGAATATAATAAAAGCAATATACAGTAAACCAACAGCTAACATCAAACTAAATGGAGAGAAACTCAAAGCAATTCCTCTAAAATCAGGAATAAGACAAGGCTGTCCACTCTCTCCATATCTCTTCAATATTGTACTTGAAGTTCTAGCTACAGCAATAAGACAACAAAAGGAGATACAAATAGGAAAAGAAGAAGTCAAACTTTCACTATTTGCAGATGATATGATAGTTTACATAAGTGACCCAAAAAACTCCGCAAGGTTACTCCTAAAGCTGATAAACACCTTCAGCAATGTGGCAGGATACAAGGTAAACTCAGAAAAATCAGTGGCTCTATTATATACAGATGATGAAGTGACTGAGAAAGAAATCAGAGAAACATCATCCTTTACAATAGCCAAAAACAGCATCAAATATCTGGGGATAATGTTAACCAAGGAAATTAAAGACCTGTATATCAAGAACTTTGTGTCTTTAAAGAAAGAAATCAAAGAAGATACCAGAAAATGGAAAGATCTCCCATGCTCTTGGATTGGTAGGATCAACATAATAAAAATGGCAATCTTGCCAAAAGCAGTCTACAGATTCAATGCAATCCCTATCAAAATTCCATCACAATTCTTCAAGGACCTGGAAAGAACATTAATCAACTTTATATGGAAAAACAAAAGGCCCAGGATAGCTAAAACATCCCTATACAATAAAGGAACTTCAGGAGGCATCACCATACCTGACTTCAAGCTCTATTATAGAGCTATAGTCCTGAAAACAGCTTGGTATTGGCACAAAAATAGGCAGGTAGACCAATGGAACCGAATTGAAAGCTCTAATTTTAACCCACACACCTATGAACACTTGATTTTTGACAAAGAAGCCAAAACTGTACAATGGAAAAAAGAAAGCATCTTCAACAAATGGTGCTGGCATAACTGGGTACTGGTATGCAGAAGACTGCAGATAGATCCATGTTTATCGCCTTGTACAAAACTTAAGTCCAAATGGATCAAAGATCTCAACATAAATCCAGCCACACTGAAACTTCTAGAAGAGAAAGTAGGAGATACTCTTCAACGAGTTGGTACAGGAGACCACTTCTTGAACATAACACCAGTGGCACAGGCACTGAGATCGACAATTAACAAATGGGACCTTCTGAAACTAAAAAGCTTCTGTAAGGCAAAGGATACAGTCAAAAAGACAAAAAGGCAGGCCACAGAATGGGAAAAGATATTCACTAACCCTACATCTGACAGAGGGCTAATCTCCAAAATTTACAAAGAACTCAAGAAACAAGTCTCCAAAACACCAAAGGATCCAATTAAAAGGTGGGGTACAGAGCTAAATAGAGAATTCTCAGTAGAGGAGGCTAAAATGGCCAAGAGACACTTAAGAAAGTGCTCAACATCCTTAGCCATCAGGGAAATGCAAATCAAAACAACTCTGAGATACCATCTTACTCCTGTCAGAATGGCTAAAATCAAAAACACCGAAGACAATTTATGCTGGAGTGGATGTGGAGAGAGAGGAACACTCTTCCACTGCTGGTGGGAGTGCCGACTCATACAGCCTCTTTGGAAATCTGTATGGAGATTCCTCAGGAAAATGGGAATTAATCTACCACAAGACCCAGCAATTCCACTCTTAGGCATATATCCAAATGAGGCAAGTTCATACAACAAGGGCATCTGCTCCACTATGTTCATAGCAGCATTATTTGTAATAGCCAGAACCTGGAAGCAACCTAGATGCCCCTCAACTGAAGAGTGGATAGAGAAAATGTGGTACATTTACACAATGGAGTATTACTCAGCAGAAAAAAATAATGGAATCTTGAAATTCGCAGGGAAATGGATAGCACTGGAAGAAACCATCCTGAGTGAGGTAACCCAGTCGCAAAAAGACAAACATGGTATGTACTCATTCATATATGGATTTTAGACATGGATCAGGATAGTGCCAGTCTGCACTACCACTGATAGAGAGTCTGGGAAACAGGAAAGAACCTAAAAGATATGCATATATGCATAGTACCCAAGAGAAGAGGATGGAGACAAGATCCCCTGAATGGATGGGGAACACGGCGAGGGGTGGGGGGGAGTGGGACCTGGGAAGAAGAGAGGGGGTGAAGAGGAAGAGAGTTGGTCATGGGGGAAAAGGAAGTTGAGGGGGTGGGGGTAGAATAGGGGGAAGAGGGAATCATAGGATCGAATACAGATCCGGCACCAGAGCGACCTCGAGTGATCTAAAGGGATAACACCAATTGGCAAGCTAAGCAATAGTGGAGAGACCACCTCAAATGCCCATTCCTGATAATGAACTTGATGTCTATAACCATCCGGGAGCCTTCATCCTGTGACTGATGGAAGCAGAGGCAAACACACAACTAATCACTGAACTGAACCCAAGGAACCCAGTGACAGAGAGAGAGGAGTGATGAGCAAATTGGCAAAGAATGGGCTGGCAAAACCAGCAGAGACAGCTGATCTGAACAGGGGAGAGCTCTTGGATCCCAGACTGACAGTGGGGAGGCCAGCATGGGACTGATCTGGACCCCCTAAATGTGAGTGTCAGCGAGAAGGCCTGGGCAACCTATGGGGCCCTGAGCTGTGGATCAGTGTCTATCCCTGATATACAAACAGTCTTCGTGTGCCTATAGCACAAAGAGGGATGCTCTCTCAGCCTGGACTCTTAGGGGAGTGCCTGGACCCTACCCAGAGTAAAATGACAGACTCTGATATCCCCTATGTGGAAGGATTTGACAATAGGGTGGGAGGGTGGGGGGAAAGGGGAGTGCGGGAGGAGGGGAGGGAGAGGGAACTGGGATTGACATGTAAAACAAGCTATTTAAAATAAAAAAATTGAAAATAAAGATGGAGAGTGATAGAGGAACACACCCTATATCCTGATATAAACTCTGTATGATCATGTGCAAAGGCATACACATGCATATTCATGTGCATGTACCATACATAAATACATTACAGAAACACATAGATGAAATGGTACTAGTAAAAAAGCATATGTAAAAATATTTAAAGCAAAAAAAAATAAAAACAACATCAATGAGTTGCTTTTATAGCCATTATAGCCAAAATCTTATTAAGGACAATGCTAACAAAATTGTAGTAAGTTGGCACATTTCCCGTATTGCTCATGACAGAGTAAACATTTGCATTTAGGTATATGGTAGACTTTGGCATAGTAATCCTGTTTCTAAGAATTCATTCTCAGGAAACAATACAAAAGAATAAGAAAATACATTATAGTCACTACAAAGACCATTTAAATATTGTGTAGAGTAGAAAATTATGCCACCGAAATATTTAATAAAGGCAAATTAGCTAGTAAAGTATCAATGATTTAATTATGGGCATTATGCAGTCACTATATTTGAATTTGGAAGACAATTTAAATGGGATAGAAAATATTTATGACACAAAGTGAAATGTATGAAGTAAGAATGACAAAATGCTACAGTCCTGGATATGAGAAATAAATTTTTCAGGAGAATGCATTCCATTTCTCTGTCCTCATTTCTCAGGAGAGAGCTTTTGCTTCATTCCCAGGAGAAAGTGGTATTAGGAAGACATTTAACAGTCTTGTCTTTATTCTTGCATTCTCTCTCCTAGGGAAGATGCATGATTCACTTGGCTGATAAAATACAACAATGTGTCACTGGGTGCATGCAAACATCTTTTACTTGCTTTCTTGAATTTGGGGGCACTTCTCTCTACCTTAGCTTTCCTACAGGTTTTGATAGGTCAGTTGGAGCCAGCTTTCTCCAGGCAAGGCTAGCAATCTCTCCTTTCTGTCCCTGTATCTTCTTCTCAAGGCATTCCATGTGATTAGCTGAGTCTATAGACCCTCCTGTCTCCCAGTGTAGCTCTCCTGATGGACACTCAAGGGGAAGTAGTATGAAACCCTCAATTTGGAAACCAGACCAGATCACCTCTTCCAATCTAGCATTACAGATTATAAACAAATATTTAATTTCTCCTGACTCCTGTGTCCATTTCTCAGTTGCTTTCTGAAAATGAATACAAAGTAGGAGCAATGGCCTTTCCCAATTTAGGTGTCTCTGGGTCTCCAGTACATCCCAGCAAAAGGAAGCACATTGGTTTATTGAAAAAAAACATGCATTCATCTTTCTTTTATTTGGCACTATATTTATGTTGTTTAAATATGAGCAGTTACAAATGCCAGGTAGGCAGCACCTACCTCTCCTGTACTCAATCCAGGTCACACTATATGACTGCTATACACCTAGGAATCACTTCCCCAGCACATGACAAGCTTCACATGGCACATAGGTAGTCTTAATATTCAAGGGACATCTGCTGAATATTAATGAGCTAAATGGTGCAAGAGGGTATGATTCTAAGTGTGGCAGTAAGACCTTGACCCTAGTATTTTAAAATCATGTCTTGGAGAACAAAATTGACAGATATTTGGAGATGACTGGCAATGAAGAGACTATTTTTGGTTCAGCAAGTAGTGTAATTCCCTATTCCAGTCATTGTCAACTACCAGTGTACTCCTTCTTGTAGGGTAAAGGGGTCAGCCAAAGGAACACACCGTGGTCCTCAAACCAAAGCCAAAGAAACACACATTGGCCCTGGAACTAGAGCCAGTGAAAGAATCACACTTTGGCCCTTAAACCAGAGCCAAAGAAACACATGCTGCCCCTGACCAACTGAGCACAAAACCAGCCAATCCCTAAGCAGGAAAACCAACCAACAATCCCTGAGCATAAAATCCAGCCCATCTCTGAATTTGTCCAAGCTCAGGGATCGAAATCTAATCAATTCCCACATTGAAAATCTTCTCCCTGGAAAACCTCCACCCCTAAGAAGCCATATATAATAAGCCCTGTGCCTGTTCAATTGGGAGCTGCCTTTTGCCACCCTGGCAGAAGTAGCCACTCTCCTGGATTCCTCCCTGCCAATAAATCTCTTGAATGAGTTTTGGGTGAAGACCATCTTTCACCAGAGTGGAGCAGAGCAGCAATGAATATCTCTGCTGAGAAACTCCCTTAGTGGAGTGGACCAGAGCTGAGTTGTAATGGCTCTCTGGAGAGAAGCAGAATTGTTACATCCTGTAGGGAGATCATCCCCCTTGGGAACACAACTGTTAAGTACAGATTTATTCCCTAACAGTCAGGATACCTTTCTCTTCAGAGCTGTAGGTATCCAGGATACTTTTCCTTCACACCTATAGTTATATAGCCTGACTCCCCAACAGTGAGGATACCTTGTCCTTCAGAGCTGTAACACATGTACTTCTATTACACTTGATGATGTGAACCAATAAATTTTAGATTTGTAAAAGCTTATTGAGTTGGAATATACCCAGAAGTCTGAGCCACACGTCTGTGAAACTGTATTTCATCAAGAAATGGGCATGGAAAATATATTTTAATCTTTGTGGGCTGCTATAACAATAACACACACTGCAGGACTTAAACAACATAAATTTATTCTACCTCTTTTGTCTGGTAAGGATACACTGTCCAGCTTGAAGATTCTTGTCTGCTTGTAGTATTTTCAAATACTGAGAGACAGATATCAGATCATCTTTTTTGGGATCTGAGAGTTCCATTCTCATGACCTAATTATCTTCCAAAGACATCACCTCAGAATACTCTCATGTTGGGAATTAAGGATTCAATTGATGGGAGAGAGTTCTTTTGACTATAAAGATACTTCTGTGATTCTCATTTGGGGTTTGAATCAAAGTATATTCTTAAATTTAGATCTCTGTGAAAGGGTAACTGTTCTGAAGATAGAAATTTCAAATAATCTTGATGCCAAGTATTTTTAAGAAGATTAAATCAAAATTGTTCAACATCAGTCACTATTGTGTTTCATCTGCTCTGCTAGATTCATAGCAGGTATGAATGAGTAGCAGATTCATGAATTTTGTATTAGTTAATATCTTTTCCCCAAGGCTATTTGTTTGCTTTATTTCTTTTTTATGTATTAGAGCTGTCAGAGCACAGTGATATTTGATAAGTCATGCATCTTGATGAGACACAAAAGAATCATTTAAGTGTGTGTAATTATACAATATCATGGAGCTTATTTCCTTTTCTTCCCACCAGCTCTTATCATGGCAAAAGTTGGGGGAAATTACCACAATGAGCTCTAGAAATAAATATCAACAAACAGGGTTTATGCCTGTTGACTATATTCTCCATGAAGTATGTTTTTCAGACTTAGTGTTTATCTATTAAGTAGGGCAATGTATGTATGTGTGTGTCTACAATACACATTGTAAATACTTGCTCTTTGCTAATTTAAGAAGTCCATTTTCACCCCTAAGGAACTAGGGTGATGATTACAGGAATTCTCCCTTGAGATGTGTCATCTTTCTGTCTTTGGCACACTGAGGATTCTTTACTTTTATCAAAATTGTCAAGTAAGCCTCAGATGGCATTCAGCATAGACTTTCCTTTAAGTCAAAATCAGTTTCACTTTTGTTGTGAGTATCACATGTGAATACAGAGATGACTGGTGATAGCCAGAAACTCCATAGCTGGTGAATGCTGGAAGACAATGTTAGCAGAAACTCCTCCACCAACCTTCATCTTCAAATGAATAGAACTGAATCATAAAAAAAAATGCCTTAGACACCTTATAGTGAAAAAAATTCACAACTACAGATCTACTCTACAATGCCTGTTTGAAAGTTGCATTCCAGGGCAAGTTTGATTTCCCTCTGCTTCCATGACTATTACTAAACACGAAACAAAGATCAATATTTGCAGCACTTTTCTTAACTATGAAGCTGACCTCACTCATCCTGTTTTATATTCTTCCCAGGTCTTAGCATACTATAGAAGACTCAAGGCAAAGTATTTTCCCTCTGGGTTGTATATGTATCGTGGAATACAAGCTGAGAGAAAAGTGCAATGTCTTTGATACTGATTGTTAGTAGGGAGAACTGGTATGGGTAATGCCAAAAGGCTTGTGACAAAATCCCTATGCTTCATATAAGGCGCTCCCAGAGGGTTAAAAATTATTATGGGCTTAAAGCACGGCAATGCTCAACAAAAATTATTGATAAATTTCATGCAGTATGAATACATGGAAAAGCTTAAAGCGAATTTGCCAACTTTGGAAAATAGAAAGTCATTAGTTTTTATAACAATCTAATTATTTGTATATAAACTTAATAATTTGTAAATTGCTTTCATTATATTCCCCTAACATCAGCATTGTTATTATATAATTTCTCATTTCCTGTTTATAGTAAAACTCCTAGAAGTACCTCATAATCTCTCCTCCCTTGATTTCTGTTGTCCTCTTAAATAAGATTTTCTCAACAACCAATCACTCTACTTCCTCAAAAACCTTATGTGGCTACTCTGGTAAGCCAATTCTCAAGTTTTATATGACTTATGCATAGCCTCCCCAATGTCACCTTACAATACTTCCTTCACACACATGATTTTATGTTATTTCTCCTCTCTCACGAATTATTCTTTGTTGTGTCATTTAAATCTGTTTAACATCTAGGTCTTGTAGTTGCTAAGGTTCAATCTTTGGCCTTCTCTTTATCTACACTCCCTCCTTTAAAAATTGATCTTTAACATCTCTATGACTTGAAAATCATTTCTCCACAGAAAATCCCCAGATTTATATTTTCATAGTTCACCTTGTTTCATTTAAGTTCTAAATATACATTTCCAACTGCTGCTTCAACATTTTCATTTAAATACCTAACAAGAATGTCAACCTTTCCATGCCTGGAAGAGCTTACAACCCTTCCAGCCAGGGATACACACACCTGCAACTGAAGTACTCTAGAAACAGAAGCTGGGGAAGCCACAAATTTGAAGCCAACCTGACTACATTTGTGAGTTCCAGGATATCCTGGACTACAATGGTGGACCTAGTTTTATAAAGTCCAGAACAACAAACAGATAAGCAAAAACAAACTTAGAATTCTTCCAAACAATGCTCCCATAATCTACCCTCAATTGAAACCTTACAATGCCTCAGCTTAAAACTTCACAATCCCTGTCAACCCCTCCCACAAATACACAATGTCTTCAATTCATTGAGAAACCTCATAAACTTTATTTCAAACTTCTGTATCAAATCCAAGCATTTCTTACCATCCTTCTGATAGCAATCACAATCTAAGATCATGGTCTAAGCCAACATCATTTCATGCCAGAATAATTGTAAATGCTTCCTAACTGTTGTTTGTTTCTGCTGATGCCCACCTTACTGTCAATTCTTTGTTCAACAGGCAGACACTATATATATATGTGTGTGTATGTGTGTGTGTGTGGTGTGTATGTATGTATGTATGTATGTGTGTATATATATAGATAGATAGATCTATATGCCCTTAACTGTCGCACCTGCTGTGCGGCCTGCATCCGAGAATGTAGCGAGGTAGTCGGGATAGATGACACAGAGACCAGTCGGTTGCTTTAAGAAAACTTTATGCTTCCCAAGTCAGCTTAGGAGGAGATTCCAAGTCCGCATAGGAGAGAGAAGTCTCAGGAGAAGTCTCCCCAAGAAAAAAGAGCTTCCCTTTTTTAAGGACTTTTGCCATCCATTTACATACCATTCTTTCCAGACTTCTCACCCTCCTGGCTGGTGGTTTAATCCCCAGAATCGGGGAGAAACCCCAGGGGGGGGGGGACAGAAAGAGGCATCTAGCCATAGGGGGGTGTGAAAGTCATGGTATCTCAGTGAGCAAGCCCTTATCTGAGCCCTATCAAGAGCTTTAAAGCACTGAATTGTTTTCAGTAAACATTACACAGATGCCTGCTCCCAGGCCGAAGGGGAAGTGGGTTTCTGCTCAAGGTCTGGTGTCCCCACACTTAACCACCTCATTTAAACCACTGATATCTTTTCTCCAAGTTTGATATTGATTACTGTAATAAAGACCATGACCAAAGCATTTTGGGCAGGAAACCGTTTTTTTTTTTTTTTGCCTTACACATCCCAGTCACAGGCCATCATTAGGGAAGTCAGGCCAGGAACTGAAGCAGACGCCATGGAGGAATGATGCTTACTGTCTTGCTCTTCCAGGTTTGCTTCCCCTGCTTTCTTACACAACTCAGGGCCATATGCACAAAAATTTCACCACCCACAGAGAGCTGGACACTCCAACATAAATCATTAACAAATAAAATACCCCACAGACTTATCTACAGGCCAATCTCATGGAGACATTTTCTCTGTCTTTCCAGAAAATCCTGAGTAGTTTGTGTTACATTGAAACTACAGATCATAGCAGAGGAGTCATTCACTCTTGAGCTCCTTGATGTGGTTTCTAGAAGAGTCTGAAATCAAGCCTCAGCCCTGAGGGCATAGGGAGGTTTCAGACACTGGCTAGGATGAGTCTGTTTGAGTGAAGGACCTTCACATCATATTTAGACTAAAACTGAATCTTATTATGGCTTACAATGCCTTCTAAGTATTATTGTACCTCTAATTGCTCTTGATTTTCTCTATTACTGCTCCTGTGTCCTTACTCTACCTATACCACATTAAGGATAATTACTTTAGACTCTATTTTCTGTCTCCTTTTGCTTAGAATGGTCTCCTGCTGAATCCTTAGATATAGTCTTCACAGGATATTATAACAAAACTTTATATATAAATTCTCTTTATTCAACGCTATTCTCACCTTTGCTTATAAAATATGGACCTCTGGAAATGCAGTCTATGACTTGCTTGTGTCCTTACTGTGACCCGTCACTTCATTTAAACTATAAGCTCCATGAAGTACAGGACTTTAGTGTAGTAAGCTGTTTGCAGTTATGGGGCTGGGCTACAACACTTCACAAAGATCCCAGCAAAGGGCTAAGGATATAAATGAAGACAAAGACAGCAGCTCATTCTTACAAGGAGAATGGCATTTATTTTTTATGTCTTTTTATTTTTAAATTAAATTAGGAACAAGGTTGCTTCACATGTCCTTTCCTCAGCTCCCTCTCCTTTCCCTCCTCCCACCAGCACCTCCTCTCCCCCAATCCACACTCATTTCCCCAGGGCAGGTCCTAGGTGCTCCCCCAAGAGTCCAGGCTGAGAGAGTATCTCTCATTGTGTGATGGGCACCCAAAGTCCATTTGTATGCCAGGAATAAATACTGATCTACTGCCCAAGGCCCCATAGAATGTCTAGGCCTCCTCACTGACACCCACATTCAGGGGGTCTGGATCAGTCCCATGCTTTCCATACAGCCATTAATCTGGGGTCTAAGAGCTCCCCCTTGTTCAGGTCAGCTGTTTTTGTGGGTTAAACAAGCCCACTCCTGACCCCTATGCTCATCAGTTCTCCCTCTCTGTCACTGAGTTCCTTGAGTTCAGCTCAGTGTTTAGCCATGTTTAGCCTCTGCTTCCATCATTCATTGGTTGAAGGTTCTGTTTCCCAGACTCTCTGGCAGTGGGACTGTAGGCTGGCACTCCCCTGATCCATGTCTAAAATGAATGGTGCTTATTTTAACAAAAGTGGAGCATTATATACCAATAGCAGGCATGGTGGAAAACCACCAAGGTCAGAAGCCTATGTTCCCAGTGCCCTCAGGCAAAGGATGGGCCAATGACGGGAATTAGCATTTAGACAATAAGGATGGACAGAAAACAGGAACTTGCATTCAGGTTTAACTGGAAGGAGGGGAACAAGAGGTATTTTGCTAGAAGCTCCTAGTCACAAGCTGGTCAGCAGATCTCCGTTGGGGAAGGATGCAACACTTTATCTTATTCAGTGTGACTACTTTGATACTTAGCATACAATAGGTATGTGATAAATACAAACAGGATGAATGACAAGCATCCTATTTTAGACAACTGAAAAGTATCACATTCAAAGATAATTAATGTGTCCAACGTCAAAGACAAAGCTGTAAATTGAAGTCACTTCTTAAATGCATTTACTCTAGCTGAAATTGCCTATAATCATATCTATCATCTGAACAGAAATCTCTGAGGTAAAAGCACCAATTTTTATAATATTGTACCCACCAACACTATATAGCACAAAACAAAGCCCAGCAGACCAGCTTGCAATAAATTTCTAACATATTACTGATAGATGAGAGTTAATATTTAGCTTTCCAAAGAAAACATGATGCCAATCTCAAATTTCAACTGATAATGATGGGCTTTTCTCCTTAAACATATCCTTTTCTGTTTACAGATGGATTGTTTGCAACTCATCTCTTCCGATTGCTCATTAACAAAGAAGCAGAGACATGAAGTTGTCATCCTTGATGCTGCCTTCTTCAAAATGGAAATTAGGCTCAGATATCCAGGGTAGCACATTAAGTTGACTTTTTAAAAATAGGGACTGACAACGTTAATAATTCAAGGCATTCATGTCTTTATCATTGCTCGTGGGTCTTTCAGTCTTAGGGTACAAAGTTATAAATCATATCTTTGCTACAAAGTAAAAATAAGTTTGCTTTTTTTAAATTTCTGCTCCATGTATTTTCATTATTTCTCTACAATGCGTAGATTTTTTTTTATTTTATTTTCCAGTTTAGATTTAGATAAGAAACGAGGTTGCTTCACAAGTCAGTTCCAGGTCCCTCTCCCATTCCCTCCCCTCCTCCCGTGCCCTCCCCCCAACCCCCCCCCCCGTTATCCCCTCATTCCCCCAGGGAGGGTGAGGCCCTCCATGGGGGTGTCCATAGTCTGTCATTTCATATAGGGCAGGGCCTAGACTCTTCCCCAAGAGTTCAGGGTGAGAGTGCACCTCACATTGTTCTATGGGATTCCAAAGTCCGTGTGTATACTTGGGATGGGTACTGATCTGCTGCCCAAGGCTCAATAGATTACCTAGGCCTCCTCACTGACACCCAGATTCAGGGGGTCTTGATCAGTCCCATGCTGGATTCCCAGGCTGATGCCTGAGATTCAAGAGTTAACCTTTGTCTGGTCAGCTGTTTATGGGGGTTAAACCAGCCCAGTCTTAATCCCTTTGATCATCAGTCCTCCCTCTCTGTTACTGGCTTTCTTGAGTTCAGCTCAGTCCTTAACCAAGGGAGTCTGCCTCTTCTTCGATCAGCCACTAAATGAAGTTTCTGTTTCCCAGACTCTCTGGCCATAGGATTGTAGGCTGGCACTCCCCAGATCTATGTCTAAAATCCGTATATGAGAGAGTACATGCCATGTTTCTCTTTTTGTGACTGGGTTACCTCACTCAGGATGGTTTCTTCTAGTGTCATCCATTTGCCTGCGAATCTCATGATTCCATTATTTTTTTCTGCTGAATAGTACTCCATTGTGTAGATGTACCACATTTTCTCCATCCACTCTTCGGGTGAGGGACATTTAGGTTGCTTCCAAGTTCTGGCTATTACAAATAAAGCTGCTATGAACATAGTGCAACAGACATCTTTGTTGTATGAATGGGCATCTTTTGGATATATGCCTAAGAGTGGAGTTGCTGGGTCTTGTGGTAGGTTTATTCACATTTTTCTGAGGAATCTCCATACTGCTTTCCAAAGTGGCTGAACCAGTTGGCACTCCCACCAGCAATGGAGGAGTGTCCCCCTTTCACCACATCCTCTCCAGCATAAATTGTCATTGGTGGTTTTGATTTTAGCCATTCTGACAGGAGTGAGATGGTATCTCAGAGTTGTTTTGATTTGCATTTCCCGGATGGCTAAGGATGTTGAGCTCCTTCTCAAGTGCCTCTCAGCCATTTTAGACTCCTCTATTGAAAACTCTCTATTTAGTTCTGCAGCCCACTTTTTAATAGGGTCCTTTGGTGTTTTGGAGACTTGCTTCTTGAGTTCTTTGTAAATTTTGGAGATCAACCCTCTGTCAGATGTGGAATTAGTGAATATTTTTTCCCATTCTGTGGGCTGCAATAAGTTTGCTTTAATTGTCATCTTTCATAGATGGCTCTGCCTCGCAGTACCAGCTCTTTCCTCTTTTTCATGGGAATAATGTTCTGTTGCCCTGGGTCTATAGGAGAGTCCATGAAATGAAAAGCATTCACAAATAATAGACTGATCTCTCCATTTCTATAGACTGCTGCAATTTTTGATTGTTTTAGCTTCTTAATCTTTAATGATTTGCTCCTTTGTTTACAAATATACAAAGTCAGGATTTTCTTTTCCTGTAACCCAAAGGCATTGTTGCATCTGTGAGTGAGAGCAAGGAATCCTGTCTATATGTAAAAAGGAAATACAGAGACAAAATCTTTAATTCTCTTGTTAAAGGCGGCAGTTAATACATTTCTAAATTAGAAGATTGGCATCTGTGTACCTCCTCCTGGATTAGCTACTATTCATAATATGGAGCTAAATTCTTTATTGAATAAAGTAGAAACATTATAGAGTCTTGATCTTAGTTTTTAAAAAGAAATATCAGCCAGAAGCACAAAGTGAAATTTTATACCTTTGAACAACACTGGAATTATTTTTGAGTGTGCTTTCACATATTGAGTCATCCTTGGAACTCATTTGCATTTATATCTTCTACTTTAATGCAGAATAATTAAGAGACTTTGAGTAAAGAGAGACTTTGTTTCAGTCAACAAAAGTCTATTCCTGTAACAAAATACCTAAAGCGATCCATTTTAAAAGATGCAAGGTTCATTTTGACACAGCATTTTAGAAGTGTCAGTCCATAGTTGGATGGCCTTGTTGTTCAGGAGCCTATGGTGAAACAATCATCACTGTGGAAGTACATGACAGAGTAAAGCAGGTACCTCACATGCGGTGCTTTGAATAAGAGTGGTCCGCATAGTCTCATATACCTGAATGCCCAGTCCCCAGTTGGTGAACCTGTTCAGGAAGGATTGGGAGGTATGGAGGAAGTATAGCCTTATTGGAGCAATTCTGTCCCTAGAGCTGGGCTTTGAGTTTTCAAAAGCCCACACCAGGCCAGTCTCTCTCTCTCTCTCTCTCTCTCTCTCTCTCTCTCTCTCTCTCTCTCTCTCTCTCTCTCTCTCTCTCTCTCTCTCTCTCTCTCTCTCTCTCTCTCTCTCCAACTCTCTCTCCCTCCCTCCCTCCCTTTCTCTCTTCCTCTCACTCTCTTTCCCTCTCTCCCTCTCTTCTGCAATCCCCTCCCTCCCTCTGTCTCCTCTCTGCCTGTGGATCAAGACATATAGCTACTGCTCCAGTGCCTTGCCTGCCTGCCTGCAACCATGCTCCCTGCCATGCTGGTTATAGAATCTAACCCTCTCATACTGTAATCCCCAAAATAAACTCTTTCTTCTATAATTTGCATATATATTTTTTTCTTTTAGGAAATTGAGAAATGGAAGTATTTTGGTTCCATCCATATATATACATATGTATATATATATATATGATCTAAGTGTTTTATCAATGTTTTGGATAACTTTAAAACTTATACAAGACACACTTAGACAGTGTGCACTGACTCTATACACAGTATAAGTATCTACATGACATTAAAAACATTTCCAAGCATTCAAGTGACTGAGTTTAGGGCATGGTGATCCATTAGAAATTTTGTATACTGCGGTACATGGCTTAAAATAACACTACATTTTCTAAATATGGAAGAAGTTTTGATGTCCCTTTAAGATATAAAGCCAAATGCACTGAATTTCTATTTAAACTGCATTTAAAAAGAACTCCAATTGTAATACTCATCCATGATTGCTCACATGCACTTAAGGTATTGATCTTATACTAAGGGTAGTTTTATAGGGCATGCGTAATCCAACACATTCAATTTTTAACTGGCTTTTGCTTCTACTGTTGTATTTTCATATCCAAGACTGGTTACAGACAGAAAAATAAAAATACAACAAAGGAGATTCAGGTAGCTTAGGTAAACTGTAATTGGACCATATCTCAACTCATAGATTACAAGCGATAGCTACCAGATGGGAGATAACCAAAAAGGCCTTGATTTAAAATAATTATGCTTCTAATAGCCTTAAAAAGTTCATATATACACAGATGTTAATTATTTAATGTTTTCTAAATTCTGAGAATCTAGAAATAAAATTGCTAACTGAAGTTCCCAGAAAAGAAGAAAAGCTACAGCTACATTAAGCATCTACAAGGCTAATTGACTGATTAAAATCTCAATGACTGTGAAGAGTTGGATGTTTCAGGTTCCAAGCCAAATTACCTTGTACTATCTTCCCTACATAGCCATTTTTGCTCATTTCTATGTAGGATCTAATATCCTTCTGAATATTAGGCAAAGAGTTTTAGAATGCACAAAAAGACTCCAAGCTTTCAACAACACAAAGGCTTAAAATGCCATAAATATCACGACTCTTATAGCAGAGATTTCCCCACTTCGTTGTTTGTTGTTGATGTTGCACCAAAGCATTTGAAAAATATCTTGATTTATGACTTTCTTTGTTTTGTTGCTATTGAAAGAACTTCATGAAACTCTTACCACATTGGAACTTATTTGAAGTAACGCGTGTTCCTATGATACAGTTACTCATGCTTGGCTTCAGAATACATTATTTTTATTCCCCTTAAGGTGAGAGCTGTGTGTTATTTTTTGTTTATTTGGACGGTTGCTTTTGGTTTTTTGTTTCTTTGTTTTGGGCATTGAAAAAGTGTCTTCCTCAGTAACATCTGGTGATTTTTTTTAGAATTTATTTTCACATATATATGGAAAGGTTGTGAATGTTTTCACCAGAAGGCAAGCAATGACTAAAGCAAATATGTGTTGCAATCAATATAGTTGTAATCAACTCTGTAGTGGTAATAAACCATGACTCTTAGCTATGGGGTTTTTTGTGGGGGTGATTGTTGCTAGCAAGGAAGGATCATAATTTAATGGATTCCTTTGGATGGCTATCACTGTTGTAGCCATTTAGAAGAGTAGTACATTCTATTCACACTTTTTATTTTTCAATTTTATGTGATGCATGACACAGAAATATGTAATGGATATAATACTGCCACCCCTTGGTTACGTAAACAAGAGGCTTTGACGTCATAATTTTCTGTATTCCAATTGGAAAATGCAAGTACTTAAGAGTCAACTAAGCCTTTTACATTTGGGTTTAGCAAAACCACTTGTAAATAAATATGCAAGTGCTTAGGCTTTAAAACCCTCTATAAAGCACATTATCTATGCATTGCAAAAATATCTGTGCTTATAAAACAAAAATGACAGTGACAACTTCATGCTGTGACATCCCAGAAAACACAATTTAGACTTTGAATAAGTTTACAATTGTTTAGTGTGTCCTTTATTCAATCAAAATCAAGGTAATTCAATCTTTGTTGAAAGATAATCTAAAGCCTACAAATTCAATCATTTCTCTCTTTCTGTTTTTAAAAAGCATTGCTTCTTCTTTTAATCAATTCTAATCACTTTAGCAAGGCATTAGGTAACCAGATTACAAGTTTAAAAGATGATATTTTTTAAAAAGGAAAGTCTAAAACAGAATGAAACCAAATTAAGTGTTCCCGGACTAAAAGGCTAGAAAACTAATTTCTTTCTCTTAGGCATGAAGGAGGTTATAAATACAATATGCTGGGTAATTTTCCTATTGTTAGATGACTTCTATGGTCATTTACTATTTCAAGAAAAATCACAAGAGCCAAGCACAGTGCTTCATCAAGACTGCTGCCTGGATGAGTGTTTTGCTATTTTAGCAACTGCTCTCATTCCTATAGTGCCTTCTGTTTTACATAGCCCTCTACACCTAGGAGCTCATGAGATCATATTATTTCCTTTAGAGTGGGATCATACAAAGCAGTCGTGAAGATACCACATCTTTTTGGTTTTATCAAGATTGCTAATGGTGCCATTATTCAATAATATGAATAGACTATCATCTAGACACAAAGTTGACCCTGGTTTCAGCAATAAGCTCTGAGTGACTTGTGGGAACAGATAGAATAGTCATATATGTCTACTTACCTGTTTTCTCTACTAAGCAAACACTGGCCTAGGGAATAGTGTGTGACTCTAACAACATACATTTTTTATGAAACCCTTATGGAGAACAACAAAATACCAAACTAGAAGACCTAAAGGATACCTAGTCAAACTTTCTCTTTCAAAACATGTAATAGAAAGATCTTGAGAGGAGATGTGATTTAGTCACCTAGACAGTGAATAGCAGAGCAGGCCTAGAAACGAGGTTCTGCAAGACTAAGGTCATTCTCCTCTATACTTTATACTATTCTAGCTATCCCAGTCATGACTTCAGCCTTCAGATGTCTTCAGTTGGAGAAGAAGGTGAGATCTGATTTCAAAGGGGGCTTCCTTCCCCCTTTTCAGTGCCCTGGTCCAGGAAACCCTGTTGGGTTTAGGGACAGAGAGTTTTCCCATGTCAAGGATGTCTATTTGACTCAGAAGATACCACCTTGTGTTTTAGAAGTAAGTAGGTATGTAGTAAACGATTGTCTCAGCTACTTCATTGAAGAAGGCATTCAAAAGTGGTCTATCATTATATATTTCTAACAGAAACTGACATTCAGAAAGGAGAGAAGGAGTGACTTGCATGGTAAATCACAATAGATTTTAGCTAAGTAAAGGGTGATCCTAAAGAGGAACAGTTTTCAAAATATGAAGGAAAATTCAAGACTAGAACATATTGAGTACAGGCTCAACAACCTTGAAAGTATGGCCATTATGTGGCCCGGCAATTGGAAATGGGGAGGTGGTACTCATTTTCTTCAACTGAATTTCCTTTGAGTAATAGCCCTTACTGCATTCTATTGTTTTCAGTCAATGACCTGGGACTTAAACCAATGTTACAGAGACTTTAGGATATTCAAATAAGTTTGAGTTCTTACTATCACCTCTTTCCCTGTGCAATGAATGAGTGTCCAGTCTCAAAATATGAGTAAAAATTTCTCTGTTTGTTAGAACAACTCGCAGTTTTACACAGGCACCAAAATGAACTGAGTGGCTTGGACAGATGCGTTCAGATAACTCATGTTGCATGCTGGGATATTACATTAACCTCTGAGACAGCAATTATTGCAGTGACTGTGGTGCAGGAAGGGACTCTTTCTGTGATTTGGCACCCATACAGAGTGAAAAGAGAAAGGCTTTGAACTCCAGGTAATGAATGTCTCAGTCAGTCAGTTAAAGACAGCCATTCTCATTTGCTTGGCAGCTAGCAAGAGAGGGGCATGCAAGGCCAGCCAGAGCACAATATTTCTATTGTGAGAGAAAAGGCACATAGAAATGTGAAAAGGTGGCCAGTTGGAGAACAAGGTGGACCTGAGATGCTGTTCTAAACCTGCATGATGCCAATGCCATTATTATGTTTAGTGGTCCTGGAACTAACAAGAGAAGCAGTGCTTGTGTACCTGTGAGACCTGGTGATGGAGAGTGTACTTTGAATGATGAATAAAAGTACTATATTGTACTGTGCAGCTGTGGCTACGTTTTGTGAGTTAGGTAAAGTAGTGTGAAAAAATAGAAGCTGAAGAGAGTGTGGGCTATATGGCAAGGAGCAAGGAGGGGATATTCCATTCTCTAGTGGTCCAGCCAGATGAAGCAGATAGTGACCCATTGCTCAGTAGTGAAATGGTTAAGGAACAAACAATACTTGGGGTTTTCTGCAGCTCAGAGACTGGGTAGTACCCTAATCACTAACGCTAGATATTTTCTCACTTACATACCACAATACCAACAGTTACTGCAATCAATCGCACATTCCTAGTGACATGCACTACTAAAATTTGTGTTGTGTGAGTTCATTTTACTTTTACAATGCTGTGAAGTTGGTACTAATTCTAGCCCATTTTCACAAATGAGGAATTCAAAGGAAAATATTTAAGGACTTTTTTCAAAGTCAACCAACCAATAAATATAAGTCCATAATTTCAACCCTGGATATATGCCTATACAACCTATATAGTGCAACTATTCTATCCCTAGTTCAAAATCTACTTTTGGTGAGGAACCCAACCCTCTCTCTTTGCAGATATAGAAATAGAAACTTGATTTGTGATCATATTGTCATTGGTAGATGCTCACATGCAGACAGATACTCCATTTTGTTGCTCTTAGGGAACCAACTCCCTGAGAAGCTTCAGTGTCCGGAGCCTGTGCAGACTTCTGGTCTTGTTGCTGTCAGCAGCTTTCATCCCCATACATTAAGAACAGCCAGTCAAGAACAGAGTAGTTGGAAAATAAATGGAATCATTCTAGTTTGTTTCCTACTTGTCACTAATGTTGTGACTGAGGTATGTGTTTCTGAAGGCTATGCACATATGTCCCTTTTAAAGTATTTCAACCTATCAGCCTTAGAGCATCTGGACAAATCAGCCTGAGAGCAGTTTGACAAATCTAGTAAAACACTTCAGAGTACATTAATCCATTTAAAAAATAGCCAAACTGTTCAGGCAAGATCTAGGATAAAACCAGAAGATAAGCCACAGGGATGTGAATACACATTTATGAATGGCTTTTTGGGGTATCACAAAATGAAATGAAGAATAAGGAACTGCCAAATGACTTTACAGCTTTTAAATTTTACACTCTGTAACGAAGTGCATGTGATGAAGGAAATACAACCATAAATGGTTGAGCACTATTTCTAAGCACCTTAATGGTCAAAATGCATGGGGCTGCTTCAATGCTGGGATCACTTGTGTGTGAATTAGGCCAAGCTACTTACTTCAAAGGGGGCTTCATGGAGATGAGATAGCCCTAGCAAGGATTTTGAGAAATTTCCTAACCCTAAACTTGTAAAACAGCATATGATCCACCTAGATATCTACTAAACTACATATATACATATATGGTGTTTTTGCCTAAGGAGTAAATGCTAGAGTTTAAAGAAATAGCTAAAATCCCACCTTACATATCAGGAATGCATATTGTGCATTTCGCTCTAAAACTAAGACATATGAGTACCAAACTGAAGCCACTACACAGATCAGTGGCTAAGTCAGTTTCCCTGCACTGTCAGAACATCCAGGGAAGATAAAAGGAAGCCTATTTAAGAATATGGCCTATACAAACGGCTATGTTCCTTACCTCACACCAGCCAACAGGACAGGAGACTAGCAGCTCTGGTAGGGTGCAGGCTTCTCTGAGTAAAAAAATTCAATAAAAGTCATATCTGCCTAGAAAGGGAGAGGAGAGTGGCAGATTGACAGAGATTTTTGACATACAGGAAAAACACTAGTTCATATGTTGTTTTTTCTTAGAAACAACAAGAATTTAATAAAAGCTGCCAACAAATAGGACAGGAAAAGGATGAGTGCAAGGGATTTAGAAGTTTGACAAGTATCCATAGACTCCTCTCCAGGATCTCCACTTCCTTTTGGACTTGAGATGATGTGCAAAAAGGTAGCATATTGGTAGCTGGGAAATGACATTTTATGAGATCTTGACTCTTATGTAAAATAGCAAGAAAAGAAACAAGACCTTAAAAATACCATGAATATTGGTTGGTCATTTTAATACCTTCCATATAAACAATGTGATGCCTACTCTGAAAAGTTTTGTGTTCTTTCTTTTGATCTATTGCTAGTGCATTTTCTCTTACACTTACTTGCTTTTATATTCACAACTGCTTATTCTTTTAATGAGGACATTTTTCTAATGTGCAGGGACCTAGTACCTAAATAATCACACTTACCTCCCGAATTGAATAACATATTAAAGGCAGATCTCTGTGAGTTTGAGGTCAGGCTGGTCTACAAAGAGAGGTCCAGCCTGTTTTCAGAATTTTTTCTATGTTTAAATTTTTTTTGATTTAATGGGATTTGAAGGTAACAATAAGAAGATAGTAAGCAAAGTGTCAGTCAACAGTTCAGTCACAAAATTAGGCTGATCTAAATTCCAGACCACAGTTTGAAACTTTGATGTTCTTTTCAAGATTGATTTATATTAATTTACGTATATCATGTGTGTGTTTGGTGACTACAGAGGCCAGAACAGGGTGTGGTTCCCTAGTAACTGGAGTTACAGATGGTTCTAAGATGTCATGTAGTACTAGGAATGAAACTTGGATCTTCTGGAAAAGCAGCCAGTGTTTTAAAGTGTGGAGCCATCTCAACAGCCCCAATTTTATCATCTTAATTAAGTCAGTAATTTTTTCAATGATTTTCTCCAATGAAAAGTGAGGACCCTCCCTATTCCATATGTATGCTGTTAAGAGAAGCTTTTTCTTTGCTAGCTGCTTTGGTTTATCCCCTGCCAGCCGCCTGGGCTCTGCCACTTTCTAGTCCCCAAATAAACACACAAGACGCTGTATTAATTATGAAGCTGTTGGCCTTGCTTGTCTCTTACTGGCTAGCTCTGCCTTAAGTAATTACCCCATAATTGTTAATCTAAGTATGTCTCTTACCGGAAAGGTTTCCGAGCTTCCTACCCCAATGGCGGTTACATCTCGACTCTCTTGTGTTTCCCCTTCCCAGAATCCTCCTCGACTCCTAGTCCCTCCTATCTAGGTTTTCTATTGGCCAGACAGTACTTTATTGACAAATGCACAGGCAAATAACAGGAATTCCCCAACATCTCCTCTTTTCTCTTTAAACAAAAGAAAGGTCTTAATTTTAACATAGTCAAATTGTATATGACAGAACAATTATCAACTAAGAACATAGTTACAATATTTTAGCAAGATTTAAAGAAAATATCATCCATCCCATCCTTGTGAGTCCAAAGTTCTATGTAGCTTATCTTTTATCATAACTAAGGAAAACTATAATTATAACTATCTGTCTTCAACTCCATCAAAGACCACAGAAGGATAATATATAAACACTAGGATTGACAGAGACATCTTACTGCCTGGACAGTCACCCGAAGTTCCTCTGTAACGTTGGGACATCCATCTTCAGCCCATAGGCCACAATGTGTCTGGAACACTTTTCAGCAAAGCAGGAAATTTCAAACTGTCCATCTGCGTTGGCAGTCTGTCAGTCATTTTTCTTTGTCCTGCAGAAAGTCTCGTAGACTCTTCATCAAGCAGGAACCCTGTAAGACTGAGTTCAGTAGTCACTTTCCTGTGGGTCCTGCATGTCCAGATGATACAACAACAGTCAAACAATCTAGGCAATAGCAGTTTCTTGCCCAAATGGCTAATCTTGCCATGTTGAAAGCAAACTTTATAACGAGTTTCTTCCATGCCCATCTTCCTCTCAGACGTAATTGGTGCTGCCAGGAGCAGACATTTCTCATTGTCAAGAAAAACCCTAAACCATTTTAAATGCCATTTTCTGAAGGTCTTTGAGAGGTTTGAAGACTATCTATCTGTTTCAAATACATCTCTATATATCTAGAAATCCTAACTTACCTAACTCTAAATTCTGACTATTATAAGTAAGTATCTATAATCTGTATTCAATTATGCATTATGTTGTAAAAGATCAGTATAAGCACAATACTTAAACAAGAGGAGAAATATACTTATCACAAAATTGACTTTGAATTTGTATCAATAAATGAAAAACAATACCCATATCATAATTCCCCTTTTTACCATTAAAAAGATTGGCTGTGATCACTAGCCAATTATAAACAATCCCATTTAAATGAAAACAAAGATTTATAAACAAGATGGGAATTGGGACGTCGCTCATTCCAAACTGCTTCCTGCTGGAAGGGGGCGCTGTTCACACCATGGGGATCATGACAAAACTCAGAAACCTGTATAAGTCCGTATTTTCTGGGTCTGTAAAGCTGCATCATCTTAGCTGTTTCAATTGTTGGAACATCTGATCCACTGCTTCCGGGGGTCTTGGTTCCTCAAACCACAGAAGTCTGGAAGAAATCCTCAGCTTTTTATGTTCTGTGGAAACATAAATTAAAACTCCTTTTCCGAGTAACATATCCTTATACTTAAATTTTGAAGTCAAGGCATTTTCAAAAGATAGAAGTTGGATTAATTCGGCAGCATTTATAATCAAGTGTACTTTAGCAGCTGTTCCTTCTTTAGCAATCAAAAAACTGAAAAACACAAGAGCATACAGTATCCAGACTCTCTGTGTATTTTCCATCTTTACGTGGCTTATTTATTTATTATTATTTTATTTCTTTCACTTTTATTTCTTTTTCTCTGAGACAGGGTGTCTCTTTGGAAATCCGCCTGCCTCTGCCTCTGGAGCAATTCCTACCGGCGTGTGCCACCACAACGCCAGCTTTTGTATTTATATACCACTTTGCCGTTTCATTTTCTCTCTCAATCTCACGTATATTTGTAAACACACTGTAAACCTTTAGAAGTTTTTCTTTATCCAAGTCTGACTTTACTGTAAATCTTTATGTTTTTCTGGCCACGTGTCTTATCTGTAAAACCGCAGCTGTTTTAAACTGCCGTTTCAAGATGGCGGGCATAAGCGTGACTCCAGCTTACCGCCTCAGTCCATGCTGACATCCAGCAAAAGCTGCCACTTCCAGCTGTACGTACATGCCTTTTAATCGTTAGCAGAGTCTCTTAAAACAACCTTGCTGTTTTTTTTTCTTTTTATGCCGAGTCAGGAAGACTCTGGTAAGCGAGCCACGTGAATCTCGGCTTGTCGATAGCAAAACAGAGCCCACCTGAGAAAATGCTGCTACCAAAAATCTGTGCTTCTCTCCGTTCTTCTGCTTCTAAAATTCCTTTAAATCTTTTGTTATTTTGCGTGGAAATTCAATCCTGCTCCTGACAACCATTATGTAAAGAGAAGCTTTTTCTTTGAGAGGAGCCTTCCCGCCATCCTGTTTCTAGAGCCGCACCAATCCCAAATAAACACACAGGAGGCTATATTAATTATGAAGCTGTTGGCCTTGCTTGTCTCTTACTGGCTAGCTCTGCCTTAAGTAATTACCCCATAATTGTTAATCTAAGTATGTCTCTTACCGGAAAGGTTTCCGAGCTTCCTACCCCAATGGCGGCTACATCTCGACTCTCTTGTGTTTCCCCTTCCCAGAATCCTCCTCGACTCCTAGTCCCTCCTATCTAGGTTTTCTATTGGCCAGACAGTACTTTATTGACAAATGCACAGGCAAATAACAGGACTTCCCCAACAGTATGCTGCAATAAATTAATGAAATCTTTAATGCATGCAAATTGCTTGGCATTATTTAGTAATCACAGAATAAAGGCAACAGTCATTACTAGTAGTAAAGATTAAATAACTACCACAGCATTTAGGGATCACACTACGAAGCCATTCCTCTCCAGGAACCCTTCAGCAGGGAAGGCTGGGTTCTCATGAGTTCCTCCCCACTCCATGATTGGCTGCTGGAAGGCCCAATCTTAGGCACAGGGCAGCTATCTGCAGCTGCTCTGAAATTATATTTGCAACAGCTTTGTCATGCCCTGAAGATGGCATTTCACCTCTCCTCCTTATCTTCTGGCTCTTACAATATTTGCACTCTCTCTTTTGCAATGTTATAATTTCACAGCAGCTGCAGTTAGCTGCCCTGCCCTGGGATGATTTTTGTCTTTTTTTTTTTGTATGTGGTGTTGGCTAACCAACCTAGGGCTTAGTATGTGTGGCCTTGTTAGACAAAGTGTAGCCTTGTTCAAGGAAGTATGTCAATGTGTGTGTGTGGGGGGGTAAGGATTCAAAAGTCCAAGCCAGGTCCAGGTCCAGCGGCGCTCTCCATCTCTCTGTCTCTCTGTCTCTGTCTCTCTGTCTGTCTCTCGCTGTGTCTGTCTCTGTCTCTGTCTCTCTCTCTCTCACTGCTGCAGATCTCAAATTCTCAAATACAGAACTCACAATTATTTCAACAGCACCATGCCTGTCTGCCTTCCACCATGCTTCACTCCACGACGAAAATGGAGCAAACCTCTGAAACTGAAATCCAGCCCCCAATTAAATGGTTTCCTTTATAAGAGTTTCCATGGCCATAGTGTCTCTTCCCAGCAATAGAAATGCTAGCTAAGACAGCTAGGTAAGCACTCTAGCTTTAGGCAACAGTCTTAGGCCGAAGGGTTTACTAATTAAGACTTTTAATTAGTATATGGTTATTTATTTCCTTTAGAAGGTCTGCAGTGACATAGTATGTTATGGGGAGATGACATGATGACTTTCTGGTATCAGAAAGTCTTGAGAAAAAAATGGGATTAGAGCCCCTCTCAAGGGACATTTCCCTGTGACCTGACTTTCTTTCAGTAAGCCCTACCTTTTAAAGGCAGCTCAGGCCAAGTCTTAGTTCTGGGTCTTTGTGGTTATTGAAGGCTCAAATATAGCACTACATTTCATCAGAAGGGAGAGGAACCAGGAAGACAATACTGATTTATTCTTCTGAATTAGACACTCCTGTGTCAAAACTCTACCCTCTCTGTGAGATTTCAAGAACTAATCTTCAGAAGAAGCTAGTTTGCTATTTACAAATACTACCTTGGAACCTGATGTCACATTTGCATCAGAGGGAGGTAAAAGCTCATGGCTCTGGGGCTGGATCCCTGTCCCCATCTACTTCCTGTAGAGAGGAAGCCAGGTCAGCCTGGGTAAAAGGTGACCTAGGAGGAAGTGGGTAGAAGATGGTTGGTAAGGAGGCATAAGCTCTGCTCAGCTGGGAGTATTTTTTATTTTTAACTGCATTTTCAACACCTTTGTTTCATTTTATGTGCCTTGGTTCTGCTAAAGCATATTTATTTCACACATAGGTTTAATGACAGCTGCATAAAAGGCTATACAGCAGTGTACGACAAGTTCTATATACGAATTCTATCTGGAAGGGGACATGAAAAATAACAAAGGTTTGCATCACCAGGGATAGCATTTTATGTGTTTGTTTTGTTTTGTTGTTCTTGTTCTTAGATCAAAGCTTCCAGACTGACTGATACTTCACACACTATATTTTTATTATGGTTATCCCTCCCCCAACTCCGCCCAGTTCCTTCCCCCTTCACTTCCCATTCAGATCCACACCCAATTCTGTCTCTCCTTAGAAAACAAACAGGCTTCTAAGGAATAATAATAAATTAAAATGAGCTAAAATAAAAACAACCAGGATAAAACAAACAGAAGGAAAAGAACCAAAGAAAAAGCACAAGAAAAATACATCAATACAGAGACATACAGGCTCGTGCACACAGGAATGTAAATTCATTTCAGAATTGTTATCTTATAGAATTGTTCCTTCCACAGTGAGTACTATTTCAGTTTAAAGAAGGGAAGAGAATCACTGACATATAAATGTCTTTACTCATGCATAATTAAAAGAAGGAATCAATGTTCACCTGGTCCTTGTAGCTCCTTTCAAATGTGAAACTGACCAAATACTTCAAATATCTAAGGACTAGTCTATTGATGTTACGTCAATAACACCCTCTGGCTTTTCCTTTTAAAATGTAGTACATTGTTTTCCATAAATAACCATGCCACAAAGAAGGGCTCCAGTTTTACCCATTTCTTCTCATGTCTCTAGGCACTGGTTATATACAAACATACATATAATCATTCCTCCACAATTACTACTACCAAAAATTCACACATGGAATTCAAGTGAATACTGCTAAAAAGAAATACTTCGTATCAAGTTTATCCTTCTCCTTTGCTTTTTAGAAATCCTCAGTGGCACGCAGGCAGCTGTAGGATGCAGTACAAACTCCTTGTGCCATCTGTTGTCTTCTATAGCTAGGTTCCTCTTTCTTCAATGCAAGTATATAGCTGCCCAGTAAACTAAACTTCTTTCTCTATTGATTCTGCAGTCTGATACATTTGGCTTTCTCTGATTCCTACTCCAGCTGTTCTTCACAGAACATGTTGAGGCTTCTCTTTTAGGCCTAGGGATCTCTTTTGCCTCCCTTTGCACGCAAAATACACCTGAGTTTTCTTGGCCCCTAATTCTCACTGCCTGATTCACGGTCTCAATTGGTAAGTACCCTTACATGCCTTCTCCCGGCAATGTTCTTTCACCAGTAATAATGACGAAAGAACAAGTGTAATCAAAACAAATGGTGGATCAGGCCAGCGGGATGACTCAGCCTGTAAAATGCCTATCAGCAAGTCTAATGGCCTGATTTTGATCCCCAGGAGGAAAAAAACCAGAGCACTTCCAAGTTGTCCTCTGACCTATGCAAGCACACTGTGGTATATGTATGTGTTCATGCACGCACGGGTACACACACTATAAGTAGATAAACAAATATTGTAAGTTTTGAAATTAAAAAAAACTAGGCATAGACAGCACTGATGAAAGGGAGAGGCTGTTAGCAAAATTCCTTAGATAGCTCCTTCAAACTTCTCTTAGTTTCATTTGCAATGGAACATTCAGCAGTCTGGCAAAAACCACATTTCTTCTGAAATATTGTAATGTTCCTCTGTAAGACCCCGAATTTATAGAAATAAAATATAAGCTTAAACAGGGAGGGCACCCCACTAGAGAACTTAGGGAGTGAACAAAGGACCCCATCCCAGGAACCGGCCATACCACAGAATGGAATGTATGGTTTAGAGACCTTAATTGCAGAAGGGCTGTAAATCCACAAAAAGCCAATTATGGGCTGCCACCTGTGAAGAACTGACCAGGGCAAACAAGACTAGTGGGAAACAAGGAGATAACACTATTTACTTAGGGAGAGATAAATTAACTCATGCCAAGGTTTGATGTGAAGGACATCTACTTCCCCGGGACAGGAGTCACGTACCCCTTTCCCCCGTCACGAGATAGGGACCCCTTACAAAAGCTTGTGGTTTTTGTCTTTAAAAGCTGATTGTAACTGAACCTCGGGGCCAATCGGTCTAAAAGCTGACCGAGAGGCCCATCTGCAGATGCCTAATTAAAGCCTCTTGCGTGTTGCATCAATTGGCGCGTGGACTCTTGATTCTTGGGGTGACGAATCCAGCTTGGGGCCCCTCCTCAATTCGGGGTACCCCAACACGTCCTTATAGAGTATGAGTGGTAGTTTTGGTGGTAGAAGAGGTTTTTGTAGAAGAGGGGGTGTTGTATTGGGAACAAAGCAGATCATAGCCAGGAATCTTTATTCAAGGAGAATTTTCCCAAGACAGTGGGACTGAAGGTGAATCCGGAGAGCCTAGATGATAGTGAAGAAAGCCCTGGCCAAGGAACCAGGAACCATGTGCAGGTACTATGTGTCCTAAAACTCCTAGCCTTAGTTTTTCATAGAGAAGATGCAAGGGTTGGTCCTGCTAAGATCATAGAATCTCAGAATTCTTCAGGGAACCCCTGTTTAACACTGAAAGCACTCCCTCCAACCTCTTCATCAATGACCCAGTGAGCTTGTGCATTTATACCTCCTGTGAATGGAACCCCAGCTATTAGAGAGCTATTGTCTTTTCATACAGTTACACATAGTAAAATATTTCATTTACTTGCAAGTGAAGTCCTTATCACTTGCAAACCCTTGCAAGTGGATGACTGTAGTACCCTAACATCAAACCATGAGTGCAGTAGGCAGGAACAAATCAACTACCTAGCAGATCTTGAAAACATAGGGAAGAAAGGAGGATAAGGAGGGCAAAAATATGAGCTAAACACAGAGATATACATAAAGGCAAGAGAAACGTGAGGAAGAAGCATGTTCCTAAACCTGTGAAAGCCCATAGGATCGGCCAGAAATTGGTACCCCATGTGCTATCAAGATCCTCAGTGACAGCAACAACTACTCAATATCTTTCTTGTCTTCTTAGATCCCAGAGCATGTGCCAGCTCTCCAGAAAATCTGGAACCTAGATCATGACCTGTAGTGCTGTGTGTAAATGACTGGGCTTGCTTCCTGTTGAGCTTTCCCTAATTTACCAACGTACTTAAAAGTGAAAAAACCTTGAATTGGTCTAACAAATCCAGTTCCAGCAAAGCCTCCAAGCTCTTGAGCTGTACCTCTTCAGTTTGATCAATGGGCACTGGGACAGTAGTCAGTTCTGCCTTCAGACTACCCTTCTGTCCTGTGGTGATTTCCATCACTATGTTGACACTGTCCCTGATTCAATTGCCATCTGAATGAGCACACCAGCTGTGTGGGAGGCAGTCTCTAGAGGTACAGAGGGAAGACAGCCTGAAATGAAGTATTTGCCACAGCACTTTGAACAGGACTCCCTGGGAGGGGGTAGAGCTATATGGACTCAGGGAAAAGAGCAGGAAAGAAGCAGGGAGCTCACATTTACTGATAGCATAGCTTTCTGCTGCGTGCCAAGCACAGCGGTAAAGCTCCATATCTTCTCATTTGCCCTCTACACATCTACTTTAAGCCTAGTGTGGTTCCTGCAACAATGTCAGGTTCAGTTTCCGTCCATCCAGTTAACACATATTATTGCATTGCTTCTCTGGCATGCAAGCTGAACCCAGGAGGTAGGAAGATTTCTTTTGGGAAGAGCACATAACAAATTTATTTCCCTGACTTATTTATGCCATTCTCCTGAGATATGATTATCAATATATCTCATTGAAGATAAGGGTAAAAGCAGCTTTATTGCTTATCTCTTAAGATTGATAAAGAAACCACAGTAAGGCAAAATAAAACAAATGATTGCAAGAAGGGCATTCCATTAAATACTAAATAAAAAATAAAGTATGTCAAAGTTTGGGGACCCACCACTGCATTAGGTATTCCACTCCACATAGGGAAGACATATGTGTTTTGCAGTGTAGTATTCTGCTTTGTGAAACTATATAATATATGAACCTATTGTTTTGGCAAGCATGCCTCTAAAGAATTTCTTCCAGTCCCTCCATAAACAATCTAGATTACCTTAAGAAGGGCAATCTAGGAGCTGGTTTGATTGGCTGTTTTTTGCTTTTTGTTTTTTTTCCTTCTATGACTTTAAATTCATGTAGACAGAACCAAGGAATTCAGTGAAGTGAAGTCGGTTTTTGCCCTCTCCCAGCTCTGCCAAGGGAAGGATTTGAGTTGCTTATGCCTAAGGAGCCTATGAGCTGCAACAGGCAAATTGAGCGCCTGCAGCTCAGAAGTCTGTTTTTCCTTTCAGAAGGCCCCATGAGGTTGTTGTAATCAAGCTAACTTAGCATAGTCACTTACCCATCAACAAACCCATGAATCAGTGTGGCTAGGGAAATCCAAACCAATGTCCTAGGTACATTGCAGCTAGCTGGGCCTTGGCCATAGCCAATTCTTCTGGTGTTTATGGTGGTTCAGGGACTAAATTACACTCCCCTTCCTCTCTTTCCCACTTGCTCTTGAGCCTCATGTCTGTGGATATGAGAACTCAAGACTTACAACAGTGACCAAGATCCCAAAGGCAGCAGTGCCAGTAAGGTTATTCCCAGTGTCGAGGACATTAAGCATGGATGCTACAGAACAAAAGTACTCACCGATTATGAACAAGGGCTACTTTCTTTCTCTTTCTCTACTTGCTGTATCGATAGAGTAGGAATGAATGGGAGTAGAGGATACTATCAAGAGATCTCTGAGCAAGGACAGAGAATGGCTGGTGATACTGCTACCCTTGAGTGAGTTGGGAGGCACCAAGGATTTGAGATCCTGAGAGACCCTGGAATGGAATAGAGAATGCTTTGCTTCACAGCTAGAGAAATACCAGCTATAGTTTAATATTTGTAAAGTGGCCACTAGTGCTAACTATTAGACACATTCTTGTTTGTCATTGCTGTTGCTTTCTTTCACAAAGAACATTCCTTTATTTTGGACATATTCTTTCTTTTAATTTTCCTGTCAACTTTATAAGTGAACTTTTAGTATTCTAATTATTTAAATCAGAGAAAAATGAGTTTAGACATGAAGTCACTAGTCAAAAGGCTCACAGCTAGTGAGTACTACAGATTGTGTGTCTTCCTCCCCAAAATCGTACTTCAAAGGTGATGGTGTTAGAAGAATAATTGTGGCATGATGGGTGGGGTCACTAGGAAAGGGCTTTTATGAATGGAGTAGTACTCTTGTAACTTCCGAAGGCTGGAAGAATTCAGGCTGATAACCATCATCTCACTTTATGGTGAAATGAGAATTCCAAGTAGCAACCCAAAAGGAGGCAAAAGGACTTGGTATTTGATACGCACAGATTGTCCCCAGCCATTTTCTCAAAGTTCCTGCTGCAGAAAGAGAAAGTCACTCACATCTCAAGTGCTGGTCTGATGAGAGTATTACCAAAATGCAGCAAAGGACTCTCAAATCAATAGAATTTTCTGGCACGCCCCTCCTTTGTAAGCACTTTTCCAGGGTGGACATAAAATAAATGTACAATGTAATATTTAAGAGTAACCTTTAGCTATTAAGTTGATTTCCTACCAAGTAGTTGCCTTCACAGTAAAAGCTCACTAATTTATACTCCAATAAAATCCCAACAGGCAGGCACATTGTGAACATATCCTACACAGGCTGCCAAGGTAGGGAAGGTATGTAGCTTCTTAAGAAAGACACCACAAAGAGCTTGAGTATGTAAATTTGTTTAAAAGTCAGTTGCCTTTCTGAGTTTGTGCATTGATATGCTTGCCCATTATTCCAGATGAATATATGATCTGACCCACTAGGCCTTCTCATCCCCCGCAATCTCTCCCTAACAAGGTGAAAACCATTCACATGCTTAATTATCATCATCTTGCCTTATGTTCAGAGAGCTTGCAAGATTTCTGACATGGCACATTTTAAAAATTGATATTATTTTCTTTCTGTAGGCAGTGGTGACAAGTTCTAAAAGCATGCTTAGGCCCTCAGCTGGCTTAATGAGCAAAAGTATTTGAAATCGCTTTCTGATCTCTAAGCACATCTGCCAATTCTCAGACACACAAAGCAAAACAAAAACTTAAATGACCATTGGTTAAGGAGCAGTTTGTTGCCTGTGCTCATCACATCAATTATCTGTGGTTGTTCTGGTCTTTTAGTTATTTGTTAGTTTTTGAGATTTTCGTATATTTACATCATTTCTCTCTTTCCCTTCTTTCTTTTTCTCCCTCCAACCCTTCCCATGCACCATCCCTTGCTCTCAAACAAATTGCTATCATATATGATAATATATGTGTGTGTGTGCGTATATATGTGTGTGTATACATATATGTACATGTGATAGATATGTGTATATCTGATAAATATATGCACCTGTGTTATATATATATATTACTAAGTATATAAATATCAACTGCTCAATCTATGTAACACTACTTGTATGTATGTCCTTTCAAGGCCCATCTTTTGATATCAATTAAACAATTGATATACTTTTCCCTAAGGAACACTATTTCTCCCACTTTCAGCATTCTTTAGTTACCTGTGGTTCTTTGTCTAGGGCTGAGGTTTCATAATTTTTCCCCTTCCACAGTAAGATATCTATTGTTATTTAGGTGGTAAGACTTCATGGGTTTAGTTTCTCTGACATTTCTAGAAGCCACATTCTCATAGCATATTTGCTGTTGTTCCGGTTCTTTCATCTTTCTGTCCCTTTTCTGCAACAATCCTTCAGCCTTCTAAGAGTAGGAGTTGTGTTACAGATTTCTCAGTTGGCATTCTTTGTGCTTTTCTGGAATTGTCTGTTCCAGAGGGAAGTATCCTGATGAACTGCACTTCCTGTGGGTATAGGGGTAAATATTTATTATGTATTTAGGGATTCTGCTGGTTTAGTAAAGTGGTTGATGTGGTTCTCCTCCAAGACACATGACTTCACTTGCCCTAAGTTGTTGGCTGATTTCCAGCACCTGGCATGAGTTTCCTTTTTCTAAGTTGGCCTTGAGTCCAACTAAAAAGCTGTTAGTTATCAACAAGGTATGCACACCACTACTGTGTCACTAGGCCACTCATGCCATGCTAGTAGTTGTTGGTGTTCATAGGCATCACAGCTGGGTAGAACTATTGATCACTTCTTTCCTTTGGAAGCTTCCATGGTGTCTTTTTATACCATCAAAGGTAGTCATTAGGAGGAGGCTTTCAGATATGCTCTCCTTCAGGGTCCTGTGGGTCCTGTTTCTGAACTGTGTGGTGTCTTCAGCAATAGGGATTTACCTGCTACCTCTGGGGGCATGTAACCAAGGGCTACAACAACATCTAATAATATTTTGCAACTCTCTTAGACAACTCTTACCAACAACACACAAGAGGTCATACCATGCCCAGTAGTGTTTTCTTAGGCCCTTATGGGGAAGATTACCCACACAAATCTGAAATTCTCATTTAAACTGTGTGTGTATTATTTATTTTTGTGTATGTACACATTTAAGTGAATTATAATGACTTTTCCATAAAATGTTAGTAGTATGAATCCTTATGATTTTTACAAGTATATTCATTGTTGCTTTATCAACTTAACCTCCTTTGGTATTTATTTCGCATACACCTTCCTAATTAAAGTCTCCCCATTTCTCCCTTTTCCCCTTTTTGATTACCTGTACCCGGCCACTCCAACTTCTTTATTGCTCCCTGACACTCTCCCAATGGTCCCTTTTTACTTTCTTGGTTACTGCAGTTAATCCTGTTTATGTACTCATATATGAAGATTTGGAGATGGGAACTGCAGATAAGAGAGAACATGAGACATTTGTCCTTGTGGGTCTCAGTTATGTCACTCAATATGATCTTTTTCTAGTTTCATTCATTTACAAGCAAAATTCATGATTTCATATTTCTTTACAATTGAATAGTACTTTATAGTATATAAGTACCATATTTTCATTATCCATCTGTCTATTAAAGGACATCTAGATTGTTTCCTTGTGTAGCTATTGTGACTAGAGCAGTAATGAGTATAGATGAGCAAGTATCTGTGGAGTAGGATGTTGAGTCCTTTGGGCAGATGCCAAGGACTTATTTTTAGCTTTTTCAGTGTTTTTCACACTGATTTCATGTATTGGCCCACCAGTTTGCAATCCCACCAACTGTGAATGAAGGTATCCTTTTCCCTAGAACTCCTACAACACTTCCTGCCTGCTCTTTTGTTGAATTTTGGCATGCTCATTGGAGTAAGATGAAATCCCTAAATCATTTTGTTTTCAATTCCCTAATTTCAAGGGACAATTAACATTTTTGATATATTCTCTAGTTATTTTTGTATCTTAATTTGCATACTCCCTGTTCAGATCCCAAGGCTACTTTTGATACTCAAATTCCAAATATTATGTGTGCATGCATACTTATATGTTGTTATGGTTCAAGTAGGAATGACCCCTATAGATCTGTGTGTTTGAATGATTGGCCTATAGGAAGTGTCACTATTATGAGGTGTGGCCTTGTTGCCATGGAGGAAGTGTGTCACTACGAAAGTTGCCTTTGAGGTCTTATGTGCTCAAGTCATACCCAGTGTGGCCAACAGTCTTCTTCTGCCACCTGTGGATCAAGATGTAAACTCTCAGCTCCTTCTCCAGCACCAGGTCTTCCTACACACAGCCATGCTTCTCACCATGATGATAAATGGACTAAACTTCTGAAACTGTGAGCCAGCCCCAATTAAATGTCTTCCTTTATAAGATTTGTCATGGTCACGGTGTCTCTTCACAGCAATAAAACCCAAACTAAGACATAAGTATTCATGTATAAAAGGTAACTTTGAGTTTTAGGATCTACAAATTTAAGGGGCCTAGGATTTAGGTTACATTGTGAAATGATAGTTATAGAGCATGGTATACTGTATTGATGAATAACTATGAACCAAGTAATCCACTAAAGTAATCCCCTAACAGTTTTGAATTTGATTATCATATAGGATTTCATAACCTATGTGAACGAAATTGACATTCGAATTCATACAACTAGGTTGTCTTGACCTACCGACTACAATGCTTAGTCAATTATTTCTTTTTCCTGAGAGAATAAAGCAACTCAACTCAGAACTTGGAAAGGTATTTGAACCCTCATTTTGGTATCACAATGGAAGAATTCCTATAAATGCAGGTCTAATGCAGTGATCACCAAACACTGTAGTAAAACAGCTGCCTGCCATAGAACTATTCTTTCAAATGTCATTAGGTGCATATGTCAATGTAGTTTAATATGGTACTATTATAATTATTTTCTCTGCAGGCTATGGCATTGCATAAAGTTATTCTCTTGCAGGGATGTTTCTTAAAGAGAGCTGAGCAAATTAATGGAGAAAAGGAATATTTCCTACTAAATCCCTGTAACAATAACCAAGAACACAGAAGGGAAGAAAGTAATTGTTCAACCAGATTATGAGTTTTAAATAGAGTTGCTTCCAGAGCAGGGACACATTGAATTTGTACAGGAGCTAGCCAGATGGCAGGAAAAAGGCATTGCTTGACTCATCCACGTCTCAGGAGAGGCAAGGAAACAGGTTTTTGAATATATATAAAATAAAATTATGTAGCTGTTTTCCCAAGGCTCCCTGGCTACAGTAGAGAATCTGGAATTGAACTAATTATTGATGACTGACAACAGTGAATATAAAAATCCACCTGTTCACATACTGACATAAGGTCTTAGTGTTACCAACAGTGGAGTAATCTCCCAAAGGTGAAGATGAGGGTAAAGAGTGACTTGAGCATTGTGCATTAACTTGCCTATTTGTATGATATTGATAGAGAACACTCACATCACGGTTACAGGATAGGCTATTGGTAGGATATTACCCCTTTGCCCTGATCAGCACTCCTTTAATTTTAATATGTTGTCTGAGATCTTTGAAAGTGTAGGTTTTGATTGAGTTAGACAGGGATGGGGTCAGAAGTGAGACATTTCTAGTGTATTTCACTATTCTACACACCAAAAGGGTCAGCCAGCCTTCACAGATATAAGATGGACTGCTAATTAAATAAAGAAACTACCTATGTAATGTGAATGATTCTGCATATTAGGAATAAGTATAAAATACAGACATTATTAGAAAAGTTCATAATGTTGACTTAGCAATATTTTGATCTATAAAAACACCATTAACAAAATCAATGCCATTAAGAAAATGGTAACTTTCAGAAGTGGAGAAAATACTGGTAATGTATACATTTGACAAATAACTTACACCTGAAATATATGGAGTGCCTATATTTCAATAAAATGTAAGTAAATAATCCAATATAAATGGCCAAAAGACTTGATTGGGCATTTAACCAAATAAAATACATGGATGGTCAATAAATATTTTAAAATGTACTCATCATCCAAAATTAAAAGATATTTTATAAATAAAATGATAATGTCAATGTCAAATGTATACTTTCAAGACATAGACAAACAATACCCAAACCCTGAACTAAATCCTTTTCAAAATTCAAAATGCAATTCTTCAATCCCCAATATCCCCCAATCTTAACTCATTCCAGCATGAACTCAAATTCGTAAGTTGAAAGTCTCACCTGAGACTTGAGGCAAACTCCCTCCAGCTTGGCGCTCCTAACATCAAAATGTGTTATCTGCTTTCAATGACCAAAGGTGAAATAAGCACAGGATAGACACTTCCATTGAAAAACAGAGAAATAGGCAAGTAGAAAGCCTGAGGCATGTTCAAAATCCCATAGGAATAAGGCTGACCTTAAACCTTATTATTTCCTGCAAATGCTGGAGAAGTAGCTAGGCCCCAAGAACGTCTCCTCTACAGCTTTGCTATATTCATCAAATGCTTTAACTCTCAATGTTTCAACTTTCATGACTATGATTTTCCCAAGCAGGCTCTGCATGCTAGTCATCTTATATGTCTGAGTAATCAGTGGTGATTCTTTTCCCATGACTTCCATAGGCATTAGTCCAGTGTGGGTGCTCTGTTAGCTGTCTCCCTAACATAGGCTTTTTCCTAAGCCCCCAAGTTTCTCAATGGAAGCCTCCCAGCTTCTCCAGATGCTGCATTCTATATGCTTGCAGGATCCTCACCATGTTGACATAATGAATACAGTTCTAGTCTGATGTTTCAGACTTAGTATCCACTTGAAACGTAGCTGAAGACAACTGTACCATAACACAGAGACTAAAGTCTTGAGGTGGATCTGAGAAGTGAGTCTTTGGACATTGTCATGGGCATTTCCAAGCTCCCAAACTGATTCTACCCTGCTAGAGTTTTGCTCTTGCCGTCAGAAGGCTATTTTTATCTCAAGGATGCCTTTGCAGCCTTTTGCCATTGTCTTCATAATCCTTTATATCGTTTTTTAAGAAAATAACTGCCACCTCATGATGGGAATTACATTTCAATCCATGAGGCCTTGTGGAATATATTCAAAGCATGTGGAAAACTATGGTAGTGTCTACAAGGACCTTTTGCAGGCCAATCAAAAGGAGCTTCATTAGCCAATTTAAACATGGGCTGCTCAACTATTGTTAACCAAATTACACCGGGAAGAACCAGGCAGGAAGATGACCATCATGGAGTACTGGAAAAAAGCACTAGAAAAGGCAACTAGTACAATGTTTGGAAACTAATTTAAACCCATTGATCATAATAATTCATTAGATCTCAAATATACAGAATATCAAAGGCCAACCAGGCTGATGGACATCTTCTTAATATAAGTCTTCTTGCTCAGCACTCTGAAGACAAATACCTCACTAAGCAGTTGCCATGGAGTGAGTCTTCTCACATCTCATAGGCACAGTGTATGGTATTTGTCCCTCAGGCTATTCATTACCTGGACTGAACCCAGAATGGATCATTACTGTTGCTGGGTCAAATAATATTAGGAGTGAGGCTGATTATAAGCCACCATAATAATGCCTCTGTGTGTCATTCTGTACATGAACTGCTGGTCCGGCCCGGATGCAATTTCCACTTATCTTGCTCAGACAAGATGCCTGTGTTGCTTGCAAATTGCTCTTTTTGAGGCATGGACCTTTAATAAACTCTATATAACCCACTTTGATGATCTCTGAGTTTATTTTAAGAATTTACTATAGTGGTCTGAGAGATTGCTAAAATATTAAGGGCATCTGCTCCTCTTGCTGAGGACCTAGGTTTGGTTCTTAGCAACTACATAGCAATTTACAAATGCTTGTAACTAAGTTTCAGGTGACCCAGTACCCTTTTCTGAACTCCACAAGCATATGGTGTACTGACATGCAGATAAAACACTAAGACAATAAAAAATAAATAAATATTTTTAAAAAATCACTAAAGGCAAGCCAAACAAATGAGTGAGGAAAATTATTAACTAAATGCTATCCAAATTTTAATATCACTTTTAAATAGAAAAGCGGTAGTAATAAACAGTTCCTTCAAGCACATGTTGATAAAATGAAACAGGTAAATGAAAGCTCATATGTTCATCATGCATACCCTTAAGAGGTGATAATGAAGTTTTTCAAAACCTGGGTCTAAATGACTGTTAATTACAAGGGAAGGAAAAAAAAGGAACCATGTTCTTCTGCTTCTATAAGGATGTTCTCTACCCTCCTGCTACTCAAAGGGTGGCTCCAGCCCAACGACATGGCATCATGTGGGAGTATGTTTTAATATGCAGACATACCCCAAATCTGTACTTCAATGTTTAACTTTCTAACAGAAAATTCACGAATATGTTAGGGCTGGACAAGCATTGGTATAGACATAATTAAGGACAATTAAAAGAAAAGATAACTTAAGATTTGCTATACTGATCTAATCTTGGAAGTGTCTACATAGGTATCTATCTGACTGGCTAGTAGTTCTAGCATTTTGAGTGTTTCTATACTAAAAAGGGATCCATCTACTCTGAGTGCCATGATCCCATTCTGAATAACAACTGTGAGACACAAGGCCATCATTTGCAAATTTTCACTGGTTTCCATCCAAATCCCTCACCTTTCTTAATCAGCAACCAGTATTGTCTATTCACAGGACTATAGTTAGTGGCATCTTGCTTTTAAGCCTGCCTTCACAGGACTTCAAGTGTTGACATTGATGAAGTTCCTACTGACTTAAGAGTTTTATTACCTGAAACTATTTACTATCATGTACAAATTTGGAAATGCTCTGGGAATTCACATTCAAATTAACTTTAAATGTTTATATTTTTACTTTTTAAAGTTTCATTTTGCATTCCAACTTCAGTCTCCTTTCCATCCTTTCTCCTGGCTCCACTCCTTCAATAGTTATATTTTTAAAGTGTGTGTGTGTGTGTGTGTGTGTGTGTGTGTGTGTGTGTGTGTGTGCACATGAGTGTCAGTGCCCAGAAAGGCCAATAGAGGTAGTCAAACCCTCTGGAGTGGGGATTGCAGATGGTGTGGGCTGCCTGATATGGGTGCTGGGAATCAAACTTCCATCCTCTACAAGAGCATCAAGTGTTCTTAATCAATGAGCCATCCCCTTAGCCCCTCAAATTAATATTTTAAACAAAAAGTACTGGTGCCAAATTAAACCCTTTACTTCAGTGGTTGCAATCCATTTGGGAGGTGTCAAATGACCTTTTCCCAAGGGTCACCTAAGACCTTTGGAAAACACAGATATTTATACTATGATTCATTATAGCTATGAAATAGCAACAAAATAACTTTATGGTTTAGGGTCACCACAGCATGAGGGACTATATTAAAGATTCAAAGCATTAGGAAGGTTGAGGACCACTGCCTCTAGTAGAATCTGCTGTTTAACTGATAATACTTTCACTCAACAAATCTCTGGATGCAGGTAGACCTCAGTGAGTTCTAGCCCCAGCCTAGTCTACAAAGTGAGTTCCAGGACATCCAGGACTGTTACAAAGAGAAACCCTTTCTCAAAAAAAAATAGAAACCTTCAGGAAACATTATCACCTGCCACACAGTTCACAGTCAAGCAGGCAATACTGAAAATGAATAAGTTCATTAGAAGACAATATAATAAATGCAATGGTGGGACAGGTATTGGAGTGGCTGGATCATTATTTGGCCATCTGTGTAAATTATGGTGTCCTATGATATACTGCTGATACCTGAGATATGTCAGAAGACTTTCCTAAAAATGCAGTAGGTAATCTGGGACCTTTCAGGTAAGCTAAACCTGAAGATGGACAAGAAAAAGGACATGAACAACAAATACCTCTCTATCTACAAACAAAGGAGATTTAACTCTCCCCTTCATTTCCTGTCATGAAGCTGATTTACTGGCAGTGGATGAAGCCCTCTGTATAATTGCTTCATTTTTTTATTTTGTGTTAGAGACAGGCATCTGGTGGGTCATGACTTCATGATGTAGAGAATCTGGAGCTCATAATCCTCTTCTTTGTAGCCTCTTGAGAACAGGAATGTCCACAGTCAGTTAAACTTAATTTAGATTTTGTAGCACAACAGGTTAAACCCCAAAGTTTACATATACTAGGTGAGAACTTAGCCACTGAAATTCCTAGCTTGGGGCTTTAAAAAATGACCAAATGTCACTGTCTCTTAAAACCCAATACTTTCTTTTTAACAACAGACGTCTAGCTAATTATTTTAAAATGCTAAAGTCATCTGGATGGACAGAGTTCTGAGATTTATTAGAGTGACCTAATATTCTCAAATCAATAACAGTTTTGAACATTTGTTCCTCTGTGGAGTACTTTCTCTAAAAGGCAGTCTCTTTCTTCTTTGCACTGGTAGGAACATTTGTGTAATGAGAGTTTCTTTTCTTTTGAACTCAGAAGGAACATAAGGGACTACTTTCTGGATCAGTCTGGCCACCAGAATGAAGAAACAGATTCTGAATGAAGGAGACAAAGAGGGCAAAAAGATATTGTTTAGGGGGTGAGGCCAATTTTATTGCAACTTGAAACTACGTATAAAATAAATTATATTGTAATGTAACACGCTTGCTAGAGTTGGCTAAAATATTTTAACATTTATACTATTTGATAGTGAATACTTTAATATTCAGCAATATCACATTTTAACAAAGAGATCAGCTGAAATCTTATAGGTACAGATATGTCCTGTGTATATATTTTTAGCAGCTAATGACAGAAACATATAGTCAATCCATTACAGGAAAATGTTTGTTCAGTTACATCAGCAGTACATGTGGAACTAAAAAATGTGTGTGCTTAGGAAAGAAGGTGAGGTGGTGAATACGAGTAAATTTCATTCTATGAAATTTTCAAAGAACTAATAAAATGTGCATATGTGTTTCTTTGTATGTGTTTTTATGTGTTATATATGTATCTGTGTGTGTCTATGTGTTTCTCTGTGTGTTTCTGTGTCTGTGTATATTTGTGTGTGTGTGTGTCTGGTGTGTGTGTGTGTATGTGTGAGTGTGTGTGTGTTACATAGACACATGTGTGTGTTAGGGTGGGTTGGGTAAGCCTGAGGAGCACGTTAAGCTTTCTGCCTGTCAGTCTTCCTCTAACTCAAGTTTGCTAATGCTACAATCCTTTAGAGCACTTCCTCTTGTGGTGATCCCCAACCATCACATTATTTTCATTGTTACTTCCTAACTGTAATTTTGCTCCTGTTATGAATTGTAGTGTAGATATCTGATATGCAGGGTATGTGATATGCGACCCCTGTGAAAGGGTCAATTGACCCCAAAGGGGGTTGCTACTCACAGGTTGAGAACTGCTGTCTGTTTCCCTGGAGGCAAGGCTTCATTCCATTTTTTCCCAACCTGTTGCTACACCGGTTGTGAACATGCTCCAGATAACAAAAAGCTCTATAAGCGCAAACCCCACCAATGAGTTACATTCTCAGCCTTCTTTTCACTTAGAATATTTAGATAGCATCTCACTAAATTGCTCAGGCTGGCCTTGAACTGCCTTGGGTTTGCAGTTCTCTTGATCCAGCCTCCAAAATAGCTAGATTAGCTGGACCACTATGCCTGGCTCATCATTTTACTTTTCTTCTCTGTTGGTATGTTTTAAATGTGTCTCTTACAGAGAGCATATGGCTGTCTGCCTTTTTTATTAGTTTCACAGACTTTGCAATTTAATTGGCATGTTTAGATGATTTACATTTGATGCAGCTATCTGTATATATGGCTGAATTTAAATTAACCACATAACATCTATTTGTTCCATCTGTTCATTTTTCCATTTTTTTCTTCTTTATCTTCTCTTATTTAGTTGGGAGCTTCATTTTCTGTTCAATGTTTAGCTTTATTTTGCTTTGTTTTAAGACACATTTTCCCCTTTTTGGCTTATTAATTTTATTTCTATTTCTCTTTATAACTGTTGTTCTGAATTTCAAACATATGTATGTTATTGGATTTTTATTTTCAAAATTAGTATACAAAGTAGTGGGTTTCATTATATCATTTTCTTTTTTTTCAAAAAGCAGAGTTGGGTGCCTTAAAGAGATTGATTATAGACTTTATACACAAGGACTAGAGGAGAGGCACCCCAGAAGAATGTGAGTCACAGCTGAAGCATGGAAATGGACTTCTTTGAGATGGCTTCATTACAGGATGTTCATAAATACTTTGTTCTTGATCCTCTTTTCCCTCAGTTCTAGACCCAGTCCCCTTCCCCTACTTCCCCAGTTCCTTTTCTTCCCCCAACAATATTTCTCTGCATTTATGTCACATGTATTCTGTTACTTACTTTTAGCCTTCCCCCTTTACAAACTTCTCCCCTTTTCCGATCCCCTTTCTAATTTTATCATCTATACCCCAAAACAATATATAAGTCAAGAAAGTCTACCTTGAATAGTATTTCATGTATAATATAGGAGACATACTATCACCACAATTTATGTTGTTCTTTTCCATTCATTTCATTTTTGTACATGTTATTTACCCCATAATTTTTCCATTATTTTATTACATTTTTTAAGAAAAGAGCTTGCTTCACATGTCAATCCCAGTTCCCTCTCCCTCCCCTCCTCCTGCACCCTGCCACCATTCCTCCCAGCCTCCTACCCTATCACCACTCCCTTCCACATAGGGGATATCCAGAGTCTGTCATTTCGCTCAGGGCAGGGTCCAGGCACTCCCCCAAGAGTCCAGGCTGAGAGAGCATCCCTCTTTGTGTTATGGACACACGAAGTCTGTCTGTATGCCAGGGATAAACACTGATCCACTGCCCAGGGCCCCATAGGTAGCCCAGGCCTCCTCACTGACTCTCACACTCAGGGGGTCTGGATAAGTTCCATGCTGGCCTCCCAGCTGTTGGTCTGGGGTCCAAGAGCTCCCCCTTGTTCAGATCAGCTGTCTCTGCTGGTTTTGCCAGCCCATTCTTTGCCAATTTGCTCATCACTCCTCTCTCTCTGTCACTGGGTTCCTTGGGTTCAGTTCAGTGATTGTGTGTTTGCCTCTGCTTCCATCAGTCACGGGATGAAGGCTCCCGGATGGCATATAAGGTAGTCGTCAAGTTCATTATCAGGAATGGGCATTTAAGGTGGTCTCTCCACTATTGCTTAGCTTGCCAGTTGGTGCCATCCTTGAGATTGCTAGTGGTCTCACTGGTGCCAGATCTCTCTTCAAACCTATGACTTCCTCTAATATGGTATTTCTCATCCAGTTCTCCCCCTATTCTATCCCCCACTCAACCTTCTTGCTACCCCATGACCTACTCTCTCCTCCTCTTCTCCGCCTCTCTTCTTCCCATCTCCCACTCCCCCCCCAACCCCAATCTGTTCAGGAAATCTGCCTCATTCCTCTTCTCTGGGGTACCTTGCATATCTCTCTTAGGTTCTTTCCTGTTTCTCAGACTCTCTGTCAGTGGGATTTCAGACTGTTACTCCCCTGATCCATGTCTAAAATCCATACATGAGTGAGTACATACCATGTTTGTCTTTTTGTGACTGGGTTGTCCCATAATTTTGTTTTTGCTTTTAAGTCTTTAAGAATTTGATTATTTTTTAATGAGAAAATTCCTAGGTCCCTTTATTATTCATTGGAGACTCAAATTTCCACAGGTACTAGCTTCCTTCAGTATTTTTATCCTAAATTCTCAGGGTTAATTGTTGAAAACAATGTCTAGATTGGTAGGTGTGTACGTTTTCTTACTTTAGCATTACTTCTGACGCAGAACCAGTTTATTTTATGCTATTTTAATTTCTCTCTCTCTGTCTCTCTCTCTCTCTCTCTCTCTCTCTGTGTGTGTGTGTGTGTGTGTGTGTGTGTGTGTGTGTGTGTGTGTGTGTGTTGGATATATGTCTTGGGATATGTGCATGAATGTGTGCACATATATGAGCACATGTTTATGGAGGCAAGAGGTGAGAATTGAGAGCCTTCCTCCATTTTTTCACAAGCTTATTTTTTGAGACGGGGTTTCTCACTCAATCTGGGAACATGTAGCTTTGGCTAAGCTGTCTGGCCTATGAGCCCCTAGGATATATCTATCTCTTCCCTTTAGAGTTTGGATTGCAAATATATGCTGCAGTATCAGACTTTATCATTATTATTAATTGTGGGGACACCAGACCTTGAGCAGAAACCCACTTCCCCTTCGGCCTGGGAGCAGGCATCTATGTAATGTTTACTGAAAACAATTCAGTGCTTTAAAGCTTGATAGGGCTCAGATAAGGGCTGGCTCACTGAAATACCATGCCTTTCACACCTCCTACGGCTAGTTGCCTCTTCCTGCCCCCTGTGGTGTCTCCCCAATTCTGGGGCCAGAGATTAAACCACCAGCCAGGAGGGTGAGAAGTGGAAAGAATGGTATGTAAATGGATGGCAAAAGTCCTTAAAAAAGGGAAGCTCCTTTTTCTTGGGGAGACTTCTCCTGAGATTTCTTCTGAGAGCTCTCTCCTAAGCGGACTGGGGTCTCCTCCTAAGCTGACTTGGGAAACATAAAGTTTTCTTAAAGCAACCGACCGGTCTCTGTGTCATCTATCCCGACCACCTCGCTACATTCTTGGATGCAGGCCGCACAGCAGGTGCGACAATTGGAGGATCCCACCGAGATCATAAAAGCGAGGTAAGTGAGCGGGTTTGTCTCTTTTTCTGGCCAGGGACAGATTGGGGAAAAAAGAAAAGAAACCATGGGGAATAGTTCTGGAAAGCTTGAATTACAGTATCAAGTTAAAAAGTTACTTGAAGGACATGGGACTACAGTAAAGTCTAAAACCTTAGAAGGCTTTCTAAAGTCGATCGAACGAGCCAGTCCATGGTTCATTACCGGGGGGGAGCTTAAATATCCCAGATTGGGAGGAGGTTCGCCGTGATCTTCATCAACTTTTACGAAAAGAGGGACCTGAGTCCCTGCCCCCATCTACATTCTCCTTATGGAGATTAGTGAAGGGCGCACCTTTGACAGATAAGGCTAGCCACCGCCAGGTAGTCCAGGCCACAAAAGAGGCTTTTCAGAGTTACAAGAGATTGAGACTCAAGCCTCCCTGAGTTCTGAGGCAGAGAGTGACAGTGAATCATCTAGAGAAACCCTGACTGAAACTAGAGGCTCCATTGTTAGTGAGGATGAGGAGGAGCCTCTTAGCAACAACAAAAGAGTTAATAGAAATCTCGGGCGCGACCCAAAAGGAGGGACTTCAGTCAGAATCGGGTATATCCTACTCTGTCAGACCTAAAAAATGAAAATAGCTCAGACCCAGACTCTGACGAGTCAGAGTCTGAGAAGGAACGGTTACTTGCTGAGGTCTCGGCCCTTAAAAAGGCACTAAAAAGGACTCGAATTAAAAAAAGACAGGACAGGGAGAGAAACCCTTCCCCATACTCTGAAAAAAGGGACTCTTCCTATGAGATAACTCAGTCCTTCTCGGACCTGGAGGGAAGACCCAGAGGAGGGGTCCAATGCTGCCCGGTGGTGGCCCCAGTAATGGAAGTTCCAGATCCGAACAGTTCTGGACAGGTCATTCGGCGTCATAACCCTTTAAATTTTAAGGATATAAAACAACTTAAAGAGGCAACTTTAAATTATGGAGCACAGGCTCCCTTTACACTTTCCTTAATGGAATCTTTTGCATCTCTTAATTTGACACCTGGCGATTGGCAGCAGCTCTGTCGGGGGGAGATTATTTGATTTGGAGAGGTGAGTTTCAGGAAAGATGCAGCCAGACAGCCCAAAGAAATGCACAGGCCGGACAGCCCCAGAGAAATGTGGAGATGCTTACCGGGAGTGGTCAATATGCCACCATTCAGCAACAAATGCAATATGACATTGCAGTCTATGCCCAAGTGGCAGCAGCGGCCCAAGGGGCTTGGAAAGCATTGCCTTCCAAGGAAGGAGGGGATCATCTGTCCAAAGTCCTTCAAGGACCCTCTGAACCTTTTCAAGACTTCATAGACCGTCTCAGTCAGGTAGCAGAAAGAATATTTGGGGGCATTGGGCCTGCGATGCCGGTCATCAAGCAGATGGCATTTGAAAATGCAAATAAGTATTGTAAGGAAGCCCTTCGCCCATATCGCAATAAAAGTCTAAATGACTATATCCGGATTTGTAGGGACATTGATGGAAACTTCATCCAGGGCCAAGTGTTAGCTGCTGCCATTCGGCCCCAAGTGGGGAAAGACCTACTCTGGAAGGGAGAAAAACATGTTTCAGCTGCGGTAGGGAGGAACACTTCCGTAGAGAGTGCCCTCAAAATAGTACTATGGGTCTCAAGCGACCTGGTTTATGCTCCCGTTGCCAAAGGGGATATCATTGGGCCAAAGACTGCTACTCTAAAACTGACCGGGAGGGAAATTTCCTTCCTGCTAATAATACTCAGGGAAACGGGAGGAGGGCCCCGCCCCAGGGCCCCAAAACCAATGTGTACGGGGCAATGACCCCTGCTCCGGGCAGTGGCAGGATTCATTTTCTCCCCAGAGCAACCCCTTCATATCTCAGACCTCCTTAGAGCCACCTCGGGAGTGCAGGATTGGACCTCGCTCCCTCTGCCCGGGCAATCCTAACACCGGAAATGGGGATCCAGGCCCTCCCTACTGGGGTGCATGGGCCATTGCCCCCAGGCACGGTCGGACTACTCTTGGGACGGTCCAGTACTATTCTTCGAGGCATCCAGGTACACCCTGGTGTTATAGACCAGGATAGTGAGGGGGAGAGTAAAATAATGACATCAGTGGGCAGTGGGGTTGTTGCCATCCCTGCAGGAGAACGGATTGCTCAGTTACTCCTCCTCCCTACAGCTCCTTGTGAGGCTAGAAAAATTAAAGAGAAAAGGGGCAACCAAGGTTTTGGAAGTACCGGCCCAGCAGCATTTTGGGTAGCCACTATGGAGAACCGCCCCCAGCTTACATTAAAGATAGAAGGCAAGTTCTTTAGGGGCGTCTTAGATTCTGGGGCAGATTTCTCTGTCCTCTCAGATAAATTCTGGCCCCCCGCTTGGCCGAAAGAGGAAGGGACAGTGACCCTCCAGGGAATAGGACAGGCTGTGCCCCAAAAAGCCTCAGAATCCTAAAGTGGCAAGACTCTGAGGGCCACACAGGGCTTTTCCAGCCATATGTTTTGCCTGGCCTCCCTATTAACCTCTGGGGACGGGACCTCATGCAAGAAATGGGAGTGGTCCTCACCACCCAGGCACCCAAGTCCAAAAGCAGGGGCCCCCAGATGACACAAGGGAGGGGCTGGAGCCCGGGGAGGGAACTAGGTAAACTAGAACAGGGAGAGGTTTGCCCTGTGGCATCCCTCCCTTTGGAGAACAGGGCCCCAGGGGATAGGAAGGGTTTTGGCCATTTTTGATGAGGGTCACTGTTGCGCCGCCAGCCCCCATACCCATCACATGGCTATCAGATGATCCGGTATGGGTGGAACAGTGGCCCTTACCAGCGGAGAAACTAAGGGCGACTCACCAGCTAGTTCAAGAACAATTGGAGGCAGGTCATTTGGTTCCTTCCACGTCCCCTTGGAATACCCTTATATTTAATAAAAAAATCTTCAGGGAAATGGAGGTTACTACAAGACTTGAGGGCTGTGAATGCGACCATGCAGCCTATGGGGGCTCTGCAGCCTGGCTTGCCCGTGCCTGTGGCCATTCCTAGAGACTGGCATTTGATTGTCATTGATTTGAAGGATTGCTTCTTTTCTATTCCCTTGCATTCTCAAGATAGTCCTCGGTTTGCGTTTAGCCTTCCTTCGATTAACTTTAGGGAGCCTGCCCTTCGCTTCCAATGGGTGGTGCTCCCCCAAGGGATGGCTAATAGTCCAACTATATGCCAGATTTATGTAGCTGCCTGTTTAGATCCCCTCAGACGTAAGTTCCCTGACCTTTACATTATCCACTACATGGATGATATTCTTTTGGCCGCGGCTGAAGAAAGACAATGTTACATAGCCTTTGCAGAGCTACAGGAGCTTCTGGAGGCCCGAGGATTTATTTTGGCTCCTGAAAAGATCCAAAAGAGACCCCCTTATACTTATTTGGGTCATCAAATTCAACAAACTGGCCTCCGGCCACAAAGACTCCAGATCGATTGTTCAAATTTAAAAACACTTCATGATTGGCAGAGATTTTTGGGAGAGGTGCAATGGTTTCGTCCTTCTCTTTCTATTAAAACAGGGGCTCTTAAAGCGCTTTATGATATTCTTCCTGGGGATCCTGCTCCAACTTCCTCTAGACAGATTACCCCAGAGGCCAGGGAAGCCCTACAATTGTTGTTAAGAAGTATAGAGCAAGCCCACCTTCGGCGTATAGATTATGGGCAGCCCCTTGTTCTGGTTGTACTTTCATCTAGCTTTTCGCCCACTGCCGTGTTTTGGCAGACTGGTCCTATTTATTGGGTACATTTGTCAGCCTCCCCTAAGAAGGTAGTGACCCCGTACTATGATCTCATTTTACAATTGTTGTGGAAGGTGCACAAGTTTAGCATTCAAACCTTTGGAAAGAGTCCTGATAAAATTATCCTTCCTTATGGTAAGGAGGAGGTGGAACATCTACAGATCTTCCATGATGGATGGACCCTGTTTATTACATCTACAGGCGCACAGTTTGATAACCAATATCCCAACAGCCCCTTGATGTCTTTTTTCAAACAACACCCTGTGATCTTTCCCAAGATTTTAAAGGAGAACCCTCTAGTTGGAGCTCGCTCAGTCTTTACAGACGGCTCCTCCAAGGGTTTCGCGGTGGTGGTTTCTTCTCAGGTGCAGAAGAGGGTACCCATAGGGCAGATGTCAGCACAAGACGCCGAGTTGTTTGCATGCTTGATGGCTTTCCAAATGTTTGAGGGAGAGCCCTTTAATTTATATACTGATAGTGTTTATGTTGCCAACATTGTTAGACCTTTAGAAACTTCTCCATATGTTCTTCCAACCTCCCAGGTTCGTTCCTTATTAGTTCAGCTCCAACATCTTATTTGGCAGCGCATCCACCCTGCTTATGTGGGATTTATTCGTGCACATACTAACCTTCCAGGACCCCTTGCCCAGGGCAATGAAATTGCTGACTCCTTGACCCTCCCTAGGGTCTTATTTACTCAGGAGCAGCTGGCCCACCAGCTCCATGAGCGGTATCATCTAAATGCCCGCTCCATTAAATTTCACACTGGGTGCCCCTTATCCATAGCTACACAGATTACCTCTCAGTGCCCTGATTGTGCCCCTTATCATAATTCTCCCAATGAGGGGTAAATCCCGGGGCCTCAGGGCCAACCATCTCTGGCAAATGGATGTCACTCACCTGCCGCAGGCAGGGAAATTAAAATACATGCATGTCTCGGTGGATACGTATTCTAAACTGATTTTTGCCTCTCTCCACTCAGGAGAGAAGATTAAAGATGTTATTTCTCATTGCCTGCAGGCCTTTGCCTACATGGGCGTTCCTGATGCCCTAAAAACGGACAATGGCCCTGCCTATGCCAGCAATCGCTTTGCTGCCTTTTGCAGGGAACATCACATTGTCCATTCTTTTGGTATTCCTCACAATCCCACGGGACAGGCTATTGTGGAGCGCACCCATGCCACTCTCAAACAGTATTTTAAGAAAATAAAAAAGGGGGAGTATGTTACCTCCCCCAATATTCAGTTATCCACCATACTTTATATTTTAAAATTTTTGACCATAGACAGTAATAATTTGTCTGCTATGGAGAGACATTGGAACAAACCCTCCCAGTCTTTGGGATGAGTCAGATGGAAGGATTTGATTACAGGAAAATGGCAGCCACCCACTCCCCTACTAGCTAGGGTCCGAGGGGCTGTTTGTGTTTTCCCTCCAGGAAGTGAGAAGCCTATTTGGGTCCCCGAACGGTGCATCAGGCATGTTGACCCCGACTCTGCTGCCGACACTAGGAATGCTCGCCATGATAAAAATGATCCAAACATTGCCAAACCCAGGTAAGGGAAGTATGGACACTGGTGAAGAAAACCCCTCCCACCGTTTTGATGCCAGTTAGTCACTGCAGCTCCCCATTCATCGCCTTTATAACACTAATAAATACATTGGGAGTGGCTGCTGCCAACACGAGAGTCTGAGTTTCCCCCTCCTAAAAGGGAAATCTCTGCTTTATTAAAAATATTTAATATCTCCATGATTAAACCCTCAGTTGAAAGTTGGATTGGATTAAATGTCTAGGCCCTCACCTAACAAAGGTCAAGGGAACCTAAGATGAAAAGTTGCCCTCAGTTGGAGGGTGGATTGGAGGATCATCCTCAATGGGAGGATAGATTAAAGATGGGTAAAAAAAAATAGTAAAGTTAATAAATGAGGTATTAGTATTCAGTAAAGAAAAAGACAAAGGTATATAAAATAAAAATGTTTGGTTACATTTATATAGGGTAGGTTATTGAATTTTGTGAGTCTTCTCTAAAAACTTTTGGCAAAAGCCTGGCCTTTCCACTTTGCATCTACAGAATTACAAGGAGTGGGTATGGCTGTAGCCCCTGAGTGTAGCTCAAAACTTCTCTAATGAAGAAATGACAAGGGACATACAGGACTTTTTCAGCCTTTAGTTTTAATTAAAAGATTGACTGGAGTTGTTCTGTTAAAGAAGTTTCAGTTCAACAAACTAATCATAACCTAGGCAAGGAGAGATATGTATGCATGGTCTGTGTGTATGGACGTGGCCATGTCAGTATGTATGAAGTGTGAAATGTAAATGCGTGAATGTTGACAAAAGCAACTGTTCTAATTGCCTTGATATGATTAAAGGGATACTTAAATCCCTTCAAACAGTTAAAAACTACCTAAATCGATTTAGATATAGCCAAAAGAAACATCCAGTCAGTCGGTTAATATTTTAACAAAAAAATTCAAGTTAAGCCCTCAGAGCCAGTCAGAGAGAGTGAGAGAGAGAGAGAGAAAGAGAGGTTTTTTTCAGGGAACTGTCCTGCCGCTTTGGCAGGCCCCCACCCCCAAAGGTGTCTGTGTAGATGCAAATTAGGCCTTGTCAGTTCAGATGCAAACGAGGCCTTGTCAGCTAGTGAGAGCTACAGGTAAAAAAAAAAAAGGACTATTTGGGACATAGTATAGTTACAATCCTTAAATGATTCTCAAAGGTACTTAATGGTTATGTCCCTTTTAAAGGACATCTACTATACTTTAAATAGTGATCCCAATTCACCTGGATAGTTGACTAAGGAGGGTAGACAAATCCCGACCACCTCGCTACATTCTTGGATGCAGGCCACACAGCAGGTGCGACAATTAATTATGATTATTATTATCGTTACTATTACTTAATGTGAGTGCTTACACACCAAGTACTTCATCAACTAAGTTATATCTCCAGGACCATTCAGTTTTTATTTCAATTTTTTGTCTCCTCTATGCAGTGTTTTCTTTTTCCTCTACTAGCCTTAATATTTTCCTTCATTATTAGTTTTCAGCAATTGGATTATGACATACTTTTGTGTGGTTTACTACTGGGGTGTGTGCATGTGTTTGTGTGTGTGTGTGTATGTTATAACCTGGGCTAAGTTTACCTCCTCACAATTGCAACTTGAAAATTATTTGGGCATTGAAACAGAATACAGAAATATATCAAAAATATAATCCACCATGATCAAATTGAATTTATTCCTGAAATATATGAGGTCAATACATGAAATATATATTACATTATAAATATATAATAACATATAAAACTAATATATAACAAATAAACAATAAATAAAATTCACAATAAATCATAAATACATAATAAATTCATAATTATATAATTAAATGTGTAAGGTCAATACATGCAATAAACTGCATAAGTGGACTTAAGATTAAAAGTCACATGTCATTATAGTAGATGCCAGAAAAAGGCCCTTAACAAAATCCAACATGACTTAATGATAAAAGTCCCAGAGAAAATAGAACTAGAGGGAATATATATCAACATAATAAAACCTATAAATGAAAAACCCACAGCCAACATTATCCTAAAAGGAAAAAAAATTAAAGCAAGCAAACAAAAAAACAAAAAAGAAATCAGGAATAAGACAAAACTGTTCCCTAACACCACTCATTTTCTTTATTGTGTTCAAAGCACTAGCTGGAGCAATAAGACAAGACAAGGTAGAATAGGGAAAGGAGAAGTCAAACTATCCCTGTGACATTATACATTAATGATCCCCAAAATTGTACCAGAAAAGTTCCACAAATGATAACTAATTCAGAAATATGGCAGAATACAGAATCAAATTTTACAACTCAATAGCTTTTTCTATACACCACCAACAAACATATAAAGAAAGTGAATACAGACATATTCCCATTCATAATAACCTCAAAGAAAATGAAATTTTAGGAGTAAACCTAACCAAGGAAATGAACAATGAAAACTTTACACCTCTGAAGAGAGAGATAGGGAAAGACACTAGAAAATGAAATGGCATCCCACTCTCAAGGAAAAATGGCAATTTTTACTAAAAGCCATGTATAGATTCAATGAAAGCCCAATCAAAATCTCAATCTCATTCCTCATATAATTAAATGAACTATCCTAAATGTATATGGAATCACAAAAGACCCAGATAGCAAAAAAAAATCCAGAACATAGAGAACAATGCTGGAGTGATTACCATTTCAGATCTTAAGATATATTACAGAGCCATAGTAATAAAAACAATATGCTACTGACACAAAACCAGAAGTGTAGGACAATTAAGACAAAGCTGAAGACCCAAGTATTAGGACTTGTAATTATTTACACCCAACACTTAACAAAGAGACCAAAATATATACTGGAGGAAAGAAGGCATCTTCATAAGAAATGGTGCTGGGAATACTGGATGTCTACATGTGCAAGAATAAAATTAGACCTCTATCTAACCTATGCACAAAAACTAACTTCAAGTGAATCAAATGCTAAAACCTGAAAGCAAAAAACTGAAAATGTTAGAATAACACATAAGCAATACTCTACAGGATACAGGTGTAGAGAATGACTTTCTGAATAGGACTCCATTTGCCCAAGAATTAAACAGCTTACAAATGGTATGTCACAAAACTAAAAAGCTTCTGCACAGTTAAAGAAATAACAACCTGATGAAGAGGAAGCCCACAGAATAGGGGAGAGTCTTTCTGAGATAATATATAACAGATGATTAATATCCACAACTCAAAAACCACAGGATCAAGAAACAAAACCCTAAATGATCCCCCCAAATAAAATTCAACATGGAAAATGAACAAAGACTTTTCAAAAGACCCAAATAAATAAATAAATAAATAAATAAATAAATAAATAAATAAATGTTTAGCACTCCTAGAAATCAAGTGAATGGCAATCAAAATAACTGAAATTTCATCTTACCCTAATCAGAATGCCAAAAATCAACAAAACAATGGGCAATAAGTGCTTGACAATTTTGGGAAAAGAGGAATCCAACCTGTTGGTGCTGTAAACTGATCCAGTCAGTCTGGAAATCAGTGTGGAGAATCTTCAAAAAGGTATAAATAAATAAATAAATAAATAAATAAATAAATAAATCTACCATCTGACCCATCTTCTTGGCATCTGCCCAAAGGACTCAACATCCTACTCCACAAATTTTTGCTCATCCATGCCCGTTGCTACTCTCTTCACTAGAGCTATGAAATGGAAATAACCTAAATATTCTTTAATTGACAGATGGATAATTAAAATGTTCTACATATATACTATAAAATACTATACAACTGTAAAGAAATATGAACTTGGAAGGTGAATGGGTGGAACTAAAAACATATACTGAATGACATATCCCAGACCCAGAAGAACTAATGTCTCATAGTCTCTATCATCTGAGGTTCCCATCTCCAAATCTTCAGACGTGAGTACATAACCTGGGGCAACTGCAGCAAAAAATAAAGTAAAAAGGAACCACTGAGAGAGAATGTGGGAACAATAGACAGGGGAATAGAAGGTACAGGGTATATGATGTGAGTAAATGTAAAAATGAAGAGGCTTTATTAATTAGAGAAGGTGATGGGAAATAAATACAGAAGGAGGGTAAAATAATAATAAGGATGCCCCAAAAAGTCACAGTTAATCATACTATTATCCATGTATGTTAAAATACTTAAAAATCATGTAAGTCTGTGTACACATATATATATATACGGCTTAAATGAAAATTTCTCATTTGGGCTGACAATGCTTCCTCTAAGAGCCATAGACAATCTAAGAAAGACCCCAATACCAGTCATAGCAAGTTCTCTTTTGAGATGTTGCTTAGGGTTGTCCAAAAGAGACCCCCTGCAGATGTGGAAGGTAATTCCCTATTGATGAAAATACCAAGCACTTCAGACATAGAGTCCATTGGACCCAAGATAGAACTGACTAGAAAGTCTTCTCCCTGAGGAAGAACTTTCTGGCTCCAGAAGCCACCATGAAAGTTTCCAAGGCAGGAAAGCAACCAATAGTCCTACACAACTATGACATCTATGATATATCTGAACCACAACAACTACCAGCATGACACAAAAATCCTAAGGGTACATTAGTGGCATGTGTATTTTGCTGATAATCAAGAGCTCTCTAATTGAATTTGGACCCAAACACTAAGTAAAATCATGCCTGGTACTAGAAACTTAGCCAACCACCCTGGGCTAGTGAAGCCATGGATCTTGGAAGAGAACCTAAAGACATGACATTTCCTTAAACCTACAGATAAGTCTGGTACTCACTCTGTATCAGGGAAATTTCTCTTTGCAATTAACAGAGACCATTGCAAAACCTGCAACAAAAGAAAATAAAGAGTTGTTAAGCCTGATCCCAACCGATACATCTACAACACAACTCTTGCAACCTAAAGTCCAGGGATAATTGTGGGAGAGGGGACTGAAATGTCATAATAGCAAGAAGGTCAAGGAGTATGTCTCCTACTAAAAATAATGTCAATATATTACACCCATGAAGTCTCACCAACCTAAATGCCTAAATAGGACAACACCAATAGAAGGGGGATGCTTATGAGGGCTCAACCCTTGACAATGAACTATAGTCAACTTAGGAATGCTGAGCACAGTAGAAATAGTCTTCTTCTTACTCAGGGAAGAGCACATCAAATTGTTGTCCAATATCAAATAATCATCCCTGAAAATATATACATACATGTAACATTATAGAAACAAAACTGAGTAGGTCGTGTGTATGCATGTGTGTGTGTGTGTGTGTGTGTGTGTATGTGTGTGTGTGTTTTCTATTTAACAACAAAAAGAAAAGAGGCCATAAATTTGAAAGAGTCGTACATGGGAGGGTTAGTAAGAAAGAAGTGGAAGTGGAAAATGATGGCAATAATATGTTTACCTCAAAAAATTAAAAAATACTTATAAATTGTCTATTACTTTAAATGCTTTTTTCTGTAAAAGTACCATGCCCTAAGTTATTGTGCCACTGACTGAGTTGCCTCTCCCAGCCTTGATGTAGGGGGAGGAACTTGGTCCTGTCTCAACTTAATGTGTCATGCTTTGTTGATTCCCATGGGAGGCCTTACCCTTTCTGAAAGGAAACAGAAGAAGAGTAGATGGGTTGTTTTTGGGAGATGGAGAGAGGAGACAGGAGGAAAGGAGCAAGGAGAAATTGTGGTTGGTATATATGCAAAATTAATGAAAAAATTAAATTTATAACTTAAATCTTAAAAGGAAAGAAAAAAGGCTTTGTTGAACTCATATCACCACTTCTGAGATAGTGATCATAATTTGCTTCATTTATTGACATTGTCCCACAGGTCATTAAAGTTCTGTTTATTTTTTTATTATTTTTCTTTCTGCACTTCAATTTGTATATTTTTCTACTCTCAAGTCCTCAAATTCAACAGTCTTTTCTGGAAGAATTGTTTAATTAACTCCTAAGATTATCCAGTAAATATTGCATGACAGCTATTAGGTTTTTAGATCTAAAAGTTCTATTCAGGCTTTTATCTATTGTATTTCTCCCATGATGTATATTCCTCTTTAAATTCCTTGACATACTTATCATACCTGTTATAAAACCTCTGCATGCTAATTTCATCTGTTATTTCCATGTCCGATTTTCTTCACTAACTTTTTACCTAGTTATGGCTTATATTTTCCTGATTTCCTATTAAATTTGTTCTCTTCCCTCCTCTCCTCCCAAGGTCTCCCACCTCCTCTCTTCCAGATCTACTGTTCCTGTTTCCCTTGAGAAAAGAGCAGGATTCCCACTGATATCAACTGAGCATGACATAACAAGATGCAATAATACTAGGCATAAACCCTCATATCAAGGCTGGGCAAGGAAATCCAGTAGGAGGAAAAGGGTCCCATGAGCCGGCAAAGAGTCAAAGACACCCCAACTCCCACTGTTGAAAGTTCCACAAAACCCCCAAGCTAACAACCACAAAATATATGCAGAGGATCTAGCACAAACTCATACAGGCTCCGTGGTTGCCACTTCAGTCTCTGTGGGCCCAATGAGCCCTGCCTTGTTGATTCTGTGGGCCATGTTCTCCTGGTCGCCTCAATCCCTCTGGCTCCTGTAATACTTCTTCCCCTTGTTATGCAGGGTTCTCCAAGACCTGTCTAATGTTTGGTTAATTCCCATTAATTTTTATGCACTTATGAACACGATTGCTCCAGTTGTTGCTTGTCTATATTCTATTGTTTTCTTCTTTAAACAAGGATTTCTTTCACTGATCAATTACTTTACCAGTGGGTCAGCTTGACCACTACATAGTTTTCTAAGCGATTTTCAGTTTGTCATATTTAATGTTTATTTTACTTTAACTTATTTACCTTTAACTTAATAATAATTCTATATAGTTATGAGATACAGTGTAATGTTTTAATATCCATATAATAGGTACTGTTAAATCAGAGTAATTTCCTGATAAGGTAATAATATCACAAAGTTATTTCTGTCCCCTTATGATTTATTTATGATTGAAACATTCAAGGTTTAAGCTTTTAATTTTAAGATTACTTCAGTTTTGAAAGTAATATATGTTTTACCATCTGGGCATAGTGGTACTCACCTTTAATTCTAGCACTTGCAAGGGAGAGACAGGTGGATCTCTGGGTTCAAGGCCAGTCTGGTATACAAAGCAAGTTCGAGGACATCTAGGGGTACACAAAGATACCCTATCTCAGAAAAAAGTTATTTATCTTAGAAGTGAATGTTGTACAATAGTCTTTTACACTGTGTGAAGATACGTCACTGTGATTGGTTTAATAACAAACTAAATGGTCAATAGCTAGGCAGGATTTTCAGAGACAGAGAGAATGCTGGAAAGAAGAAGGGCAGAGAAGCCAGACAGATGTGGAACAAGTAGGACACACAAAATGGGTAATAGGTAAAAACTACATAGTAGAACACAGATTAATAAAGATGTACTTAATTTAAGTTATGAGATAATTAGGGACAAGCACAAGCTATCGGCTGAGTTTTCATAATTAATAATAAATCTCTGTGTCATTATTGGGGAACCAATGGTTCCAACGAAAAATCCACTTACAAGTAAAGTCACCTTCCTAAAGTTATACAGCCAGAGAATACAGAGCCAATATTGATACTTGGGTATGTATTTAGAGCCTGTGCCCCTATACAATGTGATCCTTATAGATAAAGTTACTAATAAATTTGAATGATAACATAGGTAATACTAGTTTAATCTCCAGTGGTTAGAGAATATTTTGATGATCATTATATATGAATTCTAGCCCTAGTAGATGGCTAGAATTTAAAGAGGCAAAGAAGAAATTTCTACTCAGGGAGTTTCCAAATGTACAGCTGTAGATGCAAGGATGTTGAAGATGGGATTGTTTTAGTGACAGCAAATCGTACAGCAGTGCCAGGCTGGGTAAGATGAAAAAAGGCGGAACACTAGCAATGAAGGCCAATTTTGTCACTCCCTGGTGAAGAAAACTAGGACACAAGCAGTCTCTAGTGCTATAATTCTACATCATGGTATACCTGGATCCACCTAGTGACTTCACAAGGTTTTACCACACAAACCTGAGCAAAGTACAGCTACCAACTATATTACCTGTACTGCAATCACATTAAAGAACTAATGGGAAACACATAATGTACCACTTCTAGTCCAGCCTTCTGTGAAGCAATAAATTGCTTTGAAACTACAGTACTTATGCAAATGTGATATTACTATCAGATATCACATTTGCATACCATCTGTTGGGTTTTCAGAGTTGAGCTCAGAAATCTTTCCACTCTGAGATGCTAGATAACATCTTGCAATAACTATCAGGTAATATATCATCAACAGGCTTGGAATGTCTTAGGCTCCATCCTGTAGACATTGAACCAAAAACCATATGGATATGATGATTTAATAATAGGTTTAAAGATAGGCTTGCAATTAATTTATTCAGCCTTGTGCTCAGATTTTACACACTAATTCAATTCAACCTTGTGCTGAATATGCATTGTCATAGCCTAGGAATTCCCTCTGGCTGTCCCTATATACTCAGAGCCTAGCAAGAGGGCAACATAGACTCATTCATTTAACAAATAATAAATAATAAATATGTGCTGAACCTCTATTATGTGCTAGACACAGCTCCAGGAGCAGATGATGTAGTTATGGACAAGATCAACTAAAATCTCTATTTCTACAAATTCCAGTGGGGGAAATACAGAAGCAAACTGATCTAAGATACAATGCCTGGCAGTGACAATAAACCAAATAGAATTATGACAAAATGGCACAGATAGGGGCATGGTTCTGGATTCCTAAATTGTGGAAAGTCTTTCTGAAGTTAGGACATCTAAACAGAGCCTTGAAAGTAGGAAAGGAGTGAGCTTTGAATGAATCAGGGAAATGCTGGCCTGGACAGCAGGGACATAAGTACAATGTGTGAAAAGTAGACTTTTCATGGCTTTAAAAAAAGCAGAGAAAGGCTGGAGAGATGGCTCAACCATTAAAGGCTCACAACCAAAAAAAAAGCAGAGAAGACTGTAACATGAATAATAGAGACAGATACTGGGGTTCAATATATCACCACAGAGGACTGTGTGTGGAGCATAATGACGAAGGAGAAAGGTGGTAAGAGGTTAAGTCAGTAATACAGACAACTTGCTTAACTGCACAGAGCCATGACACTTTTCTATTACTATGAGAAGGAGAATAACAGGGTCTTGAACACTGAAATAAAATGTCAGTGCTTAGGAAGAAGATACCTTTAAAAGTTTCTCAAAACAATCTGCTCTGTGTGGTTGCATCAGAATCAGTGCTTAGAATTCCTGTGTCTGTGTTTCAATCATAGATTTTTGGACAGAGAACAAATATGAAAGCAGGAACATCGTGTGATATTCAGAAGCTACTGTAGGAATCCAGGCAAGAGTAGAGGAGTGCTCTACTCAGCTTGATTTCAGAACGAGAGATGTGAAAGAGTCTGAGTATCCTGGCAACACTTTGGCTGGAACTGCAAAGACTGTGAATTTTCTATCGTCCTGACCTCTGGGTCTTCCTTTCAACACAGCTAGACCAACTGACAACTTCTTCCCTGACTCCACAGCCACAGATAATCACTCACAAAAATGAAGGGTACTTTGACAGTCTTGGTAAACATTTCATCTATCTCAGCATAAAAATCGAGCTCTAAGAGACTCTAAAGTGAGTGAAGGCTCTGTGATCAACCATCTGCCTGGTGTCTATGGTTACTGACTTCCTCTAGTTCTCAGTCCACTTTCCTGCACATTGCATTTCACAGAGTCTAATTTTCATGATGGCTGCTTACCTTTCATTCTGACACTTGCACCTTTTCAAGCAGTTTATGTTCCTGATTCAATTGTCACCATAACTGTAGGTGGTGGTTACTAGGATGATGCATCTTCTAAGACCATACAATTTGCTCAAAACCCCACTCTTGAGGGTCTAGGCAAGGATATAAACCTAAGTATGTGTGACTACAAAGACTATGGTATGTACACTGAACCACAGGTTTCAAGTTTACGACTTCAGCTCTCCAGGAGCTGAGGACATTCCCATAAATATCTTTACCCTATTGTCTCCCTGGACTCATTTGTCCCATCTGTCCTTCTACATCTGTGCCTTTCTCATACTTCAGCTGCCCTCAATACTAAGCTTCCTCTGTGGTTTTGAAATGTTTATTTTGCTATGGTTTCACAGAAGTGGCTGTCTCTGCCTTCTGGGTGCTTCTCATTGGAGTGGGGGTGCACCTGACAACCATCATAAGCATCTTTTGTTCTTCCCCAACAGAACTTGAGTGATTCTCAGCTGACTGCCCTCATTCCTTGCACTTACTCATTTCCTGCTCTCACCTCTGAGAAGTACAAAGCAAGCAAGCAAATAAACAAAATGCTTAGGATAGTTCTTCTTCTTTCTCCATTTTATCCCACGGATAATAAATGTTTCTAAAGTCCTTGGTAAACCAAAACCTATCAACACTGGCTTTCAGAATTCTGGAAAACAGAAACAACCCTTTTCCCCAAGGCCTGCTGTTTTACTCTTACAGTATGATCACACACACACACACACACACACACACACACACACACTTTTCAAAGTCTGTGCACATACATCTCCATATGTTAGCCAGGTATTATGGACAATTTCCTTGTTTGAAGCTGATAAAGTGTATTTTAAAAGAGTGTTCTCTGTTCTCTGTAGCCTTACAAGTGCTTGGGATAGAATAATGATTTTGGGTGGTTCCAGAATTGACCGAATGCATGGGCATACAAAATGCTGGAGCATACAAGACAAGTCCCATCAAGTGATTTATTACAGACCATAATGACAAATTCAAAAATTTTAACATGAAGACCAAAGTGATTATAGTATGAACTAGGAGGAGTTCATTGAGACATATACACTTGAGTCTGGGCAAGTGCTTGTTTGAGGGCCTACGTTAATCTAGCTGATGTTTTTTGTAGGTTCTTTACAATGAAATGATTATTAAGAAAACAAAAATAGAAAAGGACTTTGCTTGTTCCTTTCCTGATTATCTGCAGCATTGAAATTATGATTTATGAGTGGGTTCTTAAAGCCCTGAGCTTACTGTTAATAGCTGTAAACATAGAGATAAATTAATTTTCTGTATAAAAAAATGGAAGGATCACTGTGGCATCTGCTTAAAAAACCATCTTTTCTTATTAAAAACAATGGTGGGTTTCCCTTCTAATGTTTTATACTTTCTAGTAAAAGCAATTATCAGTACATAGTAACCCAACTTATCTGTGTGTCACAGTGCATTTAGGTGTCCCTGTCCATAGAGGAACCAGGGCTGCTTTTCAGTAGAACCTGCTGGAGTTGAGAGGGGTACATTTGGCTGGGCTCAGGGAGCTGGACAGTCTTGATCTCCTCTTTGTAGTCAAGGAAACTGACCATAATGTGGAAGTGTTTTCCATTTGCAGCTCTTCCATGAAAATGATCTCCAAGCAAGAACCTGGCAAGCCCAAGTATGTGGACTGGTTAGGGTTAGGCCAACTGTAATCACTTTGTCTCCAGTTGTTTTCCGTCTCTTACCTCAAGGTTCATTTTCATCATATCCCAATGGCTCTGAAGACTCTGGAGGGCCATTTTGCCTATATAGGTACTATGCTGTGACACACATCAGGGTTGTTTTCTTCCTCCCTCCCTCCAAACCCCTTCCTCTCTCCATCCATCCATCCATTCCTCCCTCCCTCTTTCATACACAAGCTGATAGTTGACATAGACTTAAATAGTACAAATTAATTTACATTCATCCAATATTGGCTAGAACAGGATGAAGCTGAGAAGACCTAACTTCTAACTGCAAGTTACAAGGATAGTAGCCTATTAATGGAAGTTCCAGAGACAGATTACCATAATGTCTTAACAGGTTTGAGGATTGTGTAGTTGGGATAAATGTCCAACTTGGCCTAGAGAATGACTGTTGAAAATGAAGTGCGCTCAGTATTGTAACAGTAGCAGTCATAAGAGTGATTCTATCTCTGAGTTATGCCAGTAGCAAAAGCCTTGGGAAGACTTTCAGAGCTGAGCACCTACATGTATCATAAGCACATCACTCTGATTCTCATGTTTCTCACAGATGACTGGAGGAAATGAAAATGCTGTGTTCAAACTATATGAAACATAAGCCAGGGAGCAGTGAAGAGTCTAATAGGAGGTCAGAGAAAGACCTCAAAAGAGATGGAGAGGAAGAAAAGGAAGAAGAACTTTAACCACTTTCATGGAAGTTGCATCCTGAGCTTTGAAAGATGAATAATTGTCCTGGATCCTTTGAAGAAGATCCTGGGGCAACAATGAATAAAGGGTGAGTATGCTGACTCTAGTTTAGACTATATCTTATGTATATTATACTGTACAGTGGATGCCTGACTGATGGTAGTTTTACAAGCATTATTTATACAGAGTGAAAGCATGATCTAGGGCTTTCTGAGTGGAGGAAATGAAAGTGCACATTGTAAATTGGTACCTTGAGTAAGAATGATAACAAAAGGAAGACATTCCAGTACATATAATACCTGCTCATGTCCAAAGCATTCAGGGCCTTTGGATTTCCCCACTTTGAATGTTCCAGAAAATGCCCAATTCTCAGGCCTCATTCATTTCCCCAGAATGCAGCTTTTCAGAAATATAGTCGCTCAAATAATGGTTATAAATGACTTCCAGTAATACCTTTGTTTCTCAAAGGTCCTGAACTTTTCTCCTGCAATGTTTTATAGGGCTCTGTCATATATTCTGATGTCAAAGCTATGTCTGTATGTATGAGAATTTTCTCTTTAAGATTTAAATAATGGAATTCAAACAACTGTATCTCTGTTCACCTCTAAATGTTAAATCATGGCATTTGCCTGTCTGTTGGTTGCTTCTCTTGTTAGAATTAAAAGCTTTTGAAAATGACTTAGTGATCATCAAGCAATCAAACATTTCATCTTCAGTCTTTAAAGAAATGACCCGACTAAAAGCCTCTAAAAAGATATTTTCCCCAAATCACATATGCAGTTGTAGCACAACTGTAGTCAATACTCAAATTCGTTCTCCCTTTCTTTTTCCTGTTCCACTTAATTAATGTCACTAATAGCTTTTTTTTCAGTTGAAAACTGAATTCATACTATTGCTCTAATTTATTTCTCACCTCTGCCACCGAGATAAAACTAGGAAATTTATCCACTCCAAGATAACTTGATGTTACTTGTCAGAACTCCAGTGTGAACATATTAAATCCAAATTTTGGCTCCTACAGATGTGACTGATAATCTGAGATCCTCTATGTGTCAAGAAGGATTAGAATGCGGTTCCTTGGAGACAGAGGACCCAGTGATCAACTTTTTACATGCCTCAATTCAAGTTTGAACTATGAAACTTAATGTGTAACTGATGATATGCAAGTATCTTGCTGAGGTCTCATCCGAGGTTTGGAGTCATTCAAGTTTATGTGGTTGTTGCCAGAATTCATTTCCTTAGAATTTGCTTTTTTAAGACCATCAGGAAACAGACTTCTGATGACTATAGTCTCCTTTAAAAGGTTCATTTGATTAGATCAAACCCATCTAGAACACTCTTTCTTTCATTCAATTCAAAGTCACACTGATTATATCTACACTCACCTTGTCATTACCATATGACATAATGTAATCCTAGATGTGATATTTCTGTATAAATTCAAATGGAAGGGATTCTATACAAGGAAGTAAGAATTTTAGAGGCCATTTTAGGATTTTACTACCACAATATGCCCTCTGATTTTCAATTACTTGCACTCCTCTTAAGTGCAAAATATATTCCCAAGAGACTCATCTCATCATAGCATCAATTCAAACTCTCTTCATCTAAATCGAATTTTCATTAGCTCATGCCATCTAAATCTCATAAGCTAAATGAAGAAAATATCTATCCCTTGATCTTTTTACATAAAATGTTATGTTTAATTCACATGATTATCCTGTAGAACTACATTGTCATTATATTCATTTTGTAGATGGTGGGCTGAAACACTGAGAAGTTGAGATACTTGTAGTCCTAGTGATTTACTGCTTATAACCTATCAGACCCTGATAATAGGACTTATCTAAGGATTCCCAAACTCAGCATGCAGAACTGGGAGAAAATGTGTGGTTATTGCATGAAAGTTGTTAGGTTTGTGATAATTCATGAACATAGTAGGTAGTCAATGACTGACCTCTACAACTTACTTGGATATTGAATCTATGGTTTTCATTTGATGCTTATGGGTTATGTATTTTATGGTATGAATTTCTTTATTCTCATTTCCCATATTTACCACCAGACATTGGGTATTCTAACTTCCTAGGTATCTCTGGCATCTTAAGTACTAAATAATTCACCTAGAGGTTACAGCATCCCCCAAGCAGTCCTGCCCCAGTGGGAACAGCTATTTAAGTGATATAAAGACTATTGTTTACCCTTGTTTCTTGCACTGGTCCGTTATACTAGGTAAGACCTGAAAGTACCTCTGGTTGTTCTTGCAGCAATCTTTGAGTGCTGTATGCCTTGGAGGTATGATATCTTCTTCCACTCAGTGACTTTTCCTTCTGTAGTTCCTTAAGGGGCCTCTCATGGAGAAGTGAAACCTCCTAAGGTTATTGCCTATCATTTCAGAATCTATTGCTTGGTATATTACAATATATAAATAATCTCCCAGATTGGTCTTATGTTTTTGTTGCATAAGCACAGGAACACTCTGTTTGACCTCAAGGCTATGGGAAAAATAAGAGGCACAGCTATGAGCTGAGGCTTCTTAGGGGCTTCAGGCTATGAGCCTAAGCTAGTGATTGATCTTTCCATTCAGTGCATTCAGGATATGCTAACTAGCCTATGGTGGATGCCACTATTTTGGATGGCTTTATAGCTTCCCAAGCATGTACATTAGTGTATATGAAAACGGTGAGCCTTAATTAACTGACTCAAGTGGCAGAGTCAGGTTGCTCTCACCACAAACTCCATATGTTCAAGGAAGTCTGTTCTGTTGAATCTCAGAAAGCAGCAGTTCACAAATTTGAAGACTTGATTTTGAGACGTGAATACCATTCATCTACTATGCATATTTTGTGACACCGTGAACCTTAATTTTCCCATTAGTAAAAACAGGAGAAGGTAGGGTAACTGCTTTGTAACATAACCTTCAAGGGCAATGAAGTGTTATTTCTTTTTATTTATATTAAGGCTTCAAGTTTATGTGCCTATGTTAAGATAGTGTGATTTCTTATCACAACTTCTTGGGAAGCAAAAGCTACTTAATTGATGCAACACTTTAACAAGATAGTGGAAAAGTATGTTTTATGTTAGGTTACGATATATCATCTCTTATTTAAATAATATTTATTTTTGTAGTGTCTATTATTTCCAATGCAGCTATCTGTAAGCTATGCATAGAGCTCCAGAGTTGAAACATTCACAAGTATTACCTGTGTTGGGTCCAACTTTTTGGTGATGCAGCTGCTTTTGAGTCATTGCTGTGCCTATAAGAAACCTCTCAGCCACACTCCTATTAGTAACTGTAATAAAACTCATTGGCTCATCAATTTGGATGTTGGTGCAAATTTTAATTTGCTCTAAAATGGATTACATTTCTGACATTAATGATATCTGTATTGTGGAGTCATCTACTTAGGGAATATCAGGCATACAACATCAGTGCAATGATTGTTGTAACAGTGTAAGACAAAGGATTATTTAGAAAGTGTGTTAATAGGTTCAGAAAAGAAAACTGATAACTGCAATGTGTGGAGAGTCCCTACATTTGTGGAGTAAAAGACTTTTTTATGTTTTTCAGTCTTCCTAACATTATTTGTTAAATGATCTGCTTCTCTCTCTACTAAGTTTTACTCCCTGTCCATAAACCTGCTCCAGATATCCCCCAATTTGGAGGTAGCATTCTATAATGGCATCTTTCCATTTATGTCTTATTTCCCCTACCTCTCTGTTGTTGCAATACAACCTAGCCTTCTTGGTTGAAGAAACTGGAAACAATTTTCTCTGAAATTCATACCACCAAATTTGTTGTTACTTTTCCTTGGTACCTCAATACCAGTCTCTCAAATGCCAATGTTTCTTGACAAAATCTCCCTCCTTGCATTTTGATATCTCTTCTATTATTTTAAATGTTAATTCAAAGGATGTCCACAGTTTAAGGAAGAGAGGTGACAATGAGAGAAGCAAAGTATAGTCATGAGAGGAAATTTCAGGTCTAAGACAAAGGATCAAACCTTGAGTAAAAGGGTTTTACTTCTAGTTTTGTTTTTGACTTCTTACATTAATACTTGTTTTTAATGACTAATTGTAATCTTGAGCATATCACAATGGGCTTAGTGCATGACTGAACCTGGAAGTATACAAACCCATCATTCACAGATATCAACTCCATTTTGTTGTTTCTCGTTTGGTTTTTTTAAACCTTAATGAATCCTAAACAATTCCTTATGATTTCTTCTCCTGTCATTCTGCTTGGCCAGTGAATAGACTTGAAATCTCAGAGATAAGACAAGGACACTCTTTCAGAGTGGAGCACTTTCCCTCAGAAGTGCTCATAACTGATCTGTTAGAAATTGTGTCATTTAGTGAATATTCAATCTCTTCATTTTTATGCCTTATATTTTTTGTCCTCAGTTTGTTTTTGTCTGTTGAGTAGATGTGCTAAAGGAAAGATGTATCTAGTACCAACTTCCTCACAAATAAAATAGTAAGGGCTTGGAGTTAAAAAATTACCATTGGACAAATAAGAAATATCTGCCCTTTAAGAGAAGTGGTGAACAGAGTTGGGGATGGAAATTTAGAAGTATGATAGGACATCAAGAATATAAAGACAGAAAGTCTCTCTTTATTCAGGGAAGTAAGTGTCAAGACCATATGTTAAGGCTAGAAAAGATGCTGTGGTTGAATTCAGTAAGCTAGCCATCTGGAAATCTCATAAAAATGTTAATAAAATATGTAATATGTATGAATATTCAACCAGAGGGTTAGGAAAAGGCCCATCACCCCTGGATGAGGATCAGCAATGCATTCCGACAAATAGGCTAGGAAAGCAGTAGTGTAGCCCTCCTGGCAAAAGCAAACACATCCTAAAGAAAGGCAGGTTTGGCTTTAAGATTATTAAAACAATAGTCTCCAAGATATTAGAATTTCTCCCAAGGAATCTCATGTGGAGAGAAGGAAAAAACTGGAACCAGGAAGAATACTAACTTCTTTCAGGAAGATCCCACACAGTTCTGACACCTTGTCAGATCACACTGCAGAAGAGACTGAAGCTGGGGCAATGATGTTTCAACAATGAGTAGACCAAGAACAAAAGCAAAAGACATTTTTTCATACAAAAAACTAGCTTAGTTGCTCTAGTACACTTTACCCCATAAAACATATAGACCTGAGCCAAATAGAAATAAATGAAAAACTAAAAATGAGCATTACCATGGGAAATTTTTTTAACACTCAGCTATTGTATAAAACTAAACCAATAGAAAGATTTGTTCTCTTTTGCCATCTCTGATTTTTTATTTCTTTACATATCTCAGAACTCTATAGTATCACCCATTCACATAACTAATAAAAATTCATTGATTTTTTCTGGCATGTTTATAAGACTGGAGAGAAACATAGATGTTTTGGTGTATTGGGAATTCAAATATACCAATTCTCTTTAGAAGAAGAAAATATGGGTAGGACCACAATTGACCAGGACTGCTTAGTTATGTATAACTCTTGCCTTAAACTTGAGCCTACTCTTGATATCTGGATATGAAAGTTGGATGTAGCACAAATAATAAAAACTCAGAGACAGATATTGGGGTTAGAGTTGAATAGCAGAGAAGCAACGTAGTCAGCCAGTAACTCTCACCTCTACCAAGGCTGAAATGGAGATCCTGTCCTCCCTGTGACTGGAAACTGAATATCACATGAGAACCTTTGCTTCTTCCTATATACCTCTCTAGTGCTGGAATTAAAGGTGTGAGCTCTGTTTCTCTTTTAGACTGATTTCACTCTCGTGTAGCCCAGGGTAGCCTTGGACTCACAGAGATCCATCTGCCTCTGTCTCCTGAGTCCTGGATTTAAAGGTGTATGCCACCACTGCCTGTCAATTACTAGACCTCTTTACTTTTCTTCTTGTCAATATAGTAACATTGGATAAATCTTCTTTCACCTTTTTTCACTATTAGTTGTCCCTTTCATTGAGCTACTGTGGATACGTAAGATAGCCTAGACTGACAGGGTTCTTAGACCACAACCTCTGACATAAACAATTCTGGTAACAGCAGATCTTAATGTAGGGTAGAGGAAATACCATTTTATAATTTGTGTACCAGGACTTCAGTGTGAATGAGAATGAGAGGTGATAGCCTGTGATGTTAGACAATGTTGCTCCTAGTAACAATAGGGTAATACAATTCCTAGTGCCAGGTCTGGGATACCAAGCTAGGAGTTGTTAGTCAGAGAGGCCACAAAAGCTCCAAAAGTAAACTCTTTTCAGTCTTCTTGGTTGTCCCTCAGAAGTAGAAGATAAGGTCCTATTGTTGAAGACACCACAGACTTCTGTTCCAAGATACAGGAAAAGTAAGCTTGAACTCGAAACTTTCTCCATGCCAATCAACTTTCAAAGTGTCAGGGATGTAATTCAGGCTGCTTTGGGACAAAAGACATTTACAGTCTTATGTATCTATGAGCCCTGGAGACACAAAAATAATCTGTTGGGCAAGATGTGCCCACTTGTGTAATAGTGGCATGAGCTGTTAAGAAGGCAAACAAGTGCTTCTGATTGGATCAAGGCCTATTCTGTGGGAGGGAATCCTTGTCTGGTACTCTAGAGCCAATGGAAGAACCATACTCGGATCATAGTTCCAAGGCAGAACTTACTACTGTTGTTTCATTAAAAGGACATAGCATCTGTCTTATGAAAATTTATGCTTACACATAAAGATAAAATATATTCTCCACCTTAATCTACAAAGCTTGCCTATGCAGTGCATAGTCATGAATGTAGAGACTCACGGTTGCCCAAGACTAAGAGATTAAGTGATCAAATCATGTGTATCAGCCTCTCTAAGGCTCAAAGAACATTGTTAAAAATGAGGTAAAAATAATACAATAGTTGGAAGATAGGGAGAGGGCTTTAAAATGCTCTCCACTAGGCAATTGTGAAGTCATATCATAATTCACAATACTGAGCCTGCACAAGACTATCCCCATCAGCAAACAGTCATGGATGGGAAATGGGCTCATGGAGCCCTACAACTTACTGCTGAATGACTGGATATTGACAGTTGAGAGAAGGGGGATAATTTTCATCAGTTGAACACCAACTGCTGTGACCAACAGGCTTCAATGGATAGGTCAGCAACCATGTCCATACAAATAAGTCACTGTTAAACTCAGTGGGTCACAAAATAAATCAAATAGGAGTATTTGTGGTACTGGGGAAGATGGTGCTCAGAGGCAATAGAGGATGACAGTAATTATTATGTATTATATATATATATATTTCAAAGAAAACATTTAATATAAAATAGAGTGCCAGAAAAAGAATGAAACATAGGAAGGAGATTGAGTCTGGCTACAATAAAGAAAGGATTATTTTCTAGAATTGAAGAGCATAAATCTTCAGATGAAAAAGACCTATTTTTGTTCAAAAAGGAATTAAAAAATACACTTACTCTTTCATATACACGTAATATTTCAATTTTCAAAATATAAAAAAGAAACAGAAAATATAAAATGTTTCCAGAAATATAAAATTTTTCCCCCATAAAAGGACATAAGAAATGGAGTGTCATCAGACTTCTCATCAACAACACTGGTAGCTGGAACATAATGCAGTCATATGAAATTCCAAGAAAAACTGCATTTTCATCTCACTGACATTAATATTCAAAGTTCATGTTTGAATACGTACAATTTTGAGACCTGCTAGAAGGCAGCAAGCTTACTTTTCTAAATTCCTTTCTTAGGATGTTTTCACAATTATATGTTTAAACAAGAGAATAAATCATAAAAACATCTGTGAAAAGCTCATGTGATGAAGGCTTGTTCCATAGCCTGTAGTGCTACCAGGTAATAACAGAAGTTTTAGGATACTTTAGTGGAGGAAAGTTAGGAGGTGCTCTTGAAGGGGACACAGACCATGTCTCATCCTCTCTTTCTGATCCCTGGCACCAGCAGGTGAGCAGCCTCTGGTTCCCCTTGTTCCCATAGTCTCATAGGCCACTAGAAACCAAAACAAGGCACCATGTACCCAAACCTCTGGAAGCATGAGCCAAAAAAAAAAGCTGTCCTTTTTAAAAAGCTGATTAAATATGTGTCACTGTTTTAAAAATCTGACAAGGAGATCCCTAGGATATTAAGCCTGAGATCTTACCACTTTGAAGTTTGAGATAGAATAGGTAGAAGGAAAGCTGTCTACAGACAAAGGGAAAAACTGGAAGGACAAAAGAAACAGTTCAGCACCAAACACACACTTCCGTGCTTTATTAAATTTCACTCTGAAAATAAATTAATGGTAAATGGCTCAATGTTGAGCAGGAAAAAGGTAACAGGGGCACTACACTAAACACCATAAATATTAATTTCATACAAGATGAACACATACAGGTTATTAAGGCCAAATCTCACACAAAATCATAAGAAACAAAAACAAGGCATAAAACTCCTCATAGACAATGAATGTCACAAAGCAAATTTCATTTTTATTTACTTATCTATTTGGATATATGGTCTGCTATGTACCTCAGGCTGGCCTGGACCTCACTGTGTAGCCCAGGCTGACCTTAGATTCATATCATTCTTCCTGCCTAAGTCTTCTGAAGTGTTGAGATTGCAGATGTATACCATGGTGCCTGGCAGAACTTCTGATTTCAAAAATAGTTTAAAGTGCCAAGGGAGTTTTAAAATTGTAGTGCTCCACACTAGTAACATTCTGCTGCATTGTTTTCTTCTTTAGGAAAAAGTAAAACTCATCTAGACATACCAAGGCCCAGACTGCTCTCAACATGCTTTCAATAATCAGCACTTTTTGGGAATCTGGTAGAGAATTACCCAGTCTACCAGCATATAAACAAAGCCATTTAGAAATGGTAAACCGTTTGTGAAAATTACAAAAGTAAAATTTAAAAATCAATTGCTAGAAAAAACATTATAAACTTTATAAACCTTGACAATATAAGAAGGAACAAACTAACATTGGTGGAAGAAGGTGGGAGTAGAAGGTTGTAAATCATCTTAGGCAACACAGGAGGAAACGAAAAGATTTAGTTTTTGTTAATGGAGCCGTAGGTGAAAGAGGTTGATCATATTCTTTGAAGCTGTAGAGGTCTGTCTTCTCACTGTACTTCCAGAGGATTCTTCTGTCCTAGTCTAAATGTCCCGGTATCGTAAATTCCTATACTTTAGTCATAAGCAGAGCCATGTAAGATGGGGGCACACCTGACTGGGGCTTACACATGCCATTAGCTGCATCCATAACCCTAAGAAGCTCCTATTTCCTAGTCAAATTCTCTAGTCTCCAACTAAACCTCCAAGTCTTCTGAACCTCAGCCAACAAAATCCATTGTAGCTCTTGTTTAAGCTACCTAGAAAAAGTGTGTGTGTGTGTGTGTGTGTGTGTGTGTGTGTGTGTGTGTGTGTGTGTGTGTGTTGCTGGTGGTATGTGGGGGTGAAAACCATCATCGAATTCAAATCCAGTAAATTCCAAAGTTTTATTTGGATCTTTTTAAGTTAAGAGAAGATTGAGAGGAAGGCAACAAAACAGATTTTTTAAAGTCACATGCTAAATCATCTCCAGACAGGCCAGTTTAATAGCTGGGCCAAAGAAAGTAGACCAGAGTGATACGGTGACAGGAAAATGTTTGGGGACCTCAGGCCTAGCAGGTACAAAGAGCAAGGCCACTTCCATGAATAACTGAAGTGCTGAGGATTTTCCTTCTTTTCTAAATCATTTCCTTTCAGTCTACAAAGGGGCCTGAACTCCCCAAAGACTGGGGCTTTGGAGTGCTGCCAATCTCTGACCCAAGCCATTCAGCCAACCTGCCAGAACATACTGATGACAAGAGGATGCTAATTACCACAGATTTGTTTTCATATGGAACATGAAACTCTCTCATTATCAGAGGATTTGCATCAGTTAAATTATACAGATTCTCAATGATGACAGAATGTGCTCATTTTGATCTGGTTGTACTAATACTGCATGGATGCCTAACCTCCTAATTGGCAGTAAAATGAAGACCAAAAAGAGCAGTAAATACCCAAAGGAAAGTCAAGAGGAATTTTGGAATATTTTAATTACATTAAAGGGATCAAGCAAAAAAGAGTCCAGGTAAAAACAGATATAATCTCTGAGAAGTATTCTGATATCAGACCAATTTTAATGCAGACAGAAGACAGAGAAGGTATGGACATCCATTGGGTGAGTATCTGCCATCTATCAGATATCTGATGAATATGAGCCCATTAGATACTCATAACCCATTCAATGGAGGGAAAGGATAATTAATCCCAGTATCAAGGTCAGGAAATTAAGGCTCAGAAAGGGGAGTAACATCCTAAGGTCAACAACAGTTCAGTGGTATGTCCAAAGCCCCAAGCAGTGCCACTTCTGATATATTATTTCTGGATATAGGAGGTGATTAACACAACAAGAGTGGGAGGAGACAGGCAAAAGAGGAGTTTCGGTGTGGACTCTGATCCCCATAGCTGATTTTCATCTCAGTCCCTGACTCACTGAGCAAAAGAACAGCTGACTGCTGCTATGCTTTTCATATTCATTTTAATCTAAAATATTTCACATGTATTAGATGCTATGGAGGATAAAAGGCCATGGAAAGCCCTTTGAAAAAAATGTGGCTACATTATCTATTTAGTCAGAACATCTCTCAGCATCAGAATTGCATTTCAGGGAAGAGGTTGGGAAAAAGCAAGTGCAGACTCTCTCTGAATTGTTCCCAGGCCTTTAGTATTCAGAGAACATTGTTATTGGGTTGGGTTAGGGAAGACGAATGGCTATCGCTGCACCCTCTGGCTGCCTTGCTTTCCTGGCTGATGAGATTGCATGTCTGGATATAGTGTATGTCTGCCTTATTTTTTTCCTCAAAGAATTAGGCTTAAGATAATTAAAAATATAGCAATCTTCTCCCAATCACAGGGTTATAGCCCTAAGAGAGGGTGTAAATTCAGAATCCAAAAAAGAGCCACAGCCCATTGATGGAAAAGAGGAAAGTTCAAGGAGACTAGTGGTGGAAGAATGGTTCTGGGTCTCTCTCCTTATCCTGGTAATTTTTTTAAAAAGATCTATGTTTTATATTATGTATATGGATATTTTGCTTGTATGTATGTCTATGTATGGCATGTCTGAAGTGCTCACAGAGGCCAGAAGAGATTATCAAGTCTCCTGGAACTAGACTTACAGATGGTTGGAAAACATGATGTTGGTGCTGGGAATTGAACCCAGGTCCTCTGAAAAAGTAGCAATCACTTTTAACTGCACAATCATCTCTCTAGCTCCATTCCATATCATAATTTTGAAAGCAGGTATTGTGGGCCACTAGACTGGGAACCTTTATTGGTCTGCAGACATAGAGAGCATGGATTTATTCAGTACTCTTATGTCTAGCACTTTTCTATAAGCATGGTGACTAGTTGTCAACAAGTCTTTGACCCATCTGTAAAAGAATCCCCTATCAGAACACATTCCTCCACTGCTAGTGGGAGTGCAAATTTGCTTTTTATTATTATTTAATTTAGAAGCAAGCTTGCTTTACATGTCAATCCTAACTCCCTCTCCCTCACCTCCTCCCCTGCCCTCTACCAACCCCCAATCCTCCACCCCATACCCCCTCCACTCCCCAGGGAGGGTGAGGTTCTCCATGGGGGATCTCCAAATCTGCCATACATCCAGAGCAGGGCCTAGGGCCTCCCCAATGTGTCCAGGCTGAGAGAGCATCCCTCCATGTGGAATGGGCTCCCTAAGTCCATTTGTACACCAGGGATAAATACTGTTCTACTACATGAAGCCCCATAGATTGCTGAGGCATGCCTTTAATCTCAGCACTCAGGAGGCAGATACAGGTAGATCTCTGTGAGTTCGAGGCCAGCCTGGTCTACAGAGTGAGTGCCATGATAGGCTCCAAAGCTACACAGAGAAACCCTGTCTTGAAAAACCAAAAAAAGAGACTAAAGAGGGAGTGCAAATTTGTACAGCCACTTTAGAAATTAGTATGGCGGTTTCTCAGAAAATTGGGAATCAATCTACTTCAAGACCCAGCAATTCCACTTTTGGGAATATACCCAAAGGATGCACAATCATACCACAAGGACATTTGCTCAACTATGTTCACAGCAGCATTATTTGTAATAGCTAGAACATAGAAACAACCTAGATGTCCCTCAACCAAAGAATGGATAAAGAAAACATGGTATATTAACACAACGGAGTATTACTCTGTGGTTTAAAAAACAATAACATCTTGAAATTTGCAGACAAATTAATGGAACTAGAAAAAAAGCATCCTAAGTGAGGTAACCCAGATCCAGAAAGATAAACATGGTATGTATTAGATGTACAGCAAAGGGTAACCAGGCTACAATCCACAACCCCAGAGAACCTAGATAAAAAGGAGGAACCTAAAAGGGACAAACACGGAGGGTCCCAGATAGGGGAAACAGTTAAGATCTCTTGGTTAAACTGGGAATGGTATAAAGGAGGGAATGGGGGATGGGAACATGAGGGATGGAAAAAGCTGAATTGAGGGAGGGATGGAGGATGAGAGCAATGAAAGAGATTTCTTGATAGAGGGAGCCATGATGGGGTTAGGAAGAAACCTGAAACTAAACCTAAAGGACTGCCATGGCTTGACAAAAAAGGTGGATGCTTTGTGAATCCAAGCATGGGACTCAATCTCAGGGTTGTGGGGTCAAGCCTGATGTTGAGCACCACTTGTTTTGTGAATCCACAAGAGTTTGTAAAGGTTCTGAAGAATTTATTTAGTTATCAAATAGGGGTAAACACTCACTGATACAGTATAGGTTAGATGCCACTGCTGTTGTTCTGCCCAGGGGTGAAGAGCACCAACAACAAGCCATTTGCTCTGTTCTGACCACACAAGAGAGCTCAGAAGCAAGACAGTCAGAGACTCTTTCCCTCAGCTTATAAACTGTCACATAGGCAGACAACGAACACACCCTAGAGCTTGTTGCCCCAAAAGTTATTGGCTAAATGGATTGAAATCCTACATCAGGTGGGGAAAACATCATCCATATTCAAGATTTCATCACTGGAGAAAAATGGAGTTTGCTGGTGTCTATCGTTCCTATGCAGAATAGGCTTTCAGACTGGAGGGATGCATAGGGAAAGGAAAACTTTTGTGAACTGAAGTATAAACCCAATTTGATGGTTCTATTTGCAATCAGCAACCTGATATTTAGGTCTGTATTTGCATACCATGTCCTGTAAGGATTATTAAGACTTTGACCAGATGCTGATACAACCTAAAGCAGAAACCACAGGAAACAGTTATAAACTACCAATAACATTTTGTTCTTTACAGATTGGAAGTTTGAAGCGGTATCTTGACTCAGCCAGGAAGGGGAAATACAAAGGCTCATCAGGAAGGGGAAATACAAAGGCTCATCAGGAAGGGGAAATACAAAGGCTCATTTTGTTGTTTTAGCCAAATGACAGAATCTCTATACTTCACTGTGTGTGTCAGTTAAATATGGACAACATTTTATATTTTCAGAACTTAAAAAATCATTCAATAAAGTATATGGTAGTATCACTGCTCCCATAATATATGTCTACCACCATGCCAGTATGAACACACAGTATCTCCTCTGATCTAGCATTATTCATTGAATCTGTGTATCCTAAGAACATAGGTCCTATTATTGATCCCATTTTGCAAATAAGGAAACCAAGGTTCACAGAAATTAGTAACTTGCTCTCCCTCATGTCACACAGAAAAGTGACTGCCCAAACCTGGCTATGAATTCAGGATGGTATTGGATTCCAGAAACTTGCTCAAATTTATTCCATGGCTTTGCCTCCCTCTAAGTAGGTAAGAGAGGCCACTCTTTTCCACAGGGCAGGTCTGTCTTGGTGCACCTACACTGTTCTTCATATTGCCAGCTCTTCTCTCAGTCAAAGTACTCATCATATGAGGCAGCATTTCCCCATCTATACTTTTATTCACTGCACTGTTTTGTAAGAAGAGACAATGTTCTGTTCATCAGTAACACTCAGCAATTCTGGGAAAATGTTGAATAAATAAATGGATCCAAGCAAAACAGAAGGCATGGCTGGAAGTGTCTACCCTAAAAGATCCTGCCATTTTCCTGGTCTTCTATGGTTGTGTATCATCCTAATCTACAAATTACACTTTTAGTTCCAAATTACACACCAGCTTCACAGAAAATCCAATGAATGCCTGATCATTCCTTTTCTGCACTTTATGGGTGCTCCGCCATAACCAGCCCCTTTAACATTCAAAAGATCCTTTTGATTAGATGAAAGTATTTTGAAGCAAGCTAAAGCCATTTTCCTTTTGTCAGCATCATACCCTTCTGTCTTCCCACTTGTAATTGTTATTTGCCTCTTGGAACTCATTTAAACAATTACGTTTCCATGCTCCTTGTTAGCCATTCAGCTTGGTATGCTAGCTTGATCCTGGTTCACTCTGAAAAACATTCCATATTGATTTTAAAATGTGAGACCTGTATTTGTCACATTTATCAACTCTGTCAGGAACAAGACTGTTTTCTTCCTGTCAGAGCAGATTAATAAGCAGCAAGCTTTGTAACAGGTATAAAATGGCCCCCTCCTTATTGACGGCATTGTCTTCTGGCCTTTCTTTCGATTTTTTAAGTGCTCAATAAATTAATTACCAGTAATTAAATCTTCACATAAAACTGTTGGATAGTGGAATATGCAGGCTTAAACATTTATTCTGAGCAGAAACTGAGGCCTTTCAGCCCCAAACTATAAACACAACTTTGTCACTAATGTCTTCTCTATTAGATGAAGGCTGTGGAAAGGAATATACACTGTTACATTTTTTAATCCTATAGGAGAGCATGTTGATATCTTTAATTTTATTTAGAAGACCCCCCCTATATTCCACTGGAGAAGAGGATATCCTAAATTGAGGAACTAGCTTATGCTCAGCAGTTGATTTCTCCCATTTATTCTCTCCAGAGCACTAGAGAGTCTGTGATTCCCTGAAGAAACTGGGGTCAACATGCTTTGCATTATTTAAAAAGGATGATTACTGATGGCCTGTCTTCTGGAAGGTCATCTACAATGCCAGCTAATAAATCTCCAAAGTGTCCCTGGAAGACACACTTGCATCTTTCCCCCAAGAATAAAAGCAATCTATTTGACACTTTATTTATTCATTTATTTCTAAGCCAAAGGAGCTACCTTCTTCAATCTATCCTAAGGTGAACTCTTGTCTGCCTTTGGGACTTTGAATATTGATGGATGCCTTCAACTTTCAGTTGGTGGGGAGAAGTGCAAAGAACTCTATGAGCCAAACCTAGGGGAGCTATCAATTCTCTCCAGGTGTATTGCATACAACATTCCACATCTATCCAAGATAGTGGAATGAGGAGGTGAATACTGGAGTTCTACTGAGGATACAGAGGACAGACACAGGGTTAAAACAATTGGAACATGTGGCCTGCGCTTGCAGCTCTGATATAGGTAGCTGCTGGAGAAGGCATATGCTGGGTAGAAAACAATAATAAGCTACCAAAGAAGACTTGATGTCATAAAAATTCACGCTGCTACCTCTAAGGCCCTCGAGTTCCATCATCACCAAACCCTCAGCAGATTCTGGTCCCCTAGCATGTCCAAAAGTCTGAGCAATCTGCGACTTAATGCCCTACACAGGGCCTTGCATGCAGTGTTAGGGCAGCCCTGGGAAGAAGCTTCCTATTACATTAATGCTGGTTTAGTTCTGAAATACAAGTGGAAAGCACTTCCTTACACCCTGAAAGTGCTAGCTCACATACAGTTCACCCATTTGGAATACTCGAAATATGATTCGCTAATGTTTTGTGCTCCAGAATCACTGTGAGGGTTGGGGTCAGTCATTAGCATGGATCCCAGCATCAGCCCATTTTCCTAAACTCTGACTCAGAAGATCTGTGGTGTGGCTCAGAAACCCAAGTTCTTAATGAGACACTTACCAAGTACTCCGATGATCTTAAAGAATTGGACTCAAAATGTTTAATTGGCTTAGTCTCTGACAACCACCACAGCTTAACTGCCCTTTCACCAACTCAGTAACTAAGCACAAGTGAGACAGTTTATATAACCTCACCCAAGAATACAATGCAAGAGTTAGGGCTGGATCTAAGGTCTGTTACCTTCCTTCCCTGTCCCCCTGCTTTCTTGTGGGAAAAGGACAAATGATGGGATGTGATGAAACTATAACCACATATTTTTCTAAATGAACACAGCCAGGCGTGGATCGGCAATGCCCTCAGTGATCAGTGTTGTCATTTCCTAAACACATGACTGTCTAACACAAAGAAGTCTCTTGAGTATTAATGCAAGCAATACCTTAAGGATTTTGACAGGTTAAAACATCATGCATTTCCTAATGCCTCCTGTATGTGTAGAGGTGAAAGGGAGAGGGAAGGGAGTAGTGTTATCTCCAGTTGAGAACTATTCCTAAGGAAAGGAACTTTGGTTGACTGTTACACAAAGGAGGTCTGACTTTGAGATTTAATTTTGCCATCAATATATTGGGGCCTGAAATACATCCCAGGCCCAAAATGTAATGTACTTTCACCATATCCCCCAAGATCCCTTTTTTGGATTTTTCTGGAAAAGAGTTTGTGGGTCCTGAAACTCAAGAAGAAATAATACACAGAAGACTCATGTCCTAACACTCAATGGCTGTAGTCATCACAAGCCATGAATAACACCTGTCATGAAATAGGACCATTCTGAAAGGGAGACCAGAAAGGGGGCAATTTGGGGGCATAAGCCCCACATCTGTAATCCCTCATCACACACTTTATATTTTCCCATCCTCCTTAGAAGTATTAGCAGTTGGCTGCATTATTCTGTTGCTCTTATTTGACAGTGACAGAGATGCTCATAGTGGAGGGATTAAGTTAACTCTTACCAAATTCTTAGTGGAGGCAATTAACTTCTACAATGCCTAGCCAAATTGTAGACGTGTTGTCTATGTCACCTTCTTCTTTTATGAAACTAAAAAGTCTGCTCTTGCTGTTTGAGTTCCAGTATCCAATGCATTATGGGTATATTTTTCTTTATTTGCAGCAAATGGGCGAGATAACGTGAGATGATTATGTGAATTTCCACAGACCTCACTTAGCTCTCTATATAGCAAGCTTTGATTACCTTTATCTTGGTCTACGGCTACCTTCTGTGTTTAGCAGAATCCACTGAGCCTGCACTCTGGAGCTAATCTAAGGCCAATTGGTTTTCTCTTAAAAGAACATATAGCTATCTGCTTCTTGGAACTGCAATTCTTTCCCTTAGGCCAGTTCCTTTGGGCAAGAAAAGCACTGGGCTAATTTCTAGGATAGGCGCATGATTAATGAAAATAATCTGCTATCATTATCCTTTCATCTACTAGTTATGGCCTCTTCAAAGAGTTCTGCACTAGCACTGTTGACCAGTCTTTGTTTACTCTCAGTCCATTTTATTGTAGTACCTTGTAGTGACATCAGAGCAATTCTTCACTGTGGGTATTTTTCTAGAACCTCATGGCTGACAGAGATGGAACTAATATTACTCCTACTTATCATTTTACAACTAGGGAGACTGTCCTATTTAGAGTCATCTGACTATTAAACAATAAAGAGAAAACTAAAATAGGTATCTGCTGACTCCCAATCCAGTCCTCCTTCTATACTAATTCCATCATAATAAAGTCTCAAATTTACAGCCCTAAAGAAACTATCAAGAAGAGATTCTAGACTGAAGTACTTGTCAGTTTCCATCTTGATGTCTGATAAAATGTTTGGAGATGTGGCCTCATTCTGTCTCAACTTAATTGCCATAATGGTGTTCAAAAGTATTCCTTAAGAGAATGACAATCTTAGATTTCCAGGTAGGCATGGATGAAGCAAAATTTTATAGACATGGGCTGACTTTAGTTGAAATATTCCCTCATCATTTTTTTTGCTGTTATAGTTTCAGAAACCTAAGGGTTTTAGTCAAGTATTGGGATCCCTAAGGATGGAAACTCTAGACTGTATTTAGTGCACATTGATCTAATTTAACATTCAGGGTGTAAGACCATTCCCCCCAAAAGAATCAAGTTATTTTCCCTCGGGATATGCAAGATAAACAACCTATTCTCAAGGGGCAAAAACTAAGTTGAAAACAGAAGATCACTGCCACAGACACCTCCATTGACTATTTTAAGGGGCATACACTGAGTTGTATCCTCCCAGCTCCAGCCATTGCTTAATGTTTTCCATATTTAAGATTCCTGGGTTGCCCCACTCTATAAATGGCATCACCATTCACTTAGCGTCCCAATCAAATGTCTTAATGGCACCCCTCGCCCCTTATTCTTCCTTGTATCCTTCTAGACAAGTTATGGTACCCTCCTTAGTAGCTCATCATTATCTTTCTTTCCCTGAATTGCCATCAGCCTTTGTCTACACTAAAGCAAAAGCTTTTTGTTCCAGCTCACATTCTAAATTGGATGAAGAGACTAGAGTACTGTCTTTAACCATGATTTAATTCTGGTCCTATAAGATAGGTTCTCGCTGTATAGCACAATTTGGCCTCACTGTTTATAACAGGCTAACCTTAAAATTGATGATCCTCCTGCCTCAACCTCCACAGTGCTGGGACTATAGGTGTGACCATTACAGATGACTCACAGATTTTCTATTTAGCCACTTGTGTAAAAAGCATTTTTACAGAACTATGAACTGTGAAGAGTGGAGGAAAATCTTACCCATCTCTGAAGCTCCAAAATCTAAACAAATTACCTAGTGCAAATTAGACATTTATGTCGATATGCTCAGCATTCACAACTGTATAGTAGCCCTGGATAGTTTAGCGCATTTATTATGAAACAGAACATTGTCTCTAAAGCTCATTTTCCCACCCCTAGCAATTTATCCAGTCACCCAAGCCTTTTGAACTCTTCTGTTATATTGTACACATTTCGTTTACATCCTGTGTTTTCTTGAGCTCAAGCTTCATTATCTTTCTCTGGAGAGCCTGTACAAGTCTTTTCTTTCCAGTCAAATTGGCTACAGCAACTCTGTCTTCCCAGAGTCAGGCTATAAACTGAGCCAATCTGGACTCAAGGTCTCTAATTAGGCTCCAAGTTTAGATGGTACTGTTTTAAAGATCACCTCTACGAGTCTTTGAGCAAAAACTACCTTCTACATGCTTTCTTAAATTGTATGCTCCCTACCATGGCAAAATTTGTTTCTAGGCCAAGTCAATATCTTCTGAAGGTAAGAGTAAAGTGTAGGCAATCCAAGAAATTGAGCTAAAATAGCAATTGAACAAAAATTGCACTGAAGTCCCTTTGCTCTCTAATTCAAGGAATGGAGGAGAGAAACTGCACCAGTTACCTTTTTCTTTTTCCGAAGCTGAGGACTGAACTTGGGACCTTGTGCTTGCTAGGCAAGTGCTCTACCATAGAGCTAAACCCCCAATCTCAAAGGAGAGAAATTGTGTACATGCTGTGGAATACAAGAAGTCAATGGCTAGCAACTGTCTACATCTTCCTCCTAATTCCTATCTCATTGCAACATCCTAATACACATTTCTTAAGCAGATGAATGTTGAGCTCCATGGTAGGCTCTACTCCTTTATGTGGCAGGTCACCAAATTCTCATTTTGTATAAAACGAATGGGGAGAATCCTTAGAGTATATCACATTAAATATCGTTTTATTTTCTAGAGAAGACAAAATAAAAGAGTAAATGATTACCTTCACTAACATTACCCAGTCATTTATTGGAAAATCCTATAACCAAACCAGGCCCAGTGCATGACTACATGTCATCTACCACTGCACAAAACAGACATCATACTCCAGGCTCAAACCCAAACAAGATTTCCCTATGAGGTGTTATGAAGTCTGGCCTCTGTATATTTTCATGCTTTTCTTCAAAAAGCACTGACATTTAGACCTTTCAATCAGAGAATTGTTTTCTTTCTGTCATATCTAAGTTCCTGAGTAGCTACTTCTTTTCATTTTTACGGTAAAATAAAGCTTTTAAATTTCACAAAAATTTTAACACATGGAGATGAATCTTATCACACAAAATACAATGGATAGCTATAGAGAAATGTATCACTTACTTTAGTGTCCAACAATTCTGGCAGCTTGGTACTGACCTAGGAGAAAATAAACAAGAGGATTCAATAATGAGCACCTGCTATTTCCAATAAACCTGCCAGGAAACAGCTAAGAGGGAAAGGAATCAATTTAGATATAAATGACACAACAACCAGGCAGTCTAAGCTTAGAAGTGCCCCAGCTTTGTCTGGAGTTCTTTACCCTCTCTTGCCCTGCTTCCTCAACATCATGAAGACCCTGTGTTCTGTACCAGTTGGAATGTCTCCACCTATGCAAAGAATATCCCTCTCTCCTGCCTGTTTTTCTTGGAAAAAACGAGATTTTTTAACAATAATAATGAGCCCTCTTTCATAAAGCTGAATTTAGTTTTAATTCAAGCTTTTGCCAAATGCCTTCGTGTTTCTTAGTGTGATCTCACGGCAGTCACATAAAATAGGTATGGAAGGAGTCCTCAACCTGCAGAGTTGAAATGACTGTGAGTGGGTGCTGAGCCTGTCAAGGACAAAGATAGGGATAAGAAAGGACGCCCGAGACAGTTTAGTCCTGTTCTTTCAACACCATTTTATCACTGAAGGAGACACTCTGTGGCAATCTCATCTTTGTTCTTCATGATGAAATTTATGAGCTGATAAATTCTAAGAGAAGCAATGAGAGGGTCACAGGTTGGCATTAATTTAGTTCAGTGTTGGCAATATGGAGCTCAAAAAGGAATCATGAGACAGATTTATTCATTTCTCTCTTCTGTTTGATGATGCAGTGAGAAAGAATTTGGGTCCTAAGATGACATTTCCCAGAAAAATCTGGACGCCAATGCTTTCAAATTAGGAAGACAGCTTCGAAGGCCAGGCAGCCAAACATCAGCCTTTTTATGCTGCATACCATGACTCTACACAATGGTGGGTCATCAACTAAACCATTGAATCCTTAATCAGGATATAGTATATGAAAAAAATCCATTTTCAATGAAGAAAAAAACAAATTTTCATTGACATAAGCATGAATGTCTATTTATGTATAATATACAACCACTTTTGCACAACAATAGCATAAATGAGTAGTTGTAACAGAAACTAAAATATCTATTATTTGTCCTTTATTGTAAAAATGTCTGCCTCATTGTTAGAGAATGCAGACATAGCACCAGTAATGAGGCTATCCTGATTAGTTCATTCTTTCATGATGCAGAAGTCATGTTCAGAACACACATTTCTGGAACCTAAAAAAACACTGCACACTGCAGAAAGTCTCCAAGTAAGTCTGGATAGGTAACGGAGTTAGAATAAACATGTTTCTTGCCTTGTTACTCCTTACGAGAATTGTTTTTTAACCTTCACTATTTTTTTTACAATGAAAACGTTTACCAGGATTTGTAGCTATCTACAATTCCTGGCAGGCTTCTGTCTACATCCATCATAATATAATGTCAGCCTCCATGCCAAAGTGTTAAAGGGTAATGAATTCAGTATCTAGGAGCAGATACTTCAGAGATTAGGAATGTGTCTTTCCTCTAAATATCCTGGCTCTATCTTGTTATTTTTTTCTGTGAAAACCACAAACTGATGGTGTAGGGTATAGTTTTGTGGGATTTTCTGAAGTATGTCTATATACAAACATACAGGGTTGTTTGCGACCAAGGGGCTCTAAATAGCTACTCTCTACACAACACTTCAACAAGTAGCGGGCCTATATATAATAGTTAAAATGAAGAATCTACTATCTTCTTGGAATTCATTTGTACCTGTAGAAATATCTGATCACTTCTATATTAAAAATGTCTAGCCATGCCGGGCATTGGTGGCGCATGCCTTTAATCCCAGCACTTGGGAGGCAGAGGCAGGCAGATTTCTGTGAGTTCGAGGCCAGCCTGGTCTACAGAGCGAGTTCTAGGACAGCCTCCAAAACAATACAGAGAAACCCTGTCTCGAAAAACAAAACAAAATGCCTAGCCATAGAAGCACAATCAAAGGTAGATATATGTATATATAACCTAGATTTATGGCATAATTCATGTATTGGAGGCATTATTTAACATGGTTATTGATACTGAAATCTCGAAATTTGCCATCCGCAAAGTGGCAGTTCAAGAATAAACAGTAATGCAATTCATTTTGAGTCTAGAGATTCAGGAATTTAGGAACAGGGCATGGGTAAATAATGCTGTAAGTCCTGCTGTCGATCTGAAAGTCAGAAAACCAGAAGTTCTGGTGACTAAATTCACTAGAAGCCAAATATCTCAGCTTAAGAAGAGTAAATCGTCTCTTGTTCCACTTAGTTCTATTAAGGACTCATAATGGATTGAATGATGTCTTCCCATATTGGAAATGGTCATCTACTTTATTTTTTCACAGATTCAAATGTCATTCCCTTCCAGGAGCCCTCACACAGACACACCCAAAAGTGATGTTTTAATACGTCTTGGCCCCTAGTCAACTTGAGGAATAGTATTAAATATCATAACTGGATCTTGTCTGAAAGAGGCAGTGTCTTCAAATGGGCCTTAGGTATATGGGAGAGGAGACTAAGATAAGATACCAACAGGAATGTCTACTAGGAACTGTAACATTCTGCTTTTCCCACGGCAATGTTAGTTTCCTGATGCTTCAGTAACAAACTACGTCAAAATGGATGGTTTAAACAACAGACACATCTCACCTGCTAGTTCTGGGTACTAAATATCAGAGAACAAAGACTTAGCAGCATTGGTAACCTCTGCAAACCTGTAGGGATAAATCCACTCTAGGCTTATCTTTCAAAACCTGGCATTTTAGTGGCTATTATTGCAATTTTTACATTCACCTGCACATAAATGCATATTTATATTTAAATTGGTCCTTCTATATAAGAAAATCATATCAGATGTAGAACTCAATTTATTTCAGCACAACCTTGCCTTCACTAGTTATACCTGTAACTACTTTCATGGGGTTAATTTCTGGGTGAATTTGAGGGGGGAGCAAAATTCAATTCTCATCATTTATCTCTTCTATACTTTTCCTTATCCCCAACTCTCCCAGGATCTACTTCTGTGCCTCAGATTCTGTATATGTCCCAACACCATTGCAAGTTGGCCTAAGACATCAGCCAAGCCACAGAATACTAAGGTAAATATTTAATCATTATTCTTGTTAATTCCTATACATGTGATTTAAGAAATTACACTCTGCCTGTGGTACTCAATTGCTGTTTCAGTAAGAAAAGAATGCTATACTTCACATGGCGATTGTTTGCACCACATTATACAACCTGGTCTCTAGCATGGCTCAATTAATAGAAACCATTTCACACAGTGACAGGTGGAAACAGAAGCAGAGATTCACAGCTAAGCACTGCGCTGAACTCCTGGAATCCACTTATAGACAGGGGAGAGTGATGAGCAAGTGGGAACCCACGGACCCCAGACTGACAGCTGGGAAAACAGCATAAGACCAAACCAGGCCCCCTGAATGTGGGTGTCATTTGGGGGGTCTTGGACAGTCTCTGGCAGTGGAACCAGCATTTTTCCCTAGTGCATGAATGGAATGTGGGAGTCCATTCCCTATGGAGGGAAACTCAGTCTAAATACACAGGGGAGGGCCTAGGTCCTACCCAAATGATGTGTCAGACTTTGATGATCTCTCATGGGAGACCTCACCCTCCCTGGAGAGTAGATGGGGTAGAGGGTTCATGGTGGTTATGAGAGGGCAGGATTGAGACAAAACTGGGATTGGTATGTAAAATAAGATTGTTTTCATTTAAATAAAATTATTTTTTTAAAAATTGTCCAACATCCTTTTCCATCTGGGAAATGCAAATCAAAACAACTCTGAGATACCATCTTACTCCTGTCAGAATGACTAAAATCAAAAACACCAATGACAGTTTACACTGGATGTGAAGAAAAGGGAATATCCACTGCTAGTGGGAGTGACAAATTATACAGCCACTTTGGAAATCAGTATGGAGATTCGTCAGGAAAATGGGAATCAATCTACCACAAGACCCAGCATTCCACTCTCAGACATATACCCAAAGGGTGCACTGTTATATCACAAGAATATTTGTTCAACTATCTTCATAGCAGCATTATTTTTATTATATTTTTTTACAAATGGTAATATAGAGTTGGGTGGTATGGAATGGGGTATCTGTGAGGTGTAAGTGGGGTTAATATGACCAAAAAACAGTATTCAAAATTGTCAAAGAATTAATAAAATATGTGTTAAAACTGAAAAGATGCTATTCCATTTTGGGTGTTAGGGCATGATGGTTGTACTAGTGTGAATGATGACAGTGCAGTGACTGAGCTGTGGCTTGTATCGGATATTCATAAAATTTATTTTCATTGTGAGAGATTTGAAAAGATGAATAATTCCTAACATTACCAATGGAGTAATTAACTTACTGAAACCTTAAAGCAGGTGATCCTTTCACAGTTCAACTCTTAATCTAGAGCTTATTTCTGATCCTTTTGGGGTATAGAAAAGAAACAAAATCAATTATTTCATAAGATAGGAATTAGCAAAACAGGCAACAGAACCTAACTAAATCTCCTGCTCTTTCTTACAAGCAGAACAAGAGTAGTTTTGTACTTAGTGTATTGCTACAGGGGTGTGGTTTTGTTTCTCTCTACTCTTTATTTCTTAAAGCAAGGAGACGGGAAGAAATCCAAGTTTACAATGTGTGACTGAATGTGTAGAGTATTTCTAATGCTGCTTCTTGCTTGTGAAATAGTCTGTCAGAAAGCACAACAAAACTGGCTTTGGTGGCTCAGGCCTACACTCCCAAATGCTTGAGAGAATGACGTCAGAGGATCACTGTTAGCTTGAAGTTAGCCTGGGCTACCCCCTTAGTTCCAAGACAACCTGAACTACAAAGTGAGACTGTCTCAAAAGAACACACACTACCACAACATCAAAATCACAACAGCCTTTTGACCGAGTACAAACAACTTCATCCTGTACAACTATGACTCTCAACCTTAGTGTCCCCTCAGCTAGAAAGCCATACAGATACTACCTTTTTAAAAAAAGATAATTTTTTGCTTTACCTTTATTTTCATTGTATTCAAACAGTTACAACGGATACTTACTATGTATGTACATATGCATGCAGGCATAACATGTATATATCATATGTTTATATATGTGAACATCTCAAAGTCAAATAAAGATTTCAAACACAATGAAAGTTAGATTTTCACTGCTCTCTTGAAACACTGAGAGTCAGTTATCAGCTTGATGCCTCAGTGTGCACAGGACATTTCCTGCAAACAAAAGTACTCTTCTCTATAATCACAATAAACCATTAATCACAAGAAAATCACAGTGGAGTTCCAGGAAGACCAGGGGCCAGCTGGTCCGGCAGGACCAGGTAATACAAGCCCTGCATTCTGGCCTGCATTCTAGTGCCTTGGGATTGCCTAGGAACTGCACAGAGCTTCCAATCCCGGCGGGAGCCAAGCACCCTAGATTCTCGGTCTTCTCTTCTACCAAAGAGACCGGGAAACCAGCAGATCCAGGTAAGCAAGGCTTCCAGTGACTGGACAAGGCCACAGAGCTTCCCATTCCAGTGGGAGCACCACAGATCCCAAGTCTTCTCTTCCAGCAAAGGAACCAGGGAACCAGGTGAGAGGCTAAGCACCCCATATTCCTGGTCTTCTTCTCCAACCACTGGACCAAAATGAGGAATAGAAGAACTATCAGATTACTGGACTTGCTAGCACCCACCAGAGGGGAACTTTGGTCCCCTAACCACCAGACCAGTAAGGGGCTCTTTCTGCACCCACTAGAAGAAGAGATGGGAAAGAGACAATACAAAAACACACTCAGCAACAGAAAAACATATATGATACTGCCAGATTCCAGAGATTCTACACCAGCAAGACTCCAACATTCCAATGCAAATGAAACAGAAGAGAATGACCTTAAAAACACCTTCATGAAAATGATAGAGGCCCTAAAAGAGGATATAGGAAAATCCCGCAAAGAAATGGATGAAAACACAAACCAAAAAATGAACGAAATGGAAGAAAAACATAATGCAAGAAATGGAAGAAAAAACAAATCAAAAAATACAAGAACTGGAAGAAAAAGAAAACCAAAAAATGGAGAAAGAACAAACCAAAATATTCATAAAATGCAACAAATGGATGAAAAGATAAACCGAAAATTGCAAGAAACAATTCAAACAGTGCAATGGTTGAAAACTGAAATAGAGACAATAAAAAACACAATTTGAAGAAAGGTTGGAAATAGAAAAGCTGGGCAAACGCTCAGGTACTACCGATACAAGTATTACCAACAGAATACAAGAGATGGAAGAGAGAATCTCAGGTGTTGAAGATACACTAGGAGAAATGGATTCATCAACCAAAGAAAATCTTAAGTCCAACAAATCCTTAACCCAAAACATCCAAGAAATATGGGGCATCATGAAAAGACCAAACCTAAGAATAATAGGTATAGAAGAAGGTGAAGAAAACCAACTCAAAGGGGCAGAAAACATATTCAACAAAAAGATAGAAGAAAACTTTCCCAACCTTAAGAAAGACATGCCAATGAAGGTTCAAGAAGCTTACAGAACACCAAATAGAGTAGATCACAAAAAAGTCCCCTCACCACATAATAATCAAAACCCCAAATACACAGAATAAAGAAATAATATTAAGAGCAGCTAAGGAAAAAGGCCAAGTAACATATAAAGGCAAACCTATCAGAACTACACCTGACTTCTCCATGGAAACTCTGAAAGCCAGAAGGTCCTGGATAGATATTCTACCAACACTAAGAGAACATGGAAGCCAGCCCAGACTACTATACCCGGCAAAGCTCTCAATCACTATAGATGGAGAAAGCAAGATATTCCATGACAAAACTAGATTCAAGCAATACGTATCCACTAACCCAGACCTCCAGAAAGTTCTGGAAGGAAAACTCAAACCCAAGGAAGGAAGTTAACTATAATAAGAAAAATATAGGAATTAGACAATCCCACTCTACCAACAGCCAAAAGAACAAAGGGATGGAATTCCACACATAATTCAACCACCACCAACCACTCCAAATCAAAGAAGAATGAGCAATCAATGGTCATTAACATCCTTCAACATTAAAGGCCTTAACTCACCATAAAAAACACAGGCAAACAGAATGGATTCGAAGACAGAACCCTTCCTTCTGCTGCATACAAGAAACAAACCTCACCCTCAAAGACAGACATTACCTCAGAGTTAAAGGTTGGGAAAAGATTTTCCAATGAAATGGACCCAAGAAACAAGCAGAGATAGCAATCCTAATATCTAACAAATTAGATTTCAAAATATAATCAATCAAAAGAGATGAAGGAGGGCATTACATACTCATCACAGGAGAAATCCACCAAGATGAAGTGTCTATCCTGAACATCTATGCCCCAAATACGAAGGCACCCACATTCATAAAAGAAACATTACTAAAATCCAAATCACATATAAAGCCCACACACTTATAGTAGGAGATTTCAACACCCCACTCTCACCACTAGACAGGAATACCAGACAGTATCTCAACAAAGAAGAAAAGGGTATGATAAAAGTAATGACCCAACTAGGATTAACAGACATCTATAGAACATTGCATCCACATAAAAAAGAATATACCTTCTTCTCACCACAACATGGAACCTTCTCAAAAATCGACCAATACTTGGCAACATATAAAACCTCAGCAGCTACAAAAAATTGGAGTAACTCCATGCATCTTATCAGACCACCATGCTTTAAAATTAGAATTCAACAACAACACAAATTGCAGAAACCCTACAAACTCATGGAAATTGAATAATGCACAGCTGCACCATTCCTGGGTCAAAGAAGAAATAAAAAAAGAAATTAAAGACTTCCTAGAATTCAATGCGAATGATGACACAACATACACAAAACTATGAGACACTTTAAAAGCAGTGCTACGGGGGAAGTTCATAGCACCAAGTGCCCACATGAAGAAACTGGAGAATAGTTATACTAGAGGATTAACAGCATAGCTGAAAGCTCTATAACACAAAGAAGCAAACTCCCCCAGGAGGAGTAGACACCAGGAAATACTCAAATCGAGGGGTGAAATCAATAAAGTAGAAACTAGGAAAACAATACAAAGAATCAATACACCGAAGAGTTGGTTCTTTGAGGAAATCCACAAGATAGACAAACTTTTGTCCAAACTTACCAAACAGCAGAGCATGAACATGCAAATTAACAAAATCAGATATGAAAAGGGGGACATAATAACGGACTCTGAGGAAATTCAGAGAATCATCAGGTCATACTTTGAAAACCTGTACTCCACAAAATTCAAAAGTTTAAAGGAAATGGATGACTTCCTGGATAGCTATCACTTGCCAAAATTAAATCAAGAACAGATAAGCAATTTAAATAGACCTATAACCCCTACAGAAATAGAAGAAGTCATCAAAAGTCTCCCAACCAAAATAAGCCCAGGTCTGGATGGCCTCAGTGCAGAATTCTACCAGAAATTCAAAGAACAGCTTATATCAATTCTTCTCAAAGTATTCCATGCAATAGAAGCAGGAGGGTCTTGGCAAATACTTTCTATGAGGCTTCAAGAACAGAGAAACATCACCTTTTACAATAGCCAAAAAGAGCATCAAATATCTGGGGATAATGTTAACCAAGGAAGTGAAAGACCTGTATATCAAGAACTTTGTGTCTTTGAAGAAAGAAATCAAAGAAGATACCAGAAAATGGAAAGATCTCCCATGCTCTTGGATTGGTAGAATCAACATAATAAAAATGGCAATCTTGCCAAAAGCAGTCTATAGATTCAATGCAATCCCTATCAAAATTCCATCACAATTCTTCAAGGACCTGGAAAGAACATTAATCAACTTTATATGGAAAAACAAAAGGCCCAGGATAGCCAAAACATCCCTATACAATAAAGGAACTTCAGGAGGCATCACCATACCTGACTTCAAGCTCTATTATAGAGCTATAGTCCTGAAAACAGCTTGGTATTGGCACAAAAATAGGCAGGTAGACCAATGGAACCGAATCGAAAGCCCTAATTTTAACCCACAAACCTATGAACACCTGCTTTTTGACAAAGAAGCTAAAACTGTACAGCGGAAAAAAGAAAGCATCTTCAACAAATGGTGCTGGCATAACTGGGTAATGGTATGCAGAAGACTGCAGATAGATCCATGTTTATCGCCTTGTACAAAACTTAAGTCCAAATGGATCAAAGATCTCAACATACATCCAGCCACACTGAAACTTTTAGAAGAGAAAGTGGGAGATACTCTTCAACGAGTTGGTACAGGAGACCACTTCCTAAACATAACACCAGTGGCACAGGCACTGAGATCAACAATTAACAAATGGGACCTTCTGAAACTAAAAAGCTTCTGTAAGGCAAAGGACACAATCAAAAAGACAAAAAGGCAGGCCACAGATTGGGAAAAGATATTCACTAACCCTACATCTGACAGAGGGCTAATCTCCAAAATTTACAAAGAACTCAAGAAACAAGTCTCCAAAACACCAAAGGATCCAATTAAAAGGTGGGGTACAGAGCTAAATATAGAATTCTCAGTAGAGGAGGCTAAAATGGCCAAGAGACACTTAAGAAAGTGCTCAACATCCTTAGTCATCAGGGAAATGCAAATCAAAACAACTCTGAGATACCATCTTACTCCTGTCAGAATGGCTAGAATCAAAAACACCGAAGACAATTTATGCTGGAGAGGATGTGGAGAGAGAGGAACACTCCTCCACTGCTGGTGGGAATGCCGACTCATACAGCCTCTTTGGAAATCAGTATGGAGATTCCTCAGGAAAATGGGAATTAATCTACCACTAGACCCAGCAATTCCACTCTTAGGCATTTATCCAAATGAGGCAGGTTCATACAACAAGGGCATCTGCTCCACTATGTTCATAGCAGCATTGTTTGTAATAGCCAGAACCTGAAAGCAACCTAGATGCCCCTCAACTGAAGAGTGGATAGAGAAAATGTGGTACATTTACACAATGGAGTATTACTCAGCAGAAAAAAACAATGGAATCTTGAAATTCGCAGGGAAATGGATAGCACTGGAAGAAACCATCCTGAGTGAGGTAACCCAGTCGCAAAAAGACAAACATGGTATGTACTCCCTCATATATGGATTTTAAATATGGATCAGGATAGTGCCAGTCTGCACTTCCACAGATAGAGAGTCTGGGAAACAGGAAAGAACCTAAAAGATATGCACATATGCATAGTACCCAAGAGAAGAGGATGGAGACAAGATCCTCTGAATGGATGGGGAACATGGCGAGGGGGGGGGTAGTGGGACCTGGGAAGAATAGAGGGGGTAAAGAGGAAGGGAGATGGTCATGGGGGAAAAGGAAGTTGAGGGGGTGGGGGTAGAATAGGGGGAAGAGGGAATCATAGGATCGAAGACAGATCAGGCACCAGAGCGACCTCGAGTGATCTAAAGGGATAACACCAATTGGCAAGCTAAGCAATAGTGGAGAGACCACCTCAAATGCCCATTCCTGATAATGAACTTGATGTCTATAACCATCCGGGAGCCTTCATCCTGTGACTGATGGAAGCAGAGGCAAACACACAACTAATCACTGAACTGAACCCAAGGAACCCAGTGACAGAGAGAGAGGAGTGATGAGCAAATTGGCAAAGACTGGGCTGGCAAAACCAGCAGAGACAGCTGATCTGAACAGGGGAGAGCTCTTGGACCCCAGACCGACAGTGGGGAGGCCAGGATGGGACTGATCTGGACCCCCCAAATGTGAGTGTCAGTGAGAAGGCCTGGGCAACCTATGGGGCCCTGAGCTGTGGATCAGTGTCTATCCCTGGTACACAATCTGTCTTCATGTGCCTATAGCACAAAGAGAGATGCTCTCTCAGCCTGGACTCTTAGGGGAGTGCCTTGACCCTACCCAGAGTAAAATGATAGACTCTAGATATCCCCTATGTGGAAGGATTTGGCAATAGGGTGGGAGGGAGGGTAGAAGGGGAGTGCGGGAGGAGGGGAGGGAGAGGGAACTGGGATTGACATGTAAAAAAAGCTATTTAAAATTAAAATAAAAAATGATATAAAAAAAAGAACCTTGATCCCGAAGACACACAAAGACACAACTAAGAAAGAGAACATCAGACCAATATCATCCCTCATGAACATTGATGTAAAAATACTCAATAAAATACTGGCAAATCAGATCCAAGAACGCATCAAAACAATCATTCATGATGATCAAGTACGTTTCATCCCAGTGATGCAGGGATGGTTCAACATATGAAAATCCATCATTGTAATCCACCATATAAACAAGCTGAAAAACAAAAATCACACGATCATCTTACTAGATGCTCAAAATGCCTTTGAGGAAATCCAATACCCCTTCATGATAAAGGCCTTGGAGATATCTGGGAGAACAGGAACATACCTAAACATAATAAAAGCTATATACAGTAAACCAACAGCCAACATCAAACTAAATGGACAGAAACGCAACGAAATTCCTCTAAAATCAGGAACAAGACAAGGCTGTCTACTCTCTCCATACCTTTTCAATATTGTACTTGAAGTTCTAGCCAGAGCCATACAACAACAAAAGGAGGTCAAGGGGATACAAATTGGAAAGGAAGAGGTCAAACTTTCACTATTTGCAGATGATATGATAGTTTACATAAATGAGACAAAGAATTCTACCAGGGAACTCTTACAGCTGATTAACACCTTCAGCAAAGTGGCAGGATACAAGATCAACTCAAGAAAACCAGTAGCCCTACTATATACAGATGATAAAAGGGCTGAGAAAGAAATCAGAGAAACATCACCCTTTACAATTGTGACAAACAACATAAAATACCTTGGGGTAATGCTAACCAAACAAGTGAAAGACCTATATCGCAAGAACTTTGAATCTTTAAAGAAAGAAATTAAAGAAGACACCAGGAAATTGAAAAATCTCCCATGTTCTTGGATAGGTAGGATCAATGTAGTAAAAATGGCAATCCTGCCAAAAGCCATCTACAGATTCAATGCAATCCCCATTAAAATACCAACACTATTCTTCACAGACCGTGAAAGAACAATAATCAATTTTGTATGGAAAAACAAAAGACCCAGGATAGCCAAAACAACCCTGTTCAACAAGGCAACGTCCGGAGGCATCACCATCCCTGACTTCAAGCTCTATTATAGAGCTATAGTCCTGAAAACAGCTTGATATTGGCACGAAAATAGACAGGTAGACCAATGGAATCGAATTGAAAACCCTGAGATTAACCCACATATGTATGAACATCTGATCTTTGACAAAGAAGCTAAAAATATACAATGGAATAAAGAAAGCATCTTCAACAAATGGTGCTGCCATAACTGGAGACTGGCATGTAGAAGAATGCGGATCGATCCATGTTTATCGCCATGCACAAAACTTAAGTCCAAATGGATCAAAGACCTCAACATAAATCCAGCCACACTGAACCTCTTAGAAGAGAAAGTGGGTGGTACCCTTGAATGAATTGGTACAGGAGACAGCTTCCTGAACATAACATCAGTAGCACAGACAGTGAGATCAACAATTAATAAATGGGACCTCCTGAAACTGAGAAGCTTCTGTAAGGCAAAGGACACAGTCAGCAAGACAAAAAGGCAGCCCACAGAATGGTAAAAAATATTCACTAATCCCACATCTGACAGAGGGTTGATCTCCAAAATTTACAAAGAACACAAGAAGCAAGTCTCCAAAACACCAAAGGATCCAATTAAAAAGTGGGCTACAGAACTAAATAGAGAATTTTCAATAGAGGAGTCTAAAATGGCTGAGAGGCATTTGAAAAAGTGCTCAACATCCTTAGCTATCCGGGAAATGCAAATCAAAACAACTCTGAGATACCATCTCACTCCTGTCAGAATGGCTAAAATCAAAAACACCAAAGACAATTTATGTTGGAGAGGCTGTGGTGAAAGGGGAACACCCTGAACTCTAGGGGGAGATCAAGGTGCTGCCCTGGATGAAATGACAGACTATGGACACCCCCATGGAGGGCCTCACCCTCTCTGGGGAAATGAGGGGATTTTGGGGGCGGGTGGGAGGGCATGAGAGGAGGGGAGGGAAACGGAGAGGGACCTGGAATTGACATGTGAAGCAACCTTGTTTCTAATTTAAATTTAAATTTAAAAATAAAAAATATCTTTAAAAAACAAAGAAAATCACACTGATATGTAACTGAGTTCTAATCCTTAAATACCATTCAAACTTCCGTAATTGTCTCAACAATGTCTTTATAATAAAAGACACCAGTTTCGTACTATGTGCTATACCCATTTGGTAAGTCTATCTTTCTGTACAGCTCTTCAGTTTTCATTTAGCTTTCAAAATCTCAACCCTTTTGAGTACTTTAGGCAAATGCAGTTGCTTTAGAGCATAACCCTTAATTTGGGCAATCAAATGTTTCATCATTCTAAGACTTAGGTTATGCATCCTTGGCAGAAATACCACAGAAGTTATGTTGTGTTCTCAGCGCATCCTAGTCCTTTGTTTATAAATAAACAAATATGGTGACACCTAACATAATTTGCAAACCAATTTTATCCCTGGTTCTGACAAATGTTACACACAGAATCTCTCAGTGGTATAGCTACCAGCGAAGTTACATGGAAAAACACTTACTTGTAGCATCATCACTCTAGAAGCCTGGTCCTGAGTCTACCATTATAACTTTTTCGCTGATGATTCCTACCAGCACAGCATACCAATGTGGCTTTTCTTTAAGTGTCCAGGAGCACTTTCCCACCTCTGTGCCTTTGCCCATATAGCTCCCTTGGTGCTACACAGCCATTCCATGCCTGCCAATCTTTCATGTCCCAACCTGACTTGAATTTTTTTTAGTTGGAAACTCAAATACGACATTGTCCATGAAGTTTTTCCCTACTATACCACTCCTAACTTGGAATTTTATCATTTCTTTAGCACATCATGCTTTCTATTTTAATAATAACACAATGTCTTATAAAAATTTAGGTAATAAAGTGTGAGGTCTTTGTGTCCAGCCAACGTCATCCATCTCTGTTTTGTCCCTAGTCTATCCAAACTACTATCCATAGATACCACTTAATGTGATACCATGTTGATTATGATAATATTCAACAGTGTTTACTAAGTGTGAACTAAATATTATTCTACATTGTTCAGCTCATTTTAATTTTTGTACCTGCCATATGAATTTGGTGTCCTCATTTTGATATTTTTCATAGAAAATAACTCAAAATGGTAAATAAATATACTTTATCAATGCAAAGAATCATTGAATAAATTCAGACAATATTCATAAAGATACTCAATTCTGATGCCTTCTAACCCCCATTCTTGAGAGTACTGTTTCTACTTAGGGCTTTTGAGTGGGCAAACTATAAGAAAACAATTAGAAGATGGAAGTCTGAAACTAAGGAAGTTTGAAATAGAGAAAGACAACTTATTGTAGAAATCAAAACACAAAGAGATAAATAAAGGCAAACACTTGAAACTCAGACAAATTCAAAGCATGCAAGAAAAGGAAAGAACTTTGGGGCCCTATTCTAGATCCATTTCTCCTGTTAGGATAGAATACCATGACAAAAACCAATTTAAGGTAGAATGGGCTTTATCCATCTTACAGTTACAAGTTATAGTTCATTACTATGAAGAAGTCAAGGCAGGAACCTTAAATGGCTAGTTGCCTTATATGTATAGTCAAGAGCACAGAAAAATGAACATATACATACTTCCTTACTTGGTTATACTCAGCTTGATATCCCTACCTGTACACAGTTCAGGACCTCCTGTCTAGTGAATGGTACCACCACCTACTTTTAGGCTAGATCTTCCCATATCAACTAAGTTAAGGCAACTTTCCTTCCCACAGACATGCTCAGGGCCAACATCACAAAGTAGACAATCCCTCATTGAGATTTTCCTGTGTGATTCTACTTTGTATCAAGTTGAAAATTAAAGGTAACCATCACAGGTAACCTAGATTTAAAGACTTGCCTCAGTAGCAAGAGCTACAATGGTCACGAGGAATCCTTAAAGTATATTGATCAATAGCCCACATGTCCAACTTTGGATGAGTTGTCGCTGCAGTATACTCAGACAGGAAAACCCAGACAACTGGTGACTAAGACCTGAAAATGCCAGAGGAAGTATTACTCACCTTTGTTTGCTTTAATTTTTTGATCTACAAAATTATATTTGTACCTGTAGTGTCTGTATATGTATACAAAAACATATGCATGTAATTGTTAATTGATGTTATATTAAGCTGTTCCCAGCATTTCTTCCTTTTGTCACATACAGAAACTTAGATGCAAGTGATTCATTAAACATGGTTCCTTATGCGAAGTCTTATCTCTGCACTCACAATAGCAAGTACACTATTGATTTACAGACCTTGAAAGAACAATAATCAATTTTGTATGGAAAAACAAAAGACCCAGGATAGCCAAAACAACCCTGTTCAACAAGGCAACGTCCGGAGGCATCACCATCCCTGACCTCAAGCTCTATTATAGAGCTATAGTCCTGAAAACAGCTTGGTATTGGCACAAAAATAGACAGGTAGACCAATGGAATCGAATTGAAAACCCGGGTATTAACCCACACACGTATGAACATCTGATCTTTGACAAAGAAGCTAAAAATATACAATGGAATAAAGAAAGCATCTTCAACAAATGGTGCTACCATAACTGGAGACTGGCATGTAGAAGAATGCGGATCGATCCATGTTTATCGCCATGCACAAAACTTAAGTCCAAATGGATCAAAGACCTCAACATAAATCCAGCCACACTGAACCTCTTAGAAGAGAAAGTGGGTGGTACCCTTGAATGAATTGGTACAGGAGACAGCTTCCTGAACATAACATCAGTAGCACAGACAGTGAGATCAACAATTAATAAATGGGACCTCCTGAAACTGAGAAGCTTCTGTAAGGCAAAGGACACAGTCAGCAAGACAAAAAGGCAGCCCACAGAATGGTAAAAAATATTCACTAATCCCACATCTGACAGAGGGTTGATCTCCAAAATTTACAAAGAACACAAGAAGCAAGTCTTCAAAACATCAAAGGACCCAATTAAAAAGTGGGCTGTAGAACTAAATAGAGAGTTTTCAATAGAGGAGTCTAAAATGGCTGAGAGGCACTTGAGAAAGTGCTCAACATCCTTAGCTATCCGGGAAATGCAAATCAAAACAACTCTGAGATACCATCTCACTCCTGTCAGAATGGCTAAAATCAAAAACACCAATGAAAATTTATGCTGGAGAGTATGTGGTGAAAGGGGGACACTCCTCCATTGCTGGTGGGAGTGCCAACTGGTTCAGCCACTTTGGAAATCAGTATGGAGATTCCTCAGAAAAATAGGAATAAACCTATCACAAGACCCAGCAACTCCACTCTTAGGCATATATCCCTAAAGATGCCCATTCATACAACAAAGATGTCTGTTCCACTATGTTCATAGCAGCTTTATTTTTAATAGCCAGAACTTGGAAGCAACCTAGATGTCCCTCAACCGAAGAGTGGATAGAGAAAATGTGGTACATTTACACAATGGAGTACTATTCAGCAGAAAAAAACAATGGAATCATGAGATTCGCAGGCAAATGGATGACACTAGAAGAAACCATCCTGAGTGAGGTAACCCAGTCACAAAAAGAGAAACATGGCATGTACTCTCTCATATATGGATTTTAGACATAGATCTGGGGAGTGCCAGCCTACAATCCTATGGCCAGAGGGTCTGGGAAACAGAAACCTCATTTAGTGGCTGATCGAAGAAGAGGCAGACTCACTCGTTTAAGTTCCGAGCTGAACTCAAGAAAGCCAGTAACAGAGAGGGAGGACTGATGATCAAAGGGATTAAGACTGGGCTGGTTTAACCCGCAGAAACAGCTGACCAGACAAAGGTTAACTCCTGAATCCCAGGCATCTGCCTGGGAATCTAGGATGGGACTGATCAAGACCACCTGAATCTGGGTGTCAGTGAGGAGGCCTAGGTAATCTATTGAGCCTTGGACAGCAGATCGGCACCCATCCCAAGTATACACACGGACTTTGGACTCCCATAGAACAATGTGAGGTGAACTCTCACCCTGAACTCTTGGGGAGTGGTCTAGGCCCTGCCCTATATGAAATGACAGACTATGGACACCCCCATGGAGGGCCTCACCCTCCCTGGGGGAATGAGGGGATAATGGGGGGGGTTGGGGGGAGGGCATGGGAGGAGGGAGGGAAAGGGAGAGGGACCTGGAACTGACATGTGAAGCAACCTTGTTTCTTATCTAAATTTAAACTGGAAAATAAAATTAAAAAAACAATTCGCACACAATAATCTTCAATGGTTTCAAGTATGCACTCTGTTGAGTTGATGTGTGTCTACATCTGTAAAACCATTTTCAAAATTTAGATGTAGTGAATATACCCTTTATAATATAATCTTTATCATCATATTTTTGGAATAATAAAATCACATAACTATTATACTGCTATAGAAAATACAAAATACAACCAAAAAGGGATTACTATTGACGTTCAGTTCAGCTAGAAACCTTTGTTCCTCCATTTACCAGGGATTCAGAGAACTGCAAAAAAGGTAACAGAGGGAGTCTCACACATGAAGGAAGGTGGTATATTAAAGACAATACCAAACAGGACAGTAAGTGCCCTACCTGCCTAGGGGAGTTAATATATCAGTGCAGCTCCAGGTCAGGTTCCTTAGGTGCTGGCTTCTAATGTTGTGTGGTTTTGTTTCTGTAATTTACTTGCAAATAAGCCTTATTGATCAGGAAAACATCATGGTGCAAACTGGGAAACTTTAAATCTCTTTCATTTATAAAATTTTCTTATTAAAGTAGAAGAAACTTGAACTGAGATGGATGACAAAAAAAGGTCAAAATGGAAGTAAGCCAAGATAGGGTGCTTTACTCACATGACAGTATGAAACTTTGGAAACATCTACAGGGCAGTAGGGGTTACCTAATTAGCTGGGGAACTGGAGACCGTCCAGACCTCATGTAAGTGAGACAAGCCTACTAGTTCATCTCCGCCTTGAGTCCTGATTTCACCCTGAACTTTTCCTTTGCTTTATGTGAGGTAATGATGTCCAAGACTGAAACTCCCCTAGACTTTGTAAATGTATATTTCTCCCATTCCCTTTCCATAGGAATGTGGCTTTTTGGTTAGATGTCAAAACACCATGGGGCATGGAAAACTCAGACCATCTGCCTGTCCAGTCAGAAGAAAAACAACATGAACTATCTAAAGCTCCTGCAAGAAACTTAGAATCTGTTCTGAGACGGTCCAGCTGAGAGACACATTTTAGTATTTTCTTCTGATGAGTGAATGGTGTATGATATATTAGTGACAGAATCTCTGTGATTACTAAAAATTATCAAATCTTTAATGGCATTTTAAATATAAAATATCTAAAAGACTGATATATTTCAATTTCAAAAGTATGGCAGATGTGACTGATATCAGTGCTTCTCTTAGTTACTTTTCTGTAGCTGTGACAAAACACCATGACCAAGGCAACTTACAGAAGAAAGAGTTTATTTTGGTTTATATTTCCATGGAGATAGAGTCCATGATGTTGGGGATAGCACAACAGCCAACAGCAGGCAGCAGACAACAGGCATAGTGTCCAGAGCAGCAAGCTGGGAGTTCACATATTAACCCACAAACAATAGGCAGAAAGAGTCAATTTGGAATAGCGTGAGCTTTTGAAACCTTAGACCTGCCTCCAATGAGACACTTCCTCCAGCAAGGCCACACTTTATAAACCTCCCTAGACAGTGACATCAACTAGAGACCAAGTGTTCAAACATCTGAATCTATGGGGGGGATCTCATTCAAACAACTACATTGATGAAATTATTCACCCTTTCATCCCCAGGCAGAGGTATCTTCAGCTACTCGTGCTATACTCATCACTATTTGTGTGTGGGAATATACCTTCACAAGTGTGTAGGCATGTGCATGTAGAAGCAAGAGATTAAGGTTGGGTGTCTTTATCAAGTTTTTTTTCTATACCATGTGTTTTGAAACAAAAGTATTCCACTGAATCTGGAAAACAAAGATTTAACTGGACTACCTATGTAGTAACTCCCAAGACCCTCCTATGTGTACCCCTCCAGCTCTGGCTTTTTATATGAGATGCTGGGGAACTAAAGTCAGGTGTTGAGACTCTGACTTCAGTCCCTCATGCTTCTACAGGAAGCACTCACTGCTTGGGCCATCTCTCCACTCCTTTACATTTGTCATTTATTTTGCGCATTGATTTCTTGTTCAGGTGCATAAGAAAAAAGCTAGAATCTACTCTTTAAAGTCGTTCTAAAACCCAAGTGAAACCATATAATAAAATATTTGCCTAATGTCTAATACCTAGCAAGTTCTCAGTAACAGAGTACCTTATTCATCTGTCATACATCTGGACCTGCATATTTCAAGTGAGAAAATTTCATAAAGGATGATCATCCAATGGAATTCTTAGACCAGAAGTGTTTCAAATTTCTTTTATTAGATTTTTACATTTTTATTGCCATGTAATGATATTTATTGGGGTTGCAACTCAAGTCTAAGCATGACATTTATGTTTTATGTATACCATGCACATATAAACTAAAAGCAATTATATACAAATTTTTAATGCACTTGCATTTTAACCTTATCAAATCAGGCATGGAATGTCCATTTTTACAACATAGATCTTTAGATTTTGAAGTATTTCATCCTTCTGGAAGCACAGTTCTGTTAGATGTAAGCAATCCTAAGCTTATATATTACTAAATTCATGGAAACTAAATAACTGGGATGATCTCCAAAACAGCTAAAACACCAACAGAAGCGCTGTTCATAACACAACCAAAAGTACTCTCTTCCACCTCTGCATAGGAATAAAACCATTCAGCAGACACTGCATGAATGTCAAGTGACTTCCAAAATGTCTTCTGACTACATTGGTCTTTGAACAAAGCATTGGATGTATTTCTAGATCATTGGCATCTGGTGTAGGAAAAAAAGGTAATCACAGGAACCCCCAAAATGTCCTATGTTGAGTTGGTGCATGTCTTGTCACTTTGGAAAAGTTTTCAGTGGGGCTGTTGAAGTGGCTCAGTGAGTATAGGTGCGTGCCTCCAAACCTGACAACCTGGCCCAGATGTCCAGAACCTACACAGTGGAAGGAGAAAACTAACTCTTCAAGGTGTCCTCTGAATTCCACATGACCTCACATATGCAAACACACATACAGAGACAGGAATATATAAATAAATATAAAAAGGAAAAGAAATGTATTCAATATAGTTCAGGAAGCTCTCCTATAATCTCTTAGTACTTCCCAGTCATTGCAGAAAGAGAATAGTGAATATATCATCACATTAGTTCAATGGCGCTTTCTCACACCCTACTTCGACCAAAATAAAGTGGTATTTCAAGAATCTCTGTGAGACAGCTTAGAGAGAAGCTTTTGTCATGGAACCATATTTTTGTACACTGTAAAGATATGACTTTGCAAAGGCACCTTATGATTGGTTTAATAAAGAGCTGAATGGCATGAAGAGGTTAGGCAGGACCTCCAGGAAAAGTGAAAGAAGGAGGAGGAGGAGAGGAGAGATGAATCTAGGCACGAGAGATATACCAGTGGAGTTGAAGAGGAAGCAGTACAAAGAGGAGAGGTAAAATCCACAAGCCATGTGGCAGCACATAGGTTGATTTAAATTATAAGAGCTAATTGGAAGCAAGTTCAAGATAAGGCCAGGCTTTCATAATTAATAATAATAGCTCTCTGTGTTATGATTTGGGGGCTGGTGGTCTAAGAAAGCCTGCTATGAATCTTAGCTTTCCACTGTGCAAGGCCTCTTTGCTACTTTTCAGTAAGAACATCATATTGGAAAATGAATGCATTTTATGTACCAGTTGAGAACTCATGAGGCATGCCACTATGTTTCACCAGTCCTGCCAATTATCACTGATGACCTATCCCATCACTGTCCAGTTAGGTCAGGCCCATGTGTTTTCCAAGTCAATACAAAATATATGTTGAATCTGACATTCTTTTTCATTTATAAAGAAAATTCCTTGAAGCAAGTAGGTTTTAGTTGGAATTCATATAACTTATTTAGTTCTACATGCGAAACATTAGCTTTGTTGACAGGATTCACACATCAGAAGGTGTCAGCTGTGGTGCTCAAATAATGAATCCCAAGTGTCTAGGAAAGTGCAGATTACAAATGGAGTTTATGAAATAAATTGAAGTTCTTTGTGACTTTGTAGATTATCACAACTGACCTTTTTAAAATACAGTTCATTTTAATTAGAAGCAATCGTATTTTATACATCAAACCCAGTTCCTTCTTCCTCTTGTCCTCCCATGCCTTGCACTGAACCCCACCCGACCCATCCTCCATTCACTCCACAGGGAGGGTGAGGCCTTCCATGGGAGATCATCAAAGTCTGTCACATCATTTGGTACAGGGCCTAGGCCTTCCTCCATGTATCTAGGCTGAGAGAGTATCCCTCTATGTGGAAGGGGCTCCAAAAGTCCATTTGCACACTAGGGCTAAATACTGTTTCACTACCAGAGGCCCCATAGATTGTCCAGGCCCCCCAACTGACACCCACATTCAAGGGTGTGGTTCAGTCCTATGCTGGTTCCCCAGCTGTCAGTCTGGAGTCCATGAGCTCCCACTTGTTCATGTCAGCTATTTCTGTGAGTTCCCCCAGCATGGACAATTGACCTTTTTAAAGTTTATTTTTACTTTCTTGTGTGCATGCATGCGGGCATGTTTGCATGCGTGCATGTGTGCGTGCGTGTGCGTGTGTGTGTGCATGCACGCATGTGCCATATACATCATGAAGATGTCGGGGGACAGGTTATGGGGGCAGTTCTCTCCTTCCACCATGTGGGTTCTAGGAACTGAATTCATCATGCAGTTTGGGCACAAACCTGCTGAGCTGCCTCACCGACCCTCACAAATGACTTATTTTTTATTTCCAGTTACACTATTTCAAAGTTAGACTCATTTGTTCCATAAAACCGACTGACAGGGAATTACCTCTGAGATCGAAGAAGGTTCACAATCAGGTGTGACTTTTTAATAAGTGGCCAAAATTGGGTTAAAATTGTGAAATGGAAATATAATCAAGAAAGTGCATAAAACACAAAATGCAAAGCTTGGAGTGTCTTTCAAAGGAAGTCTGAAGCTGGGCAGTTTCTTTGGTTCTCTAAGCCTGGAGTAAGTTGTGTGGAATTCTTTCACTTTGTAAGGCCTTGTATCTCAAAATAAAGCTTCTCCGAATAGGGAGAGCACCAAGCTACTCTGGCCCTGCAGGAGCTTTAGCGTTTACTGTGCTTCAGCTGACTGCCTCACATTCAGTGGGAGCTCTGACCCGTGATTCCTCCTATTCAAATGCTGAAATGGAAGAAGATAACTTAAAACCAAGAGTTTGTCTCATGCATTTGGTATTACAAACTATGGTATAGTAGGGTGAAGATAGGGATTTTCTAAAATAAAATTAATTATTTTAAATATTCCATTTCATGGAGCACACTATGATTGTTATAGATTGGCACTTTGGATAAAATGATCTATGTTTCCCAAGCTGGGACCAAACATACCAATGTAAGCAAGCCACCTGCCTCACACTTTTTCAAGTGTTGGGGACTAAGCTATGTGTCACTCCTGACCACAGTGAGTTTCTTAGAAAGCAACTTAGTGAGATGTGAGAAGTTACTGAATTTGTCAAAGTCCTTGTTTTATATATAATCAATTTCATTTTTAACAGCTGGTTAATATTCCATGTTGTAAACATAGTATATTTTCTTTATCCATTCATCTGTTTATTTTCTTTATCTATTCATCAGTTGATGGACATCTAGGCTATTTCCATTTCCTGGCTACTGTGACTAGAGCTGCAGTGAACATGGATGAGCATCTACCTTTGTGGTAGCAGGATTATATTTTTGAAAAACAGCTACACTGACTTCCATAGTGGCTGAACCAGACTGCACTCCTACCAGCACTGAATAAATGTTCACCTTTTCCTACATTCATTTGTTGTCATTTGCTTTTGTTTTATTGTTCTTTTTGTTTTATTGTTTCTCATAGCCATTCTGACAGGGGAGGCAAAATTTCAAAGTACTTTTATTTTGTGTGTCCATAAAAGCTAAAGATGTTGAAAATTTAGAGTTTCTTAGCTATTTTTATTTCTCCTTTTGAGACTTTCTGTGTAACAGCAATTTTTAGTTAGGTTGTTGTCTTCTTGGTGTTTATGGTCGCTTGTTGTTGCTATCTGTTTATTCTAAACAATAGGCCTCCATTAGATGAAAAGCTGGTAAAGATTTTTCCCATTCAAAGGATGCCTCTTTGCTCCAATGAGAGTGTCCTATGCTCTGAGAAGCTTTCCAGTTTCATGGAGTCCCATTTGTTAAATGTCAGTCTTAATGCCTGTGCTATTGGTGTCATATTCAGAAAATCCTTTCCTATGCCTATAAGCTCAAGCATATCCGAAGCTTTCTCTTCTACTAGATTCAGGGTATCAGGTTTTATGTTGAGGTGCTTGATCTACTCCAGTAGCATAGAGTTGATATTTGTTCAAGTTGAGAATCTAGTTTAATTATTCTACATGCAGCCAACCAATCTAATTTGAGCAGCACCATTTCTTGAAGATGTCATCTTTTCTCCAGTGTGTACTGATGGCCTCTTTGTCAAAAATCAGGTGACTACAGGAGTGTTGGCTTGCATATGGGTCCTCAATTCTATTCCATTGTTCAATGAGTCTGTGTTTATGCTAGTACCATGCTGTTTTTATTACTGTATCTCTCTGGTATAACTTAAAATCTGGAATGGTGGCCAGGCATTGGTAATGCTCGCCTTTAATCCCAGCACTCAGGAGGCAAAAGTATGTGGATCTCTGTGATTTCGAGACTAGAGTGGTCTACAAAGCATGAAGTGCAAGCAAGGGACTTCTTAAAAATGAAATAAATGACAAAGACATCTGGCTGCATGCATATCACTCAAGGCTCATTATGAAAAAAGTGAAGGAGACACTGTAAGATCCCGGGGCAGTAGATGATTATAGCAAAGCAGTGTTTTACAGACAGTTGCACATATGCACTAACAGTGGCTGTAACTTTATGCACAAGACCCACAGAAGATAAATAGAGACAAAAAATCATTGTGGAGAAGAAAAGAAGTTAGGAAATCCTGCCTTAAATGAGGAGCTATTTGCAGTTATTGGTTGCTGAGAAAGAAGAGTCGCTTTTTTCATGAATGCAGGCCCTACACCTATGCACATACTGGCAGACCTAAGTGGACTCCATGGAGTAACAAGAAAGCAACAAAGGAAGGAAGGAAAGAAAGAGGGAGAAAGCAAGGAAGGAAAGAAGGAAGGATGGAGAAGAAAAATAAAGAACACTAAACTAGGAAGGAATAGTGGCAGTGGAGAATTGGAGGGGGTAGACTTGAGTAAAGCACATTAAATAAATTTATGGAATTCTCAATCAGTAAAAAGAAGAAAACAGAAGTAAATGATCAAACTGAGGCACAAAAAATTGCCTCTGACTCAACCTTCAGTGAGCCATTATAGGGTTTGAGGAGAGATCTGGCACTAGTGAGATTTTCAGAGATCTACAGGGATGACACTAACTGACAATCTAAGCAACAGTTGAGAGGCTACCTTAAATGCCCTTCCCCAATAATGAGATTGATGATTACCCTATATGCCATCCTAGAGACTTCACCCAGTGGCTGATGGAAGCAGAGGCAAACACCCACAGCTAAACACTGAACTCCTGGAATCCAGTTGCTGAGAAGGAGGAGTGATGAACAAAGGGGTCAAGACTAGACTGGTGAGACCCACAGAAACAGCTGATCTGAACAAGGGGGAGCTCGTGGACCCCAGACTGATGACTGAGAGGCCAGCACGGGACTGATCCAGACCCCCTGAACGTGGGTGTCAGTGAGGAGGCCTCGGCAAACTATGGAGCCTTGGGTAGTATTTATTCCATGTGGAGGGAGCCCATTCCACGTGGAGGGATGCTGTCTCCACCTGGATATATGAGGAAGGGTCTTGGCCCTACTCCTGATGATATGACACACTTTGGAGATTTCCCCCATGAAGGGCCTCACCCTTCCTTGGGAGTTGTCTGGGCTTGGGGAGGAGGGGAGGGAGAGGTAGCTGGGATTGACTTGTGAAGCAACCTTGTTTCTAAGTTTTTTTTAAAAAAGGGAAAAAACATTGTCTCTCACAATTTAGAGAGAGAGAGAGAGAGAGAGAGAGAGAGAGTGTAGGTATAGGTGTGCATTCATATATTCAATAATGTCTGTCTTGACACTTACATTAATACATAGATTGATTTTCTGAAAAATCAACTTCTTACCTAAGCAGTCTGTCTACTAGGTGAAGAACTTACTAAAATATGTGTCACATGTCTTCAGCCAGTATTTTTAAAGTCCTGAATCTGATTTTATTAATTTATGTTTGCTAATATCAACAGTGTTGGATTGATTAGTAAGTTCAGTTAAACAGTCAGGTGGCAATTTCTTTCTTTTTTTCTTTTTTCTTTTTTTGGTTTTTCAAGACAGGGTTTCTCTGTATTGCTTTGGAGCCTGTCCTGGAACTGGTTCTGTAGACTAGGCTGACTTCAAACTCACAGAGATCCACCTGCCTCTGCCTCCTGAGCGCTGGGATTAAAGCTGTGCACCACCAATGCCCGCTGGCAATTTCTTTTATGACAATTGCAAAGCATAAATAGATTAGAAACTGTATCTCTGCTGGCACAGTCTTAGCAACTCCAAGACTGAATTACTATACCAGGGGTATGCTTTAAACCACCATTCCTGAAGAATACCCATCTCCTTAGAGCACTTCTGCTGTCTAGCCACAGCTCTGTTTTCATCTCCTCTCTTGAGCCAACATCACCAAGAAACAAATTTTGAGCTGGAAACTGAAAACAGGTGTTTTCATGGCTATACTTTAACAACAGTGTACGGGAATGGGGAATGTGGGAGTTGTCAGAGATAAATTTTACTGACATGCAGTTACCGTATGCAGGCCTTCTCCAGTTCTGTAGGTAGAACTGCAAGAACAAAGATGAACTTGAGTCATCTAGAATCAAAAAAGGGTGTCTAGGTTCTATTTAGCATATTAGTTGTGGCCTGCCTCTGAATGGCACATGTAACCTGTGTCTGATAGTGATTCCCACACACAACTCAGCCTGGATCCAACACTACGTAGTTGACAGAATGAACACTGCACTTCTCAACTCTACCTTTTCCCATTAATCACCCTCTCTGTATACCTCTTCCATAAAAAGTCTCCTCTGCATCCTTCCTATATAATGAGAAATGCCTTGAAAGCAAATCTATAATTTTCTCTCTTCCCCATAAAACTCCCATTTACCTGTTAGAGCATTGGTGAGGGAGTGGTTAGCTTGAGTCACTGTTGAGTGTATGGTTGATAGACAAAATGAATCGTCCTTCAGTGTGTTTGAAGTTTCTTTTCATTTTTTAAGGAGCACTCCTCTGTTGTTCGATTATATAAAGATGAAAAGACAAAGGGGAGTCAACAAAAGAAATGAATCATTTGAATAGCATGATTGCCATTCTGCAGTGTTCTGAAAAATCCAATATTGTTACTTAAATCAGATTTGTTTTTCTTCTTCAAAAAAAAGTCTTGACCTTTACCAGTGGCCACATAAGTAGAAGGTCAGACAAACCAAAACAAGAAAAAAAGTCTCATCTCATTCTGTCTCCATTTGTACTTGAGTCTCCCCTTTGTTTCCATCAATTCTGAGTCTAACATTACTTTCACTGAGAATGTGTTTATGATGCCATGTCTATGTGAAACTCAAAATAAGTATGTAAAAATAAAAATCACATTAATTCAGCTGGCTAAAGTGGTATATATTTTATTCTTGGTTGCAAAAAATGTGAGTGTTTAGACAGGCTTAAGTTTAGAGGCGTGAACATTTAAGTTATGCAGAAGTTTTGACGAACCAAATTTTATAAATGTCTTTAAATATGTCTAATTTCTTATGTTGCAAATTATAGCTTATCAAACTAACACAACAAAGTTCGAGTGTAATATTCTTGGTCTGCCCTTCTGTGTTTTAAGAACAGGGTATCACCGACATTTGTCCAAGCAGCATAAATAAACTATAAATTATCCACCCAAATTTTCTCATCCTCAAAATTCCAAATGTTATGTCAGCCATCTACAAGAGAATAAATGCAAGATGAAGGGTTAACTCATCACAGATTTAGATTATCAAGAGAGATCCTGAAGAAGAAAAAGTACACAATTATAGCATCAGCCTCTGTGTCATGATACCAGCAGAAGTAGTTAACTAGCGGTTTAGCAGTTACACAGTCAGCTTTAACTGAAGCACTCTGTAAATCTTAAACTTTATCCATTAGGCTGTAGTTCTTTTCTAAAGAAAAGTGGTTCTTGTGAAATAAAACATTCTCACGTTCAAAACATCTGTATTTTGCAAAACAATTGGCTGCTGAATACTCTAAAACACCTGATAGCTGTAGAAATATAACTTGTGGATGAGATACAACTGTGAAGAGTTGTTATCAAAACCTGTCAATACATTGCTTCTACATTTTTGCTTTCATATATTTCAGGAAAAGATATCTATGTTTGCTTCATTATATAGCACCATTGAGGGATGAATGAGAAGAAAAGGCAGAGTTGTGTTGTTGGAGGTCATGATAACTTTCTGCTTTGGCGTTAACTAACACCCAGTAGCATACTCTGTAACTCCTCTTTCCCAGAAGAGCCTGTTTGCTCAGGGTCTTTTTTTTTTTTTGGCCTTTCTGTAGCATGGCCTCCTGTGTCAAGGCTTCTGGGAAATGATAGTCTACAAAGGATAAGAGAGAGTAACTGTGACGTTTTAGGCTTGCCTTGGGGAAGAGGAGTGCCTCTTTTAGGGTGCATGTTGGAGAAAGGGAATTCTGCATCCCATGACTGACTTAGTTACTTTCATTTATTGTTTTCTCATTTTTTCTCCAGTAACCATAAGCTCTTCTGAAGTTGCATCATCAGCTTCTGCTTTTTCAGTCCAGCAATTTGGATAGAGAAGATGTACAGGAAGGAAAGGGCAAGGACTATAGTTTGAGCACTCCTGGTTCTAGGATGAGGGAAGAGGCGTGTCTCTTGCGGTGTCTCTGGCCAAAAATCAACATCAGCTAGTTGTTGTTACTTACTATCTTGGAGCTAGCAGGCTTTCAGCCCAGCATTTGATTTCTGAGTCTTATAAATAAACAGAATGATAAAGATTCAATTTAAACCTACATATGGCAGCTGTGGCATAAACAGGGCCACAGAATCTGAAGCCCCCCCCCCAGGCTGCAGCCTGAGTGGCCTGGTGGGGCACTGGCTGTGGGACCATGGGGCAGCAGGTGATAATTAAAGTATCAGTAGATTCATGGGCAGTGACTAAGCCGACAGAAAAACATCACCTCTACCTTCATCTTTTTTTTTTTTTTTTGGTTTTTCGAGACATGTTTTCTCTGTATTGTTTTGGAGGCTGTTCTGGAACTCACTCCATAGACCAGGCTGGTCTCAAACTCACAGAGATCTGCTTGCCTCTGCCTCCCGAGTGGGCCACCAACACCAGCTCTGTGTCTTAAAGTCTGCTGTCTACTCTTAGCACTCAAACCCATGACATTCATTACTTAATGTCTAAAGCTTACTTTTTAATAGTTTTCTCATATTTAGAAGTGGGACAAGGTAATGCTTAGTGCTCAGTGTGTATTTGCTACTATCATTTTTTAAAAATCTGCAATGACAGAGTGGCCAGGACAGAGCTCCACATGGGTAGAATTTTACAAGCAACACATTTAAATATACCTACCCACAGTATGAAGCTAAAGCCCTTCACATCTTCTCTGGAACAGTAATCATCCTTCACTTACAACTCACTGTATTACATGCTATTCTCTGTCTGTGCATGGTTTCTTTTATTTCTTTGACAGAGAAAGTTGGTGTTTGTTTGATAACTCTCTTAATTTGCTTTCTGTAACTCATTCCTATCACTAAACATACATCCTGCCTCTCTCACTCTCACTTTCTTTAAGTCTTAGCTTAGATATAATTTCCTCTTAAAAGTTTTTCATTGCCCATTATGTTCTAATGAGATTCCTTTCTAGGCACTCATATAGGACCCATCATTGTACAGTGTCTGGTCACTTGTCTATGCCTTAGTATTTTTTAATCTCCCATAAGACAACACATTTATTGAGGCCTTATTTAGTATTTAATGCCATGGTCTGTCCCATAATCTGATCAAACTATAAATAAATATTGTATTGCTTTACCACTACAAGCGTACAACGTAGCTTCTCTTGTAAGCTATCCTTGAAACTCATTTAAACCTGATTCTGTCATAGGAATGTCTAGCATAGGAGTATATGCCAGTCTCTATTTCCCTGAGAAAGGCATTTATTCATCTAAGGGGGATAGAAAAATTAAACTGTGCAAGGTCTTCAAGCCTATTTGTAGCCCTGATTATTTTTAACTATTACAAATTTGTGCCTATTTCACTCTCCCAAATTGTTTGATTCTTACCAGTTCAAGGCAGTGTCAGCTCCAGACTACCGTATCATTCTCAGAGACAACAATCAAAAAGGATTGACAAGTAAAAAAATACAAAGGAATGAAGCCAAATCTTTTCATTTGTCATAAAATTTTTCCAGCCAGGGTTGGTCAATAGCTTGGCACTTCACATGGCCTTGTATTCCCTGATACCTTGTTGGAACATGAGCTAAATAATGACTAAGGGAAAAGTGCCAGCCACAAAGTTGCCAAAAGACACAATTATCGTCAAGCTTGGTGCTTTGGAGAAAGCAGATCCAATTCTGCCCAATTCTATTGTATTTGTCATCATATATATATATATACATATATATATGTATATGTATACATATATATATGTATATATATACATATATATATGTAAAGCAACTTAATAAATAGGTTGTCCTTCCAGAAACTGACTTATCTTGCCAGAGTATTGACATCTTAGAACCAGAACTACTATGAAAAGCTTTGGAAAATCAATGGGAATATCCTATATGTCATAAGCTCCTAAAGTTTGGGGGTCTTAATCAAATTAGAAAGCACCAGGAAAAGGTGTCACCAAAACTAATAAAATCAGAAAGCACTAGGCAAGGGTGTCACTGATAGATCTTGTTTGTAAAATTGTAATGAAGCGTAAATATGAAGAAACAAGCATGGTAAATTTGTCGCTGTTTTACCACAGCAATAAAACTGCCTAATCAGACACTATTGTTTGAGACCGTGTCCTGCTTTGGGGTGAAGTGATCTAAATTGTGGGTCCTCTAATGGACTGGAATTGATCAAATATCATCTATTTAGACAGATTTTCCGTTGAGTTGCATGCGAGCCAATTGTGAAGGATACAAACTCATGAACTGATGTGTTTTGTTGGACCTGGCACCAAGAAAAACATATATAATGCATTTATATTAGAATCATATGTGTGCTAGATACTTAGCAAAATGTTGGCATGGATAAATGGCTATCTATGTTTATGTTTACTTTTTATTTGTTTTGGAGACAGGGTCCTGCTATGCTGCTCCGGATGGTTAGAACCTACTAAGTAGACCAATCTGGCTTTGATCTCAGACATCTGCCTGCCTCTGCCTCCCCTAAGTAGTGGGATAAAAGTTGTGTGTCACTAAGCCTGAATTTTTTCCATGCCAAATAAGGAAATAACTAGATTGTATATTAGTTGTCCTTTTGGGAAGGGGAGAGACAGATGCTGAACAAAATAGAATTAGGAGTGCAACTGTTTCCTGTGTGTAATATATGTGAGTGATACACAGATGAAGGAGTAGAAATTTGTATACCAAACTTTTCAGACAATGGTGCCCATGACAGGAAAAGGACAAGAATATAGTTTTGGAGAAATGAGCATCATATTGTGGTTCATATTTCAAAAATCCCATTGAACCCATTAGAGAGATGCAGAGCAAAATTCTCCCATGATGAAATCCAGTGATGATGGGAAATGGCTAAACCCCAATACTCCTGTCAAGTTATCATTGGCTAACAAATATCCATAAGAAGTGTGGGGATCACAGACCCTGGCCAGAAACCCACTCCTCCATCAGCCTGGGAGCAGGCAGCTGCCAGACAATGTTTACTGAAAACAATTCAGTGCCATAAATTCCTGATAAGGGCTTGATAAGGGCTCAGTCACTGAAACACCCTGACTTTGATCTTCTGGATGGCTAGCTACTTTTTTCTGCTCCCTGCTGTTTTTCCGATTCTGGTGCCAGAGATTTTTTTTTATTTTATTTTCCAGTTTAAATTTAGATAAGAAACAAGGTTGCTTCATAAGTCAGTTCCAGGTCCCTCTCCCATTCCCTCCCTTCCTCCCGTGCCCTCCCCCCCCCCCCGTTATCCCCTCATTTCTCCAGGGAGGGTGAGGCCCTCCATGGGGGTGTCCATAGTCTGTCATTTCATATAGGGCAGGGCCTAGACCATTCCCCAAGAGTTCAGGGTGAGAGTGCGCCTCACATTGTTCTATGGGAGTCCAAAGTCCGTGTGTATACTTGGGATGGGTACTGATCTGCTGCCCAAGGCTCAATAGATTCCCTAGGCCTCCTCACTGACACCCAGATTCAGGGGGTCTTGATCAGTCCCATGCTGGCTTCCCAGGTAATGCCTGGGATTCAAGAGTTAACCTTTGTCTGGTCAGCTGTTTCTGGGGGTTAAACCAGCCCAGTCTTAATCCCTTTGATCATCAGTCCTCCCTCTCTGTTACTGGCTTTCTTGAGTTCAGCTCAGTACTTAACCAAGGGAGTCTGCCTCTTCTTCGATCAGCCACTAAATGAAGTTTCTGTTTCCCAGACTCTCTGGCCATAGGATTGTAGGCTGGCACTCCCCAGATCTATGTCTAAAATCCATATATGAGAGAGTACATGCCATGTTTCTCTTTTTGTGACTGGGTTACCTCACTCAGGATGGTTTCTTCTAGTGTCATCCATTTGCCTGCGAATCTCATGATTCCATTATTTTTTTCTGCTGAATAGTACTCCATTGTGTAGATGTACCACATTTTCTCTATCCACTCTTCAGGTGAGGGACATCTAGGTTGCTTCCACGTTCTGGCAATTACAAATAAAGCTGCTATGAACATAGTGGAACAGACATCTTTGTTGTATGAATGGGCATCTTTTGGATATATGCCTAAGAGTGGAGTTGCTGGGTCTTGTGGTAGGTTTATTCCCATTTTTCTGAGGAATCTCCACACTGATTTCCAAAGTGGCTGAACCAGTTGGCACTCCCACCAGCAATGGAGGAGTGTCCCCCTTTCACCACATCCTCTCCAGCATAAATTGTCAGTGGTGTTTTTGATTTTAGCCATTCTGACAGGGGTGAGATGGTATCTGAGAGTTGTTTTGATTTGCATTTCCCGGATGGCTAAGGATGTTGAGCACTTTCTCAAGTGCCTCTCAGCCATTTTAGACTCCTCTATTGAAAACTCTCTATTTAGTTCTGCAGCCCACTTTTTAATAGGGTCCTTTGGTGTTTTGGAGACTTGCTTCTTGAGTTCTTTGTAAATTTTGGAGATCAACCCTCTGTCAGATGTGGAATTAGTGAATATTTTTTCCCATTCTGTGGGCTGCCTTTTTGTCTTGCTGACTGTGTCCTTTGCCTTACAGAAGCTTCTCAGTTTCAGTAGGTCCCATTTATTAATTGTTGATCTTACTGCCTGTGCTACTGGTGTTATGTTCAGGAAGCTGTCTCCTGTACCAATTCGTTCAAGGGTACCACCCACTTTCTCTTCTAAGAGGTTCAGTGTGGCTGGATTTATGTTGAGGTCTTTGATCCATTTGGACTTAAGTTTTGTGCATGGCGATAGACATGGGTCGATCTGCATTCTTCTACATGCCAGTCTCCAATTATGCCAGCACCATTTGTTGAAGATGCTTTCTTTATTCCATTGTATATTTTTAGCTTCTTTGTCAAAGATCAGATGTTCGTACGTGTGTGGGTTAATACCCGGATTTTCAATTCGAGATTTTAACCACCAGCCAGGAGGAAGGAGAGGTCTGTTGGAGATTTGTATATGTATGGATGGCAGAAGTTTTTCTGAAGGGAAGTGTTTTTGCTTGGGAAGTTCTCCTAAGCCGATTTGGGGAGCATAAAGTTTTCTTAACACAACTGACTGGTCTCTGTGTCATCAATCCCGACCACCTCGCCACATTCTTGGATATAGGCTGCGCAGGAGGCGTGGCAAGAAGTATGCACAAAGTAGAAGGTAAAGGTACTGATAGATGGAGAGTGTCAGATAAGCATACTCTATACCTTGAGAGAGCCAAGCAGCACACCACAAAGAAAGTGGTACTATATTATATTCTTCTGTGAAGGCACAACAACCTGCTGTCATCAACAAACTAAGCCTAATATTATTTATGTTACTTCTCAGATTGAAACCTACATGAAAGGAATGGGTGCCTTGGAAGAGTCTCATATCGGACAAAAGGAACCAATGCTTAGTCACAGGCTTTAGGCTGCAGTTGAACAGTGAATTATTTCCTCAAAGAAAATATAAATGTGTCACATAACTAGCTAAAGTTGACTATTTAGGGTATCAGCTTTCAATGGGAATTTTAATGGGAAATGTCTTATTATTCAATGTTTTAGATGATTTTAATAAAAAATTTAAATGAGCAAACCCTGCTTGTTTGTGAGGGAAATGACAAACTGGCAGAATCAACAGTTTAAGAACTCAGGGGTCTTTTCTAGCACTGTGCACCCGTGGTACAGTTACAGACTCACATTCGGGCAAATATCCATATGCATAAATTAAAAGGATAAAATGGAGACAAAAATAAAAATAACAATAAATCCCGAAAAATAACCAGTCACTGGGAATGTTCAGTCCTAGATATGACATCTATGCCACCACTAGCATCCCCACAACGCTAGGACTATCATGGAAGACGGTGTATAACAAATATGAGCTATGAAGAATGGGAAGTACTGTGGAACCCTGTCCTCCCAATGACTAATGATCTTGAAGGACTTGTACACTGAGAACTATGAAACATTAAAGAAGGAAAGTAAAGAAGATATAAATGATACAAATGACTAATTTGGTTTCCCACAGACAAACCAGTCATGAGGCTATAGGCTAGGGAGAGTTAGTTTTCTTCAGAGATGTGGCCCTTGTCCTTTGCCTATGATTCAGCAACTTGCCCTCCACCCATGCACATAGAGGCAACACTAACTAAAACAAAGGGGGAAAATGAGGACATCAGGTTGGGCGAGGTCATGTTGGTGGGGTTCTGGAAGGAGTTGGAGGAAGATGTGGGGATATTATCACCATACATTGCATATATATATAAAATCCTCAAAGGAAAATATACAACGAATAATCATAGTATTGGGAATATTTAAAAATCTGTCATAAATACTAGACTGTATTCTTGTTAGAAAGGAATTTGCCTAAAGACAGGTATGTGTGCATGTGTATGCAAATGCAGCAGAAACACAAATTATTTCTGAAAACACAAGGATCATTAGTCATCAAGAAAATGCAAAAAGACCCTGAAAGTCAAAGCTTCTCTTGATAATCTCTAGAGTGGTGCTTCTTCTCCGATCTCAGTAGGCTGTCAATAATAATAATAAATGGAAAATAACAAGTATCAAGGAGGATGTGGAGAAATTGAAACCCACATACACTCTAGTGAGAATGTCAAATGGCACAGCAGACACTGTGGAAAATGGTTTGGCAGTTCTTCAAAAACTGAAATATACAGCTACCATATCATCAAGCAATTCCAGTATCCCATTCCTATGAAAGTCATAAACATCTATTCATCCCCAAACATGTACAAATATATGCATAACAATTTTATATGAACAGAGGAGTACAAGGTACTTATAAAATTATTTGTTGTGTTTCTCTCCTTTGGGAACATAACTTTTATAAACATCTCTCTGTCTAATTTCTTCTGCTTATTATTTCCTTTCAATACAAGGCTGCTTGATTTTTTTTCAGGCATAGTGATTCGAATTAATTTAGCAGCAAAGGCATATGTCAATCATCAGAGTCTCACGGTGACAGTAAAGACACTGAGACTGGAATTCTCAAAACAACCATGACTCTTGACCTTTGCTGTGATCATTTCATCTGATGCCAGGAAAAAAGCAGGTCTGCCTTAGTTTTTGTGTCTGCACACGCACTTGCTGATGCTGCTTGCCTGCGAGGAATTTCACTGATGTCACTTGCAGTCTCCTATGGCCCCTTCTCCTTTATTCAGGAGAACACAGTAAATATTCTAGCATTGGGGTTTTGAAATAAGGACTCATGTTTATGTCATTTCAGGTAAGATATGAGCAGGAACATAAAATGAAGAAGTAATCTGGGAAAGATGAATCAGAATGGAAATAAATGGCAATGGATGTACCCCAATCAAAGACACTCTTTTCTCATGGTACAGAGTTAAAATTGGGTTACCTAAAATAGAAGAGCATTGTGTGTTAGACATGAAATATAGCCTCCTAAGTGCTAACACTGATACATACTTTAAAGCCTGGAGTGATAGTTTCATGATTATGATACAAACTTAGGGAGCAAGACTTGGCATCTGTTTTCAGCCCCAACTTGATGAGTAGACAGAAAAGAATCACCACTAATGATGACTCTCTGTTTCCATTTAACTTTTAGAAATGCCCACTTTCTTGGTTTTCATGCCCAATGGGACAAATTTTTCCTTTTCTTTTCAACCTCTGAATATCGAATGCCTCAAGGCACTTGGTGTTACTCCGAACTTTTCCTCTCTATCTGACATTCTCTTTATAGGTTAGGCAGTCAATTTAAATGATTTCATGATACCTAGACAGCATACAATGCATTACTTAATAACGTACAAATTTAGGTCTTTAAATTGAACTAGGTGTGCCCCATATCTTCAACTTCCTTTTTGTATATTTTATTAAGCATCTACATTTTCTTTTTTCATGAAAATATATGTTGGTTTGCATCCTACTGAAATCCTGCCTCTGCCCTTATCTCAAAAAATCATTGAAAGACACCATTATCTACCTGGTTCCTGAATCAAAAGAAATCTGGACTCCTTTTCCTTTTTTCTGTAGCCCTTGCTATGTCTATCATTCCTCATGAGTCTACCTCCCAAACACAGCTTAATCTCTCCTCTAGTTACTTGCCTATTCTAAGCTTCTGTCATCTCTCACTTGAATTATCTAGCAACCAGTTTTCTCCCCCACATGCCATTCTTTACCCAAAAGACAGGGTCTACCTCTTAAAATGCATATTCAATTGCATGTTCATTTGGTTAGGATCCATCAGACCTATCCCTCCACACTAAGTTCAAAGGGCCTTATATCACCCAACAAAGTGACATCATCACTATTTGTCCCTGTGACATAGCGCTGCAACTTAAATTTGAAATGTTCCCCATGGGATCATGATTTGAGCACTTGGTACCCAGCTGTAGTTGTTTGTTTGTTTGTTTGTTTATGTGTTTTTCTATAGGTATGAGTATGTCAATGCCACAGCAAACACATAAAGGTCATAAAAGAACTTTCCAGAGTCAATTCTCTTTCCTTCTAGTTTGACATGTGTTCCAGGGGTCCAACTCATTTGATCATGCTTAACAGTAAGTGACTTGACCCCCTGAGCTGTCCTGTTCACTCTGGACCACTATCTTGTAGATTATAGAGCACTCTGGTGGTGGGCCTAACTGAAGGAAGTAGTTTTTGGAGATAATACACTCTTTGGGTTCTAGCCTAAGTTCTCTTCTTCTTTATCATGTACCACGGGGCTGAAATGTCTCCAAGGCCATAAGCTAAAATAAACCCTCTATGCTTGGTCTGTTTCTCATGGGTCTCCCGGTTATGATGGTGCAAAAGTAGGTGATGGTAGTACTGTTTCCTCATTCACCATCCCCTAGCCAGACTGGACTCTTATTCCCATAAAGGACAGAGCTCTCTCTGATCTAAGGCTTTGGATTTTGCTCTTTTCTTTGCCTGGAGGACACTGTAGGTATGGATCTGTTTCTGTAAATAAGGTTTAATTATTTACAGTCATGGTCTTTGGTTTGCTGCTGACTGTGGCTACTTTCATTCTCTAATGGCAGAGCTGAGTTTCTGAGATAGATATCATATTGCCCACCAGACTTTGAAGGGAAATGGTTCCCAAACCTGGCTAGATCTTTTGCATAGTCATTTCCTTTATCATGTTTCTGGTCTAACTCCTTTAGCCAGACATTTCTTCACAACATTTCTTTAAAATTATTTCCATGATTAGTTCGATCAGACACTCATATTCCCTGGTGTATCCCTATGTGATCTGATATATCATGGTTCCTCAATAAGTGAAGTCATCATCTTTATCCATTAAGCCTGTTATAAGAAAATCTCTTGGACTGAATAATTTACAAATACAAACTTATCTTTCGTAATTCTAAAGACTTAAAAGCCAAGAAGGTCAAGCTGGTCAGTACGTTTATTGCCTGGCAGAGCTCATTAGTTGCAGATTCTATTCAAACAAGCTCCCCAGGGCTGACTATTTTGTTTAATAAGCACACTAATCCCATTCACAATGGGGGAGTCCTTATGACCCTGAAAGTTTAACAATTGAACAACTACTGCATTGGGATTCATGTCAACATCACAGTCACTATGGCAAAGCCTAAGCTATTTATAAAACACTGAACACTTAGACCTGGCATTTGTTTAAATCAAATTTGATGGGGGAGAGGGAAGAATTCCTTTTAAAATAAGGGTGAATCAGCCTCTGAAGATGGATGGATGATAAATCATTGTGATAAAGCCAATGTTATATTAATTTGTGATTAATTAATTGGATCATTACAAAAATATTTAAAGAACATTTTAACATATTGATTCCAAAAATCAAACAGAACATTTCAAAACTTGCCTTGCCTTTCCATTTATCTGGAAAAGAATGTCAAGTTTAACTTGTTGAATTCATTTTTTTAATTAGCAGGCAGAACGCAGTGGGAGAGATAAATATGTGAATTGAAGAAAGAATGGCCCTTTTAATGGATTCTCAAACTTGGCTACATTTACATCATCTTTGTACTTTGGGTGGGGGTCAAGTATTTTTTTGCTACTGTCTTTCTTCTGATTTACATTGTGTCCAAGTTGCTCTCTAGCCACAGTCCTCATTCTCCTCTAAGGCTCAGGCTTGGCATCTTGTCCTTGAGCTCCCTCTGCTGGCAGCAATACAAGTTGCAGAGTCAGTCACTGAAAAATTGTACATTGGCTAAAAACAACTTTTAAAAATCTCTTTCAACTTGAGAAATTAAAATGGGAGTTGATTTATATATTTTTGTAAAATTAGCGATTGTACCTTTTATCAGGATAAGGTTTAATTTAAGTCTATCAAAATTCACTTTAGCAAAATATTTTATACGTCTGTTCCTCATGGTTAATTTACTTTCTTTTGAAATATTGTTTCTGTGTATATGTCTATGTAGCCTTGCAGATGCTCTTAGCTCCTTGTTCTCACATAGGTTTAGGTATTCACATGTGGTTTCAAAGGAATAATATGCCATATTTGTGATGAATACTTTCTTTAGATTTTTAAAAATAAAATTTTTGACAAGCACGGGTAAGGATTCTGGGGGAGATACTTTATACACCATTGATGGGAGTGTAAATTAGTACAACCATTATGTAATTCAACATTGAGATTCCTCGAAATTCTAAATATTATACTTCTATATTATATAACTATGTCCCTTCTGGATAAAGACACAAAAAGAATTCAAGTCAGCATCCACATGTTTGGGGGACACTATGCCCAATAGGCAATTTATACAATCAGCTTAGGTAGCTATCAAGAAATAGATGGATGAACAAAATGTGCTAGCTGTACATAAAGGAGCTTGGTCGTAAGAAAGGACAGATAACGTCATTTTAGGAAACACATTATCACTAATAGCTAAGGAAGTCAGATGCACACAGATAAGTATTGTTCTACTCTAAGACAATATGCTGAAGCTCCATTAAAATACAGGGGTTATTTTGGAAGATGATGCATACCAACAGAATGGCAGAGGGGTTTTAAAACGCCTAACAACGGTATATGGGGAAAGTGCATGAAATACATGCATGAAAGTATAATAAGAATTGTTATTTGATGCAATTAATATGTTAATTACAAATCTTAAATAAAATGGAAGAGTAATATGTAAAGCAAGACTGACGTTGGCAAGAAATATCATGTTCACTACAATTATGGCATGTCTGTCCCAAATGATTGAATGTTCACTAGAAAATATTTACCTAACATTGTTATTTGCAGACATATTTGACAACACTTATGTGAGGGGTGTGAGAGGTAACAGTTCCTGTGCACAAGATCTTATTGCTCTAAATATTGTCTTGTTTGTCATGATATTCAAGTGATTGCACTTGATGAACTTTGGAAAGGGATCCATTGATTATGGACTCATTTCATTGAGCAAAGAAGCGAGGATTTGTACAAGGTTGGCTCTGACTCTATAATTAGGTGTTAATTGATATATGAAGTTCAAAAGTTTCCAGTAATGCTTCTCTAGTGAAAATTCACCTGGCAAGAAGAAAAGGAGGGGGGACTTGTTGGTGCCTGGGAGAGTTACAGGGGGTAATTAAGAGTGGATATGATCGAGGTATATCATTTACATACTTGAAATTGTCAAAGAATAATTAAAAGATAGGCTTAATATTTGAGTTTCCCTATTTTATATTTCATAACCTAGATATTTTCTGTGTTAGTTTTTCAAAAATATGCAAAGAAGTACCTTGACAGGTAGTTGTACATTATGAGAGATGCAAGCCCTAGCCCCATGTACTTTGTTTATGAACAGTCCCCAGGAGGTTAGAAGTAGCTAAGAGCATTTGGAACCAAGGTAGATACGAATGAATAAAAGTGTTGAAACAATTCAGGGATGTAAGATGAATCTTTTCTGTTTGTGACTTGTGCCTGTGAGAAGAAGGAGCTGGTGAATGCAAACCTTCCCTTCACTCCTGCAAGGTGACATACTACTAATAAGATTAAAAGGTCTTCCTAGGAACCAGGCAAATTTTTGTCCAAATAGTAGAAAATAAGTTGTCAACTAGGAAGTAATAAGAGATTCTGTAAGTCTATTCAATGGGAAGGCTGTGCCCTTACAAGCACCAATAGTGGGAAGTAATGTTAGAATCTTGGGGGGGGAGAAAATTTGGACTTAGTCCTTGTCAGTATTTGTAGCTATATCCAGAGAGGTAGTGTATTGATCATTGAACACCAAGTTTGGAAGTGCATGGAGTAGAAGTGGCATTTATTTGCCACTACACATTATAATCATCACATACCCCCTCACTTCTCGGAGAACATTAGGTTTATGGGAGGGCAGGGACGTTTCAAATTCATATCATTTTTATTTATTGATTTAGATTAATACATTCAATATCTTATTTATCAGTCAATATAATAATAGTTTTGAATGACATGAACTGGAACATTCCTTCAAGAGATAATCATTGTTATTTCAGAAAAATAGGACCCTTATAATCTTCCATGAAAAGGACATCCCCTAATATGTAAGCCAAATTCAAGACAAAGTAAGGTAAGTGTATACGTTGGTTCTGGGAGACTTAATTTGTGCCAGCCCCAAGCACAGCCCCTCTTTTCCTCTTCTGCTATTCTCTCCCTTGACTTCTTCTTTTTTCCTATAACCACTGGCCTCTCACAGACAGTCTTTAATAACCTCTGGGTGATTCATATGGACAATAAGAAGATTATGCAAAAATATTTCAAATACTTTTACAGAAAATAATTGGATCCAATGGATCTAATTATCAATTAACACTGTGACAGTTGTATATAATACAGTTTTGATTCATGACCTCCTGTGAGACGTCAATGTAATTTTACCATTATCTTAAGATACATTGTTCTATGGATGGGATTTAGGGAATTTGGTTCTTTTTTTTGTAAATTGAAATTCTTGTATAAGCAATACAGAGATTTTTCTTATGCTTGAACTCTAGCATGGGGCCATATAACTGAGATATTTATTATAGGTATGTATGCATTTATGAATTGAAAGTTTTACTGTAGGAGCAAAACTGTTCATTTCAGCCAATCACTTTAAAAAGACAAAACATTACATCTTATAGTTTCCAAGATTATTCCTATCTCTTAGGTCTCATTTCTTTTATTTCTTTTTTTGGGGGGGGGGTTTCAAGACAGGGTTTCTCTGTATTGTTTTGGAGGCTGTCCTGGAACTTGCTCGGTAGACCAGACTGGCCTCAAACTCACAGAGATTTGCCTGCCTCTGCCTCCTGAGTGCTGGGATTAAAGGAATGTACCACCAATGCCTGGCTAGGTCTCATTTCTTAAATCTCAAAATCCTGGGCTCCTTATCCAATGACAGTTACTGGATTGTTTCCTTATGGTTTATACCTTTTCTACCTTTATTTCATGCATTTTGGTGACTAGGAAACTAGAAACAATGTCCTAACTCATCTAGCTATATTTACACGACTCACTTTAGGAGTTGGGAGACAAGAAAACCAGTCAGGTGGCTCTGTAGAAGACCAGATGAGAATGACAAGGGTTTGGAATAATGGCCGTCTTCACCTGTTGCACTTGGTGATATTTAAAATGTGTTGAAGGGCTAAGCAACAGTATGCTATGACCTGGGTTTAGAATTCAATAATTGGAAAAGCTAGAAGGTTCTGTCTACTAACGTGGTTCTATAGCTTCATTGTCTGGTAGGTCTGTGCTCCCTACCTCCTGTATCATGGCCATAGTAAATTCCTCCAGAGTAAAATAAGTCTTGTATCACCCCCAGATAACCATAGATATGCATCCAGGCATTTTACATTGGCTGTTCTTCCTATGGATAAAGATCTTGATCTTCAAAGTCATGGAGGAAGCCTTCCTCAAACTTCAATCTTCAGAATTTAGTGCATTGAACAACCAACCAGAAAGTAGCCATGCTGCTGCTTGGCTTATACTGACTCAGCCTTAGCAGGCCCACAAGTTACTCTGGAACTTCTTATATCATAGTTCACAGGACAAAAACCATTGCCTTTTCTCAGCCAGTATCATTTCAAATAACCCATAAAAATCTCTGGATTCTGAAAAATGTCATCCACACTGGTTTAGACATAAGCACTCCAGACTAGGAATTGTGGAGTGCAAACTTCGGTGACTCCTTGGATTTTTCCAATTCTCACTTTACATCAGTTCTAAAATATTATACTTATGACAGGTGTAGGGGTGCACAGTTGTAACTGCATCATTTGGAAGGCAGTGGGAAGGTGGCTGAGAGGTGTAGGCCAGCTTGACCTACTAAGAGATGTCCAGGCCTATAGGTACATAGAAATACTTTATCTCAAAAGAAAGTCAAACATTTCTCTTATAATTTAGAGAACGTACTATTATAAGGAGAGCACAGGAAAAGACTTCGAAAAGTAAGATTATAAGGTGTCATTTTTGTTATTATGACTGGAATTGCCTTCAAATGAAAATGTTTACTAAGACAGAATGTGAAAATTAATAATTGATTTTCTATTGGTTGTCAGAGTCAATTTGCAATAAACAGGGTAGTCCGGGTGACTCATGTGGGTTCTCAGCTTGAAAATCCTGTCTTTAAACTGAGCACTAAATGTGCTACATTTCATTTTCCCTTAGCCACTACTCACTTGACCTTGGGTTGCAATGAGCTCCAATTTACCTTCCAGGAGGCCAATTACTTTGGAAAGTTGAAGGCTTATCCTTCTGTGATTAAGAAAAGCACCAAGACTATTGCTGGTTTGTGGATAATCCTTTACAATTGGATTTTTCTTGTGGTCTTTTTGATGCTCAAAGGGTCCAGACTAATGATTTCTTTCTAGTAAGGCTTATGAGAAGCACCTATAAAAATAATCACGTGTGGCTTCTTAGCATTTCCTTCTCAAAAGGTAATTAAGAGTTGTTATAAAGAAAAGAAATGGGCAGGGAATATCACTCAAATGTTACTTTCCTAGCACTCATGAATCATGTTCAAATGTCCAGCATTTTCTAAACCAACTGCGGTGACACACAAACATAACCCCAGTACTATGTAGACAGAGGCAAGGAGACCTAACGTTCAAACTCATCCTCAGATGCACAGTACTTTCTGGGTCAGCATCGGACACAGGAAACCCTGTTTCAAAAAGAAACTTAGCTTAACTCCACATATGTTTCTATCGCCATTCTCTGGAAAACATAATGATAGTCAAACTTGGTGGATGAGACCAAAAGCAGGCCTTAGAGCTCAGGAGATGACGGTGTATCCAATATTTTGCTAAGCAAGCATGAGAACATTAGTTTGATCCCTGGTACCCATGTAAAAAGTCAGGCATGACATTGTGCACCTCTAACCCCAGTTACAGGGAGGTGAAGGAAGGAGGATTCCTGGTGCTTGCAGACCTTAACCATGAGCTACAGGTTCAGACAGAGAGATTATCTCAAAAAGTAAGCTCAAGAATGATAGAGAAAAGACAGTGAACATTGATCTCTCCATCCACACAAAACATAAGCAAGCACATGTATCCCCCACAAATATGCATACATACATACGCTCACACATACCATTGACACACAAAGTAGGCATCCAAATAACTTTGATTGTTTTGCTTCAAGAAGTATCTGCATACATGATCTTCAGTACGCTTTTAGGAAAATAATGATTCTGTAGTAAACAAAAAGAAATGTAATAAAGCATTTCGGGGCCCAAAAGATTTCTCCTAATACAGAATGTTGAAATAGACTGCTCCAGTGGCACAATTCATTAACACTCAATACTTATACGACAGAGTGTGGAAGTGTTGAGTGTATTTTGCTGATAACAAACACAAGAAACTTTAAGGCTCTGATTTTCTACCATGTAGTCTGACCAAAAAGAATTTCTGTTTAGATTACACAAGAACAACTGAAAGAATGAGAAAAGATGTGGCTGGTACAAAGAAAACCTCTAGTGAGGATGTTAACCTTCGGTGAAGGTGTTAATAGGCCAGTAAGTGAAAAAACCTAAGTGTTCATTGACTAATGAATGAACAAAGAAAAACGATACATACACATAATGGGATACTACTATCAAATAATTAAAAACAAAATGAAATCCTGCCATTTGCAGCAACATGAATGGAACTACAGACCACTATATTAAACAAACCAGGCAGAGAAAACAAGTACCTTTATGATCTTGTGCATAGGTAGGATTAGTTTCCTTTCTGTTGCTGTGATTAAAACATTCTGAACAAAAGCCACTTGAAGCATTGATTTCAGCTTGCAGTCACATACCATCATTGAGGGAAGCCAAAGAAATTGAAACAGAAACCATGGAGGAATGCCCTTGCTGGTTCACTCTCTAGCCCATGCTTGGCTAGCTGGTTTATACATCACAGGACCACCTTCCCATAGAATGATACCACATACAGTGGGCTAGGCCCTCCTACATCAATTCATAATCAAGACTATGCCCTACAGATATGTTTCTTCTCAGGTGACTCTAGGTTGCATCAAGTTAACTATTAAAGTTAACTGGGGACAGTATGCCTTGTCAACTTGACACAAAAATATACCACTTTAAGTTATAACAATTCAACCTTTGTCCCTTAAAGTCTTGTGTTAATACCATGATATGAAACACATTTTTAAAAACACACTTTTAGGAGTCCTACAGTCCTTAAAAATCCCATTATTTTAAAAACTTAATGCCTCTTTGAAAGTACAAAGTCTTTTTAACAATGGATCTTGTATACTGAAAACAACATAAATACTTCTCATTCCAAAAATAGGAAGAAGTCAAGACACAGGAACAAGCAGGTCAGAGAAAATCAAAACCCAGCAGTGAAAATCCAAATCTTGTAGCTCAATATCCATCATCTTTCTGACTCACTCATTGTCTGGTCTTCTGCCTTCAAAAGATGTAGGTAGTCTCACTTATTCAGGCCTGCAATCTGCAGCACATGTAGCTTGCCTTGTAAGCTTAGGCCAGCTCTACTCCACTGCTGTAGGACATTTGATCACACAGTTGAAGATGTCTCTATTTTACATCACCTTCCTAAGGCACCTTCCAATTGGTTTAATATATAACTGAATGGCCAATAGCTAGGCAGGAGGGAGTAGGCAGGACTTTCTGGGAGAGAGGGGAATTTGGGAAAAGGGAAAGAATCTGATAGATGAGGGGTTAATATTTGTCAGTGAAATGCAGAAGTAGTCAGACATACAGTATGGAGAAGAGGTAACAAGCCACATGGCCAAACATGCATCAATCTAAATAGGTTAATTTAAGTTATAAGAACTAGTTGGGAAGAATCGTAAGCTAAGACCAAGCTTTCCTAGTTAATATGAAGTCTCTGTGTCATTATTTTGGAGCTGGCAGTCCAAGGAAAGTCTGGCTACATTCTACACATGCTGCAGATGTCCTGGAAACTCTAGTATTTGGGGATCTCCACTGCAACTGAGGCTTCAGCAATGGCATCTCGGGATCTCTCTGCAAGTGTTCCCACCCTGATACACTGTGCCAAGTGTTAGCTGCCCATCTTGCATTTTTATACATCCAAAACCAGCCCACAGGGACAACTGTTATATTGCCAAGGGCAGTTTACAACTTGTGATATAGCCTTGGCTGCCTTGCACTACAGCATCTGCATGTTGATCCCAATGAAACAACTTGCTTAAATGAAGCACAGAAGATTTCACATCAATAATTCTGATCTCTGATATTAATTAACCATTGCTAGTTCTTCAACCCCAGCCTACCCAGCACTCCAATGTCCCGATGAAGCACCATAAAACCCCACTTAAGTGTTAGTGATTTGTCATTATTCAGCACCAGTTGATCTGCACACAGAGATTCAGAAGCAAAATAGCATACAAATGGCCCCTGTCTCAGTTCTGATCGTCTTTGCTTTCCTCTGAAACCTCACAAGCCAGGCCTCTCTTATTTACATTTCTCTTCAACATTCATATCTTCCATGTTCCTCCTAGAACATCCAATTTATTTCCGCCTCCAGCACTCAAGAGGTTTTTCCAGCCTAAAGTATCATGTGTTTCTACATTCCTTACACAAACAGTTCAAGGCTTAAAAGACACATGATCAGGTCCATCACAGCAACCCCTTTTTTTTCTAGTTTCCTCTCTGTTGCTGTGATAAAATGCTCTGACCAAAAGCAGCTTAGGGAAGGAATGGGTTTATTTTAGGCTGTAATTTATAATACATAATTGATGGGAGTCAGGGCAGGAACTCAAGCAAAATCTTGAGGATAGGCCTGCCTGCTATTCTAGGCAGCATTCTCTTTAACCAGGAAATTTACAGCCAAAGATGTACAGAAGAAACCACAGAACACTGCTTGTTGGCTTGCTCTCAGGCCCATGCTGAGCTAGCTTACTTATAAAGTTCAGGACCACCTGCCCAGAAGGATGTCACCCAGAGTGGACTAAGCACTCCTATATTGATTAAAATCCAAGAAAATCTTCCATAGACATGCCTACAAGCCAAACTGATTTGGGCAGTTCCTCTGAGAATCCCATTTTAGATGACTCTAGGCCAATGGTTTTCAGCCTGTGGGTTGTGACCCTCATGGGGGTCATATAGCAAATATCCTGCTTATCAAATATTTACATTATGATTCATAATAGCAGCAAAATTATAGTTATAAAGTAGCAATGAAATAATTAAAAGGTCACAGCATTCAGAAGGTTGAGAACTGTTCTAGGCTGAAGCTCAGACAGATGTAACCTAAACTATTGAGTTCATAGAAGTAGAGAGAGTCATAGTGATTACCAGAAGCCAGGGAAAAGCTGATGGTAGATAAGGACAGGGGAAGTACATGTTACAGTTAGATAGGAGGCCAATATTTTATTGAACAGCATAACTATATTTAATAACAATGTATTATATATTCCAACACAGCTGAGACAATTTAAAATGTTCTCATCATAAGTATATGACAAATATTTGAGGTGATTGGAAAAGGAAACCAGAAGAAAGCAGTCCATGTCTATAGCAGCCAGCTGTCTTCAATCAGAGTGCTTGTGGTTTTAAATAAATGGCTGTTTTCAGACATTTTGAAAATAGCCAAGCAGCTAATTGAGTGAATGCAACTGGTGGTTAGCAAATAATCTCTTTTTTTTGACAAAATTCAACTTTTTCTCTCTTCTTTTACATAGTTTGCTTAGCTGACTTCAAGAAAATATTTCTGATTCCCCTACATACTATTAAACTTTAATATGGATGTGCGTACACACACACACACACACACACACACACACAGAGTTGCCATTTGGGACCTTACATATAGCAAATATTCGATATATATTTAAAACAAACAGAAAGCAGGGTGACCAAGTAATCTAGTCCTTAGACAAACACCAACATCTAGTTGTGATATTTATTTATTGTATTACTGGTTTCAAAATTATTCACTGTTTAAAACTAGAACAATTAAAATGCACTGCTCCCTGCCAATTTCGGTTTCAAATTCTCAACTTTAGTTGGACCAATGAATTATAAAATTAAAAGGTGTCATTTACGATAATTGGTTCTTATCAGAAGCCTTACTCTGTTGTTCCCACAGCAAATATACAAGAAGGAATAATGAAGACTGAGTACTTTCGTGAAGTCAAGTCATTAACAATGGACTAAGAATAGAATCTAATTTCCTCCTGTATTCATGATGTATTAGGCATCTGTATTATCCTTTCAATAAATAGCAAGAGTATTAATACTTTGTTTCATTCCTTGGAAACACCTTCATGACTAAAAAGAAAAACAGATATTTCAGTATAGAATGAATGCTAAATTTTGTGTTAAAAAGATTTCTAGCATTATGATAAGATGTTGTCAACCACAAAGTTGACAATCCCTAACCCATAAGTGAGTTACAAAACAAACATGCAAAGCAGATCTCATGATAGGGACTAAGCATATGTACTCCTCTCGCATAAGACACAGGTGCAGTCCCCAGAACACATATTGGACAGTTCACAACCTCCTGTAACTCCAAATCCAAGATACCCAGTGTCCTCTTCTTGCTTACACACACACACAGAGAGAGAGAGAGAGAGAGAGAGAGAGAGAGAGAGAGAGAGAGAGAGAGAGAGAGAGAGATTAAAACTGTCTTGCTTTCAGGCTGGAGATATGGCTCAGTGGTTAAGAAAAACTGGCTGCTTTTCCAGAAAACCTGGGTTCAATTCCCAGCACCCACATGGCAACTCACAACTGTGTGTAACTTCAGTCCCAGGAAATCATATACATGGGTACCATGAATGAATGTGGTGCACAGATGTACATTCAGTCAAAACACCTATATGCATAAAAATAAAATGAATACAATTTTTAAATAAAAGCTCATGCTTTATGTACTATAATATACTTTTGTTTTTGATCACATGAACACGTCTCCTGACACATATGTAGATCCCACAGACTAGAGGTTGAACACACTTATGAGTTTGCCTAGGAAGTGGAAGAGTCATTATCTGCCAATGGCATGAATCAAGGCTGAAAATGAAGACAACACAGATTTAAAAATGTTCTTTCTCCTTTCCCAACTGTGAAACTAATGTTGGTCAAAGGGTTTAAATTCAATGAGAGGAGGAATAATCTCAAGAGTTTTATAGCACAGCATTGTCATTGTAATTAATAACAACATATTATTTTCCTCAAAAAATGTGCATGGGCTTCAAATCATTTTACTGTGATGTCCAGGTGAGATTGCAAATTAAATGCCTATGTGACCCAGTGAAAGAGGACATTCAGGACAAAAACAAACAAAACAATAGTCTCTTCCTTTAAGAGAAAGAGAGAAGGAAATAAACCCAGTTGAAATTTTCTTCATAAAGGAATAGCCATCAGCAGCTGTTGAGTGGCTCCCAGCCATAACACACTGCTTGAGTTGAGTTGGAGCAAAAGGCAGCTTGCTAGAAACAAGCTCCATTCATGAACACCAGTGCCATAAAACCATGATCTTAAGAAACTGTCTGGGCTAGGTTTACCATGGGTGGCAAGAAATCTAGAGTAACACTGGGTGTTTAGATGAAGTTAGTAGGGTGATCCAGGAGCCTGAAATCAAGTTTTATTATCAGCACCATGGAGAGACTATGCAGGAATGAACCATTCCAGCACTGTCTAGGTAGATAGGAATGTAAAAGTGGACCAAACAGTCTCCCCAGTGGACATGAATATTCCCAGGTGGGAAAAAACCACAACCAAAACAACAAAGATTAAAAAACCAAACTTCAGCAGGAGAGCAGGAGGAGGAGGAGTGGATCAAAGGAGAGGGGATGTGAGGTGGGAGGGTGGCTAGAAGAAGGAAAGAAGGGGAGACTCTGGTCTGGGTGTAATATATGACAGGAAAATAATTCAAAAATAAAAATAAGACAAAAAGTCAAAATTCCTCATCCAAGAAGTAAATACAAGAAGGCAAGGTTCACAGACACATGACAGGCCTTCCATAAGCTCTCAGCACCTCAGTCACAGAAAGCCCTGCTTGGAAAATATGATCCCCAAAATACCAGAGAAGTTGCAACTGGCTGGTGGTGGTAGTGGGATCTCCAACTGGGAAGTTCAGGCAGTATTTAGAGTTCCACAGAAAGTCATTTCTCAGTTGGTAAAACATAAGACCTAAGCTTCTTGAATTACTTAGACTAGCAGAACTTCTTCCCCACCCCCGACCTGTACAGGCTCCTACAAAAGACAGTCAGTCTAGACGGTGAAAAAAACATGATTCATCTCAGTGGAATTCATACTGATTGATGCTACAATGCTGTCTATTTAATTTTAGTTAGTTGTTGTTTACACTTTTGTACTTTACTTGTTTCAACTAGTATCTCACCTAAATAGGCATTCCGAGTGTCCATTCATTAGTCCTAGTCTCTCAGACCATCTTTAACAAATCTACCCTAATCAATAAATTCTTGCCAATATGCATTCCATCCCATCCACAATTTGCGTCTTCTGTCCCCACATTCCCATTTGTTTCTGATATCCCTTTTGCCCAATTCCCATTCTAGTCTCACTGCTGTCATTTTTAGAGACACAAGCAATGTACACCGGTGACTACAGCTACACATTGACACTGGGATTGCTATCACACCCTGTATAGAACACTGTAGCCAACTTCTGCAGACCCCAAAACGTAGTGGCAAACAGAATTTTGGTGAAGATAACTCATATAATACAAAAAGCAATGATAATTGGGAAGAGGGAAACACAAAGCATGGAGGACATCCATCCCAGCATATGCACAATGCACAATAAAGAAACATAAAGAGACAAGCTTGCAGTTTGTTAACACCAGAAAAGAAAGTAATGAGATAGCCCAAATACCAGTAAACAAATTTGGCATCAACCCTTATTTTAGATTATAATATAATTACATCATTTTCCAATTCCCTCTACTCCCCTCCCAAACTCTCTCATATATTCCCCCTTACTCTCTCGTTCAAATTCATGACCATTTTTCATGGATTGCTGTTACATGTATACAGTTATGAGCATATACATATATTGCTAAGTGTGACTTTCCCAGTCTATGTCCTTCCCTGGGAAAAACTATTTCTTCTACTCTCAGCATTCTTTATTTGGCTGTAGTTTTTTGTATAGGGCTGAGGTCAATGGCTTTCCCATGTCTACTTCAACATGTCTATTGTGGTTGTCCTGGTTCAGCCAATATTTAGTCAGTCATGTTGGGGAGACTTTATAAATGTAGCTTCTGACATTACTACGAGGCTTGCAGATCAAAGACTACATGGAAGACTCAAACAGATGAATGGAAGAAGAACATCAATTCAAGACCTAGACAAGGCAGTGAAGAAAGTAGGAGATATGGTCAGACACTTGGATGAGAATATTTTTAATGTCAGCAAGAACATTTAAACTATGAAAAAGGACCAAACAATACTGCTAGAAATGAAAGAGTAAGTCAGTTAAACAAGCAAAAGCATATTGGCAAGAATTATCAAAAGACAAGACCAGTCAGAAGAAGCGATAAAGACAAGGTTCAAGCAAGAATACACACAGACATAGATAACTTAAAAAATATTCATGGAAAAACTTCTAACACTCTCCTATGTTTTTGACAAATCAAACCTAAGAAATTATGCAGTAGAAAATGAACTAAGATATAGTCTGAAACAATAGAAAATAATTTCTCCAGGACAAGTCACAATCAAGACATCAAAAATAGAAAGCAAAGAAACAATATTAAATGCTGGAAGGCAGAATATATAAACTCTCTTACAAAGGCAAATACATCAAAATAGCATCAGACTTTCTCATCACTCTTTTTAAAAAGAAAGACAAGAAAATCATGGAATTCTATAGTTCAAAAACAGAAAGAAAATAACTACCAATCAATATTGGAATATGAAGGAAATTTAATTTTTAAAATTAATAGAGAAGTAATAACCCTTCAAGACAAGCATAACGTAAGGCAATTTGTAAAAACGAAGGCAGCACTTCAGAAAATACTTAAAGGAAGACCGTGCACAAAGGAAGAAAGGGAATCCAAGTCACAAAGTAACAGGAAAGAATAAGTGACATGAGAAGGAAGGAACAACAAATAAAAGCTTGGAATGAATCCATCATCACTAATACAGCAACTCAGCAACTCTAATACTAACAGGGAAGGAAGAAAATAATTAACAGCAATCCAACCAATCAGAACAACTAAGAAGTCATAGGAATTAACAAACCCTTTTAAATTATAACTTTGCATGCAAATAGTGTCAACTAACCATTTAAAGGACTCAGGTTTACTGGTGGAACTTAAAAAACAAAACAGCAGTCAGGTATATAACGTTAACCCCAGCACTCAGAGACAGAGTCAGAGGGATCTCTGTGAGTTCAAGTCCAGCAAGGACTGCTCAGTGAGACCCTGTCACAGAAACAAAAGCCAAAGGACTAAGAAATTGGTAGCTGAAATTCAGCTATATAGTTTTTGTATTATGTGATAAAATACACCTCAGATCAAAAATAATCAGAAGAGATGCTTTTAATAGACTGCTACACACTAATGAAAGAGTGTAAAGGTAGTATTTCACCAAGAAAACATAACATGTTTAAGTATATTGCACCAAATGATACTTAAAAGAAACCCTAGAAGGTATTGAAAGGTCAGGTAGAGATTCTAATAGTCCATTATCATATTAGTAAGAAACTCAACAAGGAAACTTCAGAGCTAAGTTATACCATGGTCTAATTAGAATTAATGGATAGTTATAGAAAAGTCCAATTAACAAATATGGAATACATATTCTTTTCAACATTTCAAGAACTCCCACTAAAACTGATCTCATTATAGGCCACAAAGCAGACCTTAACAAGCACTTATTCAGACAGCTGGTTCTTTGAAAATATGAACAAAATTGACAAGTCCTGGTCAAATGAACCAGAAAGAAACACAACACTCTGATGAAATTAGACCTGAAATCCAGAGAAATGTTTAGAGACATTCCAAAAATTTACATTTCTAAAATTGAGATAAATTCAAAAACTTTTATGACCTATTAAAGTTAAACCAATCAGATATTAACAGCTTAAAATGAGACTGAAGCAGAAATCAACTCTGTTAGGAAGCAAATGTACTGCTGAAGACAGAGATTGAAGAACTAGAAGATGAGAGACGTCCCATTTATGTGGATCGGAAGAATTAATATTGTGAAATGTCTGTCTTAAAAAATCTATTGAATCAATGCAATATCAATCAAAATTCCAATACAACTCTTCACAGAAATAAAAAATAAATCTTAAAATTAATATGTATAAAAGTATGAAAGACCCTTGATAACTAATGCTACCCTACCCCAAGCAAAAAGAATAATGGTGTAGGTATTACAATACCCAATTTCGAACACTCCTCCATTGCTGGTGGGAGTGCCAACTTGTACAGCCACTTTGGAAATCAGTATGGAGATTCCTCAGAAAAATGGGAATAAACCTACCACAAGACCCAGCAACTCCAAAAGATGCCCATTCATACAACAAGGATGTCTGTTCCACTATGTTCATAGCACCATTGTTTGTAATAGCCAGAACTTGGAAGCAACCTAGATGTCCCTCAACCGAAGAGTGGATAGAGAAAATGTGGTACATCTACACAATGGAGTACTATTCAGCAGAAAAAAATAATGGAATCATGAGATTCGCAGGCAAATGGATGACACTAGAAGAAACCATCCTGAGTGAGGTAACCCAGTCACAAAAAGAGAAACATGGTATGTACTCTCTCATATATGGATTTTAGACATAGATCTGGGGAGTGCCAGCCTACAATCCCATGGCCAGAGAGTCTGGGAAACAGAACCTTTATTCAGTGGCTGATGGAAGAAGAGGCAGACTCCCATGGCTAAGCACTGAGCTGAACTCAAGAAAGCCAGTATCAGAGAGGGAGGACTGATGACCAAAGGGATTAAGACTGGGCTGGTTTAACCCCCAGAAACAGCTGACCTGACAAGGGTTAGCTCTTGAATCCCAGAGTGACGCTTGGGAATCCAGCATGGGAATGATCAAGACCCCCTGAATGTGGGTGTCAGTGAGGAGGCCTACGTAATCTATTGAGCCTTGGGCAGTAGATCAGTATTTATCCCAGGTATACACACGGACTTTGGACTCCAATAGAACAATGTGAGGTGCACTCTCACCCTGAACTCTTGGGGGAGGGTCCACGTTCTGTCATGGATGAAATGACAGGCTATGGACACCCCATGGAGGGCCTCACCCTTCCTGGGGAAATGAGGGGATATTGGAGGGGTTGGTGGGAGGGCACGGGAGGAGGGAAGGGAAATGGAGAGGGACCTGGAATTGACATGTGAAGCAACCTTGTTTCTAATTTAAATTTAAATTTAAAAATAAAAAATACCAAAAAAACAATACCCAATTTCAAGTTTCAATATAGAGCCATAGCAACAAAACTGCAAGTCGCTAGCATACACACACACACACACACACACACACACACACACACACACACACATACAAACAAACACACACATATAGACCCTTGAAATTAAAAAAATAAGAAAAAAGTATGTAACTTCATCCATTTAATCTCTGAGAAAGGTGCCAAAATCACACATACGTGAAGTGACATCTCTTCAAATGAAACTGGGAAAACTGGATAGCCACATACAGAAGATATGATACAATGCCTGTGTCTCTCACTCTGATTTTAAAAAATGAAAGATTTTGATGTAATACCTAAACTTAGGAAATACTAGTGGAAAACACTTCAAGATATACTTGTAGGCAAGGATTTTCTGGAAAAGACTCAAGTATTCTAGAAAATGACTCCCAAAACTAATAAATAAGTATATGAAATTTTAAATTTATTTTATGTAAAAAGGAAACAGTCACTAAAGTGAAGAGACATCCTAACGAATAGGATAAAATAATTGCAACCTCTGCTTCAGACAGGTAGTTGATATCCAGAGCAGAGAAATGATGGAAAAATCAAACATCAAAAAAAAGAAACCTTCAAATTAATACATGGGTTAATGAACTGAATGGCAAGTTCTATAAAGAAGAAAAACAAATGACCAGCAAGTTCTATAAAATATGTCCAATATCATTAGTCAGCCCTCAGAGAAATTCAAATTAGAAGTAGTGGGAAATTTCATCCCATTTCAATTAATCAAGAAAACAAATGACAACAATTTCTTGGGAAGATGTTGGAAAAGGGGAAGCCATGTTCACTGCTAGTGGGGATGTAAACTAGTAACAACAGCTGTGAAAATTTGGCCCAGGAATGCTACTCCTGGATATCTACCTGCAATGGTTAGTGGTGATTATCACCTTGACAGTGCTTGCAAACAAGCCTCATGCACATCTGTGAGAAAATATTTAAATTTGGTTAGCCTCGGGGCATGCCTGTGAAGGATATCTTCATATGTTAATGGAGGAGGAGAAAGGTATCCTTAATTTGGGGTATATCATTCTATGTGTTCCTGTTCTGGACTGCATATAAAAAGAAAAAACTACATGAGCATTGGCATTCATCATTCTCTTACTACTGACTGCAGATGCAATGTGCCTAGGTGCTTCAAACTCATGATGTCATACCTTCTCTGCTATCATGGACTGTACTCTCCAACTCTGAGCCAAAAATGAACACTTCTTTCCTCAAATTGAATCAGTCAAGCAACAGGAAAAGTAACCAAGGCAGTACTCAACACTCTAAGTCCTACACAGACACAACTGTGCATCCATCATTATTAATTATTAATTCACAATAGGTAAGAAATGCAACAATCCTAGGTACTTCAACAAATGAGTGGATAAAAAAATGTAGTAAATGTATATAATGCAGAATTATTCAGGCATAAAGAAAAATAAGATCAAGACATTTTCAGGAATAAATAGAATTGGAAACTATTATGATAAGCAAAATAAGACAAATTTAGGCACAAATACTATGGTATTTTTCATATGTGGAACTTAGGTTTTTTGCACACACACCCCAAGTGCATGTTCGTGTGTATGTATGTGTGTGTGTGCGTACGTGTGCATGTGTGTGTTTGTGTGTATGTGTGTGTGTGAGACCATAGATCATGAAAATATATCTGAGGAGGAAAGATAAAAAAGCTTTTAAAAAAGAGGAAGTATTTCAGTTAGGTTTTCTGTTCCTACGTCAAAACACCCTGAAAAATGCAAGTAAGAGAAAAGGTTCACTTTGGCTCACAATTGGAGGGTACAATCCATCATGGTAGGTGGGAAAGCCGCGGCAGCAGGAAATCAAACTGGTCACATCGTATCCATAATGGAAGCAAATGTATGAATGCTTGTGCTCAGTTCACTGTATCCTTCTTGTGCATCCCAGCATCCCAGTCCAGGGAATGCTGCCACCCATGGTGGATGAGTATCCCACCTCAATTAATGTAATCAAGAGACTTCCTAAAGACATGCTCAGAGGCCCGTCTCCCTAGTGGTTCTAGATCAACTGAAGCTGACAATTGAGGCTAACCATCATGTAATTGAAAGCAAAAGGAAAGGTACCAATAGGAGAGGGACAGAGGTCCCGTGAGAAGTAGGAGACAGAAACAAGTGTTAAAATGCTAGAATGAGACACATAATTAAAAAATAATGAAAGAAATAATAAAAAGTAGTGTTTCTCACCACAAAACCAAGGTCATATGTGGTAATTATCATGACTTAGCTATTCTGCCATGTATGTATATATATATATATAGTTCAAAACAATTTATGGAATCAAAATATACAATTGTATTTATTGATTTACAAGATAAAAAAGGATACATAATAACAAGAAAGAGAAAAGAGAGAATATGAATCAAGATCCAATGAATGGCTAGTTTCATACTTTATTCAATCAACTCACTGTCCACGGTATCTATCAGCTGTATTTCATTCATTTCAATCAGTTATCATTTGTGTTGGTAAATTCTATGGCAATTCTTTTGATTGGGAAGTAAATAACAAATGGCATTTGTCCTCTCTACCCAGAGTTCCCCTGAGTGATAATGACTGAAAAAGCACTAATCCTAGGTTTTATGTTCTAGCTTCATAGAAACTGTCTTCCCTGGCAACACCAGATGATGCTCTGAAATATTTGGAACCAGAGAGACCACTTGCCATGAGCTAGAAGCCTCACTCAGTGGCATTTTACACTCCAATGGGAATTCATGATGAAATGCAAATATGGAAAGAATTTTAAAGGTAAAAATCAGCTCTTTTTGGAACATGTCCATCATTCCCTCAAATGAATTTTATGTGAAAGTGTATTTCCTTACTAACTAAAACCCTTACCCAAATTTGAAATGTTCACTGTAGGAAAACGTCCATTCCATTGGTGAAGCTCCTGTCGTCCTCTGTAAGGATTCATGAAAAGTTACATTAAGACATGCAGAGCATGCACATTCTCTAGAGAAGTTTATTTGATTCCTGCATCCTTCTTGCTTCAAATATTCAGAAGATAGCATGACAAGGAAAATGGGGGACTTCTCATTTTTAACGGCATTCAGCAATGAGCTTGCTATTTTATAATGAAGCAAAGGTCTAAAATGTGTATTCCAAAAACAAATAGCAAACAGCACAGCAAATGTGTTCTCTATGATGGATTTCATGTCTATGCAGTTTTGGGAAATGACTGGTTGTAAAGCAGCCTTAAAAATAGGGGGAAAACAAAGCTGCATCTAACGCATACCTAAATTCCCCAATGAATCTGAGTCAAAATGTGTACATTAAATATGTTTTCTCCTTTACCTTACCTGAATTAATGTGATTTCACAGGAAATGAGGAGTCAAACAATGGTGTCCTTTTCCAGAGCCTGTTTATGTACAAGCAAATACTTTAATTCCATAATCTGTGCTATGCTTAAGCCATGGAACTCTTGAGACAATCAAATTAAATACCGAATCAGAAGTGTAAGTGTAAACCATGGAAAGCTGAACACACAAAGCAATACCTAAGAATCTTGTAAACTTTAAAATTGTACACACAATAATTTTATACACTTTTTATATTTCTAACCATGCTATCTTCTCAATAATTAAAGTAAGAAAGATGCTGGAATCAAATATACTTATCTAGAAAATGCACCAGTTTTTCATATTTTTATCTAACTTATCGGGGCTCTACAGAGAATGAAAAGAAACTTCACCAATGGCATAGATATTTCCTGGAGTGGAAGAAAAGCCACATTCTGGTATTCCTTAATATCCTTGATAAATGTATTAAAAGAATGTAAAAGAACACTTCTCTACTTGTTTCCATTTTTGAAACTATGTATATTAAAGTTATTAAATAAAAAAGCATATTTACAAACTTCGTAACATGTGGGGAGCCGCCCCCACATTCTCCGTTACAAGATGGCGCCGACACCCGTTGTCAGTTGGAGTAAACAACCTTGGTGCGCACGTGCCTGCTACTTTTCCATCCCTTACTCTCTGCCTCTCCCGTGGCGTCATATGGGCTGACGAGCAGGAGCCAGTCAGGAGATGACACGTCCGAGGCGGGGACTGCTGAGAGGGTTGGGCTTTTCGCTCCCCGGGTCTCCGCTTTGTAAGCTTATGCTCTCCCTCTCAAGACGCATTAAAGCTGTTCTGCAGAAGGATCCTAAGTGTGCCACGTCGTTCTTGCTGGCGAGACGGTAGTGCGGGACAGTAACACACAACATACATGTATGTATTATTTGTGAATTTGAGACCTTTGCCCAATATCTATTGTGGTCCTAAGTAGTAATGGGCACTGACTCTGATTTATTATGTAGGTGTCCTTTCCTGGTGCCTTTAAACTAATCACTTTCTTTTCCCAGAGTTTAGAATGGAAGACATGGAAACCAGAGTAAAATTTTTGTTTGCCACTGAACAAATATACTATACACACACTCAGAGTTTCTTCCTGGGATTAGAAATATAAATTGAGCTAAAAGAATTAGATCATTTAGAGCTAATAAACAAGTATGAGAAAATGGCCTCTCTTGCTCTGCTGTAATTCTGGGGGAAAGTCATCTTACTCACCACTTTGAGAAAGCCCACATCTGAAGAGGAAAGAAAATCATGTACATAATTGTGATTCACTTTCAGAGTGGTATCAAATTCGAAGAAACATAGTTTAATAACCACATCACCTCCAGATACTTCAGGATAGCATGGCCTCATGACTACATTTAGTTTCTTCTCTCCCTGTGCCAAACTCATTATACCTCCTGTATCAGGGATGTGAGATAAAATGTAAGGTATAGAGCAAAGCTGCCGTTTCAGATGCAGGGTTATTTGTGGCAGTACATGTATATCATAGTCAATACTTCAGACGAATGGGTGCTGAAATACTATTTGCCATTTACCTGAAATCCTAATCTATCAGAGCACGTGTGTTTTATTTTGCTAATGTGGCAAGTATACTATCTGTACTCCTGAATAACTCCCAGCACTGTGTTTATCTCCACCAATGGATGCACAAACCAGGAAACCAACAAGCCCCGTGTTACCTGCTTTGGTTTTCTTCGCAATATAAGCAAACATATAAAGCCTCCCTGTCTCTCTGTCTTGGTCTCTCTTGCCTCCCCCTTTAAAGCCTATTTTTTGGAACAATTCATATTTGCAAGCAACGTTGAGTAAGAGATGCAGATTTTCCCATCTATCCTCTGCTCCTCATTCAGAGCTTTTTTGTTATTTACAGTTCTAGCAAAGTGGTACATTTGTTGCAGTGAATGAACCTGCATTGCCACATCATTGTCACCCAAAATTCACAGTTCATGACCTTTCCTTCTTCCTATTGTATAACACAATCTCCGGGCCTGGACCCCCTGACGTGGATCATGTTATTGTCTGGTCATTGCCTTGCCTAAAACCCTCTGGGCTCCACTCTCACTGTTGGTGGTAGGGATGATAATTTTTGTTTAAATTATTTTTATATAATAGAATCCACACATAAAATTTCTGGTGAATGAAATTCTTACCTTGATAGACATAATTGGAGTTGAAATCCTATGAGGTAGAGCAAACCTCTGAAGCTATATACAAGAGAACCGATGTTAAGAAAATTCTGCAACAAAGAAACTTCTCTGCAACAGACTGAGACTATTACAGAAAGTCACAAGTGATCAAAATGCAGGCAACAAGTGACCCTATGGTGCTCAGCCTCAAGTGATACATTTACAATTCCTGCACTAGAGGCTTGGAGAACATATCAGAATAAGGGATAGAAAAGTTGTAAGAGCAGGAGAACTAGGATGCCTGCTGTGAGACTGCATCTGCTAGAAATGTCAGGCAAGATATACCATGAAGTTCCATAACACGGCTGCCTGAACAAGGCCTGAACAAGATGACATCAACTGATATGCTAACATGGAAAGGGGAAATATCACGAGGCCTCAACCCTAAAAACTACTGGAAGCTAAGGAATGCTGAGAGCAGAAGAAACAGTTTTCTCTAGGGAACAATCCCCAAACTGGTTACTCACTGCCAAGTGTTCAACCCTGAAATCATATACATAAAATTAAGATTATGTGGACTGGCCAGGTTTTATTTATATATCTATATATCACAACAGCTGAACAAAAGGAGATCAGAGGCAATGAATTTTAGAGAGAGCAAGGCAGGAGGGCATACATTAGAGTGTTTGTAAAGAGGAAAGAGGGGGGTGATATAGTTAATTACCTAGTAATTTCAAAAAAGATCAAGGTCTGAATCAAATTTAGCCAAATATGAATATCACAAGGATATTTAGCTACACAAAAATTACCATTACTCTTATAAGTGGGCTGATGGAGTTTTCATCATGCATCATGAGAGGCATTCTTATTTTTAAGAGCATACAGAAGTAGTTATAGATAAAATAGTTTAGTGTTCAGAATTTTGCTGACAACATTTTCCATAGATGATACTGTGAACAGACAGATTCCTCCCTGTTGTGCCCAAGATGCAAAGTCCCCAGAGACCACCAGGAAGACAGACCCACCAAACTGCAAAAGCAAGGTTTAATGATTTTTCATCCAACCATAACAGGGACTCCATCTGGCAAGCTGACACAGCAGCCCCCAGAGGGAGTGAAGTTCCCTGTCTACTGCTAGGTCTTAAAGGCAAAAGCTACAGGATCACATCAGTAGGTACAAGTTGGTCTCTGATTTGTTGACATTTGAAAACAATCAGGAGAATTTCTCAGAGACATATTTTGGCATGAGATACATGTGTACCAATTATCCTCATTGGTCAGTGTTGAGAGGGAACATTTTGTGGTTTCTATGGCATTGTCTTGTTACTTGCAGGTGGCCTGTTGTACGTAGATACCAATAGTTTTCAGAACTATATCCTGGAGACTACAGAGGATGTTTTGATCCCCCTGGAGTTTCTCCTGAGGCCAAACAGTTTCCAGGAACCAAGCATCTAGGAGGCAGGGCGGGGAGGATCTAGAGTTTCTTTGTGTTCAGTTTTGGCCCTAAGCTCTGGGAGGCCAGGGGATCTGGAGTATCCTAGTATCAGAGGCCTATGTGTCTCTTCTGCAGCCTGTCATGACTGCTAAAGCAGGGGGCTGAGTGAGGGTCTAGTCACTTTATTTCTAAATTATTAGAAGTGAAGCCTTTGTGTTTAGTTTACCCCCTTCATTATCTAGTGCACAAAAGAGAAGGGGCCACCTTAAGGAAAACTGGAGACTAGGGATGTCTCTGTGTCTCATCAGATCCTCAATCAGCATCTCTACTCAGAAACTCAAATTGAAGAGGCATCTCTAATTTATTTGACATATAAATCTTCAGGTTGGCTGTATAATAGCCAACCTGAGGCTCATAGAAAGAAACCTCTTTGCAATGCTTGCCTGTAGAAGCAAGATTAGATGAAATGCTTAGTGGGTAGAACTTGCTTGAGCCAGAGCCCTGGGCACCACCCTATTTTTCCCAAAGTGTATGGGTAGAAAGAGTTTCTCATCAAAAGTAAGATTGCACTTGAATCCTAAATCACATTGCAGCCACCTTGGACCTCTATTTTTATGAAGGGAAATCTTTTCTCCGTGTTGAACATCAAGAGGAAAAGTCAAGTCCTAAGAGCCTCAGACACAACTGTGAGCTGCATACAGAAAACTCTCCTGAACTGCTGAGGCTGACTTTGTTTTACCCATCTGTAGCCTTCCTTCTTCAATTTGTTTAGCTAGCCCTTCTCCTCTACCACACACAACATGGCTGGTTTTCCCCCAAGAATACAAGAAGTGTTGATTTAAGGAGGAAACAAACTATCAGATTGCAGTCCAAAGACTTTGGTGCTTTATTTTTGTTTTAATTAAGAATGGCATTTTTAAGAAGATGCACAAGTATAACAATGCTTTGCTGTGTAGATATATATGTTGCTAGTAGGCAGGGATTGACTTTCATTCAATTATAATATTTACTGAATAGTACCTACAAGCCAGACACTGAATTCTGGAGCACTTTTTAAATAGTCCTCTTCACAGTCAGAAAATAGTTGTTGGTGACCTTTATTTACCTGTGCCTTCTACAGACTATATGGAAGGTCATTGGACTTAGATGAAAACCACACTGGAAGTTTTGTTTAACAGCCTTAAATGATGTGTCATGGCAAAATCACCTTTGTTTATGACTTATGGCTGTACACTGTCAAAATTCCTGGATGAAAAATGAAATGCTGACACATTTGATTACTGGGTCCATCAAGCAGATACTCTATGGGTAAGACCTCCACTAAGGTGATCAGAAAATAGTCATTCTAGTTCAACATATCTGCATTAGAATTCCTTTTTTGCCAAGTCACTAGATGTTTAGACTCACAGTTACTTAACCTTGAATAGATGCTAGTTCCCAGAAGGTCAATCTTGCAATACTGCGAGATTGTTGGGGGGATAAAATGCATTTATAGATCCTTCAGAATTGCTGCTGCTTCTTAGAATATCATTCTCTTCTATCTCCTAGCAAATAAGTATATATTTCTTTATCACTTTAGGACCAAATACTTCAAAATCAACTATTCTCTGTGATCCCATTCAGTTACCATAAGAATTCTTACCTGTCTCCTACCAGAATATTTCTGCTTGTCATTTCTGGAGGCTTCCACTTGTCCTCTTAATTTAAAACTATGTGTGTCTTCTTGACAGTGGAGAATATTGCCACTGCCACCAGAAATTCCTTGCTTTAGAAAGGCCTGTTGGACCATGTCACAATGTTACCACAAATCAAAGCTCAAAAGTTCTGAGAAGTGTTGTCACCAAAATACTAACATTACTGCAAATAAGAGGCTTTGAGTATAAAATATATAAAATCAGTGATGCTGAAGAGGCTCAGTGGGTAAAGATTCTTGCTGTCAAGAAAGAAAGGAGATGTCCTCTGACTTCTATATATGCATCATGCCTTCCCCAGTAAATAAGTGTAAAAGAAAGTCATCGTACTTATCAATGTTTATGCTTCTCATGAATGCAATGCCTTCACTACTACCCATGCAATATCCTTATATCTTTTGAGGATGGGAATCCCCTCTCAACATCTGCATTCATGCCTTTAACTCTGTTTTCTACTCATACTCTATCCAATATCCATCAACAACATACTTATAGTACATGGGAAGTACCTTAACTACTCTTCTACTGTGGTGAAGAGACACCAGGAATAGAGAAACTTAAAAAATAAAATGTTTATTGGGGCTCACAGTTCTGAAGGGATAGAGTCCATGACCATCATGGCAGAAAGTATGGCAGCAGCCAGGAAGGTATGGTACTGGAAGAACAGCTGAGACTTTGCATCTTATCCACAAATACGAGGCCTACCAGAATGACATGGGCTTCTGTAACTTCAAATTCTACTGCCAGTGACAAACCTCCAATGCTCCCCCAAACTGTTCTACCAATTACTGACAAAGTATCCAAATATATGAATCTATGGTTGGCATCCTCATCCAGAGTACCACAGGAAATAAAGTGAGCAATAGATTCCAGTTTCCGATGTATTGTACAACTGGCAGCTTCTTCTTTTAAATGAGAATCATACTCAAATGCCAAAACTGGATCATGACTTTAGTCTACATTCTAAAATGTTATCTTTTCCCTTAAGTGATACTTAAATTTTTTCAAGTGCCTGCTGATAGCAGTAAAGACAATCTCATCTCAGCTATATAAGAAATCTCAATAAAATTTTGTATCTCAAAGGCAGAAACCCAACATGGATGGCGAAGAGGCTCACAATGCCCCACCCCTACAAGAGGAGCCATTGGAAACTGATTGCTGTTTAGAGAGGGATAGTCAGTTTTCTTTAAGGATTAGGACTCTCATAGACTGTCCATGATCCATCCAGTGGTTGGCTCTCTACCCATGTACATATTGCTAGCACTAACTAGACTTGGAGGGAAAGGGAGAGAGAGAGAGACAGAAACAGAGACAGAGACAGAGAGACAGAGAGAGACAGACAGAGAGAGACAGACAGAGAGAGAGAGATATGGAGGTTTGGGAGGCACTGGAGGATATGGGGATAAATTTGATGAAAAGAAATTATATGCATACACAAAATTCCCAAACAATAAATTAAAAAAGGAAAAGCCAGTACGGCCTCCATCTGTTCTTTTTTCACTGTGGGAAAATACATATAACAGAAAAATACTATTGTAACTAATTTTAACAACTCAGTAGCCATAAGCAAACTCATATTGTCATGTAGTCATCACCATGATCCATCTTAAAAACTGTTATTCTACATCCAACTGACACTTTATACCCATAAAAAGGACAGCTCACTTTACCTTGGACCTTTCATGTCAGTCCATTCTATTATTCTAAGTACCTCATATAAATGAAATTATGTACTTATCCTTATATGTCTGGCTTCTTTAGCATCACAGTTTTATGTCCCCAAGACCCATCCAAATAATTTTATGTGTTAGAATTTCATTACTTTTAAAGGATGAATGTATTACATTTCATGTATATGACATGCTATTTATGTATCTGTCCATCAAGTTGTATCTGGGCTATCTCTACCCTTTGCTTTCCCATTTTATCCCTTGTCTTCATTGAACACATTTCCTTCATATTCTTCTATAGAACCCTAGGAAGTCTCTATCTTATTCATAGCAGGTTATACTGAATATTTTCTTACTCATTTGTCGTCTCTATTCCATTACTAGCTCTGCAAAGATGAAGATTTTGCCTGCCTAGTATTATATCTTTCTTAACTTCGAGTATATCATTTAACATATGGTGGGTCATTAGGAATTGATGTTACTTTATGTAATCCTAAACATTCATTTAACATGAATGATCTGGTTGCTTTGTCCAAATATACACTAGAAATGTTCCCTTCAAGAGATTTTTTTACAATATCAATATCTTTCTGCCCTCACATCCTTCCTAGAATGTCAAGAAACATTTTGGGCACAATCTGTCCTAATTAGTGAAGGTTATGACTAGACATTTTTAAAGACTAATCAATTTGTTACTTAGTCAAATAACAAACTTGGGCACATGAACACAATATATTTTGAGCTCCTAATTACAAAGACCATAATATCCCCAATTTTAATGAGACCCCAATTTCATCTCATCTGCCTCACAAGCTGTTAGCTTTATAGGTATAAGGTTAGCCTCATTTTATTATTTAGTGAAAATTAAAGTTGACAGCTCTATCCATATCAATCACATTAATGAAAAATTTTGGAAGAAGCAATAATAAGGCACCTCATTCCCAGTATTGTGTTAGTATAATGGGCTCAAAGGGGCCTTGCCTGTTTATCCCGTGTTCCCCTAACAGTGTCTAATTAGGAAGCCAGCAAGCAGAAGTAGCGGATGGTGCAGTATCACTCCTAAGCTACAGTGTAAAGTTCTAAGTGAGCTATTTTTTAATTAGGCAAGTATCTTGAGAAACAATAGTGTCTTTTTTCCTTCAGTCAGCTCACTTTGATAGAGATCTCCTCCTCGTAATGCTTCAAATAGAAATGCAGACATATCTGAACCGCAAAGCCCCCTACAGCAAGCCCAGATAGTAGAGTCAGAAGACTGAAAACCAGAGAGAAATGATGAACAGTAGAGCAGATCGCAGAACACAAAAGGCAACGTAGAACTCCAAATTTCATGAACAATAGCCCCCAGAAACTTTGCAAACTTTCATGTTACCTAAGATCTCATATTGTAACCTTTAAGTGTAGGAAAAATCTAGTCAATATTATTTTTGTTTTAAAATTTTAGAAATCTTTTCTTCCTATATTCTCAATGAATACTAGCACTGACGATGATGAAAACAATAATTTGAACCTAACAACTAATTTTTAGTGTTCTCTATATTGCTGTCACAATTTTCAGCAATTTGATTGGATTAACCCATACTTACAGTAACTTGCTGTGTAGCTCCTGAACTAATATCTAGACAGGTTTAGTAATATGTCTGAGGTCATAAAGCTATGAGACTATGATGACAGGGAGGGACATAGTATGTGCTCAGTGGTCTCAAGTATCTTCAGGGGGATAAATTGTAGTTTAAAATGAACTATGTGGTAGAAATAAAAATTTACTAAGTCAGCAGACTGAGTATGAGGCCAATACCTTTCTCAATGGTCATTATTAGCATTAATTTCTGCTTCTGAAAATGAAGGCATGAGGATGGATATTTTTAAACCTTTTCTAAAACTAATGTTTTCCTATCACTTCAATGCTTTAGAATTATTTATTGATAATGGAAACTATATGATTTCACCATTGTATCTTCCAATTTTCAATGAAGAAAGCTGGTGGCTTTTATTGCTTTTAAAATAATAATTAAGATCTCTTCTAAAATATGACTATAGATCAGAGGTCAGCAAACATTATCTATAAAAGGCTAGATGGTAAATATTTTAGATTTTGTAACTCTGCCACAACTTTACTCTGCCAGTTAAGCACAAAAACAGACATATGCAATATAAAGGGATGGGCATGTCTTTATTACGGTAATAATTTTATATTCAGCCTATATGTTCTAATCTGTGTGGACTTCTATTATAGAAAATATTTATGCAAAAGTGAGTCATGTACTCAGCCAGTGTAGCGGAATCATGAAGCTGTGCTATTCTTTATGCTTGCTACCTATGCATTGAGCAGAATGGTTATAGTGGTGATTTGTTTTTAATTATTTTAGCACAAAGAGATTGAGACATTTGAATATACAAGGCAGCCTTGAATCTGTACACAGAGATACTGTGCTAATATACAAAGTGTTCTGATGAAAAACACACAGTCTAGGTCTTCTTAGTGTGCATGTAGCATTTCAGAATCATTCTGTTTACAAGTATGTACTCCAAAGAGAGCTGGAGCAAATGCTTCTTCCTTTTTTCTTTTAGGAAACATTTGTTTTATTTTTATTTCTTTTTAAAACTTTTTTCCTTTTATTGAAAATATTTTTTTCTCACATAACATATCCTGATTGTGGTTTCCCCTCCCTCTATTCTTCCCAATTTCCCCTACCTCTCCCCCCACATGTATTCTACCCCCTTTCTGTATCTCATTAGAAAACAAGTAGGCTTTTAGGGGAACATTATATTACATTATATTATATAACAAAATTTAATACTTTGCAATAGGACAAAAGATGGAGGTGACAGGCACAGGGTCTGCACAGGTCTCTACCAGATGGGGTCCTAGAGCTGAAAGGAGAAGTGAACATAGACCCCAATGCCCAATCCAGAATCAGTCTCCAATTGATAACCACTTGCAAGTGAAAATTAGTTTTCTCCAACAGAGTCTCACTGGGAAAACCAACTACTGTTAAGGGCAGACTGGTAAGGGCAGTGTTTGGCCAACAGAAAATGAACTCTAGCATCTTTGGAGGTTTCTTTTTCTCATGATGCCGTGTCAGGACTTATTTAAATCTTATTTTACTTTTCTTTTTATTTTATTTTTGTATATATTTTAAATTCTTTCTCTCTTTTATCTACAGATCCTTTGCACATATATTATGGCTTCTAGTTTAGTGTTTTTGTGGAATTCCTGATGGTGGGTCTCTGGGTCTCTATCTCTTGTGCCTTTTTTTTTTTTGAGCAAATACATCTAAATGTGTTGTCGGAGTGTTAACTGACAGAAATGAGAATTTCTGTCAACAGTATTGGGAGGATGTCATTGACAGATGAGTATTATGCAAAACATGGTAACATAGCAAGTTTGTATAAGTCTCATTGTTAATTGAATGAGCATGGTATCAAAATATATTACAGAGACCATTATAAGCAGAGAACCAACTTCATCTGGTCCACAGCCTCCCTTCAAAAATCAGAGTCTGAACAAACTCTGACTAGAAGTTGGCTGTTTTGTTTTTAAAGCATCATTGTTGGCCTTGGGAAAACTCTTTTACATGAGGAAATTAATAGTATGTGAAATTTTATACCAAGGACAGAATTTACACAAGTAATTTGAACATAGAATTTTAGCATACATAATTATTACTTTGATTATGCATAAGGACAATGTTATTTAACATGTATATTGCAAGAGCCATGCTAGGTGATTGAAAAATATAAGTCCAAAAAATAAGTCCATGTGCAGGATCCATTCAATATGGTGCTTATATAATGCCTTCAATTAAACTTAAACTTTATTTAAAACAGCTTCTCATCAACTTCTCCCATATATTCCCATGACCTTACGGAGTCTTCATTATGGAAAATGTAAGGGAGATATTTTACATTGTTCCATTATGTTTACATAATATGGTTATTCAAAATCAGTTAATTATGTATCTCCTTTTGTTGTTGCTTTTTGAGACATGGCTTCATTCTGTAGCCCAAACTGTCCTGGAACTCACTGTATAGACTAGGCTAACCTCAAACTCATAGCAATCCCTCTACTTGTGCCTCCTGAGTGCTGTGACCAGAAGTCTGAGACACCACACCTAGCTAGTTGTATACCTTTATGGTTATCTTTCAAAATATATTTGTACCACTGTTGATTGTTTCACTGCTTTATTTCTTTGATATCAGATTATGACGTTATTATTTGATTGTTTTGCTTGGTAATAAAATTTACAATTCTAAATGTCTCTTCATGTAAAACAAATTACCCACCTCCTTCTCAATGAACTCATAAATTTAGCTACTATAGTCCCAGGTACTTTCATTGATAAAGTAGCCCTTATTTAAGCTGAAAACTTTACCCAATGACTGCCCAGCATTGAGGTAGAATCACGCCTAGGGTATGGACCTATAAACCTTAGGAGAAATAATTAATTTGAAAAAGAGTACACACCATGTCTAAGCACTCTATTTGGGTAATATAGTAACATTCCCTTATCTTAACAATGTACTTGTTTCTAATATATGGTACAGCAGGAACCTTCACATCAACATCACATTTATAGAGCCTTTGTGAAGTATCATTCCTTCCTGAACCAAAGCCACTATAATTATTCGGGGGAAATGCAGCTGAAGGCAAAAGTATGCAGAATGTTTATAAAATGCCTGTGCCCAAATATCTTCACCTGTAATGAATAGCCATGTAGTAGTCACTTGGAAATAAAACTGCTCTTTGCATAGGTTAGGAACAATTTAATGTGACCACATTTTTATACATGCTTGGTAATGGGTTATGGGAAGTGGCTTAGTAATTATTATTTAAATCTTGGTTTATATTCCATAAGTGAAACAAATACTGACTCATCGTGATTTATCTGATAGAGGACTTCTATTTTAAAGGTATATGAAAATAAAATTTCATGTGTTTTACGTACATTAAGAATGTTGTGATTTTAAAGGAACCCTGTGAATAAGCTCTCAGCAAAGCATATTTCTAAATGGTGATCATGCTTGGATACTAGCAGGTGCCAACATCTTGTTGTCCTTTGAAAATAACTTTAGCCCTGCCTACATTTGGTCCCCTTCCTTTCACACCTAGCTACTCTATCTTATTTAGAAGACCTTCTTTCTTTAGCTAGAACACAAATTCCCTCTCAAGCCAGCACTGTTGTGCTGTTCTTATAGCTTCTTCATCTGTTTCTGATGAGAAAGCTATTGTATCTTTATTGAATGGCAATAGTGAAATAGAGTCGTGTGGTGGTGGCACAAGCCTTTAATCCCAGCACGCGAAAGGTAGACGAGCCTGGTCTACAAAATGAGTTCAAGGAGAGGCAGAGCTGTCTACAAAAACCTGAAATAGGGAGGGAGGGAGGGAAGGAGGGAGGGAGGGAGGGAGGGAGGGAGGAAGAAAGGAAAAACTAAAAAGAAATAAAGTGGAACAGAAGAAGCAAAGGAAGAGGAGGGAAGAAAGACATGTACAGGCCAGTGTGTTATGGATAATCAAATCCATCTATATAGATACTTCTGTATGCCAAAGACCAGGGTTATCACAATGTACTTACCTAGTGTGGATGAGGCCTGAACTCAGAGTACTTAAGTGTTTAAGTATTTTTCATGTCTGACTTAATTAGAGTACTTAAGTGTTTAAGTATTTTTCATGTCTGACTTAATTATTGGGTACAAAAGTATAGAAATTCAATTATTCCTATGTTCCTGCTTCTCTGATTTCATCACATCCTGTTGGTTATATGTGTCCAAGTTTCCCACCTATTTACTGTGAACTCAGCCATTCTGGATTCTTCTTCCTTCTAACCCTACCAAAGAAGTCTTTATTTACATATTTGACTTTGCTTTCTAAAATCCCTCTCCTTGTGCAGATTTCTCACCAGAGTCTTCACTCCATTGCCCCTGTATAATGTCATACTATTACTTTCAATAAAGGACAAATACGCTTTTATTATGAATATGAGCTTTTTGTATTTTCTTCATTCAACAACCCTATAGAAATAAGCTAAGAGCCAAAACATGGCAAACTTACAACATGGAGCATAGCAAAGTTCTTAATAATGCTATATCACTACATCCACCGGACAATTTTTCGCATCATGCAAAGCATTTGACCCAATCAAGAACTTCTTAAAATATTCCCCATTGTAACTGACATCTTTTCTTTATTTCATTTATCTTTCTATACACTCCTTTCTGTTTTCCTCAGTTCCTTGCTTTGTTCTATATATTTGTCTCAAGAGTCAAAGGGTGTACCCACATCTCATTCATGTATTCATTTATTCATTCAAGGTCTGTATGTGTAGTCCAGATTTATCTGGAAGTCACTATGCGTATTAAACTGGCCTCAAATTTGTGGTGCCCCTCTTCCCTCCTGATACTTCCAATGCTTAGATTATAGACAAATACTGCCACATCAGGTTACTCTCTTCAATTTCATCACAGGATTCATAAAGAATAGTATATTGCACACTCTTATTATTTGAATTCTCAACAACATGCCTATTATGAAAAAAAAACTAATCTCTGCCACAACTCTCTCAAGATATAGACCAAGGTATATACACAGCTGTTTGTGACATGCATCAACAGGAGAGCCATAGGAATCTGTAACTTCTTATGATCATCAAATCTCTATTACCCAAACTTTCAAGTCTTATCCTCCTTTCGCATCATTCATTGCCAATTCTACCCCTCAAAAGTTCCTTTTCACCCCCACAACAGCATTTCAAACCTGCAATGTTTAATTGAATCTTTCATTCCTGATTATTCCTCTCTCCTGTTTATACTCTGAGATGACACTTCAATACCCACAAAATGAAGTCCAGTTTCTCAAACATAGCTCTCAGGTTATTCATTATGCAATATGACTATCTCTTTTATTCCACAAGTGCTCTACTTATTTCCCAAGAATGTTGCAATGCTCTATCCTTAGGATTTTCTTCTTGGAGTATTTTTCTCTTCTTCACCTGCTTGAGCTTTATTAAGTTTTCAATGGTTGTTTCAAGAATTAGTTCCTCTACTGTGCCTTTGAAAAATACACCCAGTCTTCATTCCCAGAAAATCTGTACATAATTCCATCATATTCAGTAGTAGCACATTTGCTAAGTGTCTCCTATGAATTATAGGGGACAATATTGCCAGAGCACAGTATACTTTACTTAAGACATAGCACAACTGCCTCCCCTGCCTTGGGAATGAATATTCTTGAGGTCAGAACGTGGTTGATGTAACTCCATAATCACTGAGTGTGTAGCAAGCAAACTGATTATAGCATATTCATGTGTATACTGAATGGTGGTATGGTACATGGCTCAAGGCTAAGCTCATCTGAGGGAGAATTTTATGTGAAACACAGAAGGCAGAGATGGAATAGTCACTCACCATTCTTATGTTATGTACTTTTGCAGTTCGGCCATATTTTCACTGAACTGGCTTTTTATGTTGGTGTAGGGAAGCAGTAAGGACTGAAGCTCTAGCAAGGTTTTATTTCCATCTCCGCTAGACTGAGAACCAAGTGCACCTTTGTGTGTTCATTCGCCTCTGATAAAAGGCATCAATTTAGACCTGAAGAGATGGATGACTCAGCAGCTGCAGTTGTTTGAATAAGAATGCCTCTCTCCACCCCCATAGGCTCACGCGTTTGAATATTTGGTCTCTGTAAAGACAGGCTTTTTCCTTTGAGAGAAGCCTTCCCACCAGCCTGGTTCTAGAGCCGCATCAGTCCCAAATAAACACACAGGAGGCTATATTAATTATGAAGCTGTTGGCCTTGCTTGTTTCTTACTGGCTAGCTCTGACTTAAGTAATGACCTCATAATTATTAATCTAAGTATGTTTCTTACCGGAGAATAGTTCCGGGCTTCCTACCCCATGGCGTTACATGTTGACTCTCTTGTGTTTCTCCTTCCAGAGTCCTCCTAGACTCCTAGTCCCTCCTATCTAGATTCCCTATTGGCCAGACAGTACTTTATTGACAAATGCACAGGACTTCCCCAACAGGTCTCCAACTGGTGAAACAAACTGTTTAGGAAGGATTCAAAGAAGGTGTGACCTTGTTGCAGGAGGTATGTCACTAGGAAAGCTTTGAAGTTTCAAATGCCCACACCATTCCCAGTTGTTTCTCTCTGCTTCCTGCTTATGTCTCAACATGTGATTTCTCAAATACTGATTGAGCACCAAGCCTTCTCTGCCTGCCTCCAAATTCCCTGCCCTAAAGATCTTGGACTCACTCTCTGAAACTGTAATCCCCCCAGCAAATTCTTACTTCTGTAAATTGCCTTAGTCTTGGTATCTTAGCATAGCAATACAAAACAAAAGTAACTAAGACAGGAGTCAAGAACTCTTGCTGCAGAGAGAGAGAGAGAGAGAGAGAGAGAGAGAGAGAGAGAGAGAGAGAGGAGAGAGAGAGAGAGAGAGTCCACTTACTGGGAACCTAACCCAGCTACATCATGTAGCTTACAACACATATAACTCAAGTTCCAGAGAGATCTGACACCCTATTCTGGCCACCGCAGGCACCTACAAACACATTGTGCAATACAGACAAGCAAGCATGCGAGCATACACACAAATTTAAAGGGAAAAACACTTTTCAAAATGCATCACTTATCCTGCAGTTCTCCTTCATCATCAGAATTTGATGATATGAAATATTATGTATTTGAATTTGTTTTCAGAGTCTCCAATTTCATTGTGGCTTCCCCCATACCATATCGAATTTCTTTCTGATTGCTTTGCTGACTTCAAACCCTCGCTAGATTTATAAGCAATAGTCTCACATAAATTTTATTGAAGAAAAGGGAATAATCAAACTTTGGAGTCTGGACTATACACTTTGCAATAACTGGAAAAACAAAAGGACATTGTGCTCTACCAGTTCAGGATTATACAGTTTAGATAACAAATAGAACTTCAGCTCAGTTCTAAATTGCCACCTTATTTTATTCATCTATTATTGATCATGACTAATCACATTAACAATGAAAGGAATGGAAGCCATTAAAACTGATTCCAGCTACCATAACACTTCCAGAACAACCATTTACCAGAGCTGAATGGTAACTGAAAGATAGCAGATTATTATAAATTTAATCAGGTCATAACAATATTGCAGCTGCTCTTCCAGATGTGGTCCAATTAATGATGCAAACTAATATATTCTTTGATGGTGGTAACACAAAACATTAGGGTTCTTTGGATTCTGGAAGTATTTGGGTCTTTATTTTTGTCTTAATCCATGTACTTAGTTACCCAAACAGTTGACAAAATTTGATGTCTCAGATTAAACCAATGCTGTACATAAAGTCTTTACTCCTAAGCAATTTTCCCAGTCGCTTAGGCTGCATGATCCACCATAGATGACCAGATACAGATGATATATTGAAGACTTTTCAGTATCCTGTTGGTGAATCACATCACGAACAAATTTTACCTGTGTAGAAATCATATTGTTAGCCTGCTTCTCCATTTGCCCCTGCCTTTGTCCAAAATGAATATTGTAGCTATCCTGGCAGAAATGGAGATCATACATGGGTTACACAACACAGACTTCAGCCCAGGAAGATTTATCTGACTACAGTAACTGCTGAGTGTGCAACATACCAAAGGCAGAAGTGAACTATGGTTTCTTACTATGTCATCATTTCCCAAAGGCATCTTTTAGTTTCCAGGTAATCTATTTACCTCATTGAAGTACATGTAATAATGGAAATGTCAACATAAGCTAACCGTGGACTAGGCATTCTATTTGGGTATGAGTTTATTCCTTCTGTCTCTAAGAATTCTGCCATACCTATTATCTGCATCCTCTTAACCCTCATGATGTTTCCCATTGAATTCCCCTGATGAGGGATCTTATTTGTCAAATAATGAGGTGTAATAAGCTAATGCAGCTAAATTCTTGTTGATTACCCACATCATTCAAGTCAGTGATGCTGATTCCAGTTTTTCACATGATTTTGTTTGCTCTTGTGGTTTCCAATTGTGTTCTTGGCAGTACCACTTCATTTTCATACATTCCACCTCATTATTAAGGGTTCTGGTTTGTCCCTCTTTCTCTAGTTCATATCCATCTTTTCTCAGGGTTGCCAGCCCTGATGACTTCATGTCATATAATAGATGCAAAAACATCTATCCAATAAAAGTGGGCCATACAAGAACATAGCATCAAATTCCCAAAACTATCACTTCTTTTGTGTAATGCACAGTGACTCTGTTTCTCTAGCTAAACCCTGACTGATATATATATATATATAATTTGTCTGTGCATTTCTCAGTATTGCTGATGGCTAATTTGAACAAAAGTTAGTCTTTTCACTTTGTTTTTGTACATTTTAAGTCACTACTGATTGTGGCAACATTCTTTCATCTTTGTTTCTATAATGTGCCACTTCTGAGTATAATTTAGCATTTTGGGTTCTAATTAAAATGGCAATGCAACTGAAATTGAAAGTAAAATTAACACATGGGGTGTCCTTCTGGCCTAAGCCTTTGTGTGTGTCAGGTAATTTCATGATTCTGTCGTCACATAGTTTGCTGCCTCCCTATGTCTGCGTGGGTTTGGCATAAATTTCTTTTATTATAGAGACTAGCAATATGAGTATCAAAATGAGCACACTGGACTCAGTTTAAATTCAATTATATGTAATTATGGGTTGCAAAATATGTAATTTATTGAATGCAAAATTTGTTTGGCTAAAGCCTTTCTGTGTGGGTTCTGTCTTCCTCCTGGATCCCTTGGAGGTTCTAATCAGCTGGAGCAGCCACAGAAATTGCACAGATCATTTGGTCAAATGCTTTCCTCTAACACCATTCTTATTTGTGTTTTCACTGAAAAAGGAGGAAAAAATAAAAGCTGGTATTCTCAAGTGATATTCAAGGCATGATCTTTTCTTTCCTGCCAGGATTAAAAGAAACTCAGAGGATCCTTGAGATCTCTACTCTGAAAGTAAAGAACTGTGAGACTAGTTGATTGTCATGGATTCAACCACCTTTACACTCCATGGAAGGACAGACATTACTGGGATCCGTTTTCTGTCAAGCAATTTATTTTATCTAGTACCTAACAGATGTTTTGAGGACAGGAGCAAACAATGTTAAGCACCTTTATGAAGCATGAACAGCCTTCAGAAAAACAAAATAGATCCTCTCAATTGTCTCTCCATGACCATAGTTCATCTTCATATCTAGGTGCTACCTTGGGTAGGCCAGGTATAGTAGATCACATAGTAGGCCTCCTTCTCTAAGATGTGACTGCATCTTAACTTCCAGAACTTGTAAATATTGGGGTTATATGGCAAATGAGAGTGAAGTTGTAGAATAAATTCAGCTTGCTAATTAATAGGTGAGATTATTCCAGATCAACCCAATGGACATATGCATGTCCTTAAAGGTGGAGGAAGGCAGAGAATATAGAAAAACTAGTGACGTGGCATTCCAAAAAAGATTTGACTGACCATTGCTGGCTTTGAAAGTGACAGCAAAGGCAACGAGCCAAGAAATGACAAGAAAACAGATTCTTCCCTACAGCTTGAAAGGACAACATAGCCTAGCTAAGAGAAACACATTTGGATATATGACATCCCACACTGTAGAAATAATAGATGTCTGATACTTTAAGGAGCTGTCTGTGGTATTTTCTTAGGAGAGCAATGGAAATCAAATACATAGGGCAACATCACTTGTTTCAACATTCAGCTATTTATATCTTGACCACCTAAATGTTTTGGGGAGGGTATCTAATTTTCTGACTTGTTCTTCTTGTTTTCTCTATTTTGCTCAAATTCTGACTTTCAGAAGACCTTTTGTTTTATTCAACCCATTTAGACTCATGTTTGTAAGTTGCCTACAAGTGATTTTCCTGCACTCCCAGCTCCCCTTTATATCCCTTCATCCAATCCTATTCTATTCCTTTATAAGCCCTTGCCCTGACTAATGACCACTGAGAATTGTTCATGTCTACTTCCTATGCTAATATCTAATTCAAAACTCCAGTTATGCCCTGATATTTCCTCAGTGCAGCTTTCTGGACAAATATTAGAAAAACAAGCTGATAAATCTTGTTCTCCTGAGTCCCTTTCTATCAACCATCTGAGGGATGCTTCTCACAGAGGAAGAAGGGAGTGAGAAACGTGTTTGTGGTGCTGAAGCATGGCATTAAAACATAAAGGCTGCTTCATTTAACTTTCCTAGTGTGTACCAATTACCAGAAACAGATCATCTGTCTAATTTGAGGATTGTCACTTCATCTTGGTTCCCTTTTCAACCCCCATGAGACTGGAAGTTTCCTCTTATTTCAGAAACTTCAAAACTATAACTTTATTGCCCCTTATAGTTATTTCTTCTCCTATAGTTATGCACTATACAAACAAAACCATCACCTTCTTAGATTTATGTGTTAATTCACTAATAAACATGCAGTGAGCACTTGTTCCATGCCAGGAGTTGTTGTGGTTATGGGAATGACACAGTCTATCATTCTTGAACCACAGAAATGAGTATTTCTTTTCCAGGGGAAGGGAGATAAGTGTAGAGGTAAAGTGTTCTAAGCAGAAGCAATCACAGTTTGAAAGCCATGGTAGGACTAAAGAACTTCAGCACAACTCTAACGTGGATGAAGAATAAGCATATGAGAGAAAAAGGCTGGCAAGAGATAAGATGAAGTAGCGGGAAATAGGAGTCACTGAAAGCCAAGCTAAGGTGGCTATTCTTCTTTATATGTGACAAAAGAAGCTAGCAAATATATTAAGGAAAAGGAAATAGAGTTAAAATTGTAAAAGTAGTTGATCTGGCTACAATATAGAAAGTAAATCAGGGGGAGTTCCATTGGTAAATTAATAACATTATACAGGCATTTTACAAAATTCAGAAATGTAAGATTGACAAAAACAGCAGTGATGGAGAAATATAAACCTGATGTAAAGGGGGCTGGAGAGATGGCTCAGAGGTTAAGAGCAGTGACTGCTCTTCCAGGGGTCCTGAGTTCAATTCCCAGCAACCACATGGTGGCTCACAACCATCTACAATTCCATCTGTTGTCCTCTTCTGGCATGTAGGCAGAACACTGTATATGTAATAAATAAATAAATCTTTTTTAAAAAAACCTGATGTAAAAATTCTGGATGTGTCAAGTAAAATCCAAAAGAAATCTAGTTGAAGTGACTAATGTTATTAAATATTTTACAAACATCTCTTGGGTGCCTATTCTATACCAATAAACTACAGTGATAAGATAAGAATTCAGTCTTCAGGGAGGGTATTAGCACATGCCAGTGGAAATTTGGATATGTCAGGAATAATATCTGAACTGCCACTTAAGTCCTTAAAACCATGGTAGATAATGGTATGGCACAAGAAAAGTCAGTCCAGAGAGAGCATTAGGCCACAGAGAGACTCCTGGGGGAAATCAAGTGTTCAAAGAACAGGAAGTAGAGTTGAAATAATCAGGCTTCAAGTTCTGCAGACTCATAAGACACAACTGGTGAATAAGACTGAAAAGGAGTAGCTAGAAAGTTGAAACGATTCCACATCTAATGTTATCTAAGTCAAAGAAATGGAACAATTTTAAATAAAAATTAACTTAAAGTAAATATCAACAATATGAGGCAGATCCAATAAGGTTAAAGTAGACAATTATTTATTTGTCATCTTGGACAAATTATAGTTACACATTACATGTTGGTATAAAGCCTTTCTGTGAAGAAGTGCAATGAGAATCACATGGTTAAGTAAGAAAGTGGAGAAAAAAAGCATGCTTTTAAGTAGACTTAAAAAGAAGTTGGGTGTGGTGTCTCACACATTTAAGTCCAGCACCCAAGAAGCAGAAACAGGAAGATCTCTGTGAATTTAAGGACCAACTGGTTTACATAGCAAGTTCCAAACAAGACATGGCTAAATAATAGTGAGATTAGTCTGAAAAAATAGTCATCCCTGAAATCATTATGTAAACTGTGTAGATCCTATCTGTATATTTATGAGTCTATATACATAAAACAACAATTAAAAGAGGCCAGAAGCCATTGATTAGAGAGAGCAAGGGACAGATGATATGTGAGAGGGGTTGGAGGGAAGGGAAAGGAGAAAATGATATAATTATATTTAAATTTCAAAAATGTTATAAATGAAATTTATAAAAATGAAAACAATTAAAAATAATTTTAAAAAAGACTTAAAAAGCAAAAGAGGATACTCATTCAAGGAGGTTTTTGCTTGTTTTCAAGGAAATATTTAAATACTCCCATATATGTATATAAGCAAAGGGAAGCATGAGGCTAGAGAGAACGACAGCCACAATAAAGTGTGGGAGTAGAATGAAGAGAGAATGAAGAGACTCAAGAGTAATTATTTGATTCCAGAGAAGTATTGAATTCCAGAAAAGTAGAGGAACCAAAAATCAGGGTAAGGAAACATTCTTTTTTTAAAGGTCTGCATCTGTGTCTGGGGGGGGGTGTGGACCTCAGTGAAGGAACACATGGAAGCTAGACGTATTAAATTCTCCTGGAGCTGCAGTTATGTGCTGTTGTGAACTGATGGACATGGGTGCTGGGAATCAAACTCCCATCCTCTGCAAGACCTCTTAACCACTGAGCCATCATTACTTCCCAAGAAATATTCTTGATTAAAAGAATAGAAAACAGAAAGAGAAAGAAAGATTGAGGACAGAGGAATTATAGCACAGTGATAGCTGATAATGAAACAATGCTACAACATCTGCCTAGATCTGGGATGGTATGGTGCAGAACACGTAGAGAACGTTTTTGGTGGAATTAGTGAAAGAAATGACAAAGTGTTTTCTGATGAATTTTGAAAATCTACCTGAGATTAACGTATCTCCTAAGAAAACACTGGACAGTAAGTTTGAGAACTCATTTCGGATGCTGTTTGGTCTGGAGTCAATTAAGCACAATGAGTGCTGGCGCCACTCACTGCACTAAGTGCTATAGTTCCCCCAACTTTTTCAATACCCGTGGAGACACTTTGAGAACGAAAACAATGGACTAAAATATCAGATGTTTCTAGTCCCGAGACTGTGAGTAAATCCTCCTTTCCCTTCTGTGGGTCTTAGTTTCTTTTTTCAGTCTTGAGAAGCTTAGATAATTCATAAAATCCTTCCCATCTGTGGCACATAATGACCTTGAGTATATGATGATGCCCAGAATCAAGATCAAGTATGAAAAGTATGCAAGTGTATATGTGAAAGGTCCCAAAGCACATCCCCCTTTATCCAGCAGCAAAGGGCGACTTTTCCTTCTCCATCCAAATGCAGAGCGTCTGTGCTGCTCCTGGGCCTCTTAATCCTGTGGCTTCATAGGCACTAAATTCATCCCAAAAGTTAACTTCCTAAGGATAATACTGTCAATATTTAGGTGATGGAAACAGAATGTTTTTCAGGCTTTATGGCCTCCATGGAATTTATCAAGGCATTTCAAATTTAACTTGACTTGAAATTCTAAGCCAAGTGGATAAGGATTAGCTCTGAGGTTATATATCTCTTAAATCACATAAGCCTGCAGACAGACTTGAAATATGAAATGTATCTTCCCCAAATGGTTGAAAGACTAGACATTTACTTTCTACTCTGAAGTACTAAGGAAAACTTCTGGAAGCATGTGCATTATTAAAGTAAGTTTTGTGACATTGACTGGCTTTTAGTCTTAAGTGGAGTGGTTCTTGATTGGATATGTTCTGAACCTTTCCACATAGACTAGTACTCTGTAGTCCATTTCAGTCAATACTCACACCTGCACCAGAACTCATCTTTGTCCAGTCTACTCATTCATTCATGTACTGAATAAAACAACATGCAGAATAACAGCCTACCTACTATGTGTTAAATATTGGGATAGATATTGAACCTGATTCAATGAATAAGATACTGTCTTCAAAGCAGTATACTGGGGAGTAGTAAGTGCAAGCATGGTCATATACCTTAATATTAGGGATGATATCATCAATAGCAATATTAATAATGGCACCACCAAACCTTCATCCAGTGGCTGATTGAAGCAGAGGTAGAAACCCACAGCTAAACACTGAACTGAACTCCTGGAACCCAGTGACAGAGAAAGAGAAGCAATGAGCAAAGGGGTCAAGACCATGATTGTGAAACCCACAGAGACAGCTGACCTGAAAAAGGGGAGCTCTTGGACCCCAGACTGATGGCTGAGAGGCCAGCATGGGACTGATCCAGATCCCCTGATTGTGGTGTCAGTGAGGAGGCCTGGCAATTTCTGGGGCCTTGGGTAGTAGATCAGTGTTTACCATGGTGTATGAATGAAATTTGAGAGCCTATTCCACATGGAGGGATGCTCTCTCAGCCTGGACACATGGGGGTGGGTATAGGCCCTGCCCTGGATGAAATGACATACTCTGGAGATCCCCCCAAGATGGCCTCACCCTCGCTGGGGAACGCTGTGGAGATTGGGTGGGGGACTGGGAAGCTGGTGGAGGGACAAGGGAGGAGGAGATGGAGAGGGAACTGGGACTGACTTGTGACGCAAGCTTGTTTCTAATTTAAATTAAAAATGTATTAAAAATAAATTAAAAATGTTTTCAGAATAAATATTAAATTTCCATCCCATAAAAAATAATGGCATATACTTAAAAATCAGATCAAGGGATTGCAGATTTAGCTAGCAATCACAGAGCCCTGGATTTAGTTCTCAGATCTAGAGAAAAAAAAAACAGAGCAATCTAGGTTTGGTTCCCAGATCAGCAGTTTTAATCATGTGATCTTATGCAAGTTATTTTTCTTCATTTAGTTAGAAAGTTCTCCATATTCTAAAAATTTAATATTGGTTTAATATTCAGTGTTTAGAGTCTTTTAATGAGGGTTAGAGGTCAGCATGTAACAGCACTAATAAATGCTAGCTACTGCAATTCTTATTAATAACAATAATGTTGACAATTATTTAAAAATCATGGATTTTTCTTTGAGACATGACTAAAGGGAGACTTCCTTTCATTTGAGTAATAACCTGAAGAATAAGAAAGGTTTCCACAGAGATATGCAGAGGAAAGTATTGATAGGGGCAGTTTGAACAAAGAAGCAGAAATGTGCAAAAAACTTCAAGCATGTCTGGGGAAGAATTAGAGAGGAATATGAAACCTGAATTTTAAAGGTTACTTCCAAACGTGAGGTCATTTGAAACAGCATTTATAAATGTAAACAACTATTAATGAAAATGGCAATGAATTTTAAAGAGATCAAGGGTGGGTTGTAGGGAAGAAAGAGAAAGAGGGGTGAAGTAATTATGTTATGTTCTAAAAAAATAATAGTAGCAAATAAGATACTGGTGAGAATGTGCAGAAAGGCCACTGTTATACAGTGTGGTGGGGATATACATTAATGTAGCCATCATGGAGAACAGTAGAGGTTTCTCAAATAACTAAAGGTAGAACTGCCACAAGATTCACTTCTTTATAAACCCTGGATGTATAGCCAAAGGAAATAAAGATAGTATATCAATAAGGCATTTCTGCCCGTGCTTATTGTAGCAATATTCATGATAGCTAAAATATGGAACCAGACTATGCGTTCAACAACAGAGGAGTAAATAATTAAAATGTGGTTATGTAGATATAATGGTGTTTTATCAGTCATAAAAAACAACAAATTTGTCATCTGAAGAGAAACAGAGTGAAATAATCCAGATACACCCAAAAATGATGTGGCACTTTCTCATCTACACAAACTAAAAACATCAACCTGGCAATATTTGAGACAAAAGTATAGTGGGTAAGAGTAACAACAGAAAAATGATGAATTCAAACACATGCCAGTAGAACTAGGCAAAATGAAACATACAGGATTTCAAAATGGAAAGAAATATTGATGAGTGTGAGTATCTCAAGAATCCTGATATGTAGATAATATGACTCCCAGAAGAGAAGGAGAGAGAAGAAAATAATTATAACTAATGAAAATTATGCAAAAGAATGATACTGAGCCTTATATTACAACAAATGCAAAAATCAATTCCCAATGAATTAAAGAATGAAATGGTTATGTTGAATACATGAAACTTTTAGAAAATATAGAGGGAAAACTGATGGCATTGGTTTTCACACACACACACAAAAGCACAAACTATGAAAGTTAGGAAAAATGAGCAAGTAGGATTAAGTTGCAAATCTTCACTAAAGAGGACACAACCAAAAAAATTAGAAAACAAACTACTAAATAGAAGAAACAAATTCCAAACAATATATCTAGTGATGGGTTAATGCACAAAATTCATAACAAACTCAATATCCAAAATATAACTAAATAATCTTATGGAAAAAAGTAGTTAAATTGTGCTCGCTTCGGCAGAACATATACTAAAATTGGAACGATACAGAGAAGATTAGCATGGCCCCTGCGCAAGGATGACACGCAAATTCGTGAAGCATTCCATATTTTTTAAGGCATCCACATTCGTTAAAGAAACATTATTAGAACTTAAATCTCATCTAAAGCCCCACACAGTTATAGTGGGAGATTTCAATACACCACTCTCACCACTAGACAGGAATACCAGACAGAAACTCAACAAAGAAGCAAAGGGTCTAATAGAAGTAATGACCCAACTGGGATTAACAGATATCTATAGAACATTTCATCCACATAAAAAAGAATATACCTTCTTCTCACCACCACATGGAACCTTCTCAAAAATCGACCACATACTTGGCAACATATCAAACCTCAGCAGCTACAAAAAAAATTGGAATAACTCCATGCATCTTATCAGACCACCATGCTTTAAAATTAGAATTCAACAACAACACAAATTGCAGAAAACCTACAAACTCATGGAAATTGAATAATGCTCAACTGCACCATCCCTGGGTCAAAGAGGAAATAAAAAAAAGAAATTAAAGACTTCCTCGAATTCAATGAGAATGAAGACACAACATACCCAAACCTATGGGACACTTTGAAAGCAGTGCTACGGGGGGAAGTTCATAGCACTAAGTGCTCACATGAAGAAACAGGAGAACAGTTATACAAGAGAATTAACATCACAGCTGAAAGCTCTATAACACAAAGAAGCAAACTCCCCCAGGAGGAGTAGACGCCAGGAAATAATCAAATTGAGGGCTGAAATCAATAAAGTAGAAACCAGGAAAACAATACAAAGGATCAATACACTGAAGAGTTGGTTCTTTGAGAAAATCAACAAGATAGACAAACCTTTGTCCAAACTTACCAAACAGCAGAGAGTGAACACTTAAATTAACAAAATCAGAAATGAAAAGGGGGACATAACAACAGACTCTGAGGAAATCCAGAGAATCATTAGGTCATACTTTGAAAACCTGTACTCCACAAAATTCGAAAATTTAAAAGAAATGGATGACTTCCTGGACAGCTATCATTTGCCAAAACTAAATCAAGAACAGATAAGCAATTTAAATAGACCTATAACCCCTATGGAAATAGAAGCTGTCATCAAAAGTCTCCCAACCAAAAAAAGTCCAGGTCCAGATGGCCTCAGTGCTGAATTCTACCAGAAATTCAAAGAACAGCTTATACCAATTCTTCTCAAAGTGTTCCACACAATAGAAGCAGAAGGGTCTTTGCCAAACTCTTTCTATGAGGCTTCAATAACCTTGATCCCCAAGCCACACAAAGATACAACTAAGAAAGAGAACTTCAGACCAATATCCCTCATGAACATTGATGCAAAAATACTCAATAAAATACTGGCAAATCGGATCCAAGAACACATCAAAACAATCATTCACCACGATCAAGTAGGTTTCATCCCAGGGATGCAGGGATGGTTCAACATACGAAAATCCATCAACGCAATCCACCATATAAACAAGCTGAAAAACAAAAATCACATGATCATCTCACTAGATGCTGAAAAAGCCTTTGACAAAATCCAACACCCCTTCATGATAAAGGTCTTGGAGAGATCTGGGATAACAGGGACATACTTAAACATAATAAAAGCTAACATCAAACTAAATGGACAGAAACTCAACGTAATTCCTCTAAAATCAGGAACAAAACAAGGCTGTCCACTCTCTCCATACCTTTTCAACATGGTACTTGAAGTTCTAGCTATTGCCATACGAAAACAAAGGGGGATCAAGGGGATACAAATTGGGAAGGAAGAGGTCAAACTTTCACTGTTTGCAGACGATATGATAGTTTACATCAATGACCCAAAGAACTCTACCAGGGAACTCTTACAGCTGATTAACACCTTCAGCAAAGTGGCAGGCTACAAGATCAACTCAAGAAAATCAGTAGCCCTACTATATACAGATGATAAAAGGGCTGAAAAAGAAATCAGAGAAACATCACCCTTTACAATTGCCACAAACAACATAAAATACCTTGGGTAACGCTAACCAAACAAGTGAAAGACCTGTATCGTAAGAACTTTGAATCTTTAAAGAAAGAAATTAAAGAAGCCCTCAGAAAATGGAAAGATCTCCCATGCTCTTGGATAGGTAGGATCAATGTAGTAAAAATGGCAATCCTGCCAAAAGCAATCTACAGATTCAATGCAATCCCCATTAAAATCCCAGAACAATTCTTCACAGACCTTGAAAGAACAATAATCAATATTGTATGGAAAAACAAAAGACCCAGGATAGCCAAAACAACCCTGTTCAACAAGGCAACATCCGGAGGCATCACCATCCCTGACCTCAAGCTCTATTACAGAGCTGTAGTCCTGAAAACAGCTTGGTATTGGCACAAAAATAGACAGGTAGACCAATGGAATCGAATTGAAAACCCGGGTATTAACCCACACACGTACGAACATCTGATCTTTGACAAAGAAGCTAAAATATACAATGGAATAAAGAAAGCATCTTCAACAAATGATGTTGGCATAATTGGAGACTGGCATGTAGAAGAATGCGGATCGATCCATGTTTATTGCCATGCACAAAACTTAAGTCCAAATGGATCAAAGACCTCAACATAAATCCAGCCACACTGAACCTCTTAGAAGAGAAAGTGGGTTGTACACTTGAACGAATTGGTACAGGAGACAGCTTCCTGAACATAACACCAGTAGCACAGACAGTGAGATCAACAATTAATAAATGGGACCTACTGAAACTGAGAAGCTTCTGTAAGGCAAAGGACACAGTCAGCAAGACAAAAAGGCAGCCCACAGAATGGGAAAAATATTCACTAATCCCACATCTGACAGAGGGTTGATCTCCAAAATTTACAAAGAACTCAAGAAGCAAGTCTCCAAAACACCAAAGGACCCTATTAAAAAGTGGGCTGCAGAACTAAATAGAGAGTTTTCAATAGAGGAGTCTAAAATGGCTGAGAGGCACTTGAGAAAGTGCTCAACATCCTTAGCCATCTGGGAAATGCAAATCAAAACAACTCTGAGATACCATCTCACTCCTGTCAGAATGGCTAAAATCAAAAACACCAATGACAATTTATGCTGGAGAGGATGTGGTGAAAGGGGGACACTCCTCCATTGCTGGTGGGAGTGCCAACTGGTTCAGCCACTTTGGAAATCAGTATGGAGATTCCTCAGAAAAATGGGAATAAACCTACCACAAGACCCAGCAACTCCACTCTTAGGCATATATCCAAAAGATGCCCATTCATACAACAAAGATGTCTGTTCCACTATGTTCAAAGCAGCTTTATTTGTAATAGCCAGAACTTGGAAGCAACCTAGATGTCCCTCACCCGAAGAGTGGATAGAGAAAATGTGGTACATCTACACAATGGAGTACTATTCAGCAGAAAAAAAATAACGGAATCATGAGATTCGCAGGCAAATGGATGGCACTAGAAGAAACCATCCTGAGTGAGGTAACCCAGTCACAAAAAGAGAAACATGGCATGTACTCTCTCATATATGGATTTTAGACATAGATCTGGGGAGTGCCAGCCTACAATCCTATGGCCAGAGAGTCTGGGAAACAGAAACTTCATTTAGTGGCTGATCAAAGAACAGGCAGACTCCCTTGGTTAAGTACTGAGCTGAACTCAAGAAAGCCAGTATCAGAGAGGGAGGACTGATGATCAAAGGGATTAAGACTGGGCTGGTTTAACCCCCAGAAACAGCTGACCAGACAAAGGTTAACTCTTGAATCCCAGGCATCAGCCTGGGAATCCAGCATGGGACTGATCAAGACCCCCTGAATCTGGGTGTCAGTGAGGAGGCCTAGGGAATCTATTGAGCCTTGGGCAGCAGATCAGTACCCATCCCAAGTATACACACGGACTTTGGACTCCAATAGAACAATGTGAGGTGCACTCTCACCCTGAACTCTTGGGAAGGGTCTAGGCCCTGCCCTATATGAAATGACAGACTATGGACACCCCCATGGAGGGCCTCACCCTCCCGGGGGGAATGAGGGGATAACGGGGGGGTTGGGGGAGGGCACGGGAGGAGGGAGGGAATGGGAGAGGGACCTGGAACTGACTTATGAAGCAACCTCGTTTCTTATCTAAATTTAAACTGGAAAATAAAATATAAAAAAAGAAACCATAAAAAAGTAGTCAAATTACCTTAACAGATATTCCTCCAAAGAAGACAGGTATATGACAAAAATGCAGAATATAATTAATGTGCTGGCTAGTTTCTATGTCAACTTGACACAAGCTAGGATCATCTCGGAAGGAAGAATCTTAGTCGAGAAAATGTCTCCATAGGACTGGCTTGTAGGCAAGTCTGTGGAGCATTTTCTTGATTGATGACTGATATAAGAGGACCCAGTTCATTGCAGGTGGGGCTACTCCTGGGATTGTGGTCTTGGATGCTATAAGATCCATAAGGAGCAGGCCAGTAAGTAACACTCCTCCATAGCCTCTGCACCAGTTCCTGCCTCCAGGTTCCTTCCTTTAGTTCCTGTCCTGACTTCCCTGGATGGTATACTGTGAGATCTAAGATAAAATAAAACCTTTTCTCTCCTAGTTGATTATGGTCATGGTGTTTTATCACAGTAACAGAAATGCTAACTATGACAGAAATATGTTCCAGGAATAGAATACTTCTCTGGCAAACCTGATTATGTGTTTGGGTGAGGATTGTGATGACATTTGATCTTCAGCCTAGAAAATCCCATTTAATTCTCAGAGCTCAGTGGGATTTTTCTCCCAGAGCTTGGGAGATAATCATGTTGAGAGCAGGGTAGATTGTTGGGGCTGTCTTGTGAACTTTCAGAGAGAAGTTTTGCAAGTTTCTTAAAGACTCTTTCTGGGACATTGATATTTTAAATGAAAAAGTCATAAAGTGAAAACTCTGCTTTACTCAGATAATCAATATTAGTCATTTAGAGCCAAAAATCAACTGTGATTGAGAAGAGACCAGAGCCATTGAAGTAAAATCATCTAGAAAGTATTTCCTTAGGGTCCCCATGAAGCTGTAGTCTAGAGGAGGGGGTCAAGGCTATACGGTGTCTTTACAGATGAACTTGGGCAATGTTAAGAGTCTCCCAGGTTGATACTGGTTTTAATGACATGAAAGGGGTCATAGAGAGCAGTTCCATCCCTGTTGACTAACTTTCTTAAGTGCTGGAAGTTGCTATACATGCTACCAGAGGAGAAAAGTAATTCATCAATTTTATCTATTTGTAACACCGTGAGCTACAATAATGATGAGCCTGGCAGGATATAGCCACTGGTGCAATAGTGCCACAAATGCTACGGTAATAACAGACTACTTTGTGACTGGACATAAGGCCTGGTCCATGAGATGGAATCCAGGCATGGCACTGTTGAAGAAGCCAAGAACCTGAGGATAGATGGATCATGGGACCAAGGGGAGAACCTATTACTACTATTCTGCTAAATAGGCATATATTAAAATGACTCTGGTCTTATTGCTATACTCATATATCAGTTTTCATCAGAGTAGCTACTTTGTGCAACAGATGACAATTGCTCTCTGTAGATTCTCAACTTGTCAATGTGCAGAGAATAAGAGACTGTGGACTTTCAGTCCTAAATAGGGTGTAGATATCCTACACCTCCCTTCAAGTCTCAGGGAGAAGAGAGGACAGAAATAGCCTATGTGCCAGAGGTAGTAGACACAGTAGGGAAGTTCTATATAAGAAAAACAATTGTGACAGTGTGCCCAAGACCTCTGCAAATTCATTCCACAAATAATCCTGGCATGAAGGGAGGGAAGGGAGTACAAACTCCCACAACTATGTGACTAGCTGAGGAGCTATTAACATTTTTTCCTTCTGAAAGAGGGAGAGTCGGATTTCTTTAATGCTGTGATGCTCTCTAGGTTAGTCACACTCCAGGGTAGGTCCTACTCTCCAGAGAAGTTGACAATACAAACTTAACTCAATGAGTTTGAAAAAAAGAAAATTCAAGGTTTGGGGAGCAGAAATTGAGAGTAGATATAGGGAGAGTTGGGGAATGACTATGATTAAAATAAATTGTAGGAAATTCTCCAAGACTTAGTAAAATATCATTTACAAGTTACAAAGATAATAATTGAACAGGGTATAGAGAAAGGAAAACTTTTTTTTTGGTTTTTTGAGACAGGGTTTCTCCTTATTGTTTTGGAGGCTGTCCTGGAACTCGCTTTGTAGACCAGGCTGGCCTTGAACTCACAGAGATCCGCCTGCCTCTGCCTCCCGAGTGCTGGGATTAAAGGCATGTGCCACCAACGCCCAGCAAGAGAAACTCTTGTATACTGTCGTGAGTGTAAATTGCTATAGTCACTAGAAAGAACAGTATGGAGGACTCTCAAAAACTTAAAATGTACATAACATTTAATCCAGCAATCTTACCTCTAGGCATTGACCCCAAACAATTGAGTTTATGATCTCACAAAATACTATAATCATCTACTCATTGCAGCATTGTTCACAGTAATCAAGCAATGGACACAACCAAATGTCCATCGATGGACAGGAAGAAACTCTAAATGATAACGATTTGTCTATGACCTTGATAATGGTCATGTTTTCATAAGTGTAAAAATATTGCCAAATTCACCAAGCTGTATATATATATATACATATATACTTTCAATGTGCAAACAATAATGTGTTCAATGATTCTTATGGGAAGTCTATATGGGAAAACTGAAAAATACGTGTGATAAAATGTGAAGCAAACATAATAGTAAGAAATGGTCTATTCCCTACTCAGGCTTTAAAAATCTGTTTAAAAAAAGTTTGTTCATATTTATTGGAAGACTATGCACAAAATGAAAACGGGACTGTAAAGGGAAGGATAAATAACATTTTCTTCTCCTTGCTCAAGACATTTAGTGTTGGCACTATTATTCTTTTTTATACAGAAGATTAAATGTTTCCTAAAACAGATTACAAAACAAAAACATCATAAAAGGTTTGGTGGCCCTCATACTTCAACTTCAACATATGTTTCAGCGCATGGTTCCTTTAAGCCCCTGTGGTAACACGGGCAACGAACATCAACACAGAACCCAGATGCAGCAGGACCATGAGCCCAGACACGGCCAGCAGCAACAGCTTAGGCCCGGATATCATCATGGCCCTGGGTGGCAAGTGCAGGCATCCCAGATAGGCCTAGCAGCAGTATGATGCCTGGACTCCAACACACAGCCTTTAATGGTTAACAGGAGCCACAAACATCAATACAGAACCTGGCTGTGGTAGGACCAGGGACACAAACATGGCTCTTGGCCACAGCTCAGGTCGGATGTCTCTATGGCCCTGGTGGCAGCATGACCCTTGGGTACCAACATGGCCTCAGGTGTCAGCCCAGGTACAGGGAATCTGCACAGCCTTCAGTGGAAACAGGAGCCATGGACATCAACACAGATCCTGGCTGTGGTAGGACCACAGAAACAGACATAGCTCTTGGCATCAGCCTGGGGTCTGGACAACACCATGGCCCAGGGTAGTGGCAGTATGAGAGCCATACTAAACTATCTCCGACCCTCAGTGGCTCAAAGAGAAAAGCCCCACTCACCAGAGGGCTGACCCCGCCCCTTGCACACCCTGGGATACTAGATCTGATTATCTCAGGGTGCTAGAGCTGACTTTGTCCTTCATAGAAGAGCTGGCCTCAGCACTTTGGAAAACCAGCCCCACCCCAAGGGTATGGGAGACTTGGCTCCACCCTTCACCTAAGGGGGTGGTCCCAGTAGCTTAAAATGAGCTAGCTACCAGCCAGGCACATATTCAGGACTTTTAGTTGGCACTCCAGCTATCATCTTTTGCAATGTGTGAAGGAGCCAGTCCTGTGGAACCATACCCACAGTATCTCCATGACTCAGTGCAACAACAGGATATCCAAGAGGAGTTTTGGTGAAGGTCCAGTATTGTTGGTGTACCAGAAATAACAGGCTTCAATTTTGACCAACAACACATTACACAATGAACATTGCCTTGTAAAGATGTTTGGACAAAAGGGAATACTTCGTAATACACAATTTCTCCCAATGCCACCAAGACAAAAGAGGTGATGGAGAGGTAAGAAAGATTGAGGAACAAAGTGAGGTTTTTATTTCTACTTAATTTTTTATTTTTTGTTTGTTTTTAAATAGCATTATCTATACTTGTATTTTTATTTCTATTTCTTATTTTATTTTTATTATTTCTTTTTATGTTTTCCTGGGGAAGCACTACAAGAGTGAAGGATGAATACAGAGGGACTGGGAAATGGTGAGATTGGGGTGCATGATGTGAAATTCCTAAAGAATCAATAAGTGTTATGTGTTTTTAAAAAAATATGTGGTGGCCCCTATCTGGGATGCCTGCACTTGCCACCCAGAGCCATGATGATATCCGGGCCTAAGCTGTTGCTGCTGGCCGTGTCTGGGCTCATTCCCTGGGGGAATGAGGGGATAACGGGGGGGGGGGGGGATGGGGGGGAGGGCACGGGAGAAGGGGAGGGAAAGGGAGAGGGACCTCGTACTGACTTGTGAAGCAACCTTGTTTCTTATCTAAATTTAAAATGGAAAATAAAAAAAATATTAATAAAAAAATTATTTGCAATAAAAAAAATATGTGGTGGCTTGAGGGAATTCTACTGAAATCTTTCTGCTTAAGCTACTTTAATGAACAATAATCTGTTTCTAAAGCATCTGGATCTGCTAGATAGCCACTGAAATAGGGAAGAACCATGTCTGTGCCTCTGTGTATCTATGTATGTGCACATTTGCTATGTGTGTACAAGTTTGCTTACATATATGTGTGGATATTTGTGTATGTGTGTACATGTGCATATGGAGGCTTAAGGTGGACATCTGGTATTGTCACTGGTCATTTCTCTGCCTTACTTTTTCAGACAAGGTCTCTCATTGAACCTCAAACTTACCAATTCAGCTAAGACTGTCTAGCCAGGGAGTCCCAAGAATCCTGGGTTTGGTGTTTAAGCAGCACTGATTACTTGAGTTTGTGCTTTCATGTCTACCTTTTACTTTGATAATGGAGATTCAGTCTGAGGGCTTTATATTTTCCAGCAATCACTCTAACAACTGAGCCAACTTTTCAGCCCCATGACCTCTTTTTATATTTATTTCATCTCTTTAGAGTTGGAAAAATGGTGCCATGACTGAAGCTCTCAAAAAAGAGTTCTTGCTTTTACAATGATTTTGTACTTAATTTTTATGAAGAAGCATCAGCAGTTCTCAAAGTGCTTCCTAACCAGCTGAGGAGCTGTCCATGTCTAGAAAAGATGGTAATATGGCTGAAACAACATTCTGAATCTAGGGTTGCTAGACAAATATGGAGGAAAGATACTCCTAGTCTATATTTTATCTTGAGTCAATTTTGAATTATAATAGTTAATACCAAATGATCTCTTCTTCAGTAAAATATGAAGGATAATTCTAAGAGTGTAATGGCTAGTTTAGGTTGTCAACTTGACTACATCTTGAATTAATTAAAATCCAAATGGTATTCTCTCTCTCTCTCTCTCTCTCTCTCTCTCTCTCTCTCTCTCTCTCTCTCTTTCTCTCTCTCTTTCTCTCTCTCCCTCCTTTCCTGCCTCCCTCCCTCCCTGCCTCCCTCTAGAGAACCCTGGCTAATACAAAGGGCTACATAAGTTTCATATAATAATGAGTGGTCAAGGAGGCCCTATGTTGGTAGTCACCTGATGAATTCATACCTCAACTCCGTAACCTTACACAGAGGTCGACTGGAAAAACTGTTATTTCTCCACCAATTTTATCAATGGTTGAATTTATTTTATATCTCTAATTAAGACAGTGTTTTGAATTTTCATCAGAGAATAAACTTCCTTTTTCCTTTCTCTCAGGAGAGAAATAACCAAACAATATTATTTGAAGAAGTACTTGGAGAAAATACACAAGAGCAAGGAAATTGTACTTATATTGTATCTTGGGAAGAAAAGAGACAACAAATGGAGTTGGGAATGAAAAAAATGCTCTAGAACCTTAGTTTTTGTTTGTTTTTTGTTTTGTTTTCTTTTCAGAAGAGAAATTGGCAATCCAACTTCTCCAACCTCACAAGTCTCAGACTTAGGACGGAATTTATAGCTCATTTAATTAAATATTTTGAAACTGCTGTGACAAAATAATTGTTCTTTTTTTTTGATGTATTCTTATATTTATAAATATCCAGCAATTATATATAATAACCACATAAACAAATCAAGTTAAAATTTGAGATACTCATAGTATCTATCAGAATAATCCAGTCACTTCACATCATCTTTTTTTTAATCATTTTTATTTTAATTTTAAATAGCTTGTTTTACATGTCAATCCCAGTTCCCTCTCCCTCCCCTCTTCCCGCACTCCCCTTCCCCCCTCCCTTCCACCCTATTGCCAAATCCTTCCACATAGGGGATATCTAGAGTCTGTCATTTTACTCTTGGTAGGGTCAAGGCACTCCCCTAAGAGTCCAGGCTGAGAGAGCATCTCTCTTTGTGCTATAGGCACATGAAGACAGTTTGTATACCAGGGATAGACACTGATCCACAGCTCAGGGCCCCATAGGTTGCCCAGGCCTTCTCACTGACACTCACATTTGGGGGGGTCCAGATCAGTCCCATGCTGGCCTCCCCACTGTCGGTCTGGGGTCCAAGAGCACTCCCCTGTTCAGATCAGCTGTCTCTGCTGGTTTTGCCAGCCCATTCTTTGCCAATTTGCTCATCACTCCTCTCTCTCTGTCACTGGGTTCCTTGGGTTCAGTTCAGTGTTTAACTGTGGGTGTTTGCCTCTGCTTCCATCAGTCACAGGATGAAGGCTCCCGGATGGTTATAGACATCAAGTTCATTATCAGGAATGGGCATTCGAGGTGGTCCCTCCACTATTGCTTAGCTTGCCAATTGATGTTATACCTTTAGATCACAAGAGGTCACTCTGGTGCCTGATCTGTCTTCGATCCTATGATTCCCTCTTCCCCCTATTCTACCCCCACCCCCTCAACTTCCTGTCATCTTAACCTGTTGTTTCGCTTGTACCATGTGCAACTTAGAGCACACAATCCTACCTGTGTTCAGTATTACATCACTGGCTATCAGCTTCTAGACTGTTCCTCTTCCCTGACTAACACTTTCTCAAACACTGCCTTATGCAGCTTTTCCTTACCCCTGAGCTTCATAGAAAATGATAAAAAAAAAAAAAAAGCTGTGTGGAATGAGAGAAAAGCCTTGGTACAAAAGTCTCCCAAGTCCTGCACCAGTGTTGGAGAGTGAGTGTTCAGGAAACTCACAGTTTTAGATGAGCCATCATCAATCCATTGTCATTTGCTTTTCTTTATAGCATATGACAATCCAATTTAGGATCTCTTTATACTAATCCAGGACTTTACGAACTTCTGCAAGGGAAATGACACATTTTATGGTAAAATTTCCCTGTTTGGTGAGAAAAGAACCAGCATAACAGGGCTCAGCTCTTCTTATGTCTGCTCTTTGTTGTCCTGTCCTCCAGCCCTTCAGTCCCTCCAAGTTCATTTTAAAGTGATTTTCCTCTAGTAGCTCACAAAATAATTGTTCTTTAACTGGAATGTTTTCTGTCTAAACTATTTATCCCACCTACTGCCCTCTGCCAAACAATGAAAACAGCAGGCTTTGATGGGAGCTGGAAGCTCAGACCACTGCTATCTTCTCAGGCACTTAGCCAGTAAAACTTTGTCATCTCTTCTATTTGTTCAACAGAGAGCTAAACAAAGCATAGCTTATGTTCATGCAGAGAAACTGAGTCCCAGAGAGGAGCTGTGGTGATGCTCAGATAGTCTGTGGGTGACTGAGCTGTGGCTTGAAACCAGTTATTTTTCCTCAGAACATTTATGCTATGCCATATTGTTGGAATGTATGCAATTTTTCAGGAAGTGATCATTAATTTATAGTCCCTTATATTCATTATATTCAGGGATGGCTGCTGGATTAGTTTTTTCATTTCTAGCAGGTTTTCATCTTACTTCCCTTGCTCATCTCTAATTGAGCTTCTTAACTTGTCTGGGTAGGATGCAGGGATTGGAACATCCAAATAACGTTAAGGAATCATACATCCTAGTTAAAAGCTTGCCTTAGCAGTAAAAAATTTATCATTGTTAGGATGGTACTTAATTTGATGGGAAAAGTCTACTAGCATAGTATCTGGCACATGGTGGATGTTAAATAAACGTTAGTGCCCTTTCTTTCTCCTCTTACTTTGACAAGCAATCAATGGGAAGTCATTTACCCAGGTGTCACCATAAGAAAAGCAATAGCAAAGCAGTCAGATTCCGATTGTGTAGATGAACACCTTCACTGAGTCCCTCAAGGATCCAGAAGGTCTGGAACACTCTGCTTAAAGAAACACAAGCTAAAATCTCACATTGTTTCCTTTCCATCTGGCATCGAGGCTGCTTCTCTTGCTGCAATCATTCTGTCTGCCAAGAGTACTTCAGATCTCCAAGTGAAAGAAACAGGGAGTTACACTTTCCAGAGTGCATCGCTGTGCTAAGGAAATTAATCAATTAATGCATGACAGTCTCCAAGCAGCAGGGAAGCTTACAGAATGGTAGCAGTTAAGAAGCAGTTACTGGAGAGAGAGGGGGGGAGGCAGAATATAATAAAAAACAAAATAAAGCAAAACAAGATTGAATTAAAAAACACACAAAACACCCAGCAATTGCCAATAGTGCCTTGAAATATGGGGAGTATTATTTGAAATCTAATGAAGAAAACGATTTCACATATAGTTTTAGTTTTTATAAATCTAACAAACAGGAAGCACCCTCACTAAATTCTATAATTATGTGGCTGCATAGATGGGGTTTAGTTAATAAGTCCACATGTAGAAGAAAGGAAATCAGTACACAGCCCAGGGTTTAGTTCTGTCATTTGTTTCTTTTCCATTGAGTAAGCCCCTTCCCTTTCCTAAGCCTCAGTTTCCCCATCTAAAAATGACAAGGAGTAGACTTGACTTTCTTATTTTAATTCTTTGAGAATTTCATACAGTGTATTTTTATCATATTATTTCCCATCTCCCTCCTCCTCCCAAATCCTACTCAACCACCCAGTTAACTTCATGTTTTTCCTCTCTCTCAAAAAGAAAGGGGAAATTTTCATTCAAAACTCTGGAGACAGATTTGTGTTGTCCAACTGATCCTAAGCATGTGTCCTGCCCCAAAGTGTCGTTAATATACCCAGTGCTGCTCCATTGAAAAAATGATTTTCCTTCTCCTAGCAGACAGCATTTGCAAATATCTTCTTGACCAGGGGTGGGACTCTGAGCCCACTTCCCCTTCTCCATGCTGAGATTTTCTACAGCTTGAGTTTATACCAATTATATACATGCTATTGTATGCTGTCACAGTCTCTGTGAGTTCCTATGTGCATCTACTCTGTTATGTCTGAAAGATGTTGTTTCCTTGAAGCACCCCACCACCTCTGATTCTTATAATCTTTCTGCTCCCTTTTATGCATAGATCCCCGAGTCATAAGTGGAGGGGCGTGATAAAGCCCATTCAGGGCTAAGTATTCCAAAGTCTCTCGCTCTCTACACCAATATTGTCTAGTCCTGAATATCTGTGATAATTACCTGCTGCCGCAAGAACCTTCTCTACTGAAGGTGGAGCGATGCACCAATCTATGGATATTGTAGTAAGTCATTAGGGAAAGTTTCATTGCTGTTTTCTTTTAGCAGAATAATAGTAGCATGTTTTCCTCTGAGCCCATGACCTATCTAATGTAATATGTTCTTGGCCTCATAAACAATTATCAGGTATGGGTCCCATTTCATAGAATGAGCCTTAAATTCAATCAAATGGGGCTGGTTTCTCCCCCAGCATTTCTACCACTACTGCACTACTGGGTATATCTTGCAGGCAAGTTGTTATTGTAGCTTTCAGGGTTTGCAGTCTAGTGACATTGATTACTTTTCTCCTTCCATACTGTGTAGAACACTTGCTATCACTGTGAATGCTGGCCAGTAAGGGTGAGATTTCCGTTGAGTTCCAGCTTGGTTTCTCCATGTTTTATGCCATAGGTATGCAGTGAGACTTGACATTCTTAGACAGCTCATTTTGGTTATAATATTTCCAAACCCTGGAGGATCTTCAGAAAAGTTTTATTATACAGTTTACTTTTGGTGGGTCATTGTACTCTAGGCAAGGAGGATTACTTGAGTTCTAAGCACTCTGCTCAATTTTCTTGATGATGTTATGGAATATTCATCCATTTGACATCAAAACGCCTCACACAGCAAATGGGTTAATGGCTATCTAAATGGGTTTGTGTTGAGCCTTACTTACGTCTTGTTTTTCATCCTCAGACCTCAGCCACTCTCTCGAGGGAAAGTGCTTCCAACATTTTCCAATTCCACAGCTAATAAACCTCACTGCCAGGAAGCAGTGTGTGGTGCTTATTGTAAATTTTCTCTCTGCAATCTCATCCATTTCCCCTTCCCACAGCATCGAGCCTTCCCCTCTTAACACCAACAGAAGAATGGGTTGTTTTTCTTTTTGAAAACTGCCATTTAGTAGATCAGGGAGGTATAGGGGGAAATGCTGGCATTGCATGAAATATGATATTTTGTGAAATTAGACAGGTAGAAAAGGGTCAGAGCAAGTCATAAAGCATTCTCTGAGTTCTCTCTACACTGAAAATTCACTGTTTGTGTTATAGGCACCATAAATGTGAACACAGGAACATAGTTCCAAGAGCAAGAGAGAATTTGACCTCTGATGGATTATTTTATGTGTGTGCAGACATATCTAAGCAAATGTCTCTAAGACAAAGGTGTCTCTAAAAACCTTTTTTTCCCCATGGCATTTACACAGGATATGCAGAGGCTTAGATTGAAGAAAAATGAGGAAACAAAGTTTGGAATAGCATTTCATCTGGAGAAATCCAACATTGGACACTTCTTTGTTTGCTGGAATATAGTGAAATAAAATAGTGTATCCAGGCTGAAAGATTTCCTAAGCTCATTTTGGAAGGGAGTTTATGACAAAGCAGTATTTTCACCACTCGGATCAGGCCAGAAGGAACATGGAGGCAGTGTATGTGGTATATTAAAAATGACTATTTTACCAGTCACTTGTATCATCTGCATACTCATTCATTCGTCCATTAGACAGTTACAGCATTCGTTCACTTATAATACAACAAGAACTTGATGGAATACTAACTGTGCCCTGAGCACGATGCTAAGTGACAGGCAAAATAAGAATGTTCATGAAAGGTATAGCCTAATGAAGCAAATCTATTTTAATTTGAAAGTCAAATCAGTAATTAGTAAATTATAGTTGTAATGCATGCTGTAAGTTCTGGATGTTACTAGATATTACAATAGGGAGATTTGACACAGGCAGCCAAAGCATGGAAATTTTCCCTCAAGGAGTGACTTTTGGAGTTGGCCCTGAAAGGCAAATAGAAATTAGCCAACATAAGAGACAGAAACTTCCATGAAGTTTTGGATTACCTAGGGCTGGAAGGTGGGTGGACACTGGAGACTGCTAAAGTGTATGATGGTTCTTGAGGGGGTGATAAAAACTCAATTAGATTGTGGTGATAGTATACAACTCTAAAAATATAGTAATATAATAGAATGTATTTTGCCTCAATGAGGCTGATCAAAAAGACCAACGCTACATAAGCACAGAACTGGAAGAGGAGGGCCTGAATGGTTGCCTAGTGACTTCTTGGGGACATAACTCAGCAATGAGTATTTAATATTAGGGTTTTACATCTTCAAGATTATTCTGAAAATTTGCTATAAAAATAGATTTTAGGGCTCTTGTAACAAAGATGCATAGTATTTGAGATAATATAGAGAGATATCCAGTTTTTTATTCATAACAACCGCCTCAGTATTATAATCTTATTGTGTCCTTTAAACTTCAAACACACGACTTCAAATTATTAAAATAAAAAAGAATAGCATTCAGTCAAGATAAATGTCATAAAAGAATCTGTTGGATGAGTTTTGCAACTTTTTTAGGTGGATTTTCTGTTTTATAGATAAAATTTTAGCATTTATTAAAAACAAAAGCAAGTTTGCATCCTAATAAAATTATTGTTTTTATTTTGCATAAAAATTAAATTTTGGTGAATAAGTATTTGAAAAATCCCTCTCAAAAATTTAAAAAAGAAAAGAAAAAGAACAGAGAAAGGAGAGCCACTGAGAGGTATAAGTTGGGAATTTAGCAAATTGATTTGCTTTAGGAAATCACCTTTGTTTGTGATTACAGAATATACCATAGGGGGATAAGAGTAGAGAGGAACAAGAAACAAGTGCAGTAGTGCTGGCGAGAGATGTTTGTGATTTTGACAGCAGTAAAAATGGAGATATGTGGTGAGCTCCTGGCCTCCCTCTTGGTCCCGACTCACTCCTGCATGCCCTCTCTTGGATTCTCTGGCTGGGGGACTGAAGCCAGGTTGACTGGCCCCCAAGGACCAAGAAACCAAGAGCATGCTGAGAGAGCCAGTCTATTATAACCCCCTCTCAGGGCGGAGGATAGAGGTGAGCTCCTGGCCCCCATCCTCCCCCAACATTCTCCCCACTTGCCATCTCTGCATCTCCTGGCCTGGGGACTGCAGCCTAGTCAACTCGCTCTGGAGGAAAAAGCAACCAGGAGCCTGCTGTAAGAGCTAGTCTACTCCTTCCCTCACTCAGGGCAGAGGGCAGAGGACAGAGAGCAGAGGCCAGAGAATATTGCATTTGCTTGCATGCACTGAAAGGGAACCCTGGTACCCTACCCACCAGGAGAGGAAGAGGCTCTTCCTGCACCCACTGGAAAAAGGGATGGGAAATAAACAATATAAAAACACACTCAGCAACAGAAAAACAAATATGACACCATCAGAGTCCAGAGACTCCATATCAGCAAGACTTGAACAACCCAATGCAGATGAAGCAGAAGAGAATGACATTAATATCAAGCATATGAGAAAAATCCCTTGAAGAAATGGAAGAAAAAAACAAACCCAAAATGAAAGAAATGGAAGGAAAAACAATCCAAAAAATGCAAGAAATGGAAGAAAAAACAAACCAAAAAATCCAAAAAAATGCAAGAAAGGGAGGAAAGACAAAACAAAAATTTCAAGAAACAATTCAAACAGTTCAAGGGTTGAAAGCTGAAATATAGACAATAAAAAAAGTCTGAAGGAATGCTGGAAATAGAAAAGCTTGGGAAATGGTCAGGTACTACAGAAGCAAGCATAACAAACAGAATACAGGAGATGGAAGAGAAAATCTAGATGTTGAAGATACACTAGGAGAAATAGATTCATCGACCAAGGAAAATCTTAAGTCCAACAAATCCCTAACACAAAATATCCAGGAACTATGGTGCACTGTGAAAAGACAAAAACCTAAGAATAATAGGTATAGAAAAAGGAGAAGAAACCCACCTCAAGGAAGCAGAAAACATGTTCAATAAAATCATAGAAGAAAATTTTCCCAACCTAATGAAAGACATGCCAATGAAGGTACAAGAAGCTTACAGACACCAAATAGAGTGGACCACAAAAAGTCCCCTTGCCACATAATAATCAAGACCCCAAGCATACAGAATAAAGAAAGAATATTAAGAACAGATAAGGCAAAATGTCAAGTAACATATAAAGGCAAACCCATCAGAATTACACCTGCCTTCCCCATGGAAACTCTGAAAGCCAGAAGGTCCTGGATAGATATTCTACCAACATTAAGAGACCATGGATGTCAGCACAGACTACTATACCCAGCAAAGCTTTCGATCAATATAGATGGCGAAAACAAGATACCCATGACAAAACCAGATTTAAACAATACATATCCACTAACCCAGTCCTACAGAAAATTCTGGAAGGAAAACTCCAACCCAAGGAAGTTAACTACAACCAGAAAAATATAGGCAATAGATAATCCCACTTTACCAACAGCCAAAAGAGAAAAATGGTGGAAATCCATATATTATTCCAACAATAATAACAATTCCAAAACAAACAAGAATGAGCAATCAATGGTCATTAATATCCCTCAATACTAATGGTCTTAACTCACCTATAAAAAGGCACAGGCTAACAGAATGGATTGGAAGACAGAATACATCCTTCTGCTACATACAAGAAACACACCTCAGCTTCGAAGACAGATGTTACCTCAGAGTCAAGGGTTGGGAAAATATTTTCCAATTAAATGGACCCAAGAAACAAGCAGGGCTAGCAATCCTAATATCTAACAAACTAGACTTTAAAATAAAATCAATCAAAAGAGATGAAGGAGGTCATTTCATACTCATCACAGGGGAAATCTACCAAGATGAAGCCTCAATTCTGAACATCTATGCCCCAAATACAAAGGCATCCACTTTCGTAAAAGAAACATTACTAAAATTCAAACCACACATAAAACCTCATAAACTTATATTGGGAAACTTGAACACCCCACCCTTACCACTGGACAGGACTACCAGACAGAAACTTAACAAAGAAACAAAGTAACTAATAGAAGTTATGACCCAATTGGGTTTGACAGACATCTATAGAACATTCCATCCAAACACAAAAGAATATACCTTCTTCTCAACACATGGAACCTTCTCTAAAATTGACCACATACTTGGCAACATAGCAAACCACAAAAGGTACAAAAAAACTGGAATAACTCCATGTATCTTATCAGACTACCATGCTTTAAAGTTAGAATTCAACAACAACACAAGTTGCAGAAACCCTACAAACTCATGGAAATTGAATAATACACAATTGCACCACTCCGGGGTCAGAGAAGAAATCAAAAAAGAAATGAAAGACTTCCTAGGATTCAATGAGAATGAAGACAAAACATACCCAAACTTGTGGGATACTTTGGAAGCAGTGCTAAGAGGAAAGTTTATAGCACTAAGTGATCACATGAAGAAACTGGAGAATAGCCACACTAGAGAATTAACAGCACAACTGAAAGCTCTAGAACACAAAGAAGCAAACTCACCCAGGAGAAGTAGACTCCAGGAAATAATCAAATGAGGGCTGAAATCAATAAAGTAAAAACTAGCAAAACAATACAAAGAACCATGTAACAAAGAGTTGGTTCTTTGAGAAAATCAACAAGATAGACAAACCTTTATCCAAACTGCCAAACAGCAGAGTGTGACCATACAACTTAACAAAATCAGAAATGAAAAGGGGACATAACAACAGACACAGACAAATTCTAGAGAATCATCAGGTCATACTTTGAGAATCTGTACTCAACAAAATTCGAAAATGTAAAGGAAATGGACAATTTTCTGGATAGATATCACTTGCCAAAATTAAATCAAGATGAGATAAGCAATTTAAACAGACTTATGACTCCTAAGGAAATAGAAACAGTCATCAAAAGTCTCCAAAACAAAAAAGCCCAGGTACAGATGGCCTCAGTACAGAATTCTACCAGAAATTCAAAGATCAGCTTATACCAATTCTCCTCAAAGTATTCCACACAATAGAAGCAGAAGGGTCTTTGCCAAACTCATTTTACGAAGCTTCAATACTCTTGATACCCAAACCTCACAAAGACCCAACTAAGAAAGAGAAATTTAGACAAATATACCTCATGAACATTAATGCAAAAATACTCAATAAAATACTGGCAAATCGGATCCAAGAACACATCAGAAAAATCATCCACCATGATCAAGTAGGTTTCATCCCAGGGATGCAGGGTTGGTTCAACAGATTATAGTCCATCAATGTAATCAATCCACCATATAAACAATCTGAGAAACAAAAATCACATGATCATCTCACTAGATGCTGAAAAAGCCTTTGACAAAATCCAATCCCCCTTCACGATAAAAGTCTTGAAAAGATACAGATAACAGGAACATACCTAAATATAATAAAATCTATAAACAGCAAGCCAACAGCCAACATCAACTAAGTGGAGAGAAACTCAAGGCGATTCTTCTAAAATCAGGACAAAACATGGATGTCCACTCTCTCCATACCTCTTCAATATTGTACTTGAAGTTCTAGCCAGAGCAATAAAACAACAGAAAGAAATCAAGGGGACACAAATTGGAAGAGGGCAAACTATCACTATTTGCAGATGATATGATAGTTTACATAAGTGACCCAAAAAACTCTACCAGGCAGCTCCTACAGCTTATAAATACCTTTAGCAAAGTGGCAGGATACAAGATCAGCTCAATAAAATCAGTAGCCCTACTATACACAGATGATGAAAGGGCTGAGAAAGAAATGAGAGAAGCATAACCCTTTACAATTGCCACAAACAACATAAAATACCTTGGGGTAATGCTAATCAAGTAAGTGAACAACCTGTATCACAAGAACTTGGAGTCTTTAAAGAAAGAAATTAAAGAAAACATCAGAAAATGGAAAGATCGCCCATACTCTTGGATAGGTAGGATCAACATAGTAAAAGTGGCAATCTTGCCAAAAGCAATCTACAGATCCAATGCAATCCCCATTAAAATCCTAGAACAATCCTTCACAAACCTTGAAAGAACAATTCTCAACTTTATATGGAATAAAAAAAGGCTCAGGATAGCCAAAACAACCCTGTTCAACAATGCAGCGTCCAGAGGCATCACCATCCCTGACTTAAATCTCTATTATAGATCTAGAGTCCTGAAAACAGGTTGGTATTGGCACAAAAATAGACAAACAGACCAATGGAATCAAATCGAAAACCCTGATATTAACCCACACACGTATGAACACTTGCTTTTGACAACGACCCCCTGAAAGTGGGTGTCAATGAGGAGTCCTAGGCAACCTAGGGGACTTTGGGTAGTAGATCAGTATTTATACCTGGCACACAAATGGACTTTGCATGCCCATCCCACAATGAGGGATGCTCTCTCAACCTGGACACTTGCGGGAGGGCCTAGGCCCTGCCCTGAATAAAATGACAAACTCTGGAGATTTCCCATGGAGAGCCTCACCCTCCATGAGGAATGATGTGGGGATTGGGTGGGGAGAGGGGTGCTGGGGTGGCAGGGGAAGAAGGGAGGTAGAGGGAACTGGGATTGGCATGTGAAGCAAGCTTGTTTCTAATTTAAATAAAAAATATTAAATAAATGGAGATATGTATGTGCACGAGAAAGAGTTTGCAGGTATATATTTTATAGGTATCCTTAAGTCTTGGTTTCACAGAACCTGTAGAGATTAAAATGTGAATTCTACATACTCGGTTTAAACCTTTAAATGTAATATAAGCCCTTAGTAAAACTGGAAGATCAAGGCGATGCCACAGTTTTGCAAATGGCATAAAGTAACATTGACCAATCCTGGTTTAAGAATGAGAGTAGTTGGAACACGTTACCTACTTGCCTAGGCTCTTAATGCAACAACTGTAGCTTGACATTTAAGAACAATTTCCTTAGTTTATCCAAGGTGTATTATGAAGCCTCAACCTCCCTCACTTCTTTCTGCCACACCCTTGTTTTATTCTATTGCTTGCTTTAGTCCCATACAAAGTATCACACAACTCTCTTTAAAAAAACGGTGAATTCTCACAACAGGTTTGCAAGTCTGATTTCCTCTCATTGGAATTGTGTTCACTTACATTGTCATGTAATGAGGTCCTCTCTTTCTTTCTCACTCAAAACAATCACCACACTCTAGGAAAATGAAATATAACAGGGTTGCTCAGGAAGTCTTTGATATGTTACTACTAAACTCCGTGCTTTTTGCAAATGTCTCAGGTTAGCTGTACACTGAGTGCACAATTGCAATTTTTCAGTTTCAAATTGTATGTATGACAGTTTCTCTTATACACTAAGGTCCCTACATGAACTGAGTTCACAGTTTCATAGCCATCATAGCCACAATGAACACTAATATTTCTGATTACTTGTACAATGTCAGCTGGGTGATGGGATTAATCCCAGTACTCAGGAGGCAGAAGAAGGCGGGTGTCTGTGAGTTGGTGGCCAGCCTAATCTACAGAGCAAATTCCAGGACAGTAAAATTCTCTCTCTTGAAAAAACAAGCAAACCCACAAACTTGTAAATGTGTCTTCTACTCTTAAATCATAGATTTCACAAAAAGAAACTTCCTTGCTTTCCTGTTGATTGTTGTTTTCATAGTACTAAGAACAGAAATGAGGAAACAGTGTGACAGTTTCAAGGGGTAGGAGACAATACTGAGGACATGCAGCAAACAATGCATAGAAAACCTGGCTTTTAACATAGGTTCTGGGAAGAGAACTCGGGGTTCTCATGTTTGCACAGAAAGTGCTTTACTTATGGTGTCATCTCCCGAACCCAAGTTTGTTTCTTTGATGAGTAAGTATTTATTGCGAAGAACAATGGGATGGAGATACAAGAATTTTAAAAAAAGACAGCACATGGCAGATGAATGAAGGTGAGGAATGAGTGAAGCAAGGTCAAGGATAGTTTTCAGGTTTTCTGGTATAGGCCCTCAGAGGCTTATCATCGCTAACAGAGTGGTTAGAAATAGATACTAAGAGTGAGGAAGGAAATAAAGGTGAAGGTTTTTGTTTTATTCATTTAATGCATGTATTATTTATAGCCATAAAGTAATGTTTAAATGCTTTGCAAACATTAACTCATTTACTTGTCTTAACACCCGAAAATCCTGTTCAACAAGTAGAATTTATATATTCAGAAATATCCCCTAGTTTATCTGCATATTATTTGATATAGGTAAGTTTCAAATTCTGAGATCATTTCTAGACTCTATGCTGTTAACCACTGTGCATGCTACTGAGTTCAGTTGTAGATAAAATAAGTTCTGTAAGTGTAGCATCTTGAATACATTGTATCTCAGATGCCCATGGAGAAATTCATTACCTATTTATACATTCAAATGTTTGATCATGATAGATCTACATAGGGAAACGTGTGTGACTTCATCTCTGTATAAAGTGGAAGTTAAGCAATAATTATTTACTAACCAAGTCTAACTTACTCGTTTTTCTTAAAAGACTTAAGAAGATATCTCAAAATGAAATCTATCCCATTAAAAACCTTCGTTCCTCTCAAATAAATTAATTATCCATATACTGCAAGACTCCAAAGATTCTAATCTCTTGTAAATTCCAAAGTAAGAAAACAGTTCTTCCAGCCTTCTTAGAGTCCACATTATCTATCTTCTCCACTCTCAAAATTCTATTATGTAGATAAATAATGTCTCTTCCAGCCAGAAATAGTTGTTTGTTTGAGGATATGGTAAACAGAGAGATTAGGTTCCAAAGTTCTCTTTGGAGAACTAGTAAATGAGAACTTCTGTAAACTATCACATTTATGTAGTATCGCACATGGTCCTGAAGATCAAGAAATGAAGTTTCACTGTATGCTTTGGGGAATGTTTGCAGGCAGGCATTCAGTGACACTATATAAATGCATTTAGTCAGAAAGTGCGTGTGGAACAAAAGGGAGACAAAGATGAAAGATGAATCATTGACATAGTAATATAGAAGCTAACACTAACTTCATTAGCCAGTAAAGACACTGAAATGGAGGAATGGAATAAGCAGTTTGAGACTTTAAACCATTGCAATCAAGAGAATGTAATAGCTTAGAACCAAGGAAGCAGAGTTACAAAACAATGATAATAGATTTGAGCACTGAAGAAAGATCAAGTAAAACACAGTCTCAATGTATCTATTAGAGTTTGAAAGATAAAGTACAGTGGGAATTTTGTGTGGAGCATCTTCAGTGGAGTTATGAACTCCAACATTTTTAATGAGCTTTGAATATCTGGCAGCTGTAGAAATAGGAAAAGTATAGAAAACTGAATAGATGGTAATGTATTGAATTGTTTCTATCCTTTTTCACAGAACAACACCCTATTTTCTCTACCTTCTAACTTATTGCTTGTATTATTAGCTATTGCCACTTAGCAACGTAATTAATATGTAAAAGTATTCATATTTGTGTTGTAAATATGTAACTTTAAATGAGTACAGATGTCTGAAAATACATAAATTAAACTATTAGTTGATTGTACTAGAAAATGGAAAATGGTTATTGTAAGAGAGTAGTAAATTTCAACCTGGGCTTCCCAGTGTTCAAGGCAAAACTTTAGTTTCAATTAGTTGCATCTGTTTGTCTTGCTTAGAGAGTACATCTTCATCAAAAAGAAACATTAAGGCCACAAGATTCTTGGAAGGTCTCAACTTTATGCTGTTTTTCTCTTGTTTTCTTTAAAATGTTTTATCTGCATGGAACTAATCAAGACCCCCCTGAATGTGGGTGCCAGTGAGGAGGCCTAGGCAATCTATGGGGCCTTGGGTAGTAGATCAGTATTTATCCCTGGCATACAAATGGACTTTGGGTGCCCATCCCACAATGAGAGTTGCACTCTCACCCTGGACTCTTGGGGGAGGGTCTAGGCCCTGCCCTGGATGAAATGACAGACTATGGACACCCCCATGGAGGGCCTCACCCTCCCTGGGGAAAGGAGGGGGTACTGGGGGGATTGGTGGGAGGGCATGGGAGGAGGGGAGGGAAAGGGAAAAGGACCTGGGATTGACATGTGAAGCAACCTTGTTTCTAATTTAAATTTAAAAATAAAAAAAAGGAAAACAACAAAAAAATGTTTTGTCAGGCTAGATACATGCTTGTTTTTCTCAAGGTGCATTTTTAAATTTACTAAATTGAGAAGCCCCTTGACCATCCTAGGATGTTCTTTTTCATTTGTGTTTCTATTTAGACAAGATGACTAACACGATATGCTGACTATGATGATTTTTCTGATGATTACTTTCAATTAAAGTAAACCAATGTGGGTTTTTTCTCACTAATTTCCCAGAAGAAAATTGTTTGCTTTTAAAAATTAATCTTAATTTAAATCTGAGAATGGTAGGCATAAACTATATCTTGACCACATTTAACTATAAAATGAACAGTTTTTAACATTCACTATTGCCAAGTTATAGAGTCAGCCTAGGTGTTTATCATGAGATGAGTGCAAAAGTAAACGTAATGGATATGTACAATTTATTCATCCATAAATAAGAATAAATTTCTATCTTGTGCAGGAAAATTAATTGAATTACAGATAACCATATTAAATGAAATAAGTCAAACTCAGGAAGAGAGATATCACATATTTTCTCTCCTATGCTGTGCACTAATCCATTTTAAAAGAAAAATATTACTTCATAAAATTAAAATTAAAGTGAAATCATGGACTTCCATTCATAACAGAATATTTTCTATGAGACTTATCCTTCTATTGAAACCAACTAGAAAAAAATATATGAGAGGCAATAGGAAACTTAGAACCTGAAATAAAACCCTGTATACTTTATCAGATTTCCATATGAGGACATTTCTGTCCTGTAGCACAAAGATAAAGATCCTTAGTAGAGTGGAGGGAAAGAGATTGAAGTTTAAGGATGGTCAAATGACTAGAAGTTGAAGATTAAACTTTACAAACTCATTAGTTTTTAACTTTTTGACTTGTAAAAGTTTTTGGCTTGAAAAAGAAACATGTTACAAAGCTGTACAAAGACATCTTTCTTTATATTTTTCTTCTATTATCTTGTTGTTGTTCATTTAAAACTAAGACACGAATGTACACGTTTTACAAAAGGCTTTTCCCATGCTGGTGGCTGAATTAAAACAGTGGGGATTAGAGATTGCCTCAGAAAAGGTTCAAATTGCAGATACAGGGCTCTTTTTGGGCTCAAAGATTACTCCCAAAAATATAGTTCCTCAGAAAATAGAAATTCGCAAAGACCACTTACAAACATTAAATGATTTTCAGAAACTTCTGGGAGATATAAATTGGTTGAGGCCCTTTTTAAAAATTCCATCTGCTGATCTAAAACCCCTCTTCGATCTCCTGGAGGGTGAGCCTCATATCTCCTCACCCAGAAAATTTACCCCTGCCGCCCACCGAGCCTTACAGATGGTGGAAGAGGCCTTACAGGAAGCACAATTACAACGAATTGAGGAGTCACTACCTTTTAATCTGTGTGTTTTTAAGACAGCTCAATTGCCAACTGCAGTCCTGTGGCAACATGGACCATTACTTTGGATTCATCCAAATGCTTCCCCTGCTAAGATTATTGACTGGTACCCTGATGCTGTTGCACAGCTCAGCGCTCGCGGAATAAAAGCAGCTGTTACACATTTTGGCAGGGATCCTGATTCCTTGATTGTGCCTTATACTGCTGCACAAGTTCAGACCTTGGCAGCCACATCTAGTGATTGGGCAGTTTTAGTTACTTCCTTTTCAGGACAAATTGATAATCATTTTCCAAAGCATCCAATTTTACAGTTTGCCCTAAACCAGGCTATAGTGTTTCCACAAGTGACAGCTAAAGACCCACTCCCAGATGGGACTGTGGTGTACACTGATGGATCAAAAACTGGTATGGGAGCTTATGTGGTCAAGGATAGGGTTATATCTAAACAATATAATGAAACTTCACCTCAAGTTGTAGAATGTCTGATAGTACTGGAGGTTCTTGAGGCTTTTCCAGGACCCCTCAATATTGTATCAGATTCCTCTTATGTGGTTAATGCAGTTAATCTCCTTGAGATAGCTGGAATAATAAGATCCTCCAACAGAGTTGCTAACATCTTTCAGAAGATACAAGCTGCCTTGTTAAATAGGAGATTTCCTGTTTTCATTACCCATGTCCGAGCACATTCTGGACTCCCAGGTCCCATGTCCTTAGGGAATGACTTAGCGGACAAGGCTACAAAGCTGGTGGCCGCTGCCTTGTCTACCCATGCACAAGCAGCAAAAGAATTCCATAAGCGCTTTCATGTGACGGCTGAGACCTTGCGCCGTCGTTTTGCTCTATCCAGGAAAGAGGCTAGGGAAATTGTTACTCAATGCCAGAATTGCTGCGAATTCTTACCTACTCCCCACATGGGAATAAACCCACGTGGCATTAGACCATTGCAGATGTGGCAGATGGATGTTACTCATATTCCCTCTTTTGGAAGGCTTCAATATGTTCATGTTTCTGTTGACACCTGTTCTGGCGTAATGTTTGCCACACCCCTAACAGGGGAAAAGGCCTCATATGTGATTCAACATTGCCTTGAGGCCTGGAGTGCTTGGGGAAAACCCAGAATTTAAAAAACAGACAATGGACCAGCATATACCTCTCAAAAATTTCGACAGTTTTGTCGGCAAATGGATGTTACCCATCTAACTGGCCTACCTTATAACCCTCAAGGACAGGGCATTGTGGAACGTGCCCATCGTACACTCAAATCATATCTGATTAAACAAAAGGGGAGTATTGAGGATGTTCTACCCTCGGTACCAAGAGTTGCTGTATCCATGGCACTTTTTACCCTTAATTTCTTGAACTGTGATGCCCAAGGCCACACTGCGGCTGATCGCCACAGTTTAGAGCCTGATAGGCCAAAAGAAATGGTAAAATGGAAAGATGTCTTGACTGATCTCTGGAAAGGCCCGGATCCTATTCTTATAAGATCCAGGGGAGCTGTGTGTGTTTTTCCACAGGAGGAATAAAACCCCCTGTGGATCCCTGAAAGACTCACTCGAAGAGCTCCTTCACAACTCCAGAATAAGAAGGATGGAGGCCAAGTGGGTGATGAAGACTCTCCTACTCGGGATGATGGTTCCTAGTATGATGGGAGAGTTACGGTGGGCCATCATGTCTACCTTCCCCTACCGATGCCAGTGATGCAGAATGCCCAGGTGTTCCCTAGATTTTTCACAACTAATAGAGAGTTGGGGCTTGCCTTTTTGCCTTTAGATCCTCAGATACAGAGTTTTCAGGATGAGAGAACCTTGTCATTAGTAGGAAGCTTGTGCTTTACTGTGATTTCTTCATTAAAGGATAATTTTATTCATATGGATCCAGAAAGATCTAATGCTAATCCTTTTGAATTAATGGAAGCTGTACTGATCTTTCTCCTATGATAGTGAGAAGGGACAGATTACTTTTGATTGGAAAGGGGCATTAGGCAACAGTCTGAGTGAGGGACAGAGCTCTGGATCATCTGATTGGTCCTCCTCCAATGTTAAGTATACCCCTTTTAAGAGAACTAATTATTCAGCTGCCCTTTATTTGGGTTGTGAGTAATGATACCTTAGGTAAGAATCAGAAAGAAATAAATTGTTCTGCTTAGAATTGTTTTTATGCATTATGCTGGGATGCTATTAAGCACCCTTTTGCTTTGGTAATGCGCATGCCTCGATTTATTCCAGCTCCTGTTGAGACGCCAAGTAATTTGAGTTTGTTTAGGGAAAAGCGAGATTTTTGGGATCTCTGCTATTATTGTGGGCCTGATAGCCACCGCCGCGGTTACTGCTTCGGTTACCGCCTCGGCCCTTGCACTTTCTGCCACTGTGCAGACAACTCAAACCATTAATGAACTATAGGCCACTGTGACCATGGTCCTAGATAAACAGGCCACTGCCAATTCTCAGATACAAGGAGGCCTGATGTTGGTAAACCAACAGATTAATTTGGTTCAGGAACAATTGGATATATTGTGGCAGATGGCCAAATTGGGATGTGAACAAAGTTGCCTGGCCTTTGTGTCACTTAGTACAATATGAGAATTTTACAAGAGCAGCTAACCTGTCAAAAGCTCTGTCTCAACATTTATTACAGAATTGGACTTTTGAGTTTGAGCAGACACTCCGTGAGTTGAGAATGGCGATCCTGCAAGTGAATTCGACGCATCTGGATCTTTCTCTGATGGAAGACCTCTCCCCCTGGATTTCATCTGCATTTTCTTATTTTAAGGAATGGGTGGGGGTAGGATCATTTAGCCTAGTTCTCTGCTGTGGAATAGTGTTGATGCTTTGGATGGTGTGTACGCTCAGAGCCCAAACAAAAGGAGAAAGTGGTGGTGGCACAAGCACTTGCTGCCTTAGAACACGGAGCATCCCCTGACATTTGGTTAACCATGTTAAAGCAATAGGTCGCTGGCCTCCCAGCTCTTGCACCCCACGAGGCTAGTCTCATTGCACGGGATAGAGTGGGTAGGCTTCAGCAGCCCAAGGAGTTGCAAGGCTAAGCACTGCACAGGAGAGGTCTGCGGTATAACGACTTTCTCCTGGGAGATAAGTCATCTTGCATGAAGGTTCTATGTCATGATCTCCTTCCCCCAGAAAAAAGACATCGGACTGGTCAGGACTTCCTCTGGGGATAAGACCCTGGAGAGGAGCTTTGTACATGTTCCGAATTTGCACATGGGGATTTGACCTCTATCTCCACTCCAAAGTTGTGGGTGTCCTATTGCTTCAAAAATAAATGAATAGGGGAGATGTGAGGAGCCGCCCTCGCTATCGCTATTGCCGTTAGAAGATGGCGCTGACATTCGCTGTCAGTTGGAGTTAACTGTCGCTGTCAGTTAGAGTTAACTGTCGCTGTCAGTTGGAGTTAACCGTTTAAACTGTGCCTCTCCCGTGACGTCATCTGGGGTGATGTGCAAACCACCAATCCCGGCTCTACACATCTCACTCGGAGCTCCTAGGCTTATATAAGGGGCTGGGTTTCTTAGCTTGGGGTCTCCCTCTAAGAAGCTGATCATCTATCTCTCAAGATGCATTAAAGCTTTACTGCAGAAGGATCCGAGTGTTCTGCGTCGTTCTTGCTGGCGAGACGGTAGCGCGGGACATCTGGTGCCGAAACCCGGGAACTCTTCAACATCGCCGGCGCCGCGGGAGACCCCTCGGAAGACGGGGCGGATTCAGAACTGCAGGGACGTAGGTTCAGAGAGGTATGCTTTATCCTGAACAACCCTTTTCTCGACTTTGGCCTTAGTTTGTCATCACCGTGGGACGGGTCAGTGGAGGCTTTGGTGCTAGTCCTGTTTGTCCTTCTCCTTCATCGTGGCTGGTGCTGACAGAACGGCGCTGTCCATCTGGCGCTGTCCATCTGGCGCTGTCAGTCTGGTGCTGTCAGTCTGGTGCTGTCAGTCTGGTGCTGTCAGTCTGGTAACGGAGTTGAGCGCGTTTTTTAGATAAGCTGTCAGCGCGATGGGGTCGTCACAGTCAGTGGTTACAGCCTTACAGACTGTGCTAAAACAAAGAGATCTTAAAATTGCACCACGAACACTTCAAAATTTTGTGAAGGAGGTAGATAGAGTGGCACCATGGTATGCTTGTTCCGGGTCCCTCACTGTGGCCTCATGGAACAAGCTAGGTAAAGAACTAGACAGGAAGCATGCAGAAGGAGATCTCTGCTTAGGTACCAAAGCCATTTGGAAGCTAGTTAAAAACTGCTTGGAGGATGAGGCCTGTCACCCTGCTATAATAGAAAGTCAGGGAACCTTAGAGGAAGTTCAGGATAGCATGTCAGAAACTGAACGGAGTGAGAGAATGGGAGCTCGCAAAAGAAAAGACATGTCTAAGAAAAAAGGCCCTCCCCAGGAAGTTAAGAAAGGGGGAGAGAAAGAAGGGAGTTATCATTCACCCCTTAACAAATCTAAGAAAAAGAAAAAGCCAGAATCTAGTCTATACCCTGCAGTAGAGCTAGAAGCCTTGGAGCTAGATAATTCTGATTCTGACACTCTGGATTCTAGCGAAGAAGGTGGTCTAGAGGAGGAGGTGGCACGGTATGAGGAAGAAAGATATCACCCTGATAGACACCGGCCGCTGAAAACAAAAATGAATGTGAGGCCACCGCCTATAAATCCGGCGGGCTCACGCCTCTCAGCGCCTCCGCAGTATGAGCTTCGGCTGAATACTGGTACTGACTCCTTTTTACCTTTAGAGGAACGGAGAAAAATACAAATGGCTTTTCCAGTATTCGAGAATGTGGAAGGCGGAAGAGTACATACCCCCGTAGATTACAATCAAATTAAAGAATTGGCCGAATCCGTTCGTAATTATGGGGTCAATGCTAACTTTACCACATTACAGGTGGAAAGGCTTGCTAATTTTGCCATGACTCCCACTGACTGGCAAACGACAGTGAAAGCAGTGCTTCCCAACATGGGACAATACATGGAATGGAAGGCTCTCTGGTATGATGCAGCCCAGGCACAAGCTAGAGTTAATGCCACGGCTGAAGATGAGAATCAGAGGCAGTGGACATTTGAAATGCTGACAGGTCAGGGTCAACATGCCCTTAATCAAACCAACTACATCTGGGGCGTCTATGGTCAGGTGTCGGCCGCCGCTATTAAAGCATGGAAGGCCCTCACAAAAAGGGGAGAGTCCAGTGGACACCTTACAAAGATTGTCCAAGGACCCCAAGAGCCATTTTCAGACTTTGTGGCCAGAATGACAGAGGCCGCCAGTCGCATCTTTGGTGATTCAGAACAAGCTATGCCCCTGATTGAGCAACTTGTCTATGAACAAGCAACCCAGGAATGTCGAGCGGCTATCGCCCTCGCAAAAGCAAAGGTTTACAAGATTGGCTCAGAGTGTGCAGGGAGCTGGGGGACCCCTAACCAATGCAGGACTAGCTGCCGCCATTTTACAAACGCACAGGTATAGAGATTTATCTAATCGAAAAGCTTGTTTTAATTGTGGGAGAATGGGGCACCTTAAGAAAGATTGTCAAGCCCCTGAAAGAACAAGAGAATCGAAGCTTTGCTATCGTTGTGGTAAAGGTTATCATAGGGCTAGCGAATGCAGGTCAGTCCGGGATGTAAAAGGGAGGCTTCTGCCCCCTATTGAAGAATCCAAGGTACCCCAATCAAAAAACGGGTCACGGGGCCCATGGTCCCAGGGCCCTCAGAAATATGGGAACCAATTTCAGAAAAGCAATCAAGAGGAAGTAGAGGTTTCCGAGGAACCTCCGGAATGGACTTGCGTGCCGCCTCCGACTTCTTACTCATGCCCCAAATGAATGTTCAACCGGTCCCAGTCCATTCCCCTGGACCTTTGCCCCCTGCCACCATTGGGCTTATTCTGGGCCGTGGCTCCTTAACTTTACAGGGACTCATTATATATCCTGGGATTGTTGACCCATATCATAAAGAGGAGATTCAAGTTCTCTGTTCTAGCCCTCGGGGTGTATTTTCTATAAAGCAGGGAGATAGAATTGCACAACTGGTGTTGCTGCCCTCCCTCGGGGATGGAGAAACCTACACTTTACAAAAAAGGGCTATGGGATCTTCTGGAAGTGATTCAGCCTATCTGGCTATCCCCTAAATGAGAGACCTACAATAAAATTGTTAATTAATGGAAAAGAATTTGAAGGGATAATGGATTCGGGAGCAGACAAAAGCATTATTTCACTCCATTGGTGGCCGAAGTCTTGGCCCACTGTTGTTTCATCTCATTCTCTACAAGGTCTTGGATACCAGTCCTCTCCTGCCATCAGTGCCTCAGCCTTAACCTGGCGGGATGCTGAAGGCAAACAGGGATGTTTTACCCCTATGTGTTGCCACTCCCTGTAAATTTATGGGGACGAGATGTGTTACAAGCCATGGGCATGACCCTAACTAATGAATACTCCCCCAGGCATCAGCCATTATGGCAAAGATGGGGTATACAAATGGTAGAGGCTTGGGTAGGCAAGAACAAGGCAGAATAAAACCCATTACACAACACGGAAATCGGGGTAGAAAAGGACTGGGTTTTATTTAGGGGCCGTTGAGGCTTCACGACCCATACCATGGAAAACAGAGGAGCCGTTATGGGTCTCTCAATGGCCTCTATCCTCTGAAAAATTAGAGGCTGTCACAAGATTAGTGCAAGAACAGGAACGGCTGGGGCATCTAGAGCCTTCTACCTCCCCATGGAATACACCAATTTTTGTTATTAAGAAGAAATCTGGGAAGTGGAGATTACTCCACGACCTGCGGGCCATTAACAATCAGATGCATCTTTTTGGCCCTGTTCAAAGAGGCCTTCCTTTGCTTTCTGCACTTCCTCAAGATTGGAAGCTTATTATTATAGATATTAAGGATTGTTTCTTCTCTATTCCACTTTACCCACGGGATAGACCAAGGTTTGCCTTCACTATCCCTTCTCTTAATCATATGGAACCAGACAAGAGATTTCAGTGGAAGGTACTGCCGCAAGGCATGGCCAATAGCCCAACAATATGTCAGCTATATGTGCAGGAGGCTTTGGAGCCAATTAGGAAGCAATTTACATCTTTAATCGTTATCCATTATATGGACGATATTCTTATTTGTCACAAAGAGTTAGATGTTTTACAAAAGGCTTTTCCCATGCTGGTGGCTGAATTAAAACAGTGGGGATTAGAGATTGCCTCAGAAAAGGTTCAAATTGCAGATACAGGCCTCTTTTTGGGCTCAAAGATTACTCCCAAAAATATAGTTCCTCAGAAAATAGAAATTCGCAAAGACCACTTACAAACATTAAATGATTTTCAGAAACTTCTGGGAGATATAAATTGGTTGAGGCCCTTTTTAAAAATTCCATCTGCTGATCTAAAACCCCTCTTCGATCTCCTGGAGGGTGAGCCTCATATCTCCTCACCCAGAAAATTTACCCCTGCCGCCCACCGAGCCTTACAGATGGTGGAAGAGGCCTTACAGGAAGCACAATTACAACGAATTGAGGAGTCACTACCTTTTAATCTGTGTGTTTTTAAGACAGCTCAATTGCCAACTGCAGTCCTGTGGCAACATGGACCATTACTTTGGATTCATCCAAATGCTTCCCCTGCTAAGATTATTGACTGGTACCCTGATGCTGTTGCACAGCTCGCGCTTCGCGGAATAAAAGCAGCTGTTACACATTTTGGCAGGGATCCTGATTCCTTGATTGTGCCTTATACTGCTGCACAAGTTCAGACCTTGGCAGCCACATCTAGTGATTGGGCAGTTTTAGTTACTTCCTTTTCAGGACAAATTGATAATCATTTTCCAAAGCATCCAATTTTACAGTTTGCCCTAAACCAGGCTATAGTGTTTCCACAAGTGACAGCTAAAGACCCACTCCCAGATGGGACTGTGGTGTACACTGATGGATCAAAAACTGGTATGGGAGCTTATGTGGTCAAGGATAGGGTTATATCTAAACAATATAATGAAACTTCACCTCAAGTTGTAGAATGTCTGATAGTACTGGAGGTTCTTGAGGCTTTTCCAGGACCCCTCAATATTGTATCAGATTCCTCTTATGTGGTTAATGCAGTTAATCTCCTTGAGATAGCTGGAATAATAAGATCCTCCAGCAGAGTTGCTAACATCTTTCAGAAGATACAAGCTGCCTTGTTAAATAGGAGATTTCCTGTTTTCATTACCCATGTCCGAGCACATTCTGGACTCCCAGGTCCCATGTCCTTAGGGAATGACTTAGCGGACAAGGCTACAAAGCTGGTGGCCGCTGCCTTGTCTACCCATGCACAAGCAGCAAAAGAATTCCATAAGCGCTTTCATGTGACGGCTGAGACCTTGCGCCGTCGTTTTGCTCTATCCAGGAAAGAGGCTAGGGAAATTGTTACTCAATGCCAGAATTGCTGCGAATTCTTACCTACTCCCCACATGGGAATAAACCCACGTGGCATTAGACCATTGCAGATGTGGCAGATGGATGTTACTCATATTCCCTCTTTTGGAAGGCTTCAATATGTTCATGTTTCTGTTGACACCTGTTCTGGCGTAATGTTCGCCACGCCCCTAACAGGGGAAAAGGCCTCATATGTGATTCAACATTGCCTTGAGGCCTGGAGTGCTTGGGGAAAACCCAGAATTTTAAAAACAGACAATGGACCAGCATATACCTCTCAAAAATTCCGACAGTTTTGTCGGCAAATGGATGTTACCCATCTAACTGGCCTACCTTATAACCCTCAAGGACAGGGCATTGTGGAACGTGCCCATCGTACACTCAAATCATATCTGATTAAACAAAAGGGGAGTATTGAGGATGTTCTACCCTCGGTACCAAGAGTTGCTGTATCCATGGCACTTTTTACCCTTAATTTCTTGAACTGTGATGCCCAAGGCCACACTGCGGCTGATCGCCACAGTTTAGAGCCTGATAGGCCAAAAGAAATGGTAAAATGGAAAGATGTCTTGACTGATCTCTGGAAAGGCCCGGATCCTATTCTTATAAGATCCAGGGGAGCTGTGTGTGTTTTTCCACAGGAGGAAGAAAACCCCCTGTGGATCCCTGAAAGACTCACTCGAAGAGCTCCTTCACAACTCCAGAATAAGAAGGATGGAGGCCAAGTGGGTGATGAAGACTCTCCTACTCGGGATGATGGTTCCTAGTATGATGGGAGAGTTACGGTGGGCCATCATGTCTACCTTCCCCTACCGATGCCAGTGATGCAGAATGCCCAGGTGTTCCCTAGATTTTTCACAAATAATAGAGAGTTGGGGCTTGCCTTTTTGCCTTTAGATCCTCAGATACAGAGTTTTCAGGATGAGAGAACCTTGTCATTAGTAGGAAGCTTGTGCTTTACTGTGATTTCTTCATTAAAGGATAATTTTATTCATATGGATCCAGAAAGATCTAATGCTAATCCTTTTGAATTAATGGAAGCTGTACTGATCTTTCTCCTATGATAGTGAGAAGGGACAGATTGGAAAGGGGCATTAGGCAACAGTCTGAGTGAGGGACAGAGCTCTGGATCATCTGATTGGTCCTCCTCCAATGTTAAGTATACCCCTTTTAAGAGAACTAATTATTCAGCTGCCCTTTATTTGGGTTGTGAGTAATGATACCTTAGGTAAGAATCAGAAAGAAATAAATTGTTCTGCTTAGAATTGTTTTTATGCATTATGCTGGGATGCTATTAAGCACCCTTTTGCTTTGGTAATGCGCATGCCTCGATTTATTCCAGCTCCTGTTGAGGCGCCAAGTAATTTGAGTTTGTTTAGGGAAAAGCGAGATTTTTGGGATCTCTGCTATTATTGTGGGCCTGATAGCCACCGCCGCGGTTACTGCTTCGGTTACCGCCTCGGCCCTTGCACTTTCTGCCACTGTGCAGACAACTCAAACCATTAATGAACTATAGGCCACTGTGACCATGGTCCTAGATAAACAGGCCACTGCCAATTCTCAGATACAAGGAGGCCTGATGTTGGTAAACCAACAGATTAATTTGGTTCAGGAACAATTGGATATATTGTGGCAGATGGCCAAATTGGGATGTGAACAAAGTTGCCTGGCCTTTGTGTCACTTAGTACAATATGAGAATTTTACAAGAGCAGCTAACCTGTCAAAAGCTCTGTCTCAACATTTATTACAGAATTGGACTTTTGAGTTTGAGCAGACACTCCGTGAGTTGAGAATGGCGATCCTGCAAGTGAATTCGACGCATCTGGATCTTTCTCTGATGGAAGACCTCTCCCCTGGATTTCATCTGCATTTTCTTATTTTAAGGAATGGGTGGGGGTAGGATCATTTAGCCTAGTTCTCTGCTGTGGAATAGTGTTGATGCTTTGGATGGTGTGTACGCTCAGAGCCCAAACAAAAGGAGAAAGTGGTGGTGGCACAAGCACTTGCTGCCTTAGAACACGGAGCATCCCCTGACATTTGGTTAACCATGTTAAAGCAATAGGTCGCTGGCCTCCCAGCTCTTGCACCCCACGAGGCTAGTCTCATTGCACGGGATAGAGTGGGTAGGCTTCAGCAGCCCAAGGAGTTGCAAGGCTAAGCACTGCACAGGAGAGGTCTGCGGTATAACGACTTTCTCCTGGGAGATAAGTCATCTTGCATGAAGGTTCTATGTCATGATCTCCTTCCCCCAGAAAAAAGACATCGGACTGGTCAGGACTTCCTCTGGGGATAAGACCCTGGAGAGGAGCTTTGTACATGTTCCGAATTTGCACATGGGGATTTGACCTCTATCTCCACTCCAAAGTTGTGGGTGTCCTATTGCTTCAAAAATAAATGAATAGGGGGAGATGTGAGGAGCCGCCCTCGCTATCGCTATTGCCGTTAGAAGATGGCGCTGACATTCGCTGTCAGTTGGAGTTAACTGTCGCTGTCAGTTAGAGTTAACTGTCGCTGTCAGTTGGAGTTAACCGTTTAAACTGTGCCTCTCCCGTGACGTCATCTGGGGTGATGTGCAAACCACCAATCCCGGCTCTACACATCTCACTCGGAGCTCCTAGGCTTATATAAGGGGCTGGGTTTCTTAGCTTGGGGTCTCCCTCTAAGAAGCTGATCATCTATCTCTCAAGATGCATTAAAGCTTTACTGCAGAAGGATCCGAGTGTTCTGCGTCGTTCTTGCTGGCGAGACGGTAGCGCGGGACAATTTAAAACTAAGACACGAATGTACACATTGACGTTGGCCTGTACAGGGCCCGGAGGATGAATACAACCCTGTTTCTCCTCCACATTTCCTTACACTAGAAAGTCTTCAGAGAGAAAAACACATGGGACAATCACACACAGTGATGACAAGACCTCCTTCTGGATCAGTTCTGGGGAGCAGCCTAAGGCTCTTGCTTAGTAGGTGCCATTCTCTTGATGGAGTGAAGAGACTTCCTCCAACACCAGGTTTTTGATAGTGATCATAGAAATGTCCATCTATAATAGTAGGCTAAAATATTACAAGAGTAAATTATGCTCCAGATCCATCTAATAAAGCCTGAAACAAACATCAAAAGTTCCATTTCTGGATATGATGAGCTTTAGGAAGTACAATTATTGTCCCATTATAAAAGCTAGCATCTGGGCAAAATTCATGAAAAATATTCTTTTAGATTTTGATCAAGAGACTGTGATATAGAGCTCAGAACTTGGTGTGTGAGGAAAGAAAATGCGTGACTTGAGTTCTACAATCTCTCTCAAATTCTTGCTGGTGAAATATTCTCACAGAGTGGGAAAGTGATCAACAATAAAACAAAGCCAACTTGGTGAGTTGAGAAAATCAAACCAGAGTTCAGATGGCCAAAATAATTGAGATTATCAAGCCAGAGTTTAGAGACTAGCTACACAAAAATAAAGAGCATCAGAAATGTTTACCAGAGGTTCTCTTCACTATTAGCTTAACAAAAAGATTTATAAGATACACTGAAACAGTTTTAAAACAAATTAAGTAAAATAAAAATATATGGGTTGATCTATTACCAGAAGTCACATATTAGGCTCTCAAGTCCCATAAGGTAAAGTAAATGATGGGACACTAACCCACTCAAGCATATTACTCTGTCTGACCTCTCTCTGCCTTGCTACATATCCTAAAGCTAGCCATCAAGGTCTAGTCCCTTATTTTGCCACTTTCTTCTCCTGAGGCTGAATGTCAAGGTCCACCTATCAAAGTATTGAAGTCCAGCAATCAAAAGCCCCATTGGCTCACCAAATTAATATGCACAATCAAAATTAAACACCTCATTCTAACACAGGTTTTCCCTTGTACCTTTGTAAACTGCTATTTTCCTATGGGCTACATCTGTCTCCTCTCTATCCAGAGAGTCTTTTGTCCCTTGGGAACAAATATCCCTTTCTCCTCTCTCTTGTTCCTTTCCCCTTCTCCCTCATCCTTTATCTCCTGGATTTGTCTATTATTCCCTGCCCTCTGTCCCTCTGGGGCAAATAAATCTCCTTTGTGCTGAAAACTTTGTCTCAGGAGTCCTAAGCTCATACTTTGCCTTCCAGTGAACACTCTTTGTTGCACTGCGTCATTCAATAGAAAAAAATTAAGTCCTATACTGACAGTGAAATTATCTCTAAGAATTAAAGCTACTCTAGACTTTCCTTATAAAGATTTACTTTTGGAAAAAAAGACAAAATAAAACCCTTTAATGAAAGACAAAAACATTCAGACTTTGAAAGCTTGAGACTGGAATATTCATGTATAGTTATTCTACCAAGAAAATATAACCCACCTCATGAAGAAAAATTAATCAATAGCAGTAAACCTAGAAGTGACAGAGTGTTGTGTAACAAGACTTTTCCTGGGAAAGTACAACACATATACATGAGGGAGCTCATGGCAGATAAAAGGACAGATGCTACCAAAGTTCAGATTGGTGAACTAGTGAGGTTTTGGGTTTTTTAGGGGGGTATTTACAGCAGTGTAGAGAGGTATCACTTACAGGAACAGAAATTACTTGAATACAGCTGCATCACCAAAGCCCACAACAGCACAGGTGACAGCTCACAAAGCTGGCAACCTGGAGCACACTGCACAGCCTACAGGCGGATCAAGAGATTAGAGAATGTCCTTCCTAAGGGTCTCCGTTGGTCTAAACCTCTTCCAGACAGCTGGGCAGGTTTTTGTTTCTTCCAGGCACCTTGGCATGTCTGAAAGTATCATCAGTCTTTATTGTTGATAGGAAGGGACAGGCCTAGTGAGTCCAGTTAGTTTCAGGGACTTCCTGAGGCTATTTTGAGTTGTTTACCTTCTGACATAAGGAACTACCCTGAAAGATGGAATGTTTCACTTTTGGAGGAAACTACAAGACAACATTGAGATAGAACTGTCTACCATCAGCTATCATGGCTGCAATAACTATTAATCATGTATCAGAAAACAGGATCAGAAAATGAGAAGAGTGGCTAGTATTTAAATGAAAAATAGGACTTCCATATCCACAATGGCATGGTGAAGAGAAATTATGGGTCAGGTGATGATAGTTCTCCGGGAATTCAACTTTGAGATATGAATTTATTCTCCCCCCACCACTGGTAACACCCTGCTGCTTTTTACCCTAATTCCTGGTGGTTAGTTTTCAAAATCTCCCTAGAGTTAGTGAAGGAGAAATGGAAAGGGGCAAGTTAAAGTCCCACAAAACTACTATTCTGACTGCTTCAGCCCATTTTAGGAATATATGTTTCCTATATTAAAGCAAACCTTTGGTTAATTTTCAGACAGAGAGAGAGACAGAGATTTCTGACAATATTTGCCAGTGTCCATGGTGTAATGCTTTTATTCAGGGGAGGATTGTAGGTGGTCATACAGAAATGGTCACTAGATGTAAAATTGCAACGTCTACACCCTACTGTATCTTTAAGTCTTTGATGCATTTATAATGTTTATCTGATTAATTAAATCAATCAACATTTTAACATCCTAGAGATAGCTTTAAAAATAAAAGCAAGCTGGGTGTGTTGGCTCCCACTTTTCATCCCAGCACTTCAGGAGGCAGAGGTAGACAGATCTCTGTGATTTCCAGGCCAGCCCGGTCTACAAAGAAAGTACCAGGACAGCCAGGGCTGTTACACAGAGAAACCCCTGTCTTGAAAAATGAACAAAAAATAAATAAAAGACAAAGACATGATTTAAAAATCTTGGTAATTGTTTTTGAAAGATAGAAAGTGTATGGGTTCAGATAGGAGTGGAGGTAGAGAATTTCAAAGGAGTGGAGGAAGGGAAAACATAGTCAGAATATATTATATGAAGAAATCTATTTTCAATAAAGGAAAAATATAAAAATATGGATATTGGAAGTAAAGCACAGGATAACCAGGCTACCGTCTATAACCCCAGAGAAGCTAGGTAGGTGAGTATATTGATAAATTCTTAATTCCCCAAGTAATTTGTAATGAATGTGAACAAATTCTGAAATTATGCATTCTGGCTTGTAAAGGGTTAATAATTCTAAGACATATCTTCTCAGCACAAAAGGAAGTATGTGCTTCAACAATGTATGGAGATATCTCCACTTGCTGTAAATGAAAGCAGTGCTATCAGTTTCCATGCAATACCAATAATTCTATACTCAAAATCTCTATCTGAAAACCACCATAGTACTTCATGCTATGCTTTCACCAAGATTTTGAATATGAATATTTTAATGTATCAGCATGGCATCAATAGGAATAAGTATTCTGCTAGGCACTCACCCTATCCACACTCCAAATATTTCAATTAATCATATAAACTGTACACACTAATAACTAACAGAAAACAGCAAATAATAAACAATTAACTATAATTATGATCACTAAAATGATCTATCCCTACCATATGGAGGCTTCTGGCCATATCCCAATAGAACATACGTGATATTACAACTGCCTTTCATTATCATTAACTGCTTTTTCTCTTTAAAATGTTCTACTTGTATGTCTTCCAAATGAGTACAGAATTTTGACATTGTGACACAACACTGTCATTTATTCTTTTTCTCTCCAAAGTGATGATTAAGAACTATGTTATTGAGTCTCACAAAAATACAAAAAAATCACATAATAGTTTTCAGATTTGTAATGTATTAATCTGCATTCATAGCTATCCTGGGCCACATGTAGCCTTTGAGCCATTTGTTGGCACACCAGAATCTTCCCTTAAATGGTTATGTGTCTCCCAAATCTTTCTTTCTCCATCTTTTTCCCAGAGCTCCATTCTCAACTTGACTCTATTTCATGTTATCATAATAAGTGCTATTCACTTCTATAGTTCTGTTACTACACAAAGGTTAAGAAACCCAAGATATTCCTTTTGAGCTTCAGGTCCCTTAAACCCCAAGTAAAGCTCTAAAGAGTTTAGGTTTTCATTTGGTTATTTCTTCTTAACTTATCCACTGATCCCCAAATGCAACATGTCCAGAAATGAACTGATATTTACTTGACACCAAGCTCTAAACAAAGTTCATTAATGTATTCTTAATATCTAAGCATACAATGCAGAAACAATGAGAAGCAAATTGCTTCCAAAACTCTAATGCAGATCATGGACCACATCCTAAATCTAAAATAGTCTCTAGTGTTAGTACTCTGTTGAAAAAGAACAAGCAAATGGTTTGGAGAAAGTCTAGTGACAGAATGGAGAAAGCTTTTTTGTTTCATTTTGGGATTTTATAGTTTTTATTTTTGATTGCTCAGTTTGAACTCAGAATCACTATGTAGGTGATTATGACCTCGACCATCTGATTCTACCAATGAGTGTTAATACCAGGCTTGTACCAACATGCCTGGTTTCTGCACTGTGGATCCAACTCAGACTCCTGCATACTAGACAAGAACGCAAGTACTCACTGACTGAACTACGTTCTTAAAGACTGGTTTCTTTTCTCTTTTAAATTTCTAATAAATTCTTTCTTTTTCTTTTTTTATGTTTTTTTTTTATTCCAGCTGCACTTCTGATGGAAACAGATGCAGATCCACAGTCAAACACTAGATGGAGCGTGGGGATTCCTGCAGACGATGGGGAGAAAGGGATATAGGAGCCAGAGGGGTCAAGAATACCACAAGAAAACTGAAAGAACCAACTAACCTGGACTCATAGGGAATCACAGAGACAGAGCCAACAACCAGAGAGTCTGCATGGGACTGACTTAGACATTTTGCATATATGTTACAGTTATGAAACTTGATCCTCTGTGGGACTCCTAATAGTGAGAACAGGGGCTGTCTCTGACTCTTTTTCTGGCTTTTGGAACACTACTCCTCATATTGGACTGCTTTGTCCAGTCTTAATCCATGGGAGGCCTGCCCTTTCCTGAACAGAAACAGAGGAGGAGTGGGTTAGGGATGGGGAAAGATTGTTTTCTTAATGAAGACAGATACTTAGACAGAAAACCTTGCAGAACAAGGTTTGTGCAGCCGGATCCATACATGATAGTTGAAATACTGGAATAGTTCTTATGAACTTGGCTTACTCCAAGCTCTGGTTACTCTTAAGGATAGGATTCATGTGGCTGAAAAGATGGCACAGCCCTTAGGATTACATATTGTTCTGCAGAGGTCCTGACTTTGCTTTCCAGCACACACATAGTGTGTTTACAATTCTGGTATAAACAGATCAGAAAACCATTGGAAAGACTACCTGAGTCAACAGATTAGGCTGTAAGAAGTGACAGTTAAAGTAAGCAAAACAGGAGAACTTGATAGGCCGAGCAATGCGTCAAATCTCAAAACATACATACATGATTTATGAACTTGTACTATACCAGGTCTGTAGTGAAATGGTACAGACATATGATACACTGGCCAGTAAAAATGTATTTCTAAGACTCCTCAATTTTGATGTGCTGCTATATTTCTACTACACCTGCCATTTATTCAGTGGCAAAGTAGTTTTTTTTAACATAATGACTGTGTATAGATCATGCTGTTGTGAACATTTAAGGTGGCATTATACTTCAGTAAAGGTGAAAGAGACATTCATCAAAGGGAGTCAGTCTTGAGAGAGAGAGAGAGAGAGAGAGAGAGAGAGAGAGAGAGAGAGAGAGAGAGAGAGAGAGAGAGAGAGAGAGCTTTAATCTTTTCATTCTGCAGAAGCGGAAAAATACCCAAGTTATTCAGAAACCAGCCAAGCAGTGCCACAGTGGGAATGTTTACTCAACCATTTGGTTGTAAGTATATTTTTATTGCAAGGGATGGCATAAAATCTTTGAAGTCATTTTGGGGAACTGATGGGTTAAAGTCCTTAAAAATCCCTAGAAAAATAGACGCAATTAAAAGTCACTCTCTGCTTCACTTTCCTTCTCTGCTGCTGCTGGCTCCTGTGTGAAGACACAGGCAACCTCAGGCTGTGCTGTCCCTGCAGGGAGAAGGAGCCGCTATGCAAATGAAGAGCTGCTCAAGAGATTCAAGTGATTTTAGCCAAGACCTTTATTTCTCTTAAATCTTTCTGAGATCCTCGGGATAAAATAATAATTATTACAAAGCAAAAAAAGGACAGAAAAATGGTTATGTGCAAGGTTCCAGATACCCAATAGTTGATTCATTTACTGCTATCACTTGTAATGTAGAGGACATCAGGGTTTCCCTGAATAGACATAGCAGCATGCCCTAGAATGACCGGGGAGGGATTCACTCAGTCGCAGACATTTCTTTTGGGAAAGCAGTATGCAAAGTGGGTTCACAGAGCTTAAAGGCTTATCACAGCGGAATTCCTCCTGAACCCATCTGCATACTAGGCAGAACACTCAGCATGCAGCAGCATCCTGGGGCCTGATGCAATTATAGCTGGGAAGGGGAATTAATGGACATTCCCAGGATTCCTTTTGGAATTTTAGAAAAGGGAGGTCCTCTTAGTTTTTCTTGTATTTATCTGTGTGCATGCATGTGTGTGTCCACATGTGTGTGCATGTACATGTAGATGGCAGGATTGATGTTGGTCGTCTTTATCAAATGTTCTCCATCTTGTTTTATAGAACAGTGCTTCTCAGTGGCCCAGAACTTTCACATTTTGCTACAATAACAGGACAGTGATTCCCAGGAATCCTCTTGTCTCGGACAAGCCTGGGATTACAGGTATGCTGTTGCAGTTAACTTTTATGTGAATGTTGGAGAGTCAAATTCAGATCCTCATGCTTGAGTAGCAAGTACTTTTGCCACTGAGTCACCTTCTCGAGTGTGTGTGATCTCTTAAAATATACGGCTTTCCCTCTCACCTGCACCAACCTTTCTCTGCGTCCAAAATGTCTATTCCCACTGCCCAGAGCATTGACTGAACAGGAGAGTACCAAATCACCAAAGGGACATGTGGGCCTGTCGCCTTTTCCATCGAATCTTTAAAACAATGGTTCCAAGGCCAGGAGCAGGAATTATTATTATGTCTAGGTTACAGATGAGAACACAAGCCTCCACAACATGCATTGATTTGCTTAAAATCATGCAGCTAGAGTAAGCAGAGGCAAGAATTTAACCTAAGTATCCTTATTTCAGTGGCTATGGTATTTCTACTGGACCAAGCTGCCTCAAAAATAACGACTTGGATTTGGCATAAGCTACTTGAGAACAGAGTCTAAGCTTGAGTGTGTCCATGTAAAATAAAGCAAAAGCAAGTCCTCACACAAGACCTTATGGATGCTGCCAGGCAGATTCAAACCACCAAACACTGTTCTACAGAAATAAGGACCACATAGATCCTTCTTGCTCTACCAACCAGAAATGTGGAATTCTATGTGCACAGGTGTAGGTTTGGGATGCAGATGATCACTGGTAGGCAACTGTAGAGGGTACAGTCACTTCTCTACACACAGTAGCAACATGTTCTTTCACCAAGAATTCCTTGTGATTGTTGTGAATTTTCAATTAGATCCCAGAGTTCTACAAAACCCTGAATTTTACAACTTTTGATTTTGAGTTTTCTAAGCCCATTAGATGCTTACAGTGAGCTACAGTGCCCTGTACTTTCTGCTTTTGACTTCTCTAGTGATAATACCTTCAAATGTGTATTTTATCCCCCCATCTTTGGTTCACTAGTTCCTTTCTTCTTACTGAAAATAAAAAACTTGATTTTGGTCAAGGAACTAACACCTCATAGTTCTCACAACCAAGGTGAATCTACGCTATAAATCTTCTCTTTATTTTACTAAATAAAAATTTACCTGCCCTTGGTGCCTAAGTAGATGGTAGGTTCTATCTAAATATCTTAGTTTAATTCTCCTTGTCTTTCAGCTTGGAATTTTTCATTGTTTTTCTTTAAGTTAATTGATTCTTTACCTATTACTACTAGTCTTTTTAATGGCACCAGTGAAATTTTTATTCAAGAAATAGCATTTTCTTTTTCCTCTTTTCTTTCTTTTCTTTTTTGGTTTTTTTTTGTTTTGTTTTGTTTTTGATAGGGTCTTTCTATGCACCCCTATCTATGCTGGATTATACTTTGTGTTCAAGGCTAGCCCCAATTTTTTGGTAATTTTTGTGTTTCTGCTTCCCTAGTACTAAGATTACAGGCATAAGCCACCACACCTATCTATATATTTTGTTTTCTATGTATTAAGGAAGAGAGATCTGAAAGACTGTAGGAGACAGAAGACAGAGAGGAGAGGTGTGAAATGCTATGCTCTGAGTCTTGGCACAGCCATTGCAAACATGCTGTGGTTACCCATATTTGGCTTGCATAGGCCGGTCCTATCAATAGCCAATGATGTAACAGTAGGGGCTCATGGAATCCTGTTCCTACTGGATGAACTTTAGTCAATAGGAGGATTCTGGGGAAAGGGCAGTCATTGCCTTCAGCTGTGTAGGCATCAATGGATAGTTCCAAACATGTTGCCATACAGTCTATCCTGGTTAAAATCAGAGGAACACAAAATAAAACAAAGAAATAAATGTAGAAAAGGGTTAAAATGGTTAAAGATAAAAGAACATGGGGATTGAGAGTAAACAGAATACACTATGTACACACATGAAACTGTTAAAGAACAAATTTGACAGGTAGAAAAAGAATTTTGACTTGGTTTTACAGTTTTGTTTTTCCAGCTAGGTTATTTATGTGTGTGTTTATTTATATGTGTGGTGATATATTGTTTATGATCTAATAAAGCTTGCCTGGAAATCAGAATGAAAAGCTAGCCACAGCCACAGAGGTCAGCTGGGTGGTGGTGGCACCTTTAATCCAGAACTTAGGAGACAGTGGCAGATGGATCTCTGTAAATTCAAGGCCACCCAAGGCTACATGAGAGTGCATCAGTCTATAAGAGAACTGGAGCTCACACGTTTAATCACAGCACTACAGAGTATATAAGGAGCTCAGTACTGTCTCAGAGGCAGCTGAGGTTTTTGGTGGAGAGCATGACAGTCTAGGAAGTCTGAGATTTGGTGAAGAGCAGTGCAGTCTGGAGATGTAATCTGAGGTTCAGTGGTTCAGTTTGAGCATTGTTAGAGATGAGAGCTCTCTGGTGGCTGGCTGCTTTGCTTCTCTGATCTTCAGCTTGAATCCCTCTATTTGTCTCTGGAATTTTATGATTCATGCTACATATATGTGCTATGGAAATATTTCCCTTTACATTCTTGAATCTGTATAGTTGCTCTCAAAGATTTGTTTTTTAGTAGTAACATCTAGGTTGGTGGAGGTTTTTCTATGTAGATTGACTTCTCTTATAAGAAGCAATAAAGCATTCTTACTTCTTCATAGCTCTAATTCTTTTGAACTAATGATTTGATGATACATTAGAGATGTCATAAACTCTATGATGCTCTTTGTCTTACTCAGGTTTCTATTGCTGTGAAGAGATGCCGTCCATGACAGGAGCAACTTTTATAAAGGAAAACATTTAATGAAGGAGCTTACAGTTTCAGAGGTTTAACCCATTATCATCATGGTGGGAAGCATGGCAGGTTGCAGGCAGACATGGTGTTGGGGCTGAGAGTCCTAGTCTTGATCCTGCAGGCAACAGGACATGAACTAAGATACTGGGTGTGGCCTGAGTATATATGACACTTCTAAGCCTGCTTCTTCAGTGACACACTTCCTCAAACAAGTCCATGCCTACTCCAACAATGCCACACCTCCTAATAGTGCCCCTCCTTCTGGAGGACATTTTCTTTCAAACCATCACATTCTCTTAATAAACATTATCTTTCTTACTTTCATGAACAGTTTACTTGGCTGAACTCAAATGGAAGATTCCTGGCACTTTGCAATGGGATATAGTTAAACATCTCAGACTAATTAAATTTATTGGGATTATCTGGAGCCTTCCCTGCACATATATACTTTCAGGACTTACAGATTTTGGTTACTTTTCTATGGCTCATTTCTCAGTTTCTCCCTTGCTTTTTTGGTTATTTCAGATAGTTCAATCTCTGTTCTCTAATTATAGAGCCATCAGGTCAAGGGTACCAGGCCAAATCTAATCTATGCCATGTTTTTTAAATAAAATACATAAAATGATAATGTTTTTAGAAATACTTCTAAGGGATTTGTGCACACACAAGACAATATATGGTCTAAAGCCTAAAGTATTTACTCTTTGATTTTCTGCAGAATGAATAAAAGTTTTCTGAGCATTGCTTCCATTCTTTAATACTGAAGGACTGTGGGTTTTAATCTGTATGAGACTTGGGTTCCTATATAGCCAACAAGTCCTACTACCAGATGAAGAGCTACTCATGTCTTCATAGCTCCCTAGGCTATCTCTTCTTTCTAATAACTTCTTACTTTTAGTCACACATCAGTGCTTTCACATAGATCTCAATAGTTTCCTGGGATTCTTTACTTGTTATCTGTGGTAAGATTATTCTAGGAAATGTTGTTCTATTACTGTTTAGTTAAGACAATTTAAATCTACAAAATTCTTCCTGGAATATATTCTGGGCCAAGCACTCTCCTACTCCTGTGAAAAGCACAAATGTAAATGGTTACTCTACCTTCTGGTTGCTTACAGTGACATAGAATGTGAAAATAAATTCACAGAAAGTAAAGCATGCCTGGGGCAAAAAGCAAACTGTATTAGTACATAAGGATAAGTTTGGAAAGGAAATTTCCATCAGGAGCTTTGAAAAGCTTTGAAATCAAGATTACTTCTTTCATGTCCATGGCTATGTACTTTTCTCAGCCATGACTTTAGAATGTTCTAAATTCTCACTCTAAACAAACAAGGTTCTTTACACTCAAGAAGTAAAACCTAAGGCAGATTTGTAAATTCTATGTCTGAGTGTTAAAAAATTATGATCCAACACATGACCAAAGCCTCATAACAAAATGTTTCTTATTTTCCTCATTAAGGAAATCATTGAAGACTCTTTAGACACCAATACATTAAACACACATTAACACATTATGTGATAAGCACAGAGCTTAGTGATTTAGATCAAAAAATTCAACAACCTCAGACTGTGGGGAAATGGGGAAATCATATATTAAGAGTTGTCACACTGTTACTTTAAGATGTCATTTTCCACAAAACTATTAAGAACATGAAAACAAGAGTGTGCATCCCACATATAGATAAAAGCAGAGAATGCCAGTCAGTTAAGTTAGCTCTTTCAATTCAACAAGCAGTAAAACCCTAAAAGAATGTGTGAAAATGATGGTTCTCCAAATCTGCCCTATCTATGAAGACAAAGAAAATGTTGTGAAAGTAATGATATAGAAATTTGGGACTGTTAATATACAATGACTGAAACGGAAAATTCTCTAAAGAGGCTCAATGGATTTGAAAAGACAAAAGAAAACAGGAATGAAATTGAATATAGCTCAACTGAAATGAGCTAATCTGAGGAACATATTTTTATTTATTATATAAACATTTTATTTTTATAAATAATTTTATTTTATATTTAATTTATTAATAAATTATAAGCATGATTATAAATATAAAATTTATTTAAAAGGTGAGTGACTCAGACACTGTAAATCTAAGCATACTAGTATGACCGACCACAGTGCAGATTCCAACAGGTGAGGCAAGGAAGAGAAAGGAGAAATAATACACAAAGGAATAACATTCAAATAGTCCCATATTTAATTTAAAATAATGTATTCATCCAAGTACTTCAACAAACTCTAAGTAAGTCACACACAAAGATATCTATGGCTAAAAATATCATAATTAAACTGTTAATACCCAAAGGCAAGGTAAAAGTCTTTGAAAACAGCTAGAGAAGCAACTCACCACTCCAGGGATTCTGAATGACGTTAATAGTTGACTGTTCATCATAAGCCAAGGACCCTGGGAGACATGGAGGCAGCATATTTAAAGTGCTGGGAAATAAGACCCAATGGCCTCGGGCAGAAGCTCATTGTTAGAGAATTTACTTAGTAGATGTGAGACCCTGGGTTCCAAAGGAAATGGAATGATCTATTAACATGAACAACAACATCAACAAAGCTTGTGTTTAGCAAACTTGTCCTTGGAGGATTAGGATTAAAACATTCCTACGCAAACAAAAATTGATCTCACTGCTAACAGACCTACCCTATGAAAAGCCCTAAAGACTAATACTCTTTAGATTGGAAGTAGAAACCCTGGACAGAAATGTCAATATATATGAAGAGACAGGTTGGCTTGGCTAGGTTTAGGAGGAATGGGCTTACTGAAGGAAATATGTCACTGAAGGAGGGCTTTGAAAGCCAACTGCTGCTTCCAATTCTCTAAGACTTGACCTCTCAGCTTCCCACTCCTGTTGCCACATCTGCTGCTTGCTTCCATGCCATCCTTCCATGATTGAAACAGGAAGACTATCATGTGTTCAAGGCCAGTCTGGGCTTTATAGTGAGTTCCAGATGAACCTGGGTAAAAACTTATCACTAATGAATAAATTAACTAATTAAAAATGAATAATATATATATATATATATGACCTAAACATGAAGGAAGCATCCAAGGCTTTATCCATCTCTATGTATAGTTACTTGATTCTGTCAGAAGTTGAGCTGTGTTGGATGATGAACCTGTGGGTAGGTGTTCCCTGACTCAACCCAACTCTTCTTGATTTGCTTAGGGGCTTTAGGATGTATAGCCAATATTACCTCTGTGGGAACTGTTTCTGTCTTTTCTTGGTGATAGCCATGTTACTGTTGAAGTTTGCTTTTCTGCATGCTCCTTTACCATATCCAGTTTTCAAAGAGGTGTTTGTTGGATCAGCCTGAGTTGTTCTGTGGGAACACTCCATGTGACCACATGTGGTTTGAAATTGCTTATGATAGCATTCTCCAGTTTAAAAAAATCAATAAATATACATTAAATATTGATGTCAACCTCTTTTCCTGTTACTCTGTGTACAACTGAGCCCCTGAAGTTTTTGCATTATCTGTTCTTGTTTTTGAAATCTAGGTAGTGAGCAAACATGAGATCAAAGTTCATTCAGACATGTGTACAGTACAAAACAATTGCTTCTGCAAAGTGGTAGGATCTGAAAGCCATTGCTCATTTTCTATGAACATTGCTTTCTCAAATTCAGTCTTGAAATGAACTTCACCAGTACTCCATTCGCAAGGGAGCCTTATGAGGGCAAATCTACACTTTTAGGACCTGTTTCTATATGGACTAGTAAGACATGATGCTGATTTGTTGCCACTTTAAAACAAATACCTTTCCCCCAGCATTGTGGGTCACATTGTAGCACTTAGGAGGATGAGGCAGCAGGAGCTAGAGGCCAGTGTGTACTAAAAAGTGATCCCATAAGCAAATAAACAAACACAGCCCTTGAGCTTTTTAATAGTTTTTATCATCACAGAAATCACTGTGTGAATCACTTGGAATTTCCCTGGCATGTGCTTAGATAGAACTGTTGTCCCAAACATAAGCACTTCTGTCTCTGTCCTATTCTTAATTGCTGTGTGAAAGTAAGCAAGCCATTCACTCTTACAATAAAAACTTTAGCTTTCCTTTATGAGAGATAGGAAGAACATCATATATAGCTAGTTATTGGAATGAGGAAATACTTTAGAGTGTAAAGAACCTGAAACATAGAAAATGCTCAGGGTTACTAATTATTTTCAGTCCTATGGAGCTTTCACATATGTATTTTATTAAATAAGTCAGGTCACAATATAATATGGTCTGATGGATTTTTTAGTGTCTCATTGTGGCTTCTATATAATTTGTTTTCTTCTTCTGAGGTATTTATTTTTAGTTAAACAATATCCACAGGGACACAGGCATCCCCTTGATGAAGAGTTGTTTGTTTTCTATTGATCTATATTTGATGGACTTTATTTTGGGAACTTATTCTTAGACCTCATAATATATCATTCTGTTTTGTTTCATTTTGTTCTAGCTTTTTAGACAAAGGAGTATTGCTTATTATTTTCAAGGGGTTGGATTTTTAGCATGTTCCTCGCAGCAACTAAAAGCACTATATTTTGTTCGTTATTTATTCATTTATTTGTTTACTTATCTTTAAATGTTGAAAGTCTAGCATACAAAAATCACAAGACAAAATGAGGGAAAGCTATTGTCCAAAGGAAAATTTAATAATGTTAAAAGCAGACAATCTTGCTGATCTCAAGATAATAGAGCATTGCTACATGTAGTCCACATGAGGCATGCAAAGAAGAAAAGTAAACCAGAGCCAACTTGATGACAGGGGTGGTATTTAAGCGCTTGGGTTAAGGAAAAATAACTGAACTTCTCAGTAAGCTAAGAAGGAGAAATTCAGTGTGGGTGATGAGTATGAAACACCTTTCAGTATTTGCTGAAAGCCTGGGAAAGAGAAAGCTGGACAAAGAGTGTAGTTGTTAAGTTAGTCCAGCCCAAATATTCTTCTGGAGGTGTGACCAACCTAAACCCCAGCCATGTCGGTGGGTCATTTAGATACTAAATATCTAAGGTGGCTTTTCACACATCTTCTATCTACAGATGTGTCAAAGAATCTCCAGGACAAGAATTAGAATATCTGGGATCTGTGCTTCATTATTCCATTCATTAACTCTGAGTCATATATTATTAGAGTGGATTGCCCTAACTGTAAAATGAGAAGAATAAATGAGAAAATCTGTGGAGAGGCCTCCAAATCCAACACCATTCTGTGTTATTTTGATTTTAGAATATAAAAACACAGAGATATAAATAGGCTTTTCATTAATATTTGCTTCTCTCCACTCCTATGAGAAGAAAAGGTAGCTTCTTTCTGTATAAAAACCTTGGGCAAACACTCCTTATAAAGAAGTTAAAGAAATTTCAATTTCCCAAGTCACTTTGATTTCTGTATAGTCCATGACCTAGGTATGGTCTGATGGGTTTGGGTATAGTATTGGGTTCCTTGGTCCTAAACTAATCAAGTATAAATACTTGAACTTGGAAATGTTTTTAGAAAGACTGCCCCTGGACAGAGGTCCCTTAACTGTATTGTGTCTCAAAAAGATTTTCATGAGCATCATTTTGTATAGTACCACTCTAGTGCCTGGGTTTACCACAACTATAATAAGAGGTGCTGAGAACTCTCCCACTGATTCCAGCACTTCTCTGAAGAGCTGAGCAAATGTCCAAGTGTGAAATTTCCCATAGCATCCTGACCTTTTCAGCCCATTTGTGTTTTCAAAGCAAGCTCAAGACCATGGGTGTTACCCAGCTTAGCGTCAGCAATCAAATTCCAAATAAATCGTTTCATCCCTTCTCACCCCCTTCCTCCCTCTCTGGATTTTGCTATCTGCCAGGGAAGCATTCATCCATTAGACTTTGAAGGACCCCCTTCTGTGCCTGAACCTTTTGTTTTAGTTAGAATGTACTCGAGAGGTGTCAGAGTTTGCAGTAGATTCACTGTTTCTCATTGCCAAGGTGCTCTTTGAAGTTGCTCACTAAATACAGATAGAAAGAAAAAGAAAAAGAAAGAGAAAAAGACAATTACTCCCTGTTCACGACTATGCTAAATCAAAGCCCCTTACTCCCTGGAGTTGCCATAAGACAGTTGCCAAAGGTAACTAGCTGTACCAGCATTCATATAATGAAGCTGCTTCCAAGTCATGATCCTAATTGTTTACTTTCACACTCTACTGCCTGAAATTTTAAATTCTATCATTTAGAAAAGAGAGCCCACACATTCTAAGATTTCTCATTTTGAGTGTTCTGTACTTTTCCTGCTTGTGGTTAAACCATCCACACAACAGATCTTGGGACCCGCCCCCGTATTAGAAAAGAAGTTGATAGAATATAGTGGATGAGTAGCAACTACAGGGTCAGAAAAACTTGAATTTGTATCTTAGCCATCTTTTCCTATTATGTGACCTGGGATGGCTGTTAACCCTTGGACCTAATTTTTCCTATCTTTAATATACAGGGGACATCTAAGGATTACTAACAGGTTTTAATGCAAGAATAATTACATGGAGACTTAGAATACACTATGTACTCAATAGAATCACTGTTTGTAATAGACATTTAATGGCCAGATAAGAGTGAAAAGATTCAGAATATCCAGACGCAAGTGACAGGTTCATTAATATGTCCAGTTTTCTTGAAGGCACTTAACAGAACACTTTAATTCTATGAGATGCAATCTCTTAAACTACAAAATAAATAATAACACCAATAGAAAAATAGTGGAGTGCTCTGAAAGTATTCAAACAGATGTTCAATTTATCAAAGTAATGAATATTATCAGAAAAGGGTTAACAATTGCATAGATGAGAAAATAAAAAGGAAGGACCAAATCCAAAATGTGATTTCCCTTGTTCCTTCATTGAGATGGTGTCAATACATAGATAATACTAATTCAAATACAGAAATGAGACCAGGGCCTTCCTGTTGGAGCCTGGTTGCCTTAAGTCAGAGACTTTGAGAAAAATCATTATAAATGTCCTGAATGTCTTTGCTTCACTCAGAGATGAGCTGTATCCCAGACTTGTTAATTTATCTCAGTTATCTGCTTGGCAATCCTGGGCTTCTCACAGAAAGTCACAGCTAGGGTGGTCACCACAATACTTAGCCTATGGTCTCTTCAGTAATGCTAATGCTGATATGAATCACCTCCTGAGGATTTATATCAGGGAACCAACTTCCACTTCTAGGAGCTATACTGAGTCTATAAACATCACTAGAGCCCCTACTGTGTGTAAGCTTTGGTTCCTAGCTCAGAGTAGGCACTCAAATATTTGTTGATGGATTGATTGATTACAGGGTTTAAAGAGGTTAGCAAAACATTCTTCAAGGTACTGACATCCAGTGAGAAACACTGATTCATATAAAGCTAGTCTACTTCCTCTCCCCACCCCAGAATAAACTGCAGTGCAGACAAGGTAAAAAGCAAAAAGAATTTCCTGTTTGGCATGTAAAGTAGATGCTCTTATAGAATATGAAAATAGAGTAGTAATAACCAGAGGCTCAGAAGACTAAGTACAAGACAAGTAGGGACAGGTTGGTCCATGGATACTAGTTCCAATTAGATAGAAGAACTTGTAGCGTGTTGTGACATAGGAGAGTCTCTATAGCTAATAAGAACTCACTGTGAGTTTTAAAAAGCCCAAAGAACTTGGAGTGCTTTGCCATAAAGGAATGATAAATATTTGAATTAAACAGCATGCAGTATATACATATGTTGAAATACCAGATGATACCACATATATGTATACAATTTTATGAAAATTTACTTTTTTCAAAATAAAAGGTACAACTGGAAATAACTCAAATTGGAGGTATTTGGAAAAGCTACTAAGAGAAGTCTTAATATGTTCCTAGGGCTAATTTACAGTCAAGGGAAAGGGCATTTAAGTCACAGAGAACAGGCTGCTCACAAAAAGCCATAAAGAGCAAGCCTCTGTACTACAAATAGTAAATAGAAATGTGTGCTGAGATCATGCTATGGAGTATCGTGGGAGCCATGCACACAAATCTAATCCTTGCTTCTGAGGTTGTGGGAGGTGGGGAAAGATTTTTGAGGGAGATGGTTGTGAAATTAACTACATTTGGGGGTTTTCATTGCTAAGGACACTTCAAAATCCTTAAGAAACAATTTCAGTGCCATCACTAAAGTTCTTGGGGTCAAGGGAACAATAGGAAAGTCATGAAAGTTTGTTCAGATGAATAAACAACTGATAAGCAAATTTCGAGAAGAAAGTAATTGACAACATCTGGAGCTGAGCTCCCAGACTGGCGACCTTACAGCTACCTTTGTTGCATTTGCCATCATCCTCGCTTTTCTCCAAAACTGTATTTGACACCAGCTATTTCCACCAGTATGAATATTTACTGCAGCAGAATATTTCTCTGGCAGTTGTCCACCAAACCTCAGGAATCTAGTATGTCTTTGCTGCATTTGCAAGAAAGGGCTGCTCTCTAGAGTCCACAAGAGGGAGTGCAGGGAAAGCTGTGATGTTAGCATGCATGAGAATTTCCCAAAACACATTTCTATCTCTGTTAGTAGATTTCAACATTTGGTAAACAGTTCTAGTGTTAAATCATTTTGGGATGTGATCAAGTAACAGGGACTGAACAAACATAGCTCCTGAAGAAGCTCTCAGAGCCTTCCTCAGACAAATGTAGTCTGTGGCTTCCCAAGAAGGGCAAGGACATGCAGTGTTTTCACACTTATTTGATCCCAGCCATTTTGTTTTAGTTTTATTACTCTGTCATTTTTAACTGATGGATTAAATATGTATATACTTATGCTTTAAGGAGTGATGTTGATACATGTGAACTTGGTAAAATTGTTATTTCAAACTATCATAACCAGCACTTGCCTGGCAGTACTTGATATCTTCATGAGAATTTACAGTCTGCTCCTTTAGAAAATTTTAAGTGGGGACTGAAGAGATGGCTCAGTGGATAAATGTGCACTCTGCCTTTACAGAGACCCAAGTTAGGTTCCCAGCACTCCTACCAAGCAGCCTACAATTGTCTGTAACTACAGTTCCAGAAAGATCTATGACTTCAGGCCTCTGTGAGCACTGCATTTACATGTACATTCAGACACATACACATAATTAAAAGTAATTTAAAAATATATCTTTAAAGTTAAAAAAGAAATGTCTAAGTATAGACACGCTAGTAGTATCTATTGCTACCACGATGCACAGTAGATCTGAATGTATTCCTCTTAGGCCAACTGAAACTTTGTGCCCTTTCACCAACATCTCACCTTTCCTCCAAACCCAAGACCCCAGTAACCACCATTCTGCTTCATCTTTGTATGAGTTCCACCTTTGAGATTTATCATATAAATGAGGTCGTTATCTACCATTCTTTCCTGGCTCATTTTCATTAGCATGAAATCCTTTAGGTTGATGTATGTTGTTGCAAATGACAAAATTTCCCTGTTTTTAAACTTTAATAGTATGCAACTGTGTGTGTGTTGGATAGTACTCTATGGCTTGTGTACATATGTGTGTGCACGCACACACACTTTTTTTATCCATCCATTCACTGACAAGCATTTACGTCAGTTCAACTCCTTCTCCTTCCCCATTCAGAAATGGGCAGGCTTCCCATGGACTTGAACAAAGTATGGTCCATCAATCTGAGGCAGGACCATGCTCCTCTTCTTGCCTCAAGGCCGGGCAAGGTAATCCAACATGGAGAACCGGTTGTCGAAAAGCAATTCAAGTGCTGGGGACAGGTCATGGTCTCAACCAACAGAAAGAGATTAAATGACTTATGTAAGTTCACGGAGTTAGTAAGTGGCAGGCCCAGGTTATGAACTGCAGACAAATAAGAATACAGTGTATAGTAAGTACTATATTTCATCACCATGACAGAAAACCTAACCAGAGACCGAGAGAGACCCAGAGACAGAGACACACAGAGAATAAACATAAAGTTGGGTCAGTAGGATCTTGGAGGAGTTGTGGGAAGGAAAAGAATGTGATCAAAATATAAAAATTTTCAAAAAACAGAAACAAATAAATAATAGATGAGGTTAACCTATAAAACATATGCACTGAAACGAGTCCAAAAAGAACAAAAAGGTTATTCTGATTCATAGACATTAAGAAGCAGAGAACATCTGGATCTGAAGGTACATGGTGCAAGAACAAGTGTTACTTATGCTAGTACATCTGTGACGAACAATCTTCATTGTCTACTTGACTAGATAAAGAGATGTCTAGGAGCATGGCTCAAGAAAACTTCAGTGTATGTCTGTGAAGGAGATTCCAGAGACAATTAAATCATGATTACTCTGTGAACTTACATAAGTCATTTAATCTCTTTCTGTCGGTTGAGATCATGACCTGTCCCCAGCACTTGAATTGGTTTTCGACAACCAGTTCTCCATGCTAGACTACCTTGCCCAGCCTTGAGGCAAGGGGAGGAGCATGGTCCTGCCTCAGATTGATGGGCCATACTTTGTTCAAGTCCATGGGAAGCCTGCCCCTTTCTGAATGGTGAAGGAGAAGGAGTTGAAGCAGCCATGGGGATCAGGAGAGATAGATCCTAAGTGCTTGCCTTGCAATCAAAAGAACCTGAATTCAATACCTATAATCCAAGCAACAAAGAACATTATAATGGTATACACTTGTGATCCTAGCACTGGGGAGGCAGGGACATGTGAATCCCTGGCTGCCTGATGGCTAGACAGCCTAGCTTACTTGGCAAGGTCTAGGCCAGTGAGAGACTCTTAGTAAAACAAGGTGGATGGTGCCTGGGTGTTATGTGAGCAAGGGTCCCATTGCCCTTCTCTGCCCCAAAGAAGCACAGGGACACTATATTAATTATGAAACTGTTGGGTGCTATATAGGATTTCTTATTGGCTAGCTCTGTCTTAATTATTAACCCATAACTACTAATTCATATATTTCCACGTGGTCTTCTCTTACAGGAGAAAGGTCCGGGGGCCTGTTACTACTCTGGCATCCTACATGTTGACTTTTCAATATCTCCACAGAGAAGAGGAGAGGAGAGGAGAGGAGAGGAGAGGAGAGGAGAGGAGAGGAGAGAAGAGACGAGAAGAGAAGGCAAGAGAAGACAAGAGAAGGCAAGAGAGGGATTTCCTGTTTGTCTTTGCTTATATTCTGATTCTGCTCAGCTTTATCACTTCCTGCCTGTCTGTACAGACCTCCAGACCTCTATGGTTAGCTAGCTAGTGGCAGTTTCTGCCCAGTTACGTCACTTCCTGGGATCACATGATGACTCCTCTCTGTCTATACTTCCCAGAATCCTTCCCATATCCTAATCCCACCTACCTTGCTGCCCTATTGGTCACCAGTATTTTATTCATCAACCAATAAGGCAAACACATACACAGAAGAACATTCCCCATCACCTCCTTTTTTCTGTCTAAATAAAAAGAAGTGTTTTAACTTTAACATAGTAAAATCATATATATAACAAAACAATTATCAAGTGAGAACTATAGTTACAATATTTAGTCCGTTAATATTTGGCAAAATTTATAGAGAATATCCTATCATCTATCCTATCTTTGTGAATCTAAAGTCTTACATGTACCTTATCTTTTATCATAACTAAGGAAAACCATAACTATAACTGTCTGTCTTCAACTCCATCAAAGACCACAGAAGGATAATATATAAACTCTAGAATTGACAGAGACATACCATTGCCTGGACAGTCCCCCCAAGTTCTTCTGTAATGTTGGAGTATTCCATAGGCCACAGCGTGTCTGGCAGACTTCTCAGTGAAGCAGAAAATTTCAAATTGTCCACCAGTATTGGCAGGTTGTCAGTCATTTTTCTCCATGTCTTGCAGAACGTCTGGCAGACTCTTCCATGAAGCAGTAACCCTGCAGGAATGTCTATCCTGTTTTGTAAGTTGAGTAATCACTTTCTTGTGGGTCCTAAATGTCCACTTTATACAACAACAGTCAAACAGTTCAGGCAAGAGCAGTTTCTTGCCCAAATTGCTAGTCTCACCATATTGAAAGCAAACTCCATACCGACTTTCTTAGATGTCCATCTTCCTCTCTGAAATAATTGGTGTTGCCAAGAGCAGTTGTGTCTCACTAGCATGAAAAAAAACCCTAAACTGTTTTAAATGCCATATTCTGAAGGTCTTTGAATGGCTTGAAAACTATCTATCCATCTCAAATACATCTCTGTATAGCTAAAAACCTAACTAACCTAACTTTAAGTTTTGACTATTAGAGGTGGCTATATACAATCTGTATTTAATTGTGCATTACATTTTTAAAGATCTGTATAAACACAATACCTAAGCAAGAGGAGAAATTTACATATAACAAAACTGATCTTAACTTTGTATCAATAAGTCAAAATCCATACCAGTACAAAGTATTCATTTCTATAGCATATTCCCCTTTTTTCCTTTAGAAAGATATTGGTTGTGGTCCTTAACCATTTATAACCAACCCACTTAAATGAAAACAAACATTTTTAAACAATATTTGGAATTTTGGGCATCATTCTCTCCAAACTACTTCCTGCTGTAAGGGGGCATTGACAGTACCATGGGATCATGAGAAAACAGAAACTTGGCCAAATCTGACTGTAGTAGTCTATAAGGCTGCATCATCTTAGCTGACTTGGATGTTGGATCACCTGAGCCATTGCTTCAGGTGGTTTTGCTTGATCAAACCATATTAGTCTGCAAGGAATTCACAGTTTTTCATTTTCTGTGAATACAAAATAAAATCTCTTTTCCAAAGTAACATATCCTTATACTTAAATTTTGAAGTCAAGGCATTTTTAAAATATATAGGTTGGATTAATCTGGCAGCATTTATAATCAAATATCTTTTAGCAGTTGTTGCTCCTTCCTCATCACTTAAACAATTTAAGTACAAGACAATAACATAAAGTATCCAGACTCTTTGTCTTAAAGACTGCTGAACTCTTCCAAAACATGGTAAGACAGTTTTTCAATTTCCCTGCTTCTTAGATGGTCCATCTGATACTTTAGGCCTTAGCCAAAGTTGGTTGCCCCGACATTGCTGTGAGACCTTGGATGACTGTCGAGGTAGCCTGCTGTTTCTGTCTTCACTTGCACCTTTGGAAGCCACACGCCTGCACTTCCTGCCTACCCTAGTACTGTTATCATCCTTCTCAGGTCTTTGATGAGGTTCAAGACCAGACAGTCACAGCAACATCCTCTCTTATATTAGATAGACAAGATTTAGACTTTCCAGATTAGAATTGCTATCAGAGTAAACTCTGTAGTGCCTTTACCCTGATGCTGGACATGTATACTGAACATATAGTATATATGTATTGGTTAATATTGCTCTTGTTGATAGTAGGTTTTAATCTGTATATTCTTAACTTTCCTTTTCTTGGAATATACTTGATATTTGTTATCATTGTATATAGTTTTTTTGCATCAGGCTTAAAACCTTCTTTAGACTAAAAGGGGAATTGTAGGCATCTGGTCTGTGGACCTGAAATGGAAGCCACAGTGGCTTCAGGCAGATGGAAGTGGAAAGAGAGGAGCGTGAGGCATGGCTTTCCTTTGAGCACTTTTATCTATTGGGTCAGTGGATCTGGTAAGAAGAGCAAGGAAATGGTCTGGCAGTTCTTTGTATTTTTCTGTGTAATTGTCCCCAATAAACACCCATTTATCATTCATCTTGGGTCTAGTATTATAATTACATCCTCACCTTCACCTGGGTATAACTTATACCCTCTGTACTTGCATGTGTGTGCTCACACATATATGCAGCAGCTGGCTAGTTTTATACATGTCACTTTTCTGTATAACATTGTAAACCCCTTGAGGAAAGTAATTTAAAGAGGTTTTCCTTTGCATTCCCGGTCTCTAAGTCAATGTCTACTTCTGGCTAACATTTCTATTTATTGAATAGAAGCAGGAATGGCCAGGTTCCAGTTCCTCTCATTCTACCCTAAGGCAAAGCCAGTGTGAAGCTTCCCTACTGGGCTAAATATACATACATAGTTGAGACTCTATCTCCTAGTCATACCTCACTATCAGTCTTCAGTCTTTAACATAAATATTTAGAATTGCAAGAGCAAAGTATTTTTGATTTTAGAAATAGTTCATTAAAATAAAAAACGACTCATTAAGGCACACACAAAAAATCCTCCTCATTATACGATTATGGGTCATCATGAAATATATAAAATTTAATCCAAATGCCTTCTTTATATTCAGCTATGATCATATTTTATTCACTGTACTAGTTTATTTTCTTTGATAAATTGATCAAGACTGCCACCTATTTGCTACTGGGATGAAATGCCACACAGGTGGCAGCCTTCCCACTTCCAATTGAAATCTAGCAAGTTCCTTCTAAGACTTTGCCATACATCTCAATGAACCCAGAGAGATTTTTCTTGAGAAGAAAATGAAAGAGTATGTGTTTTACTACATAGAGGAATATAATTCCACTATTGGTGAGAAACATATGCAGCTATTCATATCAATAACTGCACAAAAACCAAATGCTGAGAACACATCTTTTCTTGCTATTCACTATTTGAGCTACCAGATGAAAATACGAGATCCTGAGTGAAATTTCAGCAGAGAATGAATATTTTTGGTGGAATTTGTTTATGCTAAACAGTTTTCATGATATCTAAAATTGAAACTTAACTGAACCTCTTGTATTTTTTATTTTAAATCTAGAAAATCTACTCCAGTCTTCCTTTCTCTCTACAGCTCCATTTTTGAGGCCCAGAGTTGTGTCCTTGGCATTTGGTTATGGTTTGCATCCACTCAATGGGAAGTAATGGACCACGATATGAAGTTGGAAGGGGAAAGAGAAAACCATTTACCCCATCCATTCATGGCCCTGGCAATGACAGTATTCATCACTAGCCACATATCCAATTTGCTAGCCTCTATTTCTTGCCTCCAAGCTCTCTTAAGATGGTGGTAACACCATCTCCTCCAGTTGTTCCTTTAGGCTTCCGGTGCTAATGGCTTCTCACAAATAAAGCCCTTTGGTGCCTTCCACAGCCTGCAAAGGTTCCTTGACCCTTACTATAATCCTAAAACAAGTCTTTTTACTCAGTGATTCTCCACTAAACTCCCTCAGTGTGTCACCTTGTCCCAGTTTATTCAATCTGCAAATGGCAAAGGGTACAAGTATATAATATGAAAATATTCCTATCACTTTGGGTTTATCCACCAAGGATCCTACAAATTCCAACTATGTATTATTTCTTCATTTATAGTAAATGTTAAGTAAAAATTCAGCTTGGCTGCAGAAAACAACATCCAACTGCTCAGGAAAAATAAATTACATTGAACAAAACCAAGAACAAATGCCAGTATTAATGATGCCAAGAGCCTTGTGACCATTTTATATTTCATTCATCTCAGGATTGATGGTGTTTAGGTGTGCTGGTGGCAGCCAGTGCCTTGAAACTTTTGGCAGCTGTACAAGTTGTTCAGATGGCGACAGGGTACTTTCAGGCCTGGCCAAGCCCAGCAAATGCTAGAGGTCTGAAAAATCCCTCAGATACTGTGGCACCATCAAGAAGTAGGCTGGGGACTATGACCCTCCTAAAGAAGGAGAGAAAACTATGCCCATAGATGACCAAGTCTGTAGAGTGTAGTCTTCCTTGCCAGTCGCCTTGGGCCCTGCCGTGATGTCTGAACCCCCAAATAACACACAGGACACTATATAATTATAAAGTTGTTGGCCATTTGCTTGGTTTCTTACTGGATATCTCTGACTTAAGTATTTAACCCATAATTGTTAATCTATATATATTTTTTTTACCAGAGAAAAGGATCCAGACCTTTTACTCCTCTGGCTGCCTACATGGTGTCTCTCTGTCTCTTTCCCAGAATCCTTCTTGACTCCCAATCCCACCTATTTTGCTTCCCTATTGGCCAACAGTGTTTTATTCAACAACTAATGAGAGACAGATTTACAGAATGGCATCGCCCATCACAAGTCTACTGAGATTGGTCCTCAAACATGTCAGTGGCATATTCTACCCCACTCACCACATGTATTCCTTTATTCACTTGTGTTTATTCATGAGTTTGCATGATAAGAATGTGTTATGTTAGGCAGAGCCCTATGTGTTAAATATGAATTATGGCCTAGTCCTCGAGGGATTCATATTTTAGTGGAAAGACAGATGTGTAAATAAAACAAGCAAAAGAATACACCAGGTATTGTGGCAACTATCCATACAGACAACAACACAAAGGAAGTAGTTAACATGTTAAAGGAGCCAGGAGGTGGTGGAGCACAAGTTTAATCCCAGCACTGGGAAGGCAGAGGCAGGCAGATCTCTGTGAGTTCAAGACCAGCCTGGTCTACAGAAGCTAGTTCCAGAACAGCCTCCAAAGCCACAGAAAAACCCTGTCTCAAAAAACTCAGAAAATAAAAAAAATGTTAAAGAAAATTTCTTTTGAGGTGAGTTTTAGAAGTTGAATAGGATAACACATTCTAGGCAGAGAAAGCCGAGTGAACATGGCCATGCAGCAGCCAGGGTTCTGTAAACATCACAGAAAATATGATTCAATAGAGACTATGAGTTAGAGAGGAAGCTAAAGAGCCACATCCTGAAGCTCCTTGGTGTCATGATATGAATTGTGAAGTTGAAAATAATAAGAATGATAGAAAATCTTCCTGTGATTTTTTACATGTGCCAGGCACTGTTCTGAATGGATTATGTATGTTAAAGTCCAAATACTCCTATGAAATCAATAATAGTTTTAGCCAGGTTTACACATGAGACAAGAGAAACAGAGATTAAAGGACTCATATAACTACACACAGCTCTTTACTGGAAGAGCTGGATTTTGAACTCAGTCTATCTGTCTCCAAGATTCATATTCTAATCAACACACTCCTAATAGGTGCTAGGCGTGAAGCAGACCCAGAGCAAAGAAAATTAGATCCTTGCCTAGAAGGAGCACGAGGTTTAGGGAAAGTGGGCTCAGAAACACGTGTGCAAAAAGACAAGGTGATAGGAAATCCTGTGTCTTGAGACCTTCTTGAACTTTAAGCTAGTCTTTGTCCCTGTCCACTAATCATTGTTGAAAATCCTCCTAAACCCTCCCTCCTCTGCTGCCAATTTAGCACCTGTCACTATAAACAGAAGCCTTTGCCTCCACTTTCTGCTGTGCTGCTCACACACTTTACCCCATGGATGTTACAGCACTGACTCACCCTGCCCCAGGCCTGAGCCAGACCCCCAGCCCTTCACTCCAGCCCTTCACTCCAGGCACTGAACCAGTGGCTGCCCACTGGCCTTATCCCCTGTGAGAAAGATTTGAACATTTTCCATGAACAACGAATTCCACAGGAACTCTTGTCACCATGGCAACAAGGATAAGCTGGCAGCTGTCTTTTAATCCCTGGCCTGGTGAGCACAGCAATGAGCAAGGACAGCAGCCCTCTGGAGCAGGTGTCACCCACTTTCCCTTAGTTGTGTGGGGAGGGGCAGAGTTGTGCCCGCCCCGGGCTGCTGAGGCCTGAAGGAGAAAGAAAAACCAAAGCAGCATGCCTAACCATCCTTGCTATTTTAAGCAGCCTCAACTCTTTTTGGACACAGGAGGCATGGCTTTGTGTAGAAGAGGGAAGTAGAAAGGAAGTAATTTACACTTAATAGGTCAGAAGGTACCATTACTCATAACAATTGTTCACATTTGTTCCTCGTGTACCACACACTATTCTGTGTGATCATTTTTATTAAATCCTTAAAATAAATTCTACAAGGTAGATATAATTAACATAATTTTACATATTCAAAATGATGGTCAGAGACAGTAGATAACGACATTAAGACTCATTCTTTAACCTGTTTTCTATATTTTAGTATACATTTCTATATTGTACTAGCTTGCAGTTCCTATTAGAAATATTTGATTTGGTTTTGGTCTACTTAGGATTAATGTGATGTCACTGCCAAGGAAAACAGTTCATAAGAGAGCAAGATCACATCCTATGCCACACTTTTGAAATGATGGATACTGTATAATACCATGTAGAACTGGACACCAGGGGCATACAATCTAGCTACAATCACTCTGTTCCAACAGAACAGGATACTTCAGTCCTAAATCCAGACTGATTCTACTTCCCAAGTTATGACAATCCATATGCTATGCACCAGTGGCAGAAAGAATGGATAAGACTATTGTGGTATTTGGGGAACTGCCCAGCTTCCTGATCCAGGTTAGCAGAAGACTACTCCCATAGGTAAACAGGATAGACAGACATCTATCTGCGAAAGATGTCAATCTTCAGCTTGAGGGAACCTGCAACCTGAATGGCACCACCATCCACATTTCCTTGATCTTATATGGCCACTATCATCCTTGACCTTATATGGCTGATAAGTCATAATTTGCTACTTTACTGAATGAAATTTATGACTTACATTCGTTTGATTTAATGTTTTGTTTATACCGCAATGTTACAAGTGACTATATTTGCTTCTTTGAGACAGAGTCTCACTTTGAAGCCCAGGCTAGCCTGGAACTCACTATGTAGTCTAGGATGTCCCTGTACTCATGGCTTTATTCCTGGTGCACTCTCATAAATTTTAGAACTGCAGGTATGTATCACTACAACTTTGTCCAGTCCTTGTACTTGGAATTTTGAAGTTCAGGTGTTTTCCAGGATAGTGATGTATAGCACAATACTTTCTCATAGCACTGAATGGAGTTGGTGGCCCCAGTCAGTCAACCCACTGAGAAATCAAACACTAAACCCTCCACTGTATACTGTGATAACAGAATATTTAACAAAGATATTCAGGACACTGCATGAGATTTCCAATGCTTTGTTACAAAGTAGGCTTCCTATTAGTTAATATTGCCAGTTTTTAAAGCACACTCTAAGTAGACTAAGCTAAAGTATGATGTGCTGCCCAATAGATCTTGTCTATTAAGTTCACCTTCAACTTAAGACATCTTCAACTTACCAGGATATTATCAGAATGCTGTGCCATCATAAATGAAGAGCATCAATCTGTGGCCAAGCAGTGGGCATCTGAGCATTCACAATTGTCATTCAATATCTATGTTTGGGGAATTTCCCATTTTTAAAACCTAAGAATATAAAAGGGAGTATGCTTCATAGCTAAAATCGTGTGGCCAAACAAATCAAAAGTTTTCAACTCTTAATTAAATAATACAGAGGAGCATGGGTATCTTAGAACCTAACCCATTGGCAGGAGCAACAGCTCTGATGTCCAAAAGATGAAGAGTACCATCTCACCCATCTGTCTCCTGGAGGATAACCTTGAGTAATTGGGCAAATAACAATTGATTACCCACCACAGACATTCCCTGTCATCTTTAACCTTGATTAGCCACAGAGTTCCCCACTCTTATGTGCATTGGACGGCAGTGGGAGCTATAAACTGCTTAGAATCTACATTCCAGTCCTGAGTTAGATGCAATTCTGATTACTGGGCTATACTTGGCTCTTGTCCCAGCTGGGTTTACCAGCATTGCATTGATTCCTAACCTCATTCCCATAAACCATTCCCCCTTAAACCAGTTACAATTTTTTTTATAATCAATAGTCCTGATTAGATGCTATGAAGAGCTTATTTGTCTCTGATGAAGCCAATATAACTCTCTTTCCAAAACCCCCTTCAACTCCCATGATGGACCAAATACTCTACTCTGAAACGCAGCAGATTCTCTTGAACTGAGAGGTATTTTTCCACATCTTATCTGTAATTAACTTGAGCCATAGAGGCATTTTTATTACCCTGCTCTTGTTTTTTTTCTGTTTCTTTCCCACATCGCTTGTAACTGCCCATCTATAATCATACTTCCATCTTAAATCTCCCCTCCCTCTACAAGTCTTCTCTGATTGGAACCTTGGAGATCTGTTCTCTTCTTGCTGCTCATTTTCTGAATTATTTCCTTGTTTTTGTTGTTATTGTTTATACAATGACATCATTTCCCCTTCCCTTTCCTTCATCCAAATCCTCTTTGGGATCTTTCATGGTCATGGCTTTTTTCATAAAATGTTCCATAGATATTGGATTTGGAACATTGGTTCTCTCTACTCAGGACTACAACAAATAGCATGACCTCTCTATAACTCATGGTACTTATGGCTCTAAAATTTATGTACTCAGGTTCTCAAAAATAAAGTGAGGCTACTCCGAGCAGAACTGGGTAGTGAGGTCCAGGTTCTCTATGTCATTAACTGCATCTCTTTGTCCTGCATAAGCTCGATTGTTCACACAGAATGAAAGATGGCTGTCTTGACATAAGGCCAGCAACCTGGAAATAAAAGGAAATTTTCCCTGCTAGTTCCCTCAGAAAACTTTCAAGGAAAATTATGATGAACTCATTCCTGTGTTTAAAGTGCTCTGTCCACACATAGGTCACATTCACAGCTGTTAGTTTGGGTTAGCTGACAGGGGCATGAGACTGTGGTCAAGATCTTTGTAAATGCCAAATAGAGGGGAACAAGACCATCTTTCTAACAAAACACAAGCTCTTGGTGATCTTTATAATATTCTAGAGAATGGTATAGCAATCCTGATGACTGGAATAATCAGGTCCACACCTGTATTAGCATAAACAGTGAAATGATATGTTTCTTTTAAGCATATAGAAGACAGTAAAATAATATTAAAGTGCTATTTAGTGACTAGAGGAGTCTTTGTAATTATATCCAAAGGAGACTTGAAAAGCTCCACAATGCCCTGGGTTGCGTTTTCCCATTCCCTGAAGCCTCAACAGACCTAGGCTGAGGAAAGACATTGGGGACCTAAGAAGATTGTCATTTAATTCCATCCGATGGTTTTCAACTCCAATTAATAAGGGATGCCACCTTGTGTTCTAAAGTTATGATCAATAAGGAGTTACAGATTAGCATTTCATAGTTGGAAAAGTTACTAGTGAGGGCAGGACCACAAAAGAGGAGTGAAAGTAGATAAAGTGATAGAAAAATAAGGATTGTTGACTATAGATCAGGAACTATCTGTGAGGACCATGATGACTTAGAAGGTAGTGACAACACATAAGCCAATAAAGAAGTTTGGAAACCTTGAGTGGATCCAGTGAATAAAGCAGGAAATTAAAAGCTAGTTAACACAAAGAAAAGTAAGAAGACCCAAAACCAGGTGGCATGTGCTACGAGGAGAGGGGATTTTCATATGCTGGAGGAAGAATGTGAGTTGAATATAAGCAATGCACAGATTCTCCTCCACTCTGTTGCACCTTGCTGGGGTTCATGCAGCAAAGTGCTGTGAATCAGATGACCAGAATGTAACTATGGTGTTGACAGGTGTGCTGGTGCACACCTTTAATTCCAGCACTCAGAGGCAGATGATCTCTGAATTCGAAGCACTCAGAAGGCAGAGATAGGTGGATCTACATATTTGAAGCCAGCCTTGTCTATAGAACGAGTTCCAGGACAGCCACGGCAGTTATACAGAGAAACCGTGTTTCAAAACCGAAAAAATAAATAAATTTAATTAAATTATATAAGGATGTATTACGGTGTCACCTTTCCAAATTTAAAAGTCCAAGGCAAGGTGTTGACAGTAAATTCCTTCTGAGAACAGGGAAGTAAGGATCTATTTTAAGTCCCTTGTGCCTGTAAGTGGCTGTCTTCTCTCTGTGTCTCCTTGAATTGTCTTCTCTCTATGTGTCTGTCTATATGCCTAAGTGTCCTCCTGGCCCAGTAATCTATATGGACTTATGATTCTATAAAGAACTAAGAATCAATAAAAGCCCAGGACTATGTATTGGGTTTATAAGCATTAAAAACATCATGGAAAAATTGAAAAGCAACTGTAAGTGAAAAAAATATCAGTTTGAAGCACATAACGTGTTCTGAAGTCGTAGCTAAGGAAAAACTATGAACCTGGCCAATGATCCGTGAAACTCATAAACTGTGTGGAAAGGAGATTTAAAAATTGGTTCAAGGGAGCCATGATGAATGAGGTGCTATAAAGTCCTGGGTGTGTGAAGTAGGTATCAAGATCAGACACAGAGCAAACCTATTGGAATAAAAAAAGCATATAATATGCACTAACAGTCACTGTGGGTATCCATTGTCACTAGAGGGACAACAAAATCTGATTAAGAACAAAATACTGAACAAAATTTAACAGTGATTGTAAAAGAAGTGTTTCAGTTTTATTTATTGATTGTTGTAATTGACTGATTATGGTAAGAAGAATTAACATGAGATCTGCCACCTTAAGTTTCTTTAAATGCATATATAGAAAGCATAGGCATCATGTCCTCAGTGACAGGTGGCAGTGGACGAGAATCTAGGTCTTAGAGAAGCAGTGAGGCATTCCACACTTTGTGTAGTATAGAAAACAATAATTACTTGGATTTCTGGAGAGCTATAAGTCTTTGCATTGAAAGGCCTAACATTATATGTTCTGGCTTGACGTCTTTGAGCCTCACCTGATCCCAAAGTTCTAAGTGCAAGCTCCTTTACCAGATATGCCACCAGATCTCACCAGATGTACCAGCACCCTACTCAGGGGTAACGGTTTCCCACATGGATGCGTCACATAAGGGTCAGACCAATTGTATTCCACCTCATTTTCAGCTTAATGTGCTTCTCCTCCTTGTCAACAACAACAATAACAACAACAAAAATCAGTCTCGTTTTCCCACACTAAGGAGCTGTCATACCACAGTCCCATTTTGATTAATCGGTTCTCAAGGACAATCACCTGAGGCTTCCTCTCAAGGGTTGTGTGCTTAGTAAAATGTTAATTGATTTAATCTGCACAGTGCTGAGTGTCTGTGGGAGTCATCTTGTTTTGGAGAGGGGAGTAGCTTCTTACCAAAGAGGTGAATAGGAGATTTAGGCGTCCTTTTAATATAATGTTCCAATATGTGCTCAAGGGGTGACCCGAGCCAGAGTTATCCAGAGAACTTATTGTCATGATTATCATACGGTTTCATAGCACTTCAGACCTAGAGTGGAACTTTGAGAATGGGTTGTAGGAATATGCTTGTAAGTGCTATTGGTTATGAGACATTCTCATAAGATAAAAACCTGTGGAAGTGTAAAGATAAGGAAGGAGAGCAGAACAGAAAGAGGTTTACTGGAGCTCAGTGGCAAGAAAAAGTTCATCCAAGTGTGCTGCAAGCCATGGCCCTGTAGAGTGGCCAGAACTTGGCCAATGGTGCTCTGTATTTTCAGTCAGTCAAGACTGTATTTCTGACCTTTAGTACAACGTATTTCTTCAGATAAGAACAATTTCTAGGCAGAGTTGATAGTTAAACGACATTCTTTGTCACTGTGGGTACTAGCCCTTAATGTTTGAGTTTGAGCTCCGTAGCATATTCCATCGTCCAGAATAGTTTTAGGATTCTCAGATGTATTTCTTTGTACAAGTTCTAGGAACCAGTCCTCTAGGATTCTGCTAGAATTCTGTTCTTGAGAAAGCCTGAAAGGTTAGTGGGGGTAAACTATAACAACGCTACTGCACAATGGTGTGCCTAATCTCTCTCTTTCAAGCTATTGAGGATTTTTCTGAACTATAAATAACAACTCTGCTAGTATAGATGCTTTTTCAGTGTCACGATCTAGATCCTTGAATGGTACACTGGCCTTCCCCAGGCATTAGCTAGTTCATGTTTTAATTAACGTTCAGTCCTAGTTTGGCCTTCACTACTGTGATAAACACCATGGCGAAAACTAACCTGGGGTGGGAAAGTTTCCTGCCGGCAGACACAATACATTTCATCACAAAGAGAAGTCAGGGCAGGAACTCAAGGAAGGAGAGTGGAGTCAGACTGTGGCTTGCTCAGTTTGCTTTTACTATACACCTCAGGATCACATGTCCAGAGATGACACTGACCACAGTAGGCTGGGCTTTCCCACATCAGTCATTAATCAACAAAATCCCCTACAGACTCACATATAGGCCAATATTATATAGGCATTTTCTCAGTTGAGGTTCTCTCATTTCAGATGATCCCAGGTTGTGTCACATAGACAAAAGACTAAGCAACATAGCATCTTAAAACCATTCTAAGAGGTGTCAACACAGATCATCGTGGTGTCATATGTATTCTTCCAAGTCCCAATTTTGTAACAGTCTCCCATCTCCTCTCCTACTGATCAGTCAATTACCCCTGTCTGAGTGATGATTCTTTTTTTCCCCTGTTGATATCCTGCTTATGAATTCCAAAGTGCACAGGTACCAGTTGTCATTTTGGAGCAGTATGACTCTTGTATTACAAATATAATTGGAATCAAAATTTCTATGGTATTTTTCTCAGTAATAGGAAAACAACCCAAAAACTCATAAAAACAGAAAAGAGGAGGTCTCGGCAATCTATGAGGCCTCTGGTAGTGGAACAGTATTTATCCCTAGTGCACGAATGGACTTGGGGAGCCCATTCTCCATATAGGGATATTCTCTCAGCCTAGATACACAGGGGAAGGCCTAGGCCCTGCTCCAAATGATGTGACAGACTTTGAAGATCCCCCACAGAAGGCCTCACCTTCCCTGGAAGCAGAAGGGGGATGGGTGGGGGGTTGGGGGACATGGGAGGATGGGAGGGAGAGGGATGTGTGATTGATATGTAAAATAAGATTGTTTCTAATTTAGGTAAAAAAATATAGAGAGAAATAAAACAGAAAAGACCAAAAAAAAAGAAAAACCAAAAAAAAATCTTGAACCAAAATTGTAAAGCTGAAGACCTCACACTTCCCAATTTCAAAACATAATACAAAGTTATAGTAATTAAAATACCATGATTCAGGAATAAAAGCAGATACAAAGACAAATGGAACAGAATAAAGAACAAGGAAATATAAGCACACATTTCTTGTCAGTTGATTTTCAAGTAAACTGTCAAAAGCACACAATAGGGAGAGTCTTTTGGATAAAGATTGCTGCATAGCCACACTTAGAAGAATGAAATTGTACCCTTATTTCTCAGAAATGTCCACTGAAAATGGGTAACACTTAGATGGAAGATCTGAAATAATTACAGTGCTGGAAGAAAGGAGAGATAGCCATGTCATTAGACAGGGCAGTGAATTTTTTCAACACTCCAAAAAAAAACACAGACAATAAAAGCAAATATAGGCATTTAGGTTCACATTAAACTAAAAACATTCTAAAAAGAAAACAATTAACAGAATGAACAGACATACAGATAAGGAAGAAGTATATGGAAAACATTCAATGTTACTAATTGCCAGAAAATACAAATTGGTACCATCATGGGATATTACTTCATTCCAATAAAATAGCAAATGTTATCAAACATACAAAAGATAAGGCAGGTATGGTAGCACACAATTTTAATCCTAGCACTTGGGAGGGAAGGCAGATCTTTGTGAGTTCAAAGCCAGCCTATCTACATAGCGAGTTTGATGCTATGGCTACAGAGTGAGACCCTATCTCAAAAAAATAAAAAATAATACAAATGAGAATAAGCATTGTCCAAAATGTAAGGGAAAGGTAGTGGTTTTACACTCTTGGTGGATTAGTACAGCTAGACAGAAAACAGTATGAGGGTTTTTTGGCTTTGATATGTTTTTTTGTGGGTATTGGGATGTCTGTATTTTGAAAAGCAAGAAATATACCGCTTTTGAACACAAATTAGAAAGAAATGAATCAGTGTTGTTTAAGAGATAAACATTCTCTAAACCCTGCACTCCACCCGGGGAGCATACTGGAACTGACCCTGTTGTTGGGGGTCCAGTTGAGTCAACCGTGAGGGCATGAGAGCAGGAGAGATGATCCTTGCCTCCTCATCTGCCCCTATGGCAATCTGAAGAGAGGGCACTGTACCTCGCCTGGACAAAACAGCAGAGCAGCCCCTGATGATGTGAATGTGGGAGACTCAGATCTGAGAGCAGGAAAACTGGCCCTGCTCCATGCTGCAAGCTGCATTGGATGAACTAGCCCAGAAAGTGCTGGAGAGCTTGCCTGGGTAGTGAGGATAGGGGAGGGCTGGCAGGCTGACCTATATACCTAGGCCTTGTACCAGGGCTATGTGATAGTCCATCCCAGAATCCACCCCATCTATGAACTGTTGGAGCATAAGAAGGGGATGACCCTACAGATGCAAAACTGAAGGATCACCACGGCGCAGGATAACAACAGGATAAGCAAGAGGAGCCTATTATTGGTGGTGTAGCAGAAGCCAGAGGCTTCGAGCCAGACCAATGACTCATGGCAAAGAACACTTGCAAGTAAAGATGAATGAACTAAAAGGTAAATAAACTGTGACTCAACAGGCCACACTAAAGTGTCCATGACAAGATTCTTCTTTTTTGTTTTATTTTTATTTTTTCTTTTAAATTTGGTTTTATTTGGGGGAGAGGTTACAAGGGTAGAGAGTAGATACTAGGGGAGCAAAAGTGCAGCTCAGTGTCTAGAGAAATAAACTTTTGCACCCGGAGTGGTAGGAGAGAAGGATGGTTTACTTCTATACTCCCATTAACCCCTTAAAATGTTGCAGATGTGCTAACATTTGAAAGTAATGGCCCTGTACATCAATTTTGTATTTGCCTCCACTCTCATTAAAGCATGTCTGCCTGTTGGAATTTCAAGTAAGGACTGACAACCTTCCAAAAGGGAGACACCTTTGGCTTTCAATAACACTGAAGCAATGAAAACCAAGTTTTAAGAGTTAAAATTATATCACTTGAATTCTGAGTGGAATTAGGGTTTTGTTCACAAAACAAGTATTGAATGGACATTTTATCAAAAACCTTATTCTATAACCTATTATGAAAGTTGAACACTATCTGGAGGTGTTGTTTTAACAGCATGTACAGTAGTCTTTAGAAAAAAATCATCCATATTTCAATCTTGTCAAGTTTTTTTCTTTTTGTCACCACATTGTTATACTTTTATTTGTCCACTAGTGGACACTGTTGAGCTTTTAAAGCTTGTTTTGATGAACGATGAAGCAGCAAAAGACAGCATGAATGGAAAATAAAATCAAAATTAACATATTCACACTCTTTCTACAATACTGCTTATTTATTCAGCATGTAACAAGCTAATAAATGTTTATGTCAATCATACTTATAATAACAAAGTTAGAAACAGCTAAACTTACATTACTCATGAAGAATATTTTTACAGCAGGGGAGCGCTGCTTGATGGCTAATCACATAACTAAACACCAAAATAGTGTTCTATTCTTATGAGAAATAACACGATTTCTTTTCATTAAAAGTTATTTTCTACTTTTGATTGCTATTTTCTTCAAAAGTCTTAGTTCAATTTGAGAATACTGTGACACTTTTCTTCAAGATTTAACCAAATACTGAACAACAGGAAACAAGAAGCCAGCCATAATGGGTACACCTGTGACAAGAATTTCAGGACAAAACACAATGATTGAATTTTCAGTAATTTATAATTTACTATAATGAATTAAATTCTGAAATCAGGATAGACATTTCAGAACTTCTGTTGGGAGTCAGTGATCACTGTATAATGCTTCAGATGGTTTACTTTAATAAAAAAACTATGCTTTAAAAATTATGCTTTAGAGAATAAAATCTAGAAATGAACTGGATTCTTAGCATTTTTTCCTGATGGCCTGACTTTGGACAAGTTCTAGTCTTCTCTGGTCTTCCATCTCCTTATCTAAAGTAGTAGAAATAATAATTCCTTCTGGGTATGTTTATTATGAGGAACAGGAAAGCAGTGTGAATAAAGGATCTGGAAAAGTTCCTACTTCAAAGGAGACTGTCAGTAAATATTACTTTATTTGTATTCCCTAAAGAATGAAGTATCAAAAGGCATAACCTAAAGGACTTGAGATAACACAAAAGCCATAGCTTTCAAATACACAGGAAACAACTGATGGTTAGGTAATTCTTTCTCTAACTAGTACCTAAATTCTTTGCCGGAGATTCTTAGTGTATTTTGATCACTGCTAAATCCCCAGTCCCAACAAAGTATATGGTCTGTATATTGGACAATGGCAGAAAAATGACTTTCACAATTCTTAGTTGGAATGGACCTCTGCAACAAGGAAAATGCAAGCTGAAGTGTATTAACATGTAAGTGTCACATGTGCACTGGTGACACCCAGGAAATGAATAATTCTCAGGAGATTACTGAATTCTAGCTTCTATAAGATCCTCAGGGAAAAGAAGGAATTTGTACTGACATTTCAAGATAAAGGAAACAAACTTGTTTTTGTATGGGTGGCAACTTAAGGGAAGTCAAACAAATGGTAGATAAAGTCGAGTTAGTAAAGCTTCTAAATGTAGATTCTTGTGGCACCCTCTGCCAGGCTTACGTCCAAAGTCAGTGTTAGAGTCCATCGTTTGTCTTTAACCTTTGTTCTTCCTGACAGAATAGGGGGAAGGATGACTTCTATCTTTGCAACTGTCTGTCCTTCTTTTAGGAAAACAGGGCAAGAGTAGAAAACTGACGTATCTGCTTCTTGTCTACAACTCAGCAACCATTTTGTTTTGAAGGTGGCATGTTTGGCTTCCCACATAGCACAATTCATGTCTGTGAATGAATGAATAACCCACTTGATGTAGAAAATAGAGTTTAATTCATGGGGCATGGACATTATACTGTTACATATACACTTCTGACTGTCGCGTCTGCTGCGCGGCCTGTGTCCGAGAACGTGCGGAGGGTGTCGGGGATTGACAACACAGAGACTTGTTCAACGATGTAAAGAAAACTTTAAGCAGGCTCCAAAAAGGTTCAAGAAAACTTCCTAAGAAAGGCTCCCACCAGAGAAGCTTCTGCTCTCTCCTCTACCCTGGCTGGTTCTGCTCTGACCCCAGAAACTGATCTGGGCGTGGCAGAAGAGGTGGTTAGTCTTTGGACAAGGTCGAGGTCAGGGTGGTTTCTGTGGGCAGGCCTTTTCCAGGAACTTAATGCCCCCAGGCATTGTATTGTTTTTAGTAAACATTGTCTTACAGCTGCCTACTCCCAGGCAGAAGGGGAAGTGGGTCTCTGCTCAAGGTCTGGTGTTCCCACATCTGACAACTGTGTATAGAGACTTGTTCAGCTGTACTCAAAACGGCTCCTTGTATGTGCTCCAGATTGTCAATCCAACTAGATTATAATATCAAAGTCAAGGGCCAAGAGAGTCTGAAATCCCAGTAGGATTTCCTGTTAATCTTCAGACTCTATCATGTTTGGACAATACCTACAAACATCCTGTAGAGGGTGGCAATATCACCTTAATCTTGCCAAATGTTAGAAATTTAAGCTTGCCCAGCATCTTAATATCATGTTATTAGACTTGATTTACCATTCCCTACCCTCATCTCCCCCAAAATATTAGCCAAATGTACCATGCAAGTATGGAAGCCACAATAACTATTGTGCTCATGTGTGTGTATGAGAGAGGGGGAATAGACTGATTCTCTATGACTCACTCATCACCAGTTTCATCTCTACTCTTGGCAAAGTATAATAAAACTATTTCCAGCGGTTCATCTCTTGACTTACCATACGTTCTCTTTTTCTTTTGCATTCAAATGCATTCTTCTCTACCTTACAGAAAGCTGTACCTCCAAAAGTCAATTAGAAGAATGAGCAGTATGTTTTAGTACAAAGAAATTTTGACTAAAAGTCTGACACATCTGGCTTAAATTCTGAACTCCTCTATTTCCTAGAAAATGGAATGATGATGCCTGACATACCTATATGACTGGTAGGAGGTTGTAGAACAAGAGATATGCGTGTCCACCTTACCAAGAAACTTCAGCAAAGGTCCTTTTCCATGCCTACAGATACTTCACTGACTTCTCTGCTATTTCATCTGCACCAATGTGGGTCATCATTTCATTTCTATGCTCCTTTTAGAAGTGCTGTGTTCTAGTACCCTCTGCTATAATATCCTTTGGTGGATGCATTAATCTTTATAAGGGTCATCACCCCATTTGTCAGGACTTCTAAGAGTTTAGTACTTGCTGCAAGACATGACATATGAACACTAGAACCAAGGGCAACCTAAGAAGGTTCTAGGGTCCTTTTCCTCCAGGATAATGTATTCATTACATACCTATCCAAACTCCAACGCTACGGCACTACATCTGTAGAAGACACGCTAAAGCAAGAGCTTTCATCCACAGGAGGACTTCATCATTATTTAGAGCTTAGGGTCTTCTCCACAATGATCCTAGACCACATGATCTCAGTTACAGAAGTTCTTGACTTCCTATACTTCCACTTAGAGTATTTTGATTTATATCAGGTTCAGTAGGACATAACCTCATCAGAACTAGAAGGAAAACCACATATAAGTTAAGAACAACACTCTGTTCATTGGGTGTTCAAAACTTTTCTAGGCACTTTAAATGAGTCCATTCACTGAGTTCTCACTTTAACTCTCTGGGGTAGGTGCTATTATTAACCTTACTTTATAGAAACCACAATAGTTATTAGGTAATTGAGACAAGAATCCAACCTGAAGCATCTGGATCTTAGTCCACACTCTTTGTCACTACAATATGTCTCACTATACTCACTTTTATGTAAGTTAACCTTGAGGCTCAAACTAACCATGAATTTAAAATGTATCTTTTCTCTCTCATGTATATGTATACCTCGGTCCTTAATACCATAGAATTCTCATGATGACTACTAAGTGTTCCTCCTACTCTTTGTGAACCATGTGAGACCTTAACTTTCCCTTCCACTTTGCTAATATCAAACACCATTAGTCCTCATTTATAGCATCAGACAATGACTATATTAGTTATTTTGCTTTGAAAAGTATTTTTAAAAAACTATTCTTGAGTGGATCTTAAGTCTAATAAAAGAACTGCTGGTTACTGCCATGGTAAAAGTGCTATGACTGCATTCTTAGGGTTATTGTGTCAAGCTGTTTTTTTATTGTGGTTCCACTCCTTTAAAAGTTAGCATGGCACCTTCTGGTACCATGAAAAATAGTCCTCATGGAAGAGGTTTTCAGGTTAGTTCCAGTTCAGTAGCTTTGAGCTCTGTACCAGAGGTACATGTTGTATTCAACAATAGGGAATTGCTTCCCACCTCTTGGAGGCAAACAGGCAAAACAATAGACTGCAATGTTTTAAGAGTTTCTTAAAAAGCCCTGGCCAACAACTCAAAAGAAGGCTTCTCACGCCTGATGTTAGGGTGTTTGTTATATGGTATTTAGCTTTTAGAGGGAGCATTGTCAATGCAAATGAGATAATTTCATTTAAATTGTGTGTATATTATATATATATGTATATATATATATATATAAAAGGTATTACAGGGTTTCTAGTTAGATAATTAATAGTATCATTTCTTAGGACTTTTTCGGGCATCCTTGAGGTTATTTCACTTTCCTTATTCTATATTTATCTTCCCCTTCTTCTTAATTAGAGTCCGCCTATTTTCCCATTCCCTGCATCAGATCACTGGTACTGTATTATTCCCATCTCTATTGCTACCCTAATGCCAACCCCAGAAATCGCCCACTATTACTTTCCTGGTTTGTGCAGTTGCTCCAGGATATATACTCAAATTATTCCTGGTACTGGAAACTTAGTCAACTACACAGGGTTAGTGAAGTCATTGATCTTGGAGGAGAACCTACAAATTAATGCCACTTTACTAATCCATAAGAATCCCTAACTATATTCTAAATAATTATCCCTATGCTCAAAACCAGGGTAGTCCTCACCCTTCACCAAGGAAACTTGTCTTTGCAACAGAAGAGACTATTACATTAAACCACAACCAATCAAAATACAGAGTACAATCCACTCCCAACTCATATTTCTACAACACAACTCCCACACCTAAGGCTCAGGGATCATGTGGAAGACAGGGCAAAAAGAGGATCAGGGAGTCTACTGTGAGATTGTTCTCTTAGTAACATTGGAAGCTACACCCAGCATGACTGCTTAAGCATGAGCTGGACAAGGGCAACAATAAACATGCTAATATGGACAGGGGAAAGCTAGGAAGTCTCAGTCCTAGATAAAGACCTACAGGCAACCAAGGAATACCAAGAGCAGGAGAAATAATCTTCTCCAGGGAAGAGAACACCAATTGGTTATCCAATACCAAATGATCAGCCCTGAAACATTATATATATATGTATGTATATATGTACATATATAGGTATGTATGTATGTCAGCATATGTACTGAGCATGTTGTATTTTATATTTTAGGGATATATATGTATAATATATGTGGGATATATATACTTAATATATATATACATATATATTTAATGAGAAAAGGGGTCATTTGAAAGAGAGCAAGGGGAATACATGGGAGGGTTTGAAGGGAGGAATGGAAAGGGGAAATGATGTAATTATATTAAAAAATAAAATAGTAAATAAAGAAAGAAATACAATTCTTCATGCACCAATGTGAGCACATAGACTCTGGCAAGGAAACAGAAAATTCAAAAGGAGTATTTGAGGAGAATGAACCCAAGGATGTGTGACTGGTGCGCTGATCAAGCAGGAAAGACAAACTTCCCAGAGTTTAGAAGAGTTGGAAACAAAGAAGAGGGACCAGGTCAGCTAACAGCAGTTATCATTTTGGGTAGAGGAACACTGTCACTGATAAACTGTTCTCCAGTAGGGAAGGAACTGAGAAACAAATATTCTAAGATCTTCCTTCCCTCCTGCCCTCAAGCTACTGATAATACCCATGTGGGACAAAGCCAAATGAAAACTACAGGACAATAAACGATCTACTGACGTAATTCAAACTAGTCAGATCTCCAAAATACAAACGAGGACAGGGAAGTGTGTACAGCAGATCTAGCTTGAAAGTAGGGCATGCCAAACACAACTTGATATACACTGTACATCTTTTGTGTGGATTGGATTCGTTCACTAAATCTCCCTTAAAACCTAGGGAGGAAGGAATCTGGATCCTCACTTTATAGATAAGGAAACTGAGACTTACCGAGATTAAGGACTAAGTTACTTTCCAAAGGTCACAAAGCTGGTAAACAGCAGAATCAAGATCAAATCTTTTACCTTTTAATTCAAGGCCATGCTCTTAACTGCCATTTGATAATGTCTTCCTGTCCTAATGTTACTATCTCAGCAGCTGTTTGGGAAAATGAGACAATACAATACAACGAGTTTCTCATTCACATTTACTAATAAACTGGTCCCTAAGAAAAAGGCCTGGAATTTTTCATGGACTCAAGTTCTATGACTACCCATATTCCCTAATATGTTTTAATACATAAAAATGTAATAAAAAATATAAGTCTAAGTGGTATCAATGAAAATGTCATAGTGAATGACTCCAAGGGACCATCTCTATATTAACAGTGAAAATTCAAATAAAACCTGCCTGGCAACTGGTAAAATCTCTAAGCAGGTAGTATTGTTTTAAACCTGAGTTCAATTCTCAAAACTCAAGTAAAGGTGGAAGGAGAAAACTAACTCACAGAGATGTCTTCAGACTTCTACACACACACACACACACAAACACACACACCAAAAACAGCAGACTCACACACATACACCACCCAGCATAATAGTAAGAATTAAAACATAATTTTTTAAAATATAAGCTGCCTGAATTTGGGAACACTCTACAATACAACTCAAAGTGCAGCAATCAAGCACTGAATCAATTAAAAAGGCACGTTCAAAAGAGTTGGGTACTTTCTGTCACCTTTATTACTCCCTATCCCACATACTTCAAGATGGCACCTTTCCAGGATGGAATGCTGAGCCTTGACTCTGGAGGGAAAGGAGCTGGTGCCATTCCCCCAAACTGTACTTCATTATTTTACTTGCACAAAGAGATGCCTGAAGTACTGGCACAAGGTGTTTCTATTTATTTCACCAAACCTTAACTTATACAGGACTGAAAAAGCCATGGGCATTTCTTGAAAATATTCTAAAATAAAGTCATAATCTACTGTTGTCATGACAAACAATTGCATACCAAGCTTGAGAAAAAAAGATGATGAAAGAGTTTCTTTGGGACATTATGGTACCAAATGTACTAGTGTACACTGGGGAATACAGACAGGATTAAGCATCCAAAGGCAAGGATGTATCCTCACAAAAGACCTCAGGGCATTTGTGTTGTTCACTATTTGCTGCTGTGACAAAATGATGGGAAATATCAATGTAAGAAAGTAAAGATATTTTGGTTTTACTCACAGATTTAGTTCACGGCTGTCTGATTCTAAGTTTCTGGACTTGTGGTAAAACAGATTATCATGGAAGAAAGGCATAGAAGAGGAAAAATGCTCACCATGTGGGTGCCAAGATGAAAGAGAGCAAGAAAAGGGTCAGTAATAAGATACTCTGTACAGAGGCATATCCCCAGTGACCTACTTTCTCCAGCTAGGTACCCCTCCTAATAGCTTATTGAATTAGGAACTCATCAAAGGATCAATCAATTTATAACATCAGCACCCTCATAGCTCAATCATCTCTCTATAGCAGCATCAGTTTGAATACATGAGCCTTATTGAGGGGACATTTCATAATCAAATCAGAACACCTTCACTTCTGGGAGGTTTCTAGATTTAATGAAAAGAGAACATTAATTCCAACCTGTCAACACTCTCCCTTTCTTCCTCCACCTCTTCTTGTCCATTTCTTCCTCTTTTCCTCCTCCTTCCTAGTCTTCTTTTTCACTTCCTCCTCTTCTTCATTTTCTTTCCCTTCCTCCTCCTCCTCACTCCCACATGGCAGTCAGGCAAAGTTAGGCACATCAAAGAACAAAATCAAGAAAGGCAAAAGAGCAATCTAAAGGATGTGCTACGATATTTAGAAATTGTGTATCTGAGGGAAATCTCATATCCAGATTATATATAAAAACTCCCACAATTCAACAATGAAAAGGAAAAAAAGACCAGTGACTAGCTGGACAAAGAACTTAGATATTTCCCTCAAAGATTTACAACAGATCGAGGTACATTAAAAGACATCTCACATAACTAGTCATTAGAGAAATATATCTGAACTCCATTGAGATACCACCTCACATCTACAAGGATACTTCAAATTTCTAAAAACTGAATATAAACAACTATTTGTGACTGTGGAAAAATTGGAATACATGAATATTTATTGGGAATATGGACTGGTTTGGTGAATATGACAGTTTCCCAAAGAGTTACCACATCACACAGTGATTCCACTCCTAGACACTCAAGGGAATTGAAAACATGTGTCCAAATATCCATAGAAACACTATTCACAACAACCAAATGTGAAAATCAAATGTCTGTCAGTATATGAAAAGATAAATAAGATTTAATACGTCCATATGATAAAATACTACTTGTTTAAAGGAATGAAATACTGATACATATACAACATAAACCTTGAGAATATAATCCTAGGGGAAAGAAGTTACCCATGAAAGGTATTTCAGTTCATGCAAACTATTCATTTAAATCCAGAGTCAGTAAGTGCATTGGTAGTCTCCCTGGTTACAGGGAAAAGAAATGAGGGATAGACAAAAGGTTTCATTCATAATAATGAAAATAGCTCTGTTATTTGATGGAAGGAATGGTTCCATAACATACTAAATCTACTAAACAGCATTTTATTGCCAAAGTTACATGTTTAACATAAAGTTATATCATTTTACCTAATGTTTTGGATTTTTAAATTAAAAAATGACAAATGAATTTTGATCTCACACTACTATATAATATATATGGGCTTCTTGGTAGTTACAAAAACTTGCTGTAGAGCTAGGTTCAATTCCCAGCACCCATCTCAGGTGTTTCACAACTCTAGATCCAAGGACACTGCACATATGTATTGTACACACAGAGAAGCAGCCAAACATATATATATATATGTGTGTGTGTGTGTGTGTGTGTGTGTGTGTGTGTGTATGTATGTATAAATTAAAGAACAGAATATTCCCAAAAATCTAAGTAATGTACTTCCTATTTATTTTAGGATGTCATAATAACACCAGTCATTAGAGGTCTGACATTTTGAAATGAATTTGTGTTTTATGACTAATAATAGGTACACTGTAACTATGACAAAACTCGCTGCTTTTTCATGGGGGTCAAAAACCACTTGTAGTGACTCCATGGCTTCCCAATGGGCTTGCCACACACCAATCTAATAGATACACATAATACTATGCTAAGTTCAGGGAGGACCTCAAAGGATTTGTTAAGGCTCATCAGAGACAGAGAGAGACAATAAAATTGGTATGTTAGACAGGACATGTGAAAAAAGCAGTTCAGTATTTCCAAGAGAAGGCCTTGAAGTCATACTACCTGCATTTGAGTCCCACTTGTGCTATTTAGTAGTTGTGATTAATTATTGACCTGTCTGTGTTCCAGTTTTCTCTTCTGCAAAATAGAATGCAATGTATCTCATAAGGTTGTTGTGAAATAAAATACCTTGGGAAAGACAAAACATTCAGAATAGTGCCTGAAGCATAGCATCTGCTTCTGTGTGTTCATTTGCCTATATTTGAACATCAGTGTTACCTTTCTTCATCTCTGCATTCTTTCCCTGTATTGAGTACCCCTAAGAAGACATTTCACCCCTATAGCTTAATCTGCCACCTATGCTTTTGTCAGTTTTGAGAATAGTAGCATCATAAAGATCCCAGAGTCCCCCAAAACAGTATCCTCCACTGTCTTGATCTACTTATAATTGTCATGCTTTCTCAGACATTTAGCTAGTAAGTCTAAACTCTGTCTGACAAAAATTCTACCTAATGAGTGACCCAACTCCATTGAACTGGACTGAATTACATGTGATTCTTCCTCAGGCTTTTACAGTAGTAGTTTCTGACACCATGGGAGCACAAACCCCTCAAAGAAAATAATGAACTAGTTTAACAACCACCTCTAGGAATACATATATGAATCACAGCTCATATACAATTTTACAAGTCTTCTGACACAGAAAGTTATATAAACCTCTATTAAAATAATGCAAACTTGAATCTAAATCCTAGCTCATTAATAATCTGTGTGACTTAAAACAAACAAACAAACACACACACACACAGGCATGCACACTCACATCCATTCTTTGTTCCATTTTCCTATCTGTAATATGAAGAATAATAAGTGAACCCTATGCCATATGCTTGCAGGGAGAATGAAAAGGAACAGCTTATAAAGCACTTAACTGATTCATGGTAAATTAATGTAAAGGTCTTTCCTATTTACAATCCTGAAACTGAGCATCAATTTGAAGGTAGAGTAAGTATCTGCCTAAAGAATTTGTTTGGATTGTCTGAAGAATGAGTTTGTATTGCTTGCATATACAATTTCCAATGAAGGTAACCATATGAGCATCAACCAATAAGATCACATACACCTCCTAGTATTCAATAGATGCTTACTAATCATATTGAGATTACATGAAGAAATTGGTGCACCAATCTCAAGACTTGCCAGGCTACTTCTTACTTCTCATCCAGGTTGATCTCACTCTGTTTTTATTTTCACAATGATCTTGACTCAGTTTGGTTTCTGTCATGGAGCCCTTTCTGCCTTCTGCCCCTTTAGACTTGGCATCTGGTCCCTGCTATTTCTGGCTTGACCTGCTATATAGCCAGTTAAAAGACTTTGACTCAGATTCACTCTATGATTCACTCAGCTTCCAAAAGCTTCAAGAAGAGCTCTACCAGAGCATCAGCCTTTCATACTATGTTTGTCCCATTTGACTGGAAACACAACTAAGCCTATCTCAGGTACACTTAAAAGAGACGTTGAGAAATTCAAATTGCTGTAAGTTCACTGTACATAACTACCTCAAAGATATCACCATATTAACATCTGCTGTCCACAACAAACACCAATCCAAGAAAATGCATATATGTAACTGACTGAAATAGGACAGCCCTAGTATAACCACTTGGAAACAGCTTATTAGGAAAAACATTGTTTTACAAGATGCTTTTTGAATGTCAAAACAAAGCTAACATTTGAAAGTCAATAGGAAACAGTTTCATTTCATTTTTAAGCAATAAAACTAGAAATATGCATGTTAGAGAAGGCATAACCCTTGGATTTCTTGATGGACCTCTGTGGTAAGATCGCTTATTTTCATCACCCTTTATGTTTCGTTTACATTGGCTATTGTTTTTGTTGATTTTTCAAAAATTATAAGAGGATTAAATTGATAATGTTGTTTAATTTTTGAAGGCAAAAATGTTTAGCCTCATCAAGAGTATTAAAAATAGTTATGCTCCAAAATTTCTGGTACTTGTGTGGAAAATTTTAGCCTTATGGTCCTTTCCCTCCTATTCTCCTTTCTCCTTCACATCCAGAGATTGTCACAAAACTGGGATTCAGTTGGGTGGGACCCCGAACAACAACATGGAATTAAAATGGATTCACATAGGGCATCTGATTTTTAAATTCTTTCCTTATTTTATTTTTTCCCACTAAGTAACTACATCTCAGAGCCTGATTAACCCAGGTTGACAGGATGAAGAACAAACTGGAATTAGAGCATCCCTCACTGTGTACATAGGAATGCTAGTGTTTGACCTTGAAAGAAACTGTCCTTCATACTTTGGGGACACTGGGAGAACACAGGTATTAAGGAAGATCTCTCCGGAATTAGTGGATTCCTAACAGACAGATAAAAGGGAACACAAGAATCAGAATTTAAAGTTTCAAAAGAGCCCAACTAGTGAAAGATAGCATTATCTGTCTTCTTATTTCAGGAGACAAGGGACCTATATGTTAGAACATTCTCACTTAGGCACACATTTCTGTGCAGCCGCTGATATATAAGTAGAATTCTACTGACTAAAAGGGATACACCCTTTCCTTTGAAAATCTCGTTATAACTAAACTCATTGGGTATGAAGAACAGTGACTTACTCAGCCTAGTTCTGGGAAGCAGGGTACATGGAAAGGGACAGTGTTATAGACTTGGATAAATGAGGAGACAGATTTCAAGAGAACCAAACAACTCTGCAATAAGGAAGGTCAGCTGACAAAGATAAGTGCTCCCCTTTTGTACTAAAGCACTGTTGGACTGTGGCCACTAAATTAGAGTCTCTATCCCAATTTCCTTTAGAATGCTCCATAGGACCATGAAATAGGTTATAAAAAGAACATGTAGGAACTGGCATGTGTCACTTATAAGGACACAGTATCTAAACTGGGGATTTTCCTTCCTTATGTTTGCTACTTAGCATTTGAAGAGTACATGCCCAGTAGAGGAGACAGCTGAGTTCAAGAATGATCGTAGTTGAAAGGAGATTGCACTGGGAAAACCTGTGTTAACTAGCCTGTGATATGGATGACAAACTTTGGAACTCTAAAAACATGGGTCTGTTTTGTTACAGCAGGCAGCCATTCCTTAAACAATATAGCTACAGGCCAAAATAGGACATAATACTTTTATGATCACTGGAATGGAATTAAATATAGCCTTGGATATTTCCGTAGCGGGAACTGCTGGAGACAGTCTCCAGCCCTGTGTTATTAAACAAACCCATCCATAATCCATGTATTCTTTGAGTTCTTTCTCACTTCCCTCCATCCAACTGACTTCTGTGCCCCATATAGTTTTTCCTTAGAGTATAGCTACAGACTACTTGGGGTTCTTGCTTCCTTATAACTTTAGCTTACTTGTGGAATATTACAATGCTTATATTTGGACATTAGGACATCAGCATCTAGCTCCTTCATTCTACATCGTCAGAGCAATAAGGCAACAAAAGGAGATCAAGGAGATACAAATTGGAAAGAAAGAAGTCAAACTTTCACTATTTGCAAATGATATGATAGTTTATATAAGTGACACAAAAAAACTCTACAAGGGAACTCCTGCAACTGATAAATACCTTCAGTAAAGTGGCAGGATACAATATTAACTCAAAAAAATCAATAGCCCTACTATATATAGACGATAAATGGACTGAAAAGGAAATCAGAGAAACATTACCCTTTACAATAGCCACAAACCACATAAAATATCTTGTTGTAAATATAACAAACAAGTGAAAGACCTGTATAGCAAGAACTTTGAGTCTTTAAAGAAAGAAATTAAATAAGATACCAGAAAATGGAAAGATCTCCCACGCTCTTTGATGGGAAGGATCAACATTCTAAAAATGGCAATCTTGCCAAAAGCAATCTACAGACTCAATGAAATCCCCATCAAAATACCGGCACGATTCTTCACAGACCTTGAAAGAATAATACTCAGCTTCATATGGAAAAACAAAAAACAGGATAGCCAAAACAACACTGTACAACAAAGGAACCTTCAGTGGCATCACCATCCCTGACTTCAATCTCTATTATACAGCTATAGTCCTGAAAACATCTTGGTATTGGCACAAAAATAGACAGGTAGACCAATGAAATTGAATTGAAAACCCTGATATTAACCAACACACCTACAAACACCTGATTTTTGACAAAGAAGCTAAAGTTATAGAATGGAAAAAAAGAAAGCATCTTCAACAAATGGTACTGGCATAACTGAATGCTGACATATTGAAGATTGCAGATAGATCTATATCTGTTTCCATGCACAAAACTTAAGTCCAAATGGATCAAAGACCTCAACATAAATCCAGACACACTGAACATCTTAGAAAAGAAAGTGGGAGGTACCTTTGAACAAATTGGTAAAGAGCCTGCTTCCTGGCCATGACACCACTGAGATCGACAATTAATAAATGGGACCTCCTGAAACTAAGCTTCTGTAAGGCAAAGGACACAGTCAAATAAGACAAAACGGCAGCCCACACAATGGGAAAAGATATTCACCAACCCCATATTCACCAGAGGGTTGATTTCCAAAATATATGATGAACTCAAGAAGCTAACCACCAAAATACCAAACAATCCAATTAAAAAGTGGGGTCAGAACTAAATAGAGAATTCTCAATAAAGAAATCTAAAATGGCTGAAAAGCACTTAAGAAACTGCTCACCTCCTTAGCCAACAGGGAAATGCAAATCAAACAACCTTGAGATTCCATCTTACACTAGCCAGAATGGCTAAAATGAAAAACTCCCATGGCAGTCTATGCTGGAGAGGATGTGGAGAAAGGAGAACACTCCTCCATTGCTGGTGAGTGCAAACTTGTACAGACACTTTGGAAATCAGTATGGTGGTTTCTCAGGAAAATGGGAATCAGTCTACCTCAAGATCCAGCAATTCCACTCATAACCAAAGAATGCACATTCTACAACAAGGACACATGTTCAACTACGTTCATAGCAGCATTGTTTGCAATAGCCAGAACCTGGAAGCAACCTAGATGCCCCTCAACTGAAGAATGGACGGAGAAATGGTACATTTACACAATGGTGTATTACTCAGCAGAAAAAAAAGTGAAATCTTGAAATTCGCAGGCAAGTGGATGGAACTGGAAGAAAACATCCTGAGTGAGGTAACTCAGTCACAGAAAGACAAGCGGTGTATGTAATCACTCATATATGGATATTAGACATAGAGCAAATGACTACCAGCCTACAATCCACACCACCAGAGAAACTAGGAAATAAGGAGGACCTTAAGAGAGACATACATGGTCCCCTGGAGAAGGGGAAAGGGACAAGATCTCCTGAGTAAATTGGGAGCACAGGGTGAGAGAGGAGGGAAGTGTGAAGGGAAAAGGAGGATAAGGGGGTAGAGAACAGGAGGGATCAGGAGAACTGAGACAGGGGAGGAATAGAAGAAGGCAGGAAAGGAGATGTCTTGATAGAGGGAGCCAGTATAGGTCTGGAGAGAGGTGTAACACTGGAGACATATTTGGGGATCCACAGGGATGATCTTAGGCAGCCGTGGAGAGGCTGCCTTTGATGCCTTTCACCTATGAGATTGATCACTACCTCGGTTGCCATTCCTAGAGCCTTCATCCAGTAGCTGATCGAACCAGAAGCAGGCACCCGCAGCTAAACACTGAGTTATACTCCTGGAATCCAGTTGTGTAGAGGGAGGAGGGGTGAGCAAAGGAGCCAAGACCCTGTTGGAGAAACCTGCAGAAATAGCTGACCTGACCTAGTAAGAGCATGGAGACCTTAGTCGTAAAGCTGGGGAACCAGCATTGGACTGAACCAAGACCTCTGAATGTGGGTGCCAGCTGGGAGGTCTGGGCAGTTTATGGGACCTCTAATAGTGGAGCAAGTGTTTATCCCTAGAGAACAAATGGACTTTGGGAGCTCATTCCCTATGGAGAGATACTATTGCAGCCCAGATACGTGAAAGAGGGCCTAGGCCTTCCCCCAAATGATGTGACAAACTTTGATGGTCCCCCATGAAGGGCCTCACTATTCTTGGGAAGTGGGTAGGGAGTGGGTTTGGGGTCTGTGGGAAGTATGGGAGGATGGGAGAGTGAGGGAATGTGAGGACTGATATGTAAAATAAGATTGCTTCTAAAATAAAAAATTATTAAAATATTCATGGCTACATTAATTAATTTAATTAGTTTACTATGTAAATATATATCAAGACATTACCTTGTACCCTATGATTATTAATAGATCAATTAAAAATTAAATTGAACATTTGTTTTCAGCCTTTGCAACTATGTCTATCATGCATATAGTACTTGACTTTAGAATATTTCCAACACACTTGGCCTCATTAGCTAGCAGAACATATTTAGTCTTGTTACCTTAATCCATGTACTAAGATCCCATGTATTCTCATTCTACAATTCATAGAATAATCTCAGTCAAGAAGTTTTGTTAAAGTCCTATTGGGAAGTGTAGTCTACCTTGAGTTGGAATGCTAGCCTCTAACCATGTCCTTGTTGGCAACTCTCCCTAGAGGCCAGACTGCGATCTAACTTGGCTAGCCCATAGTCTAGGATCCTTCTTCAGATTACTCATATCCCCCTGTACCACTTTCCTACTCAATCACCTCATTCTGAGGAGGGGCAGTGCCGGAACTTGTGCTTCTTTTTTTAAAATTAATCTTTTATTTAAATTAAAAACTATCTTATTTTACATACCAATCCCAGTTCCCTCTCCCCCCATCCTCCCATTCCCCTCACCAACCCCCATCCCAACCCCCTTCTACTCCTCAGGGAGAGTGTGGCCTCCCACAAGGGATCATCAAAGTCTGTCACATTATTTGGCACAGGACCTAGGCCCTCCCTCATGTATCTAGGCTGAGAGAGTATGCCTCCATAGGGAATGGGCTCCCAAAGCCCATTCGTGCACTAGGAAACTCAAGTCTCAAGTTTCTATGTTGTACTGCACATCACTGGAAAGTAACACAGGTCAGGATAGAGACAAAACCTCTTTTGCTGTCTGTTTATGATGAATTATATTGCACTCAGCCATGGCATGGAAATAGGACTGCAGTTTACAAAGGGTGGAAATGGATATTCTGAACATCTGTCCTGGATAAGATCAACCAGTAAAGAAGGACAAGTGACTAACAGACAAAGCTATGGAAAGCTTAAGGAAAATAAATATTATTTTAGCTCAAGTTTAATAAACTGAGTCACATGCGGTCATGAAAACATCTGTAGTCTATCTAAGAGAAATGAGAATAGAAGCTAGCTTTTATTCAGTACTGATTCTAAACCAAACAAAGCTCTACTTGCATGTTTTACTTTATACTCACACTATCCCTTAAGCATGACCATCGCTCAACTTAAAGACAAAATGTTCTTTGAGGGCTTTGTCATGTATTTGGATTAGTTACTTGTTTTCTTGCTATTGGAGTGTGTATCTCTGGCTCTCCCATGATTATATATACATCTAGGAAGTAGCAGCACAGTCATTTAAATCCTGTACTTTCCTAGTTGAAAACTCACATTCCTTACTCAGTAACACATCACATACTTTGTTTCCAGCACACATCTGACTGTGGTTGAAATGTTTTCTGAAAATCTGTGTCAGTGGTTCTCAACTTTCCTACTGCTGTAACACTTTAATACAATTCCACATGTTGATGGTCTAGACAGTGGTTCTCATCCTTCCTAATGCTGTGACCGTTTAATACAGTTCCTCATGTTGATGGTCTAGACAGTGGTTCTCACCCTTCCTAATGCTGTGTTCCTTTAATACAGTTCCTCATGTTGATGGTCTAGACAGTGGTTCTCACCCTTCCTAATGCTGTGTTCCTTTAATACAGTTCCTCATGTTGATGGTCTAGACAGTGGTTCTCACCCTTCCTAATGCTGTGACCCTTTAATACAGTTCCTCATGTTGATGGTCTACACAGTGGTTCTCACCCTTCCTAATGCTGTGACCCTTTAATAAGTTCCTCATGTTGATGGTCTAGACAGTGGTTCTCAACCTTCCTAATGCTGTTATCCTTTAATGCAGTTCCTCATGTTGATGGTCTACACAGTGGTTCTCACCTTCCTAATGCTGTGACCCTTTAACACAGTTCCTCATGTTGATGGTCTAGACAGTGGTTCTCACCCTTCCTAATGCTGTGCTCCTTTAATGCATTCCCTCATGTTGATGGTCTACACAGTGGTTCTCACCCTTTCTGATGCTGTGATCCTTTAATATACTTCCTCATGTTGATGGTCTGGATGGTGGTTCTCACCCTTCCTAATGCTGTGACCCTTAACTACAGTTCCTTATGTCGTAGTGATCCCCAACTATAAAATATTTTCATTGTTACTATTATGAATCATTATGTAAATGTCTGATATGCAGTATATCGGATATACCACCCCTGTGAAAGGGTTCTACGACAACAAAGGGTCACGCCCCACTTGTTGAGAACCTTTGATCTACGTGGTCTTCTAGTGACAGAGCAAAATGAAGAGTAAACCTCTTTATTCACAGAAGCTGAGGATTTGTTTTTCATTCTCTCTCCTCAGACATTTCTCTGAGTAACAGGAACAGAAACGGAATGAAGCAGACTGTGGAAATATCTGCTCGGGTTGCTGTTTGGACACAATCGTAGAAGTAGTAAGACAATGATGTCACTGTGGTTTCATTGTCTATCTCTTCATAATATTCATAGCATCTAGATGCCTTACATTCCCTTTACAGACCCTTCCTTTTTGAATACCACTAGGTAAGGGACACTGCAAATGTTCTAGCACTATTACAAGTGCATTATACACAGATGTTCCTTTAATGAGTCAGATCCTTCCAGAAAGAGATGAAGACCTAAGTATTTTTTGCATGGAGATAATTTGATACAAGAAATTGGTAATATGATTGACTAAAGACCTAAGGCAAACAGAAGATAACAAGGAAGTTTGGTAATTATCATTAGCAGGAGGCTCAACTTCATCTACATTGCAGAGCACAATAATTGGAAGTGGTGTGGCAAAGTACAAAACTAAAGCATAGGTAGGCAGGCCATACATGCATGACTCAATGTAGTGACCACTAGTCATATGTAGCTACTGAGAACTTGAAATATATCTAATCCTCACTGAAATGGGGTAGACATGTGGAAAATACATACCAGATTTCAAATACTAACATGAAAATAATACAACACATTTCTGTACATGTCACTAGTACTTTAAAGTGTTGATATTTTAAAATGATAATAATTTGTATATATTAGGTGAACAAAAATGTGCTATTGAATGGATTTTACCTATGTCTTGCACCGTTTTATTTTTGGTTGTGAGCCTAGCCTTTAACGGCTGAGCCATCTCTCCAGCCCTTGCACCGTTTTAATATGGCTACCAGAAAATGTAGATTGATACATGTGGTTCACATTATATTTCTATTGGACAGAGCTTAAGCTGAGGGTGGAGGCTATGGGGGAAGAGCCAGAATCACAGAGGAAACACAGCTATTATCACTGACCTGTGTCAGCTACCAGCACCTATTTGTAATAGACAGAGGGAACTCTCACTTCTTTCTCCCCTTTCTTTTCTAGTCTCCTGTTGGCAATTCATTGCCAAACTCAGGGGATATCCTGTTGGCACAGGTGACTGAGGAATACAGCTTATACAACCAGTGCTCTTGAAAATCAGGTAAAGGGGGAAAAGGTGAGGTGGGAAAAAGCAAAGACTAACCACATAAATGAATGAGACGTGTGGGAGGACTCTTCCCACCGTATGCCAATACCTACATTTATACATAAGGAGCAAACAGATCAGTCATGTAACTGCCAAGTATTAAATATCACATAGCTTGGAAGTAGCGAAGTCAGGAGAATTTGCACCCATCCCATCCAGGTATCCTGTCTCTGATACCTTTTTACTTTTTTTTTTTAAGTTTACATAGGTCTTTTGCTTGTATGTGTGTCTGTGTACCATGTATATGCAGTGCCTGTGAAGGCCAGAAGAGGGTGTCAGATTCCCTAGAATTAGGGTAACAGATGTTATGAGCCACTATGTGGGTTCTGGGAAAAGAACCACAGTCCTTTGTAAGAGCATCCAGTGCTCTTAACCATTGAGCAATCTCTCTAACACTGGAGACTACATTTTTAATCAGCATTTCCACTGTCTCTTTGTCTTCATAGCTTCACTTTCTGACCTCTTAAATAAGCTCGCCCTGGTGATGGAAATAGGCCTACCATCCAGGAGATGATGCTCTGTTTCTGTGAAGACATGTCCTGTTCCAGATTACTCTCCAATCTAACCCAACCCTGTATTTCTATCTTACTCTAACTATAGTACATGTGGTTTGTGTCTAACACTCAACACTTCTACTTCGAAGAATCCAGATCACTGTTCAGAAATTACTGTTTAAGGATGGGTTAAAAGCAAAGAGTTTCACCAGAAATATAATAGAGCTTTTGACCAAAGTTCACACAGTGTGACATAGTGACTTCTAAATCTTTCTTTTCCTAGTAGAAACATTAGCACAGTCTACTTCAAAGTCTCCCAGTGAAAGAGACTCCAGGTATGTCCACGTGCCAATCACTATTTAGTAGTCCTGTTGTAGCTGGACAAGCCTCTGGTATGGAAAGAAGTTAGACTTTTAAGGAGGGCCAGTGCTTAATAACATACTTCCAGGAATGCTAAGGAATGGCCTGCATTCAAGGGTGCTCCGGAAGACCAGCAGCAGGCTCTTTGTCATCTAATCGCCCTGGTTAGGACATCATCCTTGCTTAGTCTTTCCAGAGCCCCTGAAAGCCCAATGTTTGGAGTAAGTTTTGCAGAACAGAAAGAGGATTGCTAATTATTTCTTGGGCCTTCTCTTCCCCAGGACAATAGATCAGGCTGGATATTTATTGAGTGATGGGGAAGAAGGGGGGAAGTGGCTTGCAATGGTTTCAGGATAGCCTGTGGGTCACAAGGTCAGGTTTCGAAAAGTTATTGTACAGACCGCTGTTGGTAGCTCTGCTTATTAGAGAGAATTAGATCCTTTGTGTTGTTTGTAAAAGCGAGAAAGTCCCAGCCAGACTCTGGCTTAAGTAAAACTTTTATTGCTGTCAGTCACATGACCCCTCTAGCCTGAGCCCTCTGTGGGAGTCCTTCTTGAAAGGCCAACTACCTTGCCTTATTCCCAGAGCTGTCTGGGTAGACCCAAAACACTTCACAGAGCACAGAAATCCCTGCCATGGCTATACAGGTAGTTTCCATGAGATGACATGTTTAGACAGTTCTGAAAACTGTGGGTTGCAAGAATTGTTCACTCTCATCATCTGTGATTATAATTACTTCCTTGCTGCTTGCTTTCTCTCTCTCTCTCTCTCTCTCTCTCTATATATATATATATATATATATATATATATATATATATATGTACACTCTGTGAGAACAAGGACCACATTTCTTTTGTTCCCTGCCCTATCCCCAGGGCCAAGCCTAGAGCTTAGCACATAGAAGAAAACAAACATTTGTTTGGTGAAAGCAAATATTTGTATACTACCTAACATATGAGGACTATGGGCATCTGTGAGTGACAGCTGGTTCGCAGAGAAATTGTGAGATATACATCTCTTGATCTACTTATTATGTGATATATTGTATGTCGCTCAGAAAACCTCTATAAGCTAGTTGTAATTAATCTAGTTTATGATGAAGATAAGTATCCTGAAGAAGGCAGTACTAGTTACATGCCAAACCTGGGATTTAAGTTCAGCATTCTGTTCCCATGTCTTTGCCCACCAAGCTACACTCCAAGGATGACATGACATTCGGAATGGCAATGGATGGGCTTCCCTCTGTAGACAGCAGTAAGAAAGCAGAAAGGGACTAAAATTGTGGTTCCATGGTAGAGCACATACTTAGTAGACAATTGCCAGCATAGTGGGAAGAATATAGAAAGATAAGTTGGAGATTTTTCAAAATCAGCTGTATTTTAAAGAAACAAGTGACTTCATTCTGTTGAGTCATAATAATAAAAGAAGTGACATACTAAGCAGTGAGTAAGTGCTGTGAGAGTTGGGACAGGGCAGAAGCCGCCTTTGGAAACCACAGATCCAAAGAGAAAAGAATAAGAATTTAGAGAGTAAAGAGAGGACATGGAGGCGGGCTTTGCAACTAGAAGCTGCAGCCTCTTCAATTGCTTCAGGAAATGACTGGTGTCTCAAATAGCTAGCTATATAGGGAAAGCACCAGTGCCTTCAGCATTCCTCAGGTTCCCCTGGTTGGAAAGATGGAGGCAACCATTCCCCAGGCACTCTTCAACATTTCGAGCAGGAAACAAATGGACTTTGGGGAAGTGCCACCATCAGTACTATCTCCCCAGACACCTTAATGACTAAAATGTTCATCTCCTTAATAGCAACTTCACAGAATTCCACCCTGCTGTAGAGGAAATGGAGAAAACAAACAAAGAAACTAAGAAGAGGCTGCCATTCTAAGGAGCTGCAGAGAGCTAATAAAATTGCTCATATTACTTAGATGATTCTACATATTACACTTATAGTGTTCATTTAGTGTCCAAGTGTCCCATAGGTATACACTCAAAACTGTTTTAAAATATTCATTTGCTTTAAATCCAGTTACCTATATTTCCATCTTGATGTGCCATATATTCACAGATGCATTTAAATATTCTATTAAAATGGATTCATTGTCAAATAACATAGATTCTGCCAAAGTAATAGCTAACATTTCAGCACTAAGCCTTCATCACAGCTACGTCAAACCCTTGATACCCGCTTCATTTCTTTCCAATTCTGGTGCTTGTAACCATAGCAACGTACACGGAAACCTTTCAAGCAGAACAGAACTGACAATCACACTAACAGCACAAATACCTGAGTTGAGAAAAGAGAGGGGCAGTCCAAGTAGGTAGCTGTTGAAATTAAAAGCTAATGACAAGAAAACAGCTGGAAACAAGCACCCGTGCACACTGCTGCCTCCTTCAAGTGTGTGAGTGGTATGTAGAGCCCAATTTGATTTATGTTTTATTAGTGACGAGACTGTCATCAATGAATACTCCGTTAGGCATCATCTCAACAAACAAGTGGGGTGGAAAATTAAGGAGAAGTAATGTGGAGGAAAATACAAGGGCTGTATCCTTTCTCCAAGTGTCTGAGCTATGGTTTCTGCTCACCCATGTAGTGAGAGACAGAAAAGTGAACCCCACTTACCAAATCCTTTCAAAACATAAACACATGTCCATAAACTGCGAGGAACTGTCTGCTATTGAGAAAAGACTCCCATTAGCCAATTAGAGTAATTACATGGATTAAGACTTCTTGGTTTTGGTGATTTCTTTTTTTTTAAATCCTTAATCCTTTCTTACCCAGAGAGGGAAGGGATAAACAGCTGATATCGCCAGAGAATTAAACGAGGGCAAAGTAGGGCATTCTCATTTTCAGATCCCAAAATGTAATTGAAATTTTATGCTTACCTCAACATAACAACATGTGATCATTTCTGCTCAAGGGAAGGCATAAAGGGTCACATTTCCCCCCCAAGACTTCAATTACAGTAGCTTCTATCTTCCCTAAACCAGTATTTGGTCTCAGAAAATTGCCTTTAATGGTGCAGGTGTTTGTTGAGAGTATCCATCATATTTAGTCCGGAGTAATCCATATTAATTCGCCACCTTCATTAGCAGCAGCCTTTCTTTCCAGATGACAATGGAAAGCCAATATAATTTCAGACAGATGTGCTGCTTCTCTATGCGTCAGAAAGATAAAAAAGCAGCTAACATTGGCTGGACATGGGAGAGATAAGATGCTGGCCCTTAAATACACAGCACATGGATTTTTGGAATATATTTGAACTGGAACCACATGTGAGACCACCTCCTTTGCATTTGGAAGAAGTCTGTCTATGTCCATGCAGCTGCTTATGAACACAGCTGATATCTAGCAAGCAGACTCTTTTCTCAAGTCCATGTAAATGATAGGCATTATTACTATTAAGAAAAGTGAACCTTCATCCAGTGGCTGATGGAAGGAGAGGCAGACACCCACAGCTAAACTCTGAACTGAACTCCTGGAACCCAGTGACAGAGAGGGAACAGTGATGAGCAAAGGGGTCAAGACCAGGCTGGTGAAACCCACAGAAACAGCTAACCTGAACAAGGGGGAGCTTTTTGGACCCCAGACAGATGGACTGATACAGACCCCTTGAATGTGGGTGTCAGTGAGGAGGCCTAGGCAATCGGGCCTTGGGTAGTAGATCAGTATTTATCCCTGGCACACAAATGAACTTTGGGAGCCCATCTCACAAAGAGGGGTGCTGTCTCAGCCTGAACTCTTGGGGGAGGGCCTAGGTGCTTCCCTGAATGAAATGACAAACTCTGGAGATCCCCCAAGAAGTCCTCACCCTCCCTGGGGAACTGAGTGGGGATTGGGTAGGGGGCTTGTTTCTAATTTAAATTAAAAAATGATCTGCAATGATACTGGAAAGAACTTAGCTGAACACAGTTCACCCAATTTCAGCAAACAATGTTCCCTTGTCCTTTAAGTGATCACAGTGACAAATAACTAAATGTCTTTGTAGGTGAGTCTATGCTCATGCTCATGCAATGAAGTTGAGGTCACAACTCTGAATGCTTCGCCCATGATATGGCCTAGAAATGGCAAGTCCGGAAATTAAGGCACATTTGTTGTCAATTATTGCCAGTACATGTTTGTCAAGCAGTGCTCAGTTCAACTCAGCACGTACCTCGGTTGGACTCTTGACCCATTCTTGTAAGGGCAGGGCTGTGTCTAGACCTAGGTTTCCATAGATGCCAGTCTCCGTTTTCAAACCAAGGAAAGCCTTTTCAGTATCTTTGACCTCCTAGGTTTTGCCTGTTAATCAGTTGATCCTCTGTTTCATTGAGGTCAATACCTTGGTGAGGCAGGTGCTGATAGTCAGCAACCATCCCTTCTAAAGGTCCCCTAAGAGAACGCATCCTAGGAAAGAAAGACAGTATTCTTCAAGGGCCTTCATTTAGGTGAAGATAGAGTTGGGTTACCCTTAGTTCCAAAGATTCAGTAGGAAACATGATGACTCTGCCAACATTTTTTTCTGTAATAAAAGAGAATATTGAAAAATACCTACTCAACTTACCACATTGAATGAATGAGTAAAAGAAAATTCAGAAGGAACTTTAATTTCTTGAATACAATGTATTACTTGACCAAAATCTATATTTGATTCTCAGCCTCTAGGACAGAGGTCAAACTCCTTGACATGAATTAGAAGAACCTACCAGCAGCTTATTAATGTTTCTAATCTTTTCTCTTTGCTACCACCACTAGTCTTCACCTTCCATATTCTAGCCATCTTGTGGTTTTGACAATGTGCCTATCAACCTTGCCTCCATGGCATATGGCAACATTCTGATGTTCAGGCTGTCCCTCTAACATGGAGATTTGTATTTGATTGACTTTATTTGAGAACCCAGAACTTTACATTTTTGATAAACTCTCCTGTGTGATTTTAAAATGTTGCAAAGGATGAAAATCACTGAGTTAGGAAATCTGAGTCCTTTTCTAGAACTGAATTCCATTTTACTGGTGGTTATTGAGAGGGTTTATTGCTTGTGTGGATACATTTGACTTTAAAGGTAGTTACAATATCAATACGCACAATTGAAGGCTAATAGACAAAAGAAGTCAGAACTGGTGGTCCAACTGTGCAAGATATATTATATATGTATTCTCCATTCTCTTGTGTGACATGATTTGCGTAAAAAGCAATTGTTGGGTGGTGGTAGTGCACACCTTTAACCCTAGCACTCAGGACTCAGAATGGATCTCTGTGAGTTTGAGGCCAGTCTGGTCTACAGAACAAGTTCCACGACAGCCAGAGCTATGCAAAGAACTTCTGTCTCTAAAAACCAAACCAAAGACCAAAGAGAGGGAGGGAAAGACAGAGAGAGAGAGATAAGGAGAGAGACAGAGAGAGAATAATATTGGTCAGAACTTATTATTTGTTTTCCTTTTTACTTACATTTCATTTAACAAATATTATACATGCTCCCAATATGTATATGCACAAATAAACCAAAGGATGATTGACTTTATATACATTTCTGAGATTTTGGAATATGTTCTATGCAGCCTCATTCTGGAAAGGCCCAAAGAAATGAAACCAATAGCTAATGTGTTTTAATTTTCATACAGCTCTAAACATCTTTGTATTTATGAAGGAGCATGAAGTAGGCATAGTAATAAAGTGGAGACTGTTCATATCCACTGCTCCTGTAGGGATATGCCATTTAGTGGTTAATTTCTATGCATTCCCTGGCAAAATAGCTGGAATGTATACTATATACATGGACACGTATGTTCATTATAGTTTCCCAGATGGAACCCTGAAATACAAAAATGATAAAAAATTTCACTACTGTGAATGATAGCACACACCTGTAATGTCAACACTGAGGAGACTAAGATAAAAGGACCACAAATTTGAGGCTAGCCTGGACTAAAAGTGAGACCCTGTCTGAAATAAACAAACAAACAAACAAACACATTCAAAATACTTTTACTGTACATTCTTGGTGATGTAAGACCACATTTTTACTTTCAGAGTATTTGTCAAATAGAAAAGACAACAAAAGGATTTCATTAAAGCAGTATGATAACAACAAGAAAATACTGGATATGTTGGTAGCACAGAACAAAGTCAGTTAAATTGCATTATTGGATCCACATCATGAGGTTTTCATAAGAATTTAGTCACTGTACCAGTTTACTTTCTGTTGATGTGATAGACACAATAATCAAAAGCAGCTGGGGATGAAAGGGTTTATATCACCTTGGACTTTCAGGTCACAATTCATCATTAAGGGAACTCAGAACATGAACTCAAGGCAGGAACTGTAAGAAAGAAACTATACATATAGACCATGGAAGAATGCTATTTACTGGACTTCTCCCAGCTCAGGGTCAGCTAGATGGTTTCTATACAGCCCAAAGTCACCTGCAAAATATGACACCTCCCACGTCTTGCTACATCAGCCAGAAATCAAGAGTATGCACCCAAAAGACATGCCTACAGGTCAATCTAATCTAAGCAGTTCCTCATTAAGCATACTTCTTCCTAAGTGACTAGTTTGAGTCACTTCAACAATAAAACTAATTAACATAATCTAACCTTTGTCATCTTGATGAACAAAGATATCACTGTTAAACTATAATACTTTGCTTGCCCCCAGGATTTCAAATTAATATTACATAAAACAGCATAAAACTTTAAAAGTCCTGACATCTTTAAAGATTCCAGTGCTTTAAAAGTTCAGTGTCTTTCTAAAATGCCAAGTTGAAATGTTGGGATCCTGTACAATAACAAAACAAGTAAAATACTCCCTTATTATAAAAAGGTGGAACCGGGGTACAGTTACAGTCAGATCAAAGCAAAACCAAAATCCAATAGTATACAAAGCCCAGTGTCTGACATCTTAGACTAACTCATGATATTCGGGTCTCCAAAAGGCTTGTGTAACTCCACCACTTCAACTCTGTGATCCTCAACACACTCAGCTTGTCTAGTAGACTCAAGGTAGTTCCACTTCACATCTGCTGATGTCCTTGGTAGACACCCATGGTACTGGCATCCCCAGTATCCTTGAACAACCACATCAGCTGAGACTTGTACCTTTACTAATGGTCTCTCTTGATCCCTCTTCAGAAACTCCAACTCTGTCATACAGCAACAAATCTGAGCTTCTTTCCATTACCACTTAAATTCTGGAGTCTACACTGCAACTGAGGCTTTATCTTCACCAGTGGTAATTCAGGGCATCGTTTTAGGGACTACAAACCTGCCTCATTGTGCCAAGCCTCAGCTGCTCTCCATGGCCCTCTCAAGCCTTCAAAACCACTAGTATGTGAGAGAAACTCTTACATCATTCATCAAATTCAATGCCAACATGAGATTTACTCTTGACCCTTTATGGAACACAGCTTCTATGTGCTGATCATGAGGGATACTTCCCAGTACATTTTGTCTCAAATGATTCTGGTCTCTTACTGCCCAAAATTGATTTCTTGGCCCCCACTGATCAGCATCCACTTTCCTAGTTAAGCATAGTAGATTTCACTTCTATAGATTCTTAATTTACACTATCTTACAAATAACACAAATAGTCTTTGCTTCCCTCTGAAATATCACAAGCTAGTCACATTTATATCTTCCAAAATCCCACAGAATAAACCATCAAACTCTGAGAAATCAATGCCTTTTATGGTTCAAAGTTCTACACACTTCCATAATCTTCCCTGAAAACACTATGATCAAGTCCATCACAGCAATACCCTACCTATGGTACCAAATTGTCCTCTAGCTCACTTTCTGCTGTTGTGATAAAACACTCTGACCAAGATCAATTTAGAGGAGTAAAGAATTTATTTAATCTTATAGTCCATTATCAAGGGAAGCCATGACAGGAACTCAAGTCAGGAGCAGGAAGCAGAAACTATAAAGGACTATTGCTTTCTACCTTGCTTCCTTGACTGCTCCCTGGCTTATGATCAGTTAGTATTTTCATACAACCAATAACTTCCTGACTAGAAATAAGACTCCCCACAAGAGGCTGGGCTCTTCTACAGCAACCTTGATCAAGACAACATCCACAGACATGCCCATAGCCCAATCTGAGGCAAGCAATTCTTCACTTGAGATTCTTTCTTCCCAAGTAACTCTATTCTCTGTCAAGTTGATAATAATAATAATAACAAACTATCCAGTACAGTCACAGAGTCATAGTCCAGTTATTGGCTAGAATTAAAACAAGTCAAAATTGAATTTAGTGAGACTGAAAGCTACACTCAGGACACAAATTGGTAACAACCTGTTTTAAACTACAATGATCCCTGTGCATCTGCAGTTTCATAATCTATGATGTCCTAAAATAATTTCCTAGAAAATTCTAAAAGAAGCAAATCAGGAGATTTTATTTAACTTTGAGTCATTGTATTAGTTACTTTCTGTATAACTATGACTAAATAATCAACAAGTAGCAATTTGAAGAGGAAGGATTTATTAATTAATTTATTTATTTATTTATTTATTTATTTGGTTTTTACGAGACAGGGTTTCTCTGTATTGTCTTGGAGGCTGTCGGTCCAGCCCAACCTCGAACTCACAGAGATCTGCCTGCCTCTGCCTCCCGAGTGCTGGGATTAAAGGCGTGCGCCACCACCGCCCGGCTGAGGAAGGATTTATTTTGACTCACAGTTTGATATGTATATTCTATACATTCGCTCACATCAGGGAAGGAGGGAAGGCATGGAAGAATTCATGGTAGCAGAATAGAAGAAGCATGTGACTGGAGCTCCTCCTATATCGGCCATTGAAAACACAGAGAGACAGATAGACACGGGGGGGGAGACAGATAGACAGACAAACAGACAGACAGACAGACAGAGCCAGAGCCAGAGCCAGAGTCAGAAGTAGGACCAGGTATAACATATTTTAACACATTTGAATTTCACTGCCCAGCAATCTAGTCCTCTAACTAGTCCCAACCACCTCCTAAAACTCATACAGTCTCCCAAAAATAGCACCACTTAACAGGAGACCGAATGTTAAAACACATAAACCTGTGGGGAACATTTTATACTCAAACCATAATAGTAGTGTGATGAGAGCTCACTACTGTTGTACCCCATCCCATCTAGCATGTTAATAATATCTTGGACCAACATGTTCACAGTGTACACACTAGACCCCCTAGCACTTGGTACTTTTTTCAGTTGTCAGATCAACTGTCACAGTCTGCAATATATATGTGCAAGTAACCCTCATGTGGTAGCCTAATTCTATGTCACAGTGACTTTATCATTCACTTCACTTCATTTAATCATGCTCAGATTATATCATACCATACCACAACAAGAAGGAAAGCAAATAAAAGTTCAATGAGATAATTTGAGAGAAAGAGATCATATCCATGAAACTTTTAGTAGCATGCAGTATTTTAATTGTTCTAATTTATTAGCAGTAGCTTTTTTAAAAAAATATTTCCTTATTTCTTTTTCTTTAAATTAGAAACAATATTATTTTACATATCAATCCCAGTTCCCTCTCCATCCCATCCTCCCATGTCCCCCACTGGCCCCCCATCTCATCCCCATTCTGTTCCACGGTAGGGTGAGGTCTTCTATGAGGGATCATCAAAGCCTGTCACATCATTTGGGGCAGGGCCTAGGGCCTCCCCCCACCCCAATGCGCCCTGTGTAGCTGGACTGAGAGACTATCCCTCTGTGGGAAATGGGCTCCCCAAGTTCATTTGTACACTAGGGATAAATACTGTTCCACTACCAGAGGCCCCATAGACTGCCTAAGGCCTCCTAACTGACACCCACATTCAGGGGGCCTGGTTGGGTCCTATGCTGGTATCCCAGCTGTCAGTCTGGGGTCCATGAGCTCCCCTTGTTCAGGTCAGCTTTTTCTGTGGGTTTCCCCAGCATGTTCTTGACCCGTTTGCTCATCACTTCTCCCTCTCTATAACTGGATTCTAGGAGTCTGACTCAGTGCTTAGCTATGGGTGCCTGATTCTGCTTCTGTCAGCTACGGGATAAAGGCTCTAGGATGGCATTTAAGGTAATCATCAATCTCATTACAGGGGAAGGGCATTTATGGTAGCCTCTCCACTATTGCTTAGACTCTTAGTTGGGGTCATCCTTATAGATCTCTGGACATTTTCCTAGTGTTAGATTTCTCATTAGCCATATAATGGCTCCCTCTATTAATGTATCTCTTTTATTGCTCACCTCTATTCTTCCCCCAACTCAGTCTTCCTGCTCCCTCATGTCCTCTCTCCTCCTCTTCTCCCCTTCTTTTCCTCCTAACTCCCTCTCCCCCCCCATGCTTCCAATTTCGTCAGGAGATCTTGTCCCTTTCCCCTTCTTTGGGGGACCATATATGTCTCTCTTAGGGTCCTCCTTGTTTCCTAGCTTCTCTGGCAGTGTGGACAGTAGACTGATAATCCTTTACTCTATATCTAATATTCATATATGCGTAAGTATATACCATGTTTGTCTTTTTGTGGCCGGGTTACCTCACTCAGGATTGTTTCTTCTAGTTCCATCCATTTGCCTGTGATTTTCAAGATTCCATTGTTTTCCCGCTGGATAGTACTCCATTGTATAAATGTACCATATTTTCTTTATCCATTTTTCAGTTAAGAGGCATCTACATTGCTTCCAGGTTCTGGCTATTACAAATAATGCTGTTATGAACATAGTAGAACAGATGTCCTTGTTGTATGAATGTGTATCTTTTGGATATATGTCTAAGAGCAGAATTGCTAGATCTTGAGGTAGACCAATTCCCATTTTTCGGATGAGCTGCCATACTGATTTCCAAAGTGGCTGTACAAGTCTGCACTAACACCAGCAGTGAAGGAGTGTTCCAAGCAGTAGTTTCTTAAGCTTTTACCATATTTAATTTATAAAGCAAATTTTACCATAGGTATACATGCTACTGTAGTTTAAATCTGAATTACCCCTGGCAAGCTTGTGTGTTTGAACAGTTGGTTCTGTTGAGAGGTTACATCACTTTTAAGAAGGTAGGGCATATCTCATGGAAGTGGTACCCTAGGAGTGGGCCTTTGATAGTGATGACCCAGTGCCATTTTTGGTCTTCTTCTCTTCTTCCTTTTCTGATGCCATGAAGTGGCCAACCACCTTACACTCCTGCTGATAAAGAATGAGATGCTTTGATGCCCCACCATGATGGATTGGGATCTCCTTAAATCATGAGTCAAAATGAAATGTGCTTTCCTTTAATTGCTCTGTCGGGTATTTTGTTACAGTAGTGATAAAGGTAGCAAATGCATATGTATAGGAAAGAGAGCAGTTTATACAGGGTTTGATATAACCCAGGATTTCAGGCATCCACAGAAGATCTTGAAGCAGATAAGGAGACTATTGTAGCATTTTTGAGAACTCCTCTAGTATAACCACTCTGTTGCTTTTCTCACTCTGTTAACCTGCCTGCATAATACTGTGTAGAGGTGATCTTTATAGGCTGAATTTTGAAAGTATTGTTTTAAAATATTCCCATGGGGTTCACATATCTAATTCTGCTCTTGTTTCTTGCTTGTTGCAGGAAAAGCCAAGAGAAGACCAGATCCCTTGAACTCTGAAAACAACAAAGACACAGCCAGTGGAATGCCATGGAAGAGATCACTAATGTATGAGACCCTTTGCTTCAGACTTCATGAAAATGCAAACAGCATTAAGGAGCACTGGTAACACAGACAGAAGTGATAAGCATATGAGCCTCTATGGATCGTGGAACATGGTGGTTACTGTGGTGGTTAATTTGACTCATGTCTGACACTATGCTTCTTTGCAGAGAAATAACTGAAATTGTATGTGATTTCATGATGCCTGTAAGGAGTTTTGAAATGCTTATGTTCAAGGTAGTTTTGTAATGAGCACTTCAAATGCTTCTGAGAATATCACAGGGTTAACAAGTTCACAGAAATTTTGAACAGTAATGGCAAGATGCTTGATCTTTCCTTTTTTATTACAGCGTCTTTGCTAGGGGAAAAAAAGAAGCATAACTGAATAAACCCTAGAATTAAGATCTCTTTTGAGTGACAATCTCTTTAGTTCTACATAGTTAAGAGAACCCCTATGGGGTTAATAGAAGACTTTGCCTCCTCAGCAGTTACATATTCCATTTAAAACTCTGTGTAATAAATCATTACGAGACCTTCAGGGACATCATTTTTACAGCCTTTGGAACCTCTTTTTGGAAGCACAGCATTATCTTGATACTGCACAGAAAGTAGGGTGCTTCTAGACCCTGCGGGACATCCACAGAGACTGTCATACCTAAGAGCTCACAAAGTCATTCCACGTGGTTAAGTCAACCATAAGACTGCTAGCAGTGAAAGGAATATGGAGAGGCATGTAGGCAATTGTCATTACTGTTCAGGTGGAAATGCAAGCTCTAGCAACTTAAGCAAAATCATGAGGCTAGTTTCATAGCCAGGACTAGAACCTGGGTATTTTTTATTTGCATGCTTTCTTAAGCAGGGAGCAAATATAATAAAGGGAATCTCTGATATCTGCAGATTATTTACTGTGCCTTGAGCACAGACTCTCCATTTTTATTAGTTTAAACTTCAAGATATTTGTGGGAATTAAGGGATTTTTTTTCTGTTTTTCAGAAAAAAGATAAACTAAGTAACTTCTTCATGGCCACACACTAGAAAGAATCAGAGTCAGAATTTCAGCACAGACCTGACTGATTATAAAACCCATTGCTTCAAGAATGAAGCAAAGAAAAAAAGCCCCAAGTCAATAAAGTATCATGCCAGGATGTTGTGTCAAACTTAACTAGCAGAGAGGACCTTGTTGCATTTAGAGGCTTGCTGCAATCAAATACTTTCTCCAAATGAGGTACAGGTAATCAAATTTTGTGGTGGAGGTTATTGTATGATTAAGAAAAAAGTGGTGACATTCAACACACATCACTTTGCTATGTAGCTGTGGCTGCTACAAATACACATGCCGTCCATGCATAAGTGTTCTGACTTGTGCAATGATAGAAAAAGTATGACCCCTCTCATCAACCATAAAAAGGTAACCAACCATTGTCCCTAGAACAAATGGTAGGCTAACAAAATGAAAGGCATGATGCATTAATTTGATCAAGATTTTACATGATATAGGAATTTTCAGAAATGAAGAAACAGGCTGGTGAAATACCTAAATTAATCAAGTGCTAGATTCCTAAGCATACGGTCCTGCGTTTGGATCTCCAGCATGTATGTAAAAATCCTGATATGGTGGCCCATGCCTATAGTCTCACCCAGTAGGAAGGTGCTGCCTGGAGCTGGCATAGCTGAATATGTGAGTTCTGGATTCAGTGAAAGAAAATGTCTCAAAAAAGAACAGGAGAAGTGATTGGGGAAACACCCAGTGCTAATGATCTGGGTTCTGTGCAAATACATATACACATACAGGGTACATCTTTACATACCTCCACACACATACACTATAAGCGTGCACACACACAAATCCCCAAAGAAATGAAGACCTAAATAAATTTTGTGAAGAATACATAGTTATATAGACATGTGATTGGATAAAAGAGTATGGTTTAATGCTAATCAACTTAGGAGGGAAAAAATCACCAGGTCTTTCTGTTTAGGCTCTTCCTGGCCTTTCCTGACTTTCTTTGTGTAGTGCAGGACCCACTCTCATGAAGGTCTTAAGATCTGCTATCAGAAAAGTTAGATGAGATAACTGTTCTATGGCCAGATCCTTCACAAAAATGAAATGGAAGGTCAAAGTAATACTATCTCTGTGACACACTCTGGGGCAGGGCACTCTTGCTTCCTATGAATGGCTTTGCAGGAGAGGCTTGGTTCTGAGGCTACCTCTGAAGCCTTCCAATCTCCTTCAGCTCAAAATGTTTAGCATGGTGCTACATTATGGACATAATTTTCGAGGCCCCAACATATGCACTCATGTAAAATCAATACAGAGAGAACAAAAACTTATTTGAGTCAAGACAGCCCAGATTCTTAGGCATTCCTCTTAGCACTGTTTTTTCAGTTTCTCTTATTTGAACAATTAATGCAACTTAGTATATTTTCTGTTTGTCTTCCTAAAACTAGGGGCTTTGTATATTCTCCTTTGTGTACCAGTTGCCAAACACAGTGCCTAACACACAACACTTGTTCATAACAAGGGTCAAGGAATTACATACCTCTTTGCTATATGGGTGCATTTGTAGCTTGTCATGGGGCATGTATTTGGTAGAATCTGAAAGACCAGGAATGCTCCTACTTCTGAATTATTGCAGTACTACAAATAGCTCTTGGAAATAAACAGATCCACCTAAAGACACTGAATATTACCATTGGATCCCATTTGGGATATCATTCAGAGTCTATGGAATTGAAGAGTGCTGTGTGATTGAATGTCTATTACATATACTAGATTAGACTGTATCCTGGACTATACAGCAGATTGGGGTGAGGAGGGGTAGGCATATTTACTTTTGAAAATCTTACATCATGGAAATATATAACGGTCAATGAGATTCAGTAATTAAGAGCAATCAAAAGTAGCCTGTATAATATGGCAATAGGTGAAACTACCTATCAGACACAGACAAGGAAAGCAGGAGGACTAGAGCTCTGTGTCCCTCACATTTGCCCATGATTTCAAGGGTGGTGGTATCAAGAGAAACAGATGCTTTTATACAAAAGTCCAGGTGCATTGCTCTATGTATCAGCCCCACACTCATCTTTAGTTCCAAAGCCTCCTCTGAAAATAGCTACCTGTTACTGATTTTCCTGTTTTCCAGGCGACTAGAAAGTATGAGTAAGAGGAGGGACAAAAAGTGCTCAGGCAGTATGGAGTGCCCTCTCGCAGTGCTGTTTCCGCCTCTTGGCACAGTCACACAGTCATTTGGGAGCAGTGACAGGCAGCATCAGGATTATGAGCACACAATATCCCAACATAAAAAGTATTAGCCTGAAATGTCTTTAGTGACATGGTAAGAGTCGCGTGCTATTCTTAAGTAGCTACGTCTATGATTTAGAAAGAAGGAGTTCAAATAAATGGCTAGGTTTCCCAATGGAAGACTTTTCAACTATGTCCAGATGGGGAAAAAAGGAAAGAAAATTAGCCAGAATGATGGAGCTCCCTCCATCTTGGGTGCTAATGCTTTATTGACAAGTTATAATGAGGGCGTCTCTGTCCCAGAGTGAGGAATAGGCTCATTAAAACTCAAGGAAAAGGAAAGCAAGCTTTCAACTCCCTTGTTTTTTAAACTTCAGTGGTTTTTTAGAAATACTAAATGAATTGCCTGACAAAACGATGTTATTGATTTCAAAGTGTGTCTGGATTCTTGTGTTTGCATTTGCATTTGAATCTGAGCTACTTAGAGTGTCAGTTGTGGGATAGAAGAATGGAAATGAGAGTTCTGTGGTGGGCTCAAAAAGACTGATGTGTTGACTCTTCCACTTAGTCACTGTGGAAATAAGCCTCGTGCTAACCTTGGCTTCTTCTTGATCAAAACACATCAATTAACATGGCTTGAACATTGCTTTCTTCTGGGTGAGAAGAAAGGAGTATCCCAAATTTTATGCTATTAAATAAGATGGCTGCTCCACAATGTAACCTCTATTACGATGCCAGGCAATAACTCCAAAAAGGGCTGTTAATGTATACTCTCAGCAGTCTGAATCTGAGCATGTATTGTGCTCAATCAATAAATAATCCAAAAATCACTCAGATTTGGTTCCGAGAATGCACTGTGTGATTTCTGTGTACATGTGGCAGGTGTGCACTCCTAATTACTTTTTCTTATGCTAATATTAGTGTGGATTTCTATGCCTCAAGCACATAATTGGTGACAGAAAGGAGAAGTCAAAGGCAACTCCGAAGCACAGTCATTGTCAGGAAAAAGCCAGGCTTCAAATGTGTTGATTTAGGGTTGAGACAGGAGGAACTACTTCATGAAAACCATCTAGTCATTATTTTCCATGGATGACCTAGGCTGGAATCTCCAGGATATGCACAGGTTTGGGTGTCTAGGAACAGGATAAAGGAAAGAAACCACTGCAGGCTGGAACACTGAACTGGGGGTTTCAGGCTTCCTTTGAGTTTCAGACTTGCAAGGAAGGAAGGAAGGAATGTGAAGAAGAAATTTGCAAGGGTTGTGGGAAGCTGGTGAGAGATTCAAGAAAGTATAGTCTGCTGGAAAAGATCAAATAAACTACAGCTTGGAGTAGAACCAAGAACACAGCATTAAACCTTCCTAAGACATGGGAGACATAGTCTTTGTTTTTGTTTTTGTTGTTTGAGAAGAGATTACAGACAACTGACAATGGAGATTTATTAACCATAGTTTGAAAGTGGTGTAGCGTACTCAAAGCAACAGCACCCAGAAGATATATAGCCTCAAAGCCAAGTAGCATGTCTTCCTCTGAGATGTTCTGGGAAGCCAGGAGAAGCAGAGGAAACTTATCACACAGGCAAAAGTGAAGGTCCAACTACACGTGCAAAGATAGAAAGAAAGTTAGGACTGGTTTCTGGCTGAAGTATCCTAGGAAATCTCAATTAATAAATGGAGACTGCTGAGTCATGGTGAAAGGAAAGATGTGAGTCTGTCCATCTAGAGCAAGCAATATATTTAGGTCAAGAATGCAATCAAGTTCAAGATGAGGAAGAGGGGTTCCAAGAAAGCAGACTCGTTATGCTGTGCATTATCTGAAAGAGATGGAGCATAGAAAAATCCAAAAGTGCCTTTCTCTTTACAATCCACAAGATGCTGCTGCTGCTTTGTCACCATGGGATACTTGTCTCAGGAAACATTCAATTCATTTATTTGCAAGTGTGTAGAAGCAAGGCTGCCAGACAAACTTTGCTTTGAACACAAATAGGGAGTCTAAACTAAAAAATTCAAAGAGCCAATCATTGTAACTTATTATGATATATGATTATACTGATCTCTGATTAATGATTCTGTCGACATTGAAAATCAATCAAATTTCCTTTGGAAGGAAGGTAACATGCATGGTAAGTCCATCTTCTCAGCTTCTTCATTCTCTAGTCACTAATGAAATTAAATGCTATGTCTTACAGGTGTTAGGCAAGAATTTCAGATGTTCAGCACATGTGTTCAAAACCAAACGCTTGAGACTTGAGATTACTTATCATGTCTATGTCTTAATTTTTCATCTAAAATGTGTTCAGCGTGTTTCTGTATCTCATCGGTTTGTGGTGAAGCACTTAGGTATGTAGCTTTCTGCATTTAATATGGAAATAATTCAGGAGCTATTATTAGCTGCTTTTGCTCACCATTTTCATAGTACATGTCTGAAACAATGATTAACATTTTTGTTGTTCTTTTCATTTTTCTGGTATGATTTTTTCCTGTCTTTACTTAGATTGTAAACTCTGGATCTTAGAAGGCAAAAACTATTTTATACATCTCCATAATCAGCCTTATTCTGATTCTCAGTAGCTGTACCAAATTCCAGTTTACATGTTACCTGGTGACATTAAACATTTTCTTATGTTCCTAGATTTTCTGGGTGAAGAATCTAAAAGGGACACAGCAGGGTCAGCACTTTTATACTTCTGAACAGCTGGAAACTCTCAGATCAACGTCAAGGCTAACTGGTTAAGTGACAAGAACAGTTGGACTAAAATACCTGTGGTGGGGAAATCTGTTTCTAAGCTGGCATTATAGGTTATATATTTTGTGCCTGGGAGGAATAGCATAAGGGGATTCAGCTGGACCTTTCCTAGGAAAAGCTATTGGGACCCTCTCCAGTATATAGATATATGGGTAGTTTGCCTTCTTATGCGACTTCTTAGAGCTCCAAGAGGGAATGATCCAGAGAAGATGACTGAGCCTCAGAATTTACAGTGTCATTTCTCTCACACTCTATTTTTCAAAGAAGCCACAATCCTACCTGTAATTAAGAGTACAGAGGCTAGCAATGAGTATCACAATTGTAGCTTGTTAAACCCAATCTATTAACTTCTACAGCACGTAACATTTCTCAAAACTGTCCCCTACTCAGTTAAGGTGCTTGACTTTTCCTACCTGGAGCAGTGAAGCCCTTTCTTAGATAGTTCTCTTGCCCCCACTCATGACCACATATCTGTTTGCCATAGAGGAAGCAGTGTGAATTTGTGAAACCATAAATGACTTCCCTAAGAGTTTGTCAATCCCTTTCCTTGTCCCCTGCCTTCCTCATGCCTTATGTGCTGAGCATTCTAGCCTTTTGATTTCTTTCCTCTTCTTCCTCAACCTCAGCAAGTGGAGGTGAAGTATCTTACCAGCAGCAATAGATCACACCCACCATGTGTTTCCTTATCAGCAATTCTAACACACCAGCTCATCTTCTGACCTCTGACCTTGCCTTTTCACCCTGCTCCTATAGAGCTCTTTCTAAAAGCTTTATTTCTATCATGTCAGCACATCATACTCAAAAGTTTCAAAACTGTTGATTAAGCAAAACCTTGCTCTTTTTCATATGTTCTCTTTTCATAAGAGTATCTTAGTTTCCTGGTCCAAAACTATGGAGGCTTTTTCCTTGACCACTTCCCTCTCTTCCATAACTCAAATGTGGTACAAGGTCTTTTAAACCACATCCTGTGAGGGATTAGAGAGAAAAAGAATACTGAATTCCAAGGCCAGGATATATTATTTATTAGTTGTGTAATTTGTGTAAAGTAATTTTTCTGAGTAATGATGTGTATGTAAAGTGGGTAACGGAAAAAACTTCTTCATGTTGACAAGAATTTTCAAGGAAATAATTCTTTGAGTTTATTTGCAATAGGATTTCCCACAATAAAGACCAGTAAGAAGTCTATAAAAGTTATTCTAATTAAATTAAATCCTTATCCATGTTTGAAAAACAAGGTAAGAAAAGCAATGGTGAAAATAAGAGGATTGAAAACTTGATGCCTCTTCATCCCTGATTTCAAACTGTGTTACAGAGCTATAGTCCTGAAAACAGCTTGGTATTGGCACAAAAATAGACAGATAGACCAATGGAATCGAATCGAACACCCCGACATGAACCCATACATATATGAAGACCTGATTTTTGACAAAGAAGCTAAAATTATACAATGGAAAAAAGAAAGCATCTTCAACAAATGATGCTGGCATAACTAGACGCTGGCAAGTAGAAGACTGCAGATAGATCCATGTCTATCACTATGCACAAAACTTAAGTCCAAATGGATCAAAGACCTCAACATAAATTCAGCCACGCTAAACCTCTTAGAAGAGAAAGTGGGAGATACTCTTGAATGAATTGGTACAGGAGACTGCTTCCTGAACATAACTCCAGTAGCACAGACACTAAGATCGACAATTAATAAATGGGACCTCCTGAAACTGAGAAGCTTCTGTAAGGCAAAGGACACAGTCAGCAAGACAAAAAGGCAACTCAAAGATTAGGAAAAGATATTCACTAACCCCACATATGACAGAGGGCAGATCTCCAAAATTTACAAAGAACTCAAGAAGCAAGTCTCCAAAACATCAAATATCTAATCAAAAAGTGGAGTACAGAATTAAATAGAGAATTATCAATAGAGGAGTCTAAAATGACTGAGAGACATTTAATAAAGTGCTCAACACCCCTAGCCATCCAGGAAATGCAGATCAAAACAACTCTGAGATACCATCTTACTCCCGCCAGAATGGCTAAAATCAAATTCTCCAATGACAGTTTATGCTGGAGAGGATGGGGAGAAAGGGGAACACTCCTCCACAGCTGGTGGGAGTGTCAACTCATACAGCCACTTTGGAAATCAGTATGGAGATTCCTCGGGAAAATGGGAATCAGTCTTCCACAAGATCCAGCAATTCCACTCTTAGGCATGTACCCAAAGATGCACATTCATACAACAAGGATGTCTGTTCCATTATGTTCATAGCAGTGTTATTTGTAATAGCTAGAATCTGGAAGCAATCTAGATGTCCCTCAACTGAAGAGTGGACAGAGAAAATGTGGTACATTTACACAATGGAGTACTATTCAGCAGAAAAAAAACAATGGAATCTTGAAATTAGCAGGCAAATGGATGGCACTAGAAGAAACCATCTTGAGTGAGGTAACCCAGTGACAAAAGAGAAACATGGTATGTACTCACTCATATATGGATTTTTGATATGAACCAGTGGAGTGCCAGCATAAATTCTCACTCCCAGAGTGTCTGGGAAACAAAATCTTCATCCAGTGACTGATGGAAGCAGAGGCAGATACCCACAGACAAACACTGAACTGAACTCCTGGAATCCAGTGACAGAAAGGGAGAACTGATTAACAAAGGAGTTAAGACTGGGCTGGTTTAACCCACAGAAACAGCTGACCTGAACAAGGGGGAGCTCTTGGACTGGATTGATGACTGTGTGGAAAGCACGGGACTGACACAGACCCCCTGAATGTGGGTGCCAGTGAGGAAGCCTAGGTAATCTATGGGGCCTTGGGTAGTATTTATCCCTGGTGTACAAATAGACTTTGAGTGCCCATCCCACAATGAGGGATGCTCTCTCAGCCTGGACTCTTGTGGGAGGGCCTAGGCCCCGCCCTGGATGAAATGACAGACTCTGGAGATCCACCATGGAGAGCCCCACCCTCCCTGGGGATTGGAGTGGAGATTGGGTGGGGCACTGGGGGATCTGGTGGGAAGGGCATGGGAGGAGGGGAGAGAGAGGGAGCTGGGATTGACATGTAAAACAAGCTTGTTCCTAATTTAAAAAAATAAAGGGAAGAAAAATTGATGCCTCTTAATGTTGTTGAATTTATATTAATTTATTAGGTTCATAAGACATATAATGATTATGTTCTTACATGTTATTAAGGTTTTAATCAGATAGACATGTCTATAGGTTAAGGACCTATAGTTCATTTAATTCATGGAAAAATTAAGTGGTACATACATGGCAAAATACTACCAAATACAAACTTAGGAAGTGTTATTCAACATATGCTTCAGTTTATTACATGGTTGTAAATTTTAGGGAATGACAAATAAATACATATATTATGGAAAAGCCCATCTGCTGTACCCAGAATTTTCTACTTCTTTTCACACCCAGTCATTGCCATAGTCTACAAGTTAACACATTCTTTCTGGAAAGTATGATTTCTATAACAACTATTCCACTCTGGTACTGTACCATAAAAGTAATCCCTAGTAATTCATGAAGGTTCTATTTTAATCAAACATTACCAACAAAAACAAGTAGCAAGCTAGATTTAACCATAAATTGGTCACTTATTAAAGCTTTTCTCATCTTCCATGTGGCATCTTCTCACAGTCCTCTAAACCTTGTTGGGTTCAGGCTTGGCCCCATTGCAAGCATTCTCTATAGAACAGCAGTGGAAGAGAGTTTTCCCTCCCTATGTAGACGCCTGCAGTAGCTCCCCCACCAATCATCCACTTACCCTTACCCTTAGTACCTCTCCAATTTTGGCCCTCATCAACAATCCTCCACAGCACTCCTCCCGACACACACACACACGCACACACACACACTCGAGTCTTAGGTTATTTTTGTTTTCAGACAGTATTATCCAGTTAAAAGTCCCCTCCTTACTTTGTTTGCTATTTGAAAAGTTAATTGAGTTGCTCATCTTTCAGATCTCAATCATTTCCTCCTTATGGAAGTTTCATAAACTTTTCTTTCTCCAGTATGCATGGATATATATATTCACACCCATTCATGCGCATTCCAAGAACAGATGAAGTTGGGCCTCCTCCATGATGCCCCAAATTCTTCCAAAATGTCTGTATCATGACTCATATCGAACTTCCTTTGGTGATGTGTTTACTTGCTGCTATCTTTTGTTGCTCTAGAAGTTCTTTGAGAGCAACAACTCTTTCCTACACACATTTGACCCTCAAAGTTCAACAGAAAGTTTGACACAGGTCTAGATGCATATTTAACTCCCCTGAAATCATGTCCTTTATTAGGGGATTTCAAGATAACTGTGATCAGAAGTTGTTGAACTTTACAAGATTTCTGGAAACATAGAAGATGTAAGCAAACACAGGAAACTTGATAATTCCTCTCAGAGGTAAGTTACACCATATTACTCTGGGGATCAAGAAATACAGATACACCACAAAACAATGGATCTAGAACATGGCTGGATCTCAGTTTCAACTGGCACCATGGCCTGGAACACTTGTGCAGTGGAAAACCTATGCAAATATATGTACATACCTTGCTTGTAAGTACTTATGGATTTATTAAAATGAATATTATTAATTGGTCTAGAATTCACAAGTCATCTTATTTACAACACTGCTTATCAAAGGTGAAATATGAGTGAAGTTGATATCAGAACAACATTGGATATTTCAGTTTAAAAATATAGACTCTTTTTGATTATTTCAATTAGAAACAACCTTGCTTTACATGTCAATGCCAGCTCCCTCTCCCTCCCCAACCTCACCCACCCCCAACCAACCTCCCCAACTTCCCACCCCATCCACACTCTACTCCCCAGGGAGGGTGAGGCCCTCCATGGGGGAATCTCCAAAGTCTGTCATATCATTCAGGGCAGGGCCTAGGCCCTCCCCATGTGCCCAGGCTGAGAGAGCATCCTTCCATATGTGATGGACCCCCAAAGTCCATTCAGATGCCAGGGATAAATACTGATCCGGGGCCCCATAGATTGCTGAGACCTCCTCACTGACACCCACTTTAAGTGGATCTGGATCAGTCCTATGCTGGTTTCTCAGCCATCAATCTAGTGTCCATGTGCTCCCCCTTGTTCAGGTCAGCTGTTTCTCTGGGTTCCACGAGCCTGCTCTTGACCCCATTGCTCATCATCCTCCCTCTCTGTAACTGGGTTCCAGGGGTTCAGTTCAGTGTTTAGCTGTGGGTGTCTGCCTCTGCTTCAATCAGCCCCTGGATGAAGGCTCTAGGATGGCATACAAGGTAGTTGTTAATGTCATTATTGTGGAAGGGAATTTAAGATAGCCTCTCCACTATTGCTTAGATTGTCAGTTGGTGTTATCCTTGTTGATCTCTGGAAATCTCACTAGTGTCAGATCTTTCCTCAAATCTATAATGACTCCCTCTATTATGGTACCTCTTATCCTGCTCTCTATTCTTCCCCAGACTCAACCTTCCCGCTCCCCATGTCTTCCTCTCCCATGTCTTCTCCCTCTCTCTTTCTCCCTACTCCATGTCACCTCCCCCAATGCTCCCAACTGACTCAGAAGATCCTGTCCCATTCCACTTCTCTGGAGTACCATGAATATCTCTCTTAAGATCCTCCCTGTTTCCCAGACTCTGGCAGTGCAATTATAGGCTGGCAATTCCCTGTTTCATGTCTAAAATCCATATATGAGTGAGTCCATAACACAATTGTCTTTTATGACTGGGTTACCTCACTCTGGATGGTTTCTTCTAGTGTCATCCATTTGCCTGCAAATTACAGGATTCCATTGTTTTTTTTTCCACTGAGTAGTACTCCATTGTGTAAATGTACCACATTTTCTCTATCCATTCTTCAGTTGAGGGCCATCTAGGTTGCTTCCAGGTTCTGGCTTTTACAAACAATGCTGCTATGAACATAGTGGAACAGATGTCCTTGTATGAATGTGCATCTTTTGGGTATATACCTAAAAGTGGAATTGCTGGATCTTATGGTAGACTGATTCCCATTTTCCTGAGGAATCTCCATACTGGTTTCCAAAGTGGCTGTACGAGTTGGCACTCCCACCAACAGTGAAGGAGTATTCCCTTTTCTCTCCATCTTCTCCAGCATAAACTGTCATTGGAGAATTTGATTTTAGCCATTCTGACGGGAGTGAGATGGTATCTCAGAGTTGTTTTGATTTGCATTTCCCTGAGGGCTAAGGAGGCTGAGCACTTTCTTAAATGTCTCCCAGTCATTTTAGATTCCCATATTGAGAATTCTCTATTTAATTCTGTACCCCACTTTTCAATTGGATCTTTGGTATTTTGGAGACTTGCTTCTTGAGTTTTTGTAAATTTTGGAGATCAGCCCTCTGTCATATGTGGGGTTAGTGAATATCTTTTCCCATTATGTGGGCTGCGGTTTTCTCTTGTCTACTGTGTCCTATGTCTTACAGAAACTTCTCAGTTTCAAGAGGTACCAATTATTAATTATGGATCTCAGTATCTGTGCTACCTGTGTTATGTTCAGGAAGCAGCCTCCTGTAGCAATTCGATTTTTGTGTAACCTCCACTTTCTCTTCTAAGAGGTTCAGGGTGGCTGGATTTATATTGAGGTCTTTGATCCATTTGAACTTAAGTTTTGTGCATGGCGATAGACAAAGATCTATCTGTAGTCTTCTACATGCCAGAATGCAGTTATGCCAACACCATTTGTTGAAGATGCTATCTTTTTTCCGTTGCATAATTTTATCTTCTTTGTCAAAAATCAAGTGTTTGTAGGTGTGTGGGTTAATATCAGGGTTTTCAATTCAATTCCATTGGTATACCTGGCTATTTTTGTGCCAATACCAAGCTGTTTACAGGACTATAGCTCTATAACAGAGCTTGAAGTCAGGGATGTTGATGCCTCCGGACATTCCTTTACTCTACAGGGTTGTTATGGCTAGCCTGGGTCATTTGTTTTTCCATATAAAGTTGAGTATTGTTTTTCAAGGTCAGTGAAGAAGTGTGCTGGGATTTTTATGAGGGCTGCATTGAATCTGTAGATTGCTTTTGGCAAGATTTTCATGTTTAGTATGTTGACTGATCCTACCTATCCAAGAGCATGGGAGATCTTTCCATTTTCTGGTATCTTCATTAATTTCATTCTTTAAAGACTCAAAGTTCTTGGTATACAGGCCTTTCACTTGTTTGGTTAGCATTACTCCAAGATATTTTATGCTGATGGGGCTATAGTAAAGGGTGATGTTTCTCTGATTTCTTTCTCAGCCCATTTATTGTCTGTATATAGTAGGGCTACTAATTTTTTTTAGTTAATCTTGTATCCTGCCACTTTGCTGAAGGTGTTTATCAGCTGTAGGAGTTACTATGTAGGGTTTTTCAGGTCACTTATGTAAACTCTCATATCATTTGCAAATAGTGAAAGTTTGACTTCTTCCTTTCCAATTTGGACTCCTTGATCTCCTTTTGTTGTCTTATTGCTCTAGCAGGAATTTCAAGTACAATATTGAAGAGATATGGAGAGAGTGGACAGCCTTGTCTTGTTCTTGATTTTAGAGGAATTGCATTGAGTTTATCTCCATTTAGTTTGATGTTGGCTGTTGGTTTACTGTATATTGCTTTTATTATGTTCAGGTATGTTCCTGTTATCCCTGATCTCTCCAGGACCTTTATCATGAAGGGGTATTGGATTTTGTCAAAGGCTTTTTCAGCATCTAGTGAGATGATCATGCGGTTTTTCTTTTTCAGTAAGTTTATATGGTGGATTGATTATATTGATGAATTTTCATATATTGAGCCATTCCTGCATCCCTGGGATGAAGGCTTCTTGATCATGGTGGATGATTTTTGTGATGTGTTCTTGAATTCGGCTTGCCAGTATTTTATCGAGTATTTTTGCATCAAAGTTCATGAGGGATATTGGTCTGTAGTTCTTTTTCTTAGTTGTGTCTTTGTGTTGCTTGTGTACCAAATTAATCGTAGCCTCATAAAAAGTGTTTGGCAATGAACTTCTACTTCTATTGTGTGGAAAACTTTGAGGAGTTTTGTATTAGCTTTTCTTTAAATCTCTGATAGAATTTTGCACTGAAGTCATCTGGGCCTGGGATTTTCTTGGTTGGGAGAATTTTGATGACTGCTTCTATTTCATTAGGGGTTATAGGTCTGTTTAATTTGTGTATCTGTTCTTGATTTAATTTTGCTAAGTGATATATATCCAGAATATTGTCCATTTCCCTTAAATTTTCGAATTTTGTAGAGTACAGGTTTTCAAAGTACGACCTGAAGATTCTCTGGATTTCCTCAGTGTCCATTGTTATATCCCCCTTTTCATTCCTGATTTTGTTAATTTGCATGTTCTCACTCTGCATTTTTGCAAGTTTGGATAAAGGTTTGTCTGATTTGATTTTCTAGTGGAACCAACTCTTTGTTACACTGATTCTTTGTATTGTTTTCCTAGCTCTTACTTTATTGATTTCAGTACTCAGTTTGATTATTTCCTGGAGTTTCCTTATTTTTGTTCTAGAGCTTTCACTGGTGGTGTCAATTCTCCAGTGTGACTATTCCCCAGTTTCTTCATATGAGCACTTGGTGCCATGAACTTTACTCTTAGTACTGTTTTCAAAGTGTTCAGTAAGTTCGGGTACATTTTATCTTCATTTTCATTGAATTCTAGAATGTCTTTAGTTTTTTTCTTTATTTCTTCCCTGACCCAAGAATGGTGCAATTGTGTTTTGTTCAATTTCCATGAGTTTGTAAGTTTTCTGCACTTTGTGCTGTTGTTGAATTCTAACTTTAAACCATAGTGATCTGATAGGATACAGGGGGTTATTCCAATTTTTTTTGATCTGTTGAGGTTTACAATGTTGCCTAGTCTGTGGTCAATTTTACAGAAGGTTTCATGTGGCACTGAAAAGAAGGAATATACTTTTGTGTTTGGATGGAATGTTCTATAGATGTCTGTAAATCCCGATGGAGTCATAACTTCTGCTAGTTCCTTTGTTTCTTTGTTAAGTTTGTGTCTGGTGTCCTGTCCAGTGGTGAGAGTGGGGTGTTGAAGTCTCCCACTATAGCTGTGTGAGGTCTCATGTGTGATTTGAGTTTTAATAATGTTTCTTTTACGAACGTGGGTGCCTGTATTTGGGGCATAGTTGTTCAGAATTGAGACTTCTTCCTGATGTATTTTTCCTTTGATGAATATGAAATTACCTTCTTCATCTCTTTTGATTGATTTTAGTTTGAAGTATAAATTATTAGATACTAGGATAGCTACACTACCTTGTTTCTTTGGTTCATTTGATTGGAAAATCTTTTCCCAACCCTGTACTCTGAGGTAATGTCTGTCTTTGAAGTTGAGATGTGTTTCTTGAATGCAGCAGAAGGATGGATTCTGCCTTAATATCCATTCTGTTAGACTGTGTCTTTTTATATGCAAATTAAGACCATTATTATTGAGGGAAATTAAGGACCATTGAGTGTTAATTCTTGTTTGTTTTTTATTTTTTGTTTGTGGTGTTATTGTTTGTAGATTTTCCCCGCCTTTTCTTTTGGCTTTTGATAAACTGGGATTATCTATTGCCTATGTTTTTATGAGTGTAGTTAACTTCCTTAGGTTAGAGTTTTCCTTCCAGTACTTTCTGTTGGGCTGGATTAGGGATATTTATTGTTTAAATCTGGTTTTGTTGTAGAATATCTTGTTTTCTCCATCTATATGATTGAAAGCTTTGCTGGGTATAGTAGTCTGAGCTGACATCTGTGGTCTCTTTGTGTTTGTAGAATATCTATCCAGGAACTTCTGGCTTTCAGACTTTCCATGGAGAAGTCAGGTGTGATTCTAATAGGTTTGCCTTTATATATTACTTGGCTGTTTTCCTTTGCTGCTCTTAATGTTCTTTCTTTATTCTGTATGTTTGGTGTTTTAATTATTATGCACCAAGGTATTGTTGTGAGCCAGGTTCCATATAGCTGTAGTTATATACAACCAGTCTTCACTCTTCTTTCAGAAAGCTTTCGGTAATGTGGAGCTTAAAGATGTAGGCCAGGTCTAACACATGAATTCAAATACAAGTAGTTATTTTGGCTCATGGCTCAGCCCAGATTCCAATATGTTATTTAAAGAATAACTTGCCTTTGGACACAACCACTCAGGTGGTTGATTTGACCCTGAGCATCCTCATGGCCCTTGATGGCAACAGGAGGTACATATATCAATGGCCCTTGGAGGCAGCCTGCAGTGATGATGGTGTACCAGAAACCAGAGACCTTGAATCAGAACTGTGACTCACTGCAGTGAACATATGCTAGTAAAGCTGACAGGACAAGAGGATACACTGTGTGACATACCGAGGTCCCCATAGCCACCAGGATGAATGAATAGGTGGGGAAGGAGAAGCAAATAGGTTTCTTGTTGGTTTTGTTTTGTTCTTGTTTTTGTTTGCTTGTTTGCTTATTTTGTATTGTTTTCTTTTGTGAGGGGTACTGTAGGGGTAAGGGGGACCAGGACATAAGCAGAATTGGGGTACATGATGTGAAACTCCCAAAGAATCACTAAAGAAGTTAAATTTTAAAAAATTTTAAAGAACGTCTTGTTGTAAATATGTTGAATTGTGATTTTTACCTTGCTATACCATCATCCGATGCAAATAAAAACATAAGTCAGGCTATTTACAGAAATATTTCTAGAACATTTGTTATGTATAAGGGCTTATTCTTGGAACCCAATGAGAAATAACTATTTTAGTACTTACTACTTTTGTTAATATTTAGCATCATTCTTTCAAGTAGCTTTAAGACTAACAATACACAAATCAAGTAGGAAAATAACTAAAAGTTGTAAATGGAGTTCTTAATTGGTCTAAATAATAAAAAGCTGGAGTCAGATATAGAGGGAAATGCTGACATATCAGAGAGAAGGAGCAAACCATAGCACACCTTACCTCCTTCATGTCTCAGCAGACAAGAGAACGATTTCCTGTTTCTCCCTGCTTATATCCTGTTTCTGCCCAGATACTTCACTTCCTGTCTGTCTGTACAGATCTCCAGACCTCTATGGTTAGCATGTGGCAAGCTCCATTCTCTGACCCCAGACAGGCTTTATTTGTGCAAGCAAGATATCACCACAAAAAGTACAAATGGTTTCTCTCCTCAGGGAAAGACATTCTCTTCTCCAAGTCCAGAGTTTATTTTTAATATTGATGTCAAATTTGAGACCTGCTATAAAGCTGTAGGTTAGACTCTTTCCTGTTGATAAGTCTTATTATCTAGTATGATCTTATGAGCTGAATTGCTTCCCTATCCCAAGATTCACAGATCACAGTTTTTCCCTCCGTACAGGGAGGGAATTGCAGTCAATTACAGAATTGACTGAGTCAAAAGTATAGTGGGTCCTAATTCAATAGTACTGATATTCTTATACAAAGGAGACATTTTCACCAGAGACAGATATTCTTAAAGGGAAGACAATGTGAAGAGAAAGATAAAGAATGACTGGACAATGACCAAAGAGAGTGATATAAAAGAGAGCTTTCTCTCGCTGGACTCAGAAAGGAACCATTCTACTCATACCTTGCTCTTAGACTTCTAGACTCCCAAACCACAAGACAATACTTTTTTGTTATCTAAGCTACCTAGTTTGTGTTACTTTATTATGGGATTTCTGGCAAACAAATATTCCAATAAAGTGAGCATATTAATAGGTAGTTTATATAGGAATTGTAATTTCAAGACCTGAAACCAATAAAGAGCTTGGAGTAATATATAGCATGGAAGTGTGTGTTACTAATATTGTGGATGCTATTTTTTCTGTGAAACCTTTTATTCCCTTTTGTGAAGAAACTTCCTAATGCCTATCTCCATATGGAAGACTTAGACTCTAAAGGAGCTCCTCTCAGTTTCCAGTGACTGTTACACTTCATTATGATTTCTTCCCGTGTAAGCTTCCACACTTTGCTTTCCAACTAGACTACTTCTCAAAGCAAGCATACATCTTTCTTTAAACATGATATTTTCTTTCATTCCTGGTATGTGAACTCCTGCAACCCTATCAAATAAGCTTCCCACAAATTCCTTACCCCAGTAAATATTTCTTTTAAGGATGCACTCTCAAGAACATACCTACTTTCCATTTCTACCTCCAAATGGCAAAACAATATCAGCTGACAGAGATAATTACCCACTTGTGAAAGACAGTGTTATTTCCTTCTGTTGCAATGCAGTGCAATGGAAATGTCACTCTGCACTCTGTGTCTGGTTATATTAAGTAGCTGTGTGTCACATGACACAGTGTGAACTGATACATGCTGTGCTTCTGGATTTGATCTGGGGTCACAAATCGAAAGAAACACTTTTATACAGAAGCAAGTGCTAGTGACAGTACACAACAAATCTGCTATTCACATTTTGCTCCTTTTATGTTCATCGGTTTTTTTTTTGCTGTATTTGGGCAGTATGCATATTAAAGTAAATTGTGCAATTTAAAGCATGTCTCTAAATGTTACTACCTCTTAGCTGTTCCAAGTGCTTATGCTTGCTCCATCCCTTTGCAGCACACAGACAATGCCCCTACATACCTACAGAGAGAAATTAGTATCTGGGAGTTTTATGACTTTTTGGCCACTGACTAGCATACAACCCAAGATGAATTCCTTTCTTATTGTGGGCCTCAATTTTCCTTATGAACAAAACTAAACTGTTGAACTAGATGATCTCTAAAGGTTATCCAGATCTAAATGCTATGATATTCTCAAGCTCAAGCACAACTGCAATGCTCTGCAAGGACACAGAAGAGTTCAGGGTCGTAGTTTAGAAGTATCTCCCAAAAGGGTTCCTGTGTTGAATGACGGCTTGGTCCCAAGCTTCGTGCTGTTCAGAGGTGATTGCATCACAGGGTCTGTTATTTTTACCAATCCATATTGATGAATTTATAGCTGATTAAACTATAGAGGATGGGGCCTCCTTAGAGGAAGTAGATCACTGCAGCATGTCTTTGAAGGGAATGAATAGCTTGTTTTTGGTTTTCATCTGTATGTCTCTGTATGTCCTGTGTGCCATGGGCTGACCTGGTTTGCTCTGATACGTGTTTCCTGCCATTGCATTCTGCCTCACCATGCATGAACTCAGAAGCAATGGAGCCACTTGACCATGAACTGAACTCTCGGAAATCGTAAGCCAAGGTTCCTTAAACTATTTACTCAGATGTTTTGTCACAGTGGCAAAAAGTGACAAATATTGTCAGCTAATCTTATTTTTATTTGAGCCGCCACTCCTCATATATTTAATTTTGCTTCCACTCCCCATGAGGCTTTACTGAAAGCATCAGAATTAGCATATTAAATATCTGACACTGGTCCAATGATTACATAATTAAACAAAATATCACCAGAAAGAAGACAAGGTAAATAATGCTCACATTTTATACAGGTCTCCAGCAAGGTGCTGGTGTGAGGTCCAAAGACAAATTACAAACAACTGATTGAGGTTTGCAGATGCGTAATGAACAATCCAGTTTTCAATTATATGTAATATAATTGTATTCCTTTTACCAGCAGACAGAGTTACTCTTATGGATGATGTGGGTAAATGTGAGGACTTGAAAATATTCAACTGGAAGAAGACAGCAACTTCCTTGTAGGAGAGAGAACAAAGGGGAAGAAGTGCTTGAAAATGGTTCTGGGTAGAAACACAAACACTCTGTTTTCTGCCCTGTTGTCCTCGCACCAACATCCTAACGGCATTGCACAGAGTGGACAGATACATTCCCAGCACAATGAAAAACACTTTAAAGTCTATATTTAAAAAGAAAACACAAGAAAGGATTAGACTCACCCTGGATATTCAAAGGAAGAAGTACATTTCATGGAACCTATCCTAACCTGTGTACGTGGCCCATGGTGTAGAATTTAGATAGTGGCTTAGGGATAAGACAAAACAGTAGACTGATGACTATCACTAAGTCATCAGAGGGGCTGCCCTCTTTTTCTTTCTAGTAGTAAGTGATGAAGTCAGGACTTCAGAAATCACATTTGTTTTTTTATTTATTCCAACACAATATTTTTTATTGATTATTTGGGAGTTTCACAAAATCCACCCTGATCACACTCATTTCCCAGTCCCCCCAAGTCCACCTTTGTGGCTTCACCTAAAAGAAAGAGGAGGAGAAGAAGAGAAAAAAAATACATCGAGTCCAATTTGTGACATCCATATACACTGCTGGAACATGTTCAAACCCCCAGTGGCCAGTCCCTAAAAGAAAACTGAGTCCTTCTCCACTTCCATCCTTGCCTAGTCCACAAATGCAGTCATCTACATGATAGTTGCAGCTGAGAACTGTCTGTCACCAGTGGCTGGAGAGGCATGATGCATATGAACCACTAGTAAAGTATGTTATTTAGCACAAAAACTAGGAGAGTCCCCAGAAAGTGGAAAACCTTTGAATTTACTTATTGATTTCCAGCCTGAAGATCAAGGAGTTGGAAACAAAAACATTTATTAAGACAGTATACATTACAACTCTCATAGATTTATACACCAGGCAGAAGGCAAGGAAGGATCTGTGGTTATTCTCTGTCTCTGTCTCTGTCTCTGTCTCTGTCTGTTTCTGCCTCTGCCTCTGCCTCTGCCTCTGTCTCTGTCACTGTCTCTGTCTCTGTCTGTCTGTCTGTCTGTCTGTCTGTCTCTCTCTCTCTCTCTCTCACACACACACACACACACACAGATAAAAAATTAAAAATCCTTGGATTCCCCTGGCATGAGTAAGAAATGCATTGAATTGCATTCCAAAAAGAATCACTTTCTTCCATCTTGCTCTACTCCTCCTATTGCTGATTAGATAAAGGACATGCTCATGCAAGTTCCTAAATGTGCAGAGGGTATACCAAATAAGCACTGTTACTACTTTTCAAAGTATTTATTGAGATGTGGTTGTGGGTAAGCAGGGAACACGGGCAGTATGTAAGTAGTGACCAATAATAAAACTGCTGTCTACCTGCTCCCTAACAATAAATCAATAAAGCACCAATGGTATCTAAGCTATATAAAGTGATATTGATTTAATTTTGCAATTATTTATTTCTCATAAAATTTTATTAATGATAAAGGAAGAAAAAACTCGTTGATATTTGAAAATGTCTGAGTGAACAATGATATAAATTGAAGAATAAGCTTATTTGAAAGGGATATTAAAAGAAGGATAAAGAAAACAGTCTTACCTCTCAAACTATGACTCACACCAGATCAGGAATGATGGAAAACATACAGAAGAAAAAGAAAAAAAGTTTCAAGAAATTCTTTTTGTTCCCTGCAAGGGAGAGGGTACACCTTAACACTACAACCTTGCTACTTTCTCCAACTGTTTGGTCACTTTTTGCCATTTTTCACCACTCTCTTCACCATTATTAAATATTATTACTGCATTTGCCACAGATGCCTTGCTTTTAAGGATTTCCTTTTAAAAGCTGAAGCACCCAAGTGTTTATTTTTTTTGTAATACAGCATATTCTAATGGTGCTCTTTAGCTAATGCCACAGCCACCTCATGCCCAATCCCATTATGAGTCATTATTTTAAGATGTGTAACTTGGCTACAGAAAATTGCTCTATAAAGACACCTGAACAGCAAGTTCTCACATGAACAAGGAAATTTTAAGATGATGAAATGTTAACAAAAGGGGGAGGGATAACAAATAGTCTTTAATAGCCTAGATTACCTTTCTGAGCTCTTAAAAGTAAAAATTGAGTTGTTGAGGTTTCACTAATGGTTTTTTTTCTTTTTATCTTTCTGTAATTCTCTCCCTTTTTCTTTTTGTCATTTGGAAATAAAAGACAATCCACTAGGCTCCCTTATACATCAGGCTTCTATCTAACTTCTTTGCTCTTGTAAATCAGGCTATAAAGAGGTGAGAATCAGCTCCAGATTTGTGGAATTTTTCTTTGGGAGAGCCATGAATCTAGCTAGCCATTTTCATTGGTTCAAAGGGGGGAAACCTACAGTCCCTCTTGTAGTCATTAAATTAGCCATTGTTAAGGGCATTCTCATTAAGGTTCAGTTCTTGGAACTCTAGCCTTGGGGCACTATGTAGTGAAAAGAGCCAGATCTTTGAGTAAAACAGCACAATATTCAAATCCTGCCTCTGCCAAAGTGTGTAACTTATGTTAAGTCAAAGAAGGCACCAGACTGAGTCTGGATTTTCTCAGGCCTACAAGAGACTAAGGACATTATGAAGACTAAATGAGATGGAGTCCTCAGAGTCAAGTACAAAAGTGATGGGTATGGTGGCTGTGATTTCTTTCCTTGCAAATAGAAAGGAAGAAAAACAAATTTCCCCTTACTTTCTTTAGTCTGTATAGGATTTCTGCTAATAAAAAGCAAATATATGAATGTATTTATACAAGTTTTATACAACACAGAGCTTCATAAAGAAATGAAGATCCTGAGGAAAGAGTTAAACTTAAGTGTCATATGTAGTTTGGCAAAGAGCAGAGAAACAAGAAAAAACTTGTGATCAAACAAAAGTGCATTTTAACTAAAAATAGTAGAATGGGAGAACAGAATCAATGCCTTTTTTCAAATTCCTTTAGGTGATCTTCCATCTTGGGAGATACAGGTGGCTTCTTCTTCTAGGTACATGGTAGGCACTATGACCTGCTGCAAGGAAAGTCCTTATTCTATTTGCTACCTACACCGTTCAATGTGCCAAGCTCCTGTGTTTTCAGGCAGCCTGTCCTAAACATTATTATGAACAAAACAATGGGACCTGAGCTAAACCGAAACGAGGTTGTTATTACTTTCAATTAATGATGGAGAAATCACCATACAGTCAAGCTTCTGTCCTTCTAAGATCCAAGGAATATGCAATGGATAAAAAGGGTGGAGGGTTACAAATAGGGAAAGGAGAACTTAGACTCATTAGTAAAATCAGTTGATTCTTTCCAGTCTCCTATGCCAATACTCATTCAAAATAAACATACAAAGTGCTTACATTAAAACCCCCAGTAAGCATCAGGAAACCTCTGGTAGCCTTAATATATGAAGAGACTAGTATCTCAAAGGAAGACAAAGCAATTTAATGGCATTCAAATCCCCAGAACCAGAAACAAGAGGAACTTCTAAATTGTTTGACTCAGGTTTAAGCAATGGGCGAAGAGATTATGCATAGCACTATTGTGCTGAAAGACTTGGGCACTCAGAGTAAGCTAAGGGTATGTTCCTTACTTAATCCAGCCACTGTCTTGGAGTTGTCATATTCTTGTCATCCTGTGGATGTGTGTTGATATAATTCTCTGTGTATTGCATGTACATATTTAACATAATCCATTCCGTTCAGTCAGCAACACTAAAATAATGTATTCTTGACAGTGACTCCAGTTGGTGTGTTGCATTTGCAAGCAAAACACACTCTACTTCCTCAATATTGGCTGCTTTAGTGGAGGCCCTTACAGCTGACAACACAACAGAGAACTTCATAAAGAACGTCTCATGATAGCTGTTATTTATTATGCAAATGCTGCCTGCCATGGCAACATTGCATCCAGGAGTTTGCTTTATTTGCACCAGGACATGGCCTGCATATTCAAATGAAGGCAGCCGTACATTATGCCTACACATTACAAAGATTTTGTTTTCCTTGACACTTACAGGAGAACAAACTGCAATTAATATAGCCTGTTTAAGCAGACAGCACCCAATTAGTTATCATCCATTTTCAGATTGGGATGCTAGACAAAAAACATGGAGCTGGGCTCCTTATTCAAAAGGAAAATACATCCAAACTACAGGTTTTCAAAGACACGTTTAACTCACAATGGCAAGGATACTCACTTAGCCTTTAATGTGAAATGGAGTGTTAATTTTTCTCTGTCACCTCTTAATTGCTTCCTTATTATACTGTTCAAGCAGTTAATTGCTAGACTGAGTGAAAGAGTGTTTTCAGGGGAAAGGAAATGCCACAGCATGAAAGAAAAAAGTAGAAGCAGCTCACTAGTGTAATGGGGTCTGATATAACATTAGCAATGGTATTCCTTTTAATGGTATCTACAAAATCAATAGGCAAAGGCAAATTGTTTGTGATTGGGAAAGGAGAGAAAGATTAAGTCAGTCTGTGTGCCTGCATGCAACTTGCACCATTGTTGTTTAGGAAGCCGGCAAGAGGACTTTTCTATGCAGCCCAAGGTGGATCCACATGCAGACAGGGACCACACTACCCAGTGTGGGAAAAGCAGGACATCTTCATAAGCTTTATCTTCCTCCTGCAGAATCTGGCTCCAAAGAGTCATGGGAGCACTGGCTTGTTGCTTTTCCTGTGTTCTAAGCTTTTAACACAGTTGAAGAGGAAGGGAGCTTCAAGAGGTCTTGTGTCCTGTGTGGCTATGTCTTGGGATCTCACTTATAATTCCATTAGGTCCCTAGAGAAACTGACCTTTCATTTTGGTAACATTAGAAATTGGAATTGAAACTGTTAGAACTTGACTGTGCTTCTTCACCAAAGAAATGGATAATATGGGGAAAACAATAACCAGGAGTCAGACATTTATCTAAATAACAAAGCATAGGCAACTGACTTTAGTAAGGATGTTTGCATGCCAGTGTCAGAAAATTCATAGTAAGTATTATTTTCAACATCCTCCAATTTTATTAGCATATATAGCAGTTACTAATAAAAGAGGTATAAAGAAAGCATTTAAATAGTGAAGTCAGAAGAGGCATTCTTATTTGTGCTGCATTTTAATTATGATCTAAAGGAAAATTTGCTGTATCTTAAATTTCACTTCTCAATGAAAAGTGTAACCCACTTACTAAGTTGTGTTCATTAATGTTGTGAATGACTAACTCACTCTCTGCCCTTTCTACCTGTCTATTAGTCACTGAAGTGTGTTGGTGATCCAGATTTTTCTTTAGAAAAATCTATTTAACTAAGTCTAACTTTTGTGGGTCTGGAGACTGAGACCCCTGTAAAAGTGCTATAGAAGTGTAGGCCTGTGTTCTGTTGTAACCATCATGCTTGTCTTGGGAAAGGTCTTCTACTCAACTCTATTTGTTGAGAAAATACATTTCCTCCAATTGTGGGATTCCTGAGAGCTTGGTTCATCAAAATAAATGGGGACAGTAAGACAACGAAATGAGTCTGCTTGCAAGGGAATCTTTATATGAGGACATAATCCCATCAGCCATCTGTATTGATTGTGAGAAAATAAAATGTCCTGCCCACACTTAAGGGAAAAAGATTATAGAAGGGTAAACAACAGAAAACAAGAGTCATTGAGACCATTGCGGCTGTCATATGATTTTCAAAGGGGTCTATGATTTTTAGGTTATAGATTTTGTAGTTTTATACATACTGCTATCCTGATGAACAGAGATCTAATTTATTTGTGATCTATGGCTAACTTAAAAAGAAATTATAGCAAAAGTCAGTAGTTTAAAACAAGTTGGGCTGAAGAGATGACTCCATGGATAAAGGCACTTACCAACAAGCCTGCCAAAAATCCCAGGGACAACAAGGTACAAGAAGGGAACTGAGGTCCTCGAACTGTTTTCAGACTTACATATGAATGTGTATACACACACACACATACACACACACACACTAAATAAGTTAATGTAAAATATTTCAAATCTAGTACATTATTGAAGAGGTAGACAGCCTTGCCTTGTTCCTGATCTTAGAGGAATTGCCTTGAGTTTCTCTCATTCAATTTGATGTTAGCTGTTGATCTGCTGTATATAGCTTTTATGATGTTTAGGTATGGTCCTGTTATCCCGGATCTCTCCAAGACCTTTATCATGAGGGGGTGTTGGATTTTATCAAAGGCTTTTTCAGCATCTAGTGAGATGATCACGTGATTTTTGTTTCTCAGTTTGTTTATATGGTGGATCACATTGATGGATTTTCGTATGTTGAACCATCCCTGCATCCCTGGAATGAAGCCTACTTGATCGTGGTGGATGAGTTTTCTCATGTATTCTTAGATCTGATATGCCAGTATGTTATTGAGTGCCAACTCATACAGCCACTATGGAAATTAGTATGGAGATTCCTCAGGAAAATAGGACTCAGTCTACCACAAGACCCAGCAATTTCACTCTTAGGTATATACCCAAAAGACGCCCATTCATACAACAAGGATGTCTGTTCCACTATGTTCATAGCAGCATTATATGTAATAGCTAGATCCTGGAAGCAACCTAGATGCCACACAACTGAAGAGTGGATAGAGAAAATGTGGTACATTTACACAATGGAGTACTACTCAGTGGAAAAAAACAATGGAATCTTGAAATTTGCAGGCAAATGGATGGCACTAGAGGAAACCATCCTGAGTGAGGTAACCCAGACACAAAAAGACAAAGATGGTATGTACTCACACATATATGGATTTTAGATATGGATCAGGGGAGTGTTAGCCTATAATCCCAGGGCCAGTGAGTCTGGGAAACAGGGAGGTTCCCAAGAGAGATGCATGATACCCCAGAGAAGTAGAATGAAGCAAGATCTCCTGAGCAGATTGGGAACATCAGGGGAGGTGAGAGGGAGGCAGAAAAAAGAGAGGGGGATAAGAGGAGGGGAGAAGAAGGTATGGGGAGCAGGAAGTTTGAGTCGAGGTAAGAATAGAGGAGAACAGGATGAGAGATACCATAATAGATTGAGTCATTATAGGCTTGAGGAGAGAGCTGACACTAGTGAGATCTCCAGAGATCTACAAGGATAACACCAACAGGCAAAATAAGCAATAGTGGAGGGACTACATTAAATGCCCCTCCTTAATGGTAAGTTTGATGACTACCTTATATGCCATCCTAGAACCTTCATCCAGTGACTGGTAGAAGCAGAGACAGATACTCACAGCTAAACAATGAACTGAACTCCTGGAACCTAGTGACAGAGATGGAGGAGTGATGAGCAAAGGGATCAAGACCAAGATGGTGAAACCCACAAAGACAGCTGACCGGATAAGGGGAAGCTCTTGAATCCCAGACTGATACCTGAGAGGCCAACAGGGGACTGATACAGACTCCATAAATATAGTCTCAGTGAGGAGGCCACAGAAATCACTGGGGCCTTGGGTAGTAGGTCAGTGTTTACCATGGTTTATGAATTATCTTTGGGAGGCCATTCCAAATAGAGGGATGCTCTCTCAGCCTGGACACATGGGGAAGGGCCTAGGTCCTGCCCTGGATGAAATGACAGACTTTAGAGATCCCCCCAAGGAGGTCCTCACCCTCCCTGGGAATGATGTGGGGATTGGGTGGGGGGTGGGTGGCTGGTGGAGGGACAAGGGAGGAGAGATGGGAGAGGGAGCTGGGATTGACATGCGAAGCATTCATGTTTGTAATTTAAATAAAAACATTAAAAATATTTCAAATCTACTGTCAATAAAAGGAAAAATATATATGAAAAATAACAATAATAATCACATACTCAGTCTTATAATTTCTATAGTCAGAAATTCAAACAGGGCATGGGAAGAAAAGCTTGTATTCAGCCTACCATGTCTGGGAACTCAGTTGGAAGGCTCAACGACTGGGAGCAGAGACCATCTGAAGGTTTATTCATTTGCCTGTTTGTTGATTCATGCTGGCTATCAACAAGGGGTCTTGATTCAGCTCCACATGTGTTACCCCATGTAGTGTCTTTATGAGAAAATTTTTGTTTTCTCACAGCTTGATGGCTTGCTTCCAATGGTTTCATGATAGGTGACAAGAGAGAGGAGGGAAATGGAGACAGGCGGAAGGAAAGAAAGAGGAGGGTATGAAGAATGAGAACTAGACAAAGGCCACACCACTGTTTCTAATCTAGCCAGATTCCCATAGAAAAAGACCACACCACTGTTTCTAATCTAGCCAGATTCCCATAGCTTCGCTTTCCTTGTATTTTATTCGTAGTGGAAGTTACAAGGACTGTTTGAAGATGAAAACTGTGACTCCACTTCTTTATAGCAATATATATATATATATATATATATATATATGAGAACCATCCTGGGAAATACAATCTGGCATCACAGAAGAATAGAAGCATTTAATAAATACTTACAAGGCTCTACAACAATTTGCTGGACCAGAGCACTATAGTCCAAAATTCTACTTCCAACTAAGTTGTCCCTTTAAGTTTACCAAGCAAACCTGTCTTTACAGTTGTCCTTAGAGACTGCAAGTATTTTTCTCATAAGGAATCTTGCCATTTCAGAGATAAACACTTGTCCACTGAAGTTTCCTCTACCAATCTAGAGCCTCAAGGCATGATGGGAAAATCCCATCACTTAAATGTTCAACTTGCAACCAAGTCCCCTGTACCTAACAAATACTTGCCTATTTTCAGAGTTTTCCATTTCTAACTGCCAAAGACTCTCCAAAGTAGTAAACAAATTTTTGTCATCTAACAGAAATCTTCCACAAATTGTATTTATGCGTTTTGTAGATTCAGTAAATTAATCTTACAATTCATATATTGGTTCATTTCTTATTTCCTCTGCATGTGTTTACTGAGTATCTACTACATGTTATGGACTGTTGTGCAAACTTGGATTATAATTGTGAACAAGGTAGACATTGTTCCAGTCCTCCCTGAGATCTCAGTCAAGCAGAAGAAACTAAAAATGAAATAAGCAATTACACCACACTGTGAAGGTGCTATGATGAGGGGGAAAGAAGTACTGTGGACTTGAGGCAGGAAATACTCCCCAAAGGAAATTACTTACCTAGCAAATCCTCCTTATACTCTAAGATAGGTGCTTAATGGGCACTGTAAGAAGTGATGGGTACTAGGTGGAATCTTCTTACTCCTTCCTTCTAAAACATTAAGTGGTTTATAGCTTTTTAGGACATTCACAGTCTTTGATGACTCTAAATTGTGCTTTCCCCCGAGTCCCTTACACTAGCACCACATCTAATCATGCTGTTTACCATTTCCAAAGTACACCAAGTATTTTTACCCTGCTACAAACATTTGTTTCTGATATCATAGTCTGCAATATGTGTGTGTCTTATCTTATGCATTACAAAAAGATTAATTAAAATACTATTTTTCTCTCCAAAACCTTTCTTAAATAACCTTATCCAAAGTGGAGTTAATTGTGACCTTCCTTTACTGCCCATACCAGTTAGTTATTATCACTTTGGCATTACAGTTACTCCTATGTTTAGTGATCCCTTATTATTCATTCATTTCTCAACAAGCACCATATACATTTGTTATATATTCTTTGCATTATACTGGATATTAGAGATAAAATACCAAAAATTAAACAAGGCCTTTTGTAATCTATCTTACTGCTTTCTGTATAATAATGCATCCATCACAATTGCCCAATAGATGGTGACTGACTGAAGGGATGAATACATTGATGCAAGGATGAACGATTTAAATTTTGGTTATATCTATATCTTAGTCCATTTTATGTACCTATATCAAAATGTTAAGATCAGTAATATTGTATTTCCTAACTCACAATTCTGGAGACTGGATTACGAATATGTTGCTTCCATCTGCTTTACATCTACTGAGGGTCATTTTCCAGAATTATAACACGACAGAGAGATTCACATGAGAAAACAAAACAAATATGATTATTTAGGTGTCTCTTTATCTTTCTTATAAAATCAATAATACCTTTACAATAACTCCTATTTCTATGACCTCAGCTAAACCTCATTAACTACAAAGTCCCTACCTCCAAATTTATGAACATATAAACTTGAAGGTTTAATGTACAATACATAAACTTTGAAGAAATGTATATCAGAAAGCCCATCATTTGAAATTATGTATTTTAACTTCATGTTTATAAGGTAAACAATTGCCCAAATTTTAAATAGGCACAGATGAGTTATATCCCAATAGGCATACTGCCTGACATGATACAAAAGACTCTACTGCTCACATAAATAGCTCCATTGACAATAATGATTGACAACATATGTATCATGTCTAGACGATAGCATTGCCAGGTAAGTACCACTGTTTACAAAACATTAATGCAGGATGAGAGTCTGCAAACTTTCCGCTGATACTCACCCCTTTGGAAAAGTTCACATTATCCTCAAGCTATTGCTGTGTGGTGCACACTCTGTTAGATTCAGCTTTAAATGAACTGTTTCCAGAGATATATTTGGAAAATCAAGAAAGGTTATTTCCGGTTCTTGAGAGATGACTAAGTCATTAAGAGTACATACTGTTCTTTCAGAACCTTAGTTGGATTTTAGCACCCACTAATGGCCTCTCACAAACCACCTGTATCTCCAGCTCTTAATTCTGTGGGCACTTGCACTCACATGTGCATTCCTACACACACATATGCATATAATTTTAAAATAGCAAAAAGAAATACTTTTAAAGTACATTTCAAAAAGTTACTTTCATCAAACTTGAATGAGAACATAAACAGACACAGTTCTTTTCCCAAGAATTCATCTTTGTATGTTAGTTTGTAAATAGTAAAAAGCCTCTCCTTGTCTTCTTTCTTTCTATGTTAAGATTTCTATGCTCAGTACATAGATTACAGTAAAATGTGTTAAACTGGATAAGAGAGTTAATAAGCAGGTATACTCAGGGACAGCTTCCTTCAATAAGCCTCATTGTATGCCCTATCCCTACATACAAACACCTCTGAATTTAATACCCTGAAAAGACTACCTTGCTCCCATTCACAAAAAGTATCCTTCTAATTTTCAGATATTGAAGTCACTATGTACTTCTGACATCAAAGGGAGTATGACAATAGCAGCTAATGGATATTCCATTGTGTTAGGCAAGTACGTTGCCCCAAAGCACACTGCCATTACCTATCTTTTCTAAGACTTAGCCTGACCTCTAATCAAGGTTTTTTTTAATTAACAATACTTTTAACTACTTCATTTCTGATTATCATATCCAAGGCAACTGGTTATTAGGGCTTGACACTTCACTCATTATCAAAGTTTTTCTATGAACTACTGGGCAAAAAGTTGATATTTCGTGAGTCGCCCAGTCTGTCACTTATCCTTTCAGTCAGTTAGTTGATTGAACTGTTAATACTGTTCTTTTTTTAAAAGAAAACAATCAGTGACATTTATAGTGTCATTAGATGACAGTTTGGGATCTCTGGGAGAATTCTGTGGGTTCCCAAACTTTAAAGAAGTGTCTGGACCCCACAAAAATGTGTCCTTGAGGTTCGATAGGCTTAGTGCGCTAATATGTATCATTTCAATATCACTTTTATGTCTGACTACAAAATGGATACCAAAATGGCAAGAAAAATCTGTGATCACTGGAGTCCTATTTGGAAAGAAGTGATATGAAAAGAAAACACTGTTGTACATGTGAACCCACAGCAGCTGTAGTTAGTTGCACAAGGCCTGCACAAGATTAAGCCAGTTAATATTCTAGCATGGAGGGGTAAGGACCTCACCAGCCATCACCACTAGTTGAAGAGCTATGGGAGGTTGATGGCTGGTGGAGAGACTCAGTTTCCGTTTTCTTTGAGGATGTAACCACTGGTGGTCTACCTATGCCCCAGTGGTGGATTCCTCGTCCATTGGCTTATGGACCACACTATAAAAGCACTTGATATTTGCTATCTTTGTATATAGTTTTGTATCAAGCCTAAATCTTTTTCTTTAGACTAAGAGGGTAATTGTAGTGAGATATCCACCCTGCACACACCTGTGAGGACATGACAGGAGTGAGTTTAGGTGTGGGGTCCGGGCAGGTGACTGTCTCTTACATCTGGTCAGGTCACAGGGAGCAGCCTGTGTGAATCCTTAGAGTGGGAACCTGTGGCAGCCATCTACTTCTTGTGTAATTGACTTCTACCTGAAATAAACTATATTTAATATTTGAACCTAGTCCCATGAATACTTATCCATGCCCCCACAGATATGCAAAAAAGGAGAAAATAATTGTAAGGACTGGGAAGTGTTACTGGGGTGCATTGTGTAAAATTCCCAAATAGTCAATAAAAATGTTATGTTGGAAGAAAAAGGAGAAAATGAAATTAGGAAAGAGATATGTTAGTAGGGTCTCAAGCAAAGTTGGAGGGGAGATGGTGGTAGATATTAAAATACATTGAATACATGCATGAAAATGTCAAAGAATTATTATTTTTGGTTTTTTTGAGACAAGGTTGCTCTATATAGCCCTGGCTGTTCTGGAACTCATTCTGTAGAGTAGGTTGGCCTCAAACTCAGATATCTACTTGCTTCTGCCAGCTGAGTCATAGGATTAAAGCCATGTGCCACCAACACCCAAATAAAGAATTAATTTAAAAATTCCTCTCTGGCTATTAACCAAGCACTTGGAATAGAAAAGGGCAAATATAAGCACAGAGCTTCTAGTATATTTTCATTGATCCAGAGATGGTCTTTATTATGCTTCACTCTCAAATATCTCCCAATCAGTCAGCAATTGTGTTTAGTTTATCAAAGGGATTGGTTTATCAGTATTGCTGAGAGGCATCTCAGTGAACATCCAGCTAATACCAGTATGGAGAAGGACTAGCCTAATTAAGTCAATCTTTAAAGAAAACCATATAACCCATACTCCACTTAGGGTGTTAGAGAGCTGGAGTTCCACAAACATTTATACTTACCTCCCCTTCTCTCCACTCCTCAAACTCAGTTCATCCTATCTTAATATGTGATGTGTCTTCCTCCACATATACTTGTAAACTCCTTTTAAGATGGCTGTTTAATTCATCCAGTGTCCTATGCTACATTGCACCTGGCGTGGTAGCTTTCACATGATAACCTTTCACCCTGCTCATTACTTATCCTGGTTCTAGACATCCAGAATATGAACTTGGGCCTTGTTTACTTACACTGAGCATGGGTACTGAGACATATGCATTCTCTTATGATGAACTCTCCATTTACGATGGCTTCAAGTCAGATATGTAATCTGCCATCATAAGAAATACTTTGTCACTGATCTTTAATTGAAAAAGTAACTCTCATATTCTGAAAGGCTTCAAGCCTAGAACCCATTTTGGGTTCCCACTTATAAAGGGTATGAAGGTGTGGGAACACCAGACCTTGAGCAGAGACCCACTTCCCCTTCTGCCTGGGAGTTGGCAGCTGTAAGACAATGTTTACTAAAAACATGTTTACTAAAAACAATACAATGCCTGGGGGCATTAAGTTCCTGGAAAAGGCCTGCCCACAGAAACCACCCTGACCTCGACCTTGTCCAAAGACTAACCGCCCCTTCTGCCACGCCCAGATCAGTTTCTGGGGTCAGAGCAGAACCAGCCAGGAGAGAGGAGAGAGCAGAAGCTTCTCTGGTGGGAGCCTTTCTTAGGAAGTTTTCTTGAACCTTTTTGGGGCCTGCTTAAAGTTTTCTTTACATCGTTGAAAGAGTCTCTGTGTTGTCAATCCCCGACACCCTCCGCACGTTCTCGGACACAGGCCGCGCAGCAGACGTGACATGAAGGAGTAACCATCATTATCTAGGAAACTGATGAAGGAGAGTAGGAATGGATGCTTAAAATTAGCACTGAAACTTTAAAAATTGTATCTATTATCTTTTCTTATCATCACTTCTGAAAACTAATCACTGCTTCTTTTAATCCATTGTCACACTTTCTTTTCTCTCTCTAAATGACAGCTCCTCTGCCAGCATCATTTTAATAGTTTTAATAGGAGAGGCTTTATTTGCTTATGTTGACCTTTTAAACAAGTACATATACTCTGATGCACACTCATTTACCCTCAGTGTAATACGGATGCAGTGGATTCTTTCATATATGCTATCCTGTGTTAGTACCTCTCATGCTGTCCCACACTGGAAATAAAGAATAGCATTTTAGATAGATGGTCCAATTTGAGAGATGAAAGCTATCAAGGATGGTAGACAATTAAATTGAACAATCTGATATGTGACTTCTACATAAATCCATTTTTATTAACTTACATATCTATTCCCAGATCTGTGCATTAAGTTCTTTACCTAAATCTCTCCTCTTTTTTTGTTAAGTTCCAATTCTCCTTTGTCTCAGCATACAATGTCCTATATATCCTTGAAATCAGCAGACAGTTCTTTTGTACAATTATACAATCTACATTTTCATTTCTATACCTCCCTTTAATTCACAAAGAACAGCACATCTCTCCAGAAAAGATTGAAAAAATGAAGCTGTGGAAATATTAAAATCTTTCATAACTTGGAAAATGATTTAAAACATCCATTTGTAAAAAAAAACAAAAATGATCCCTTTTTGTTGGTAGAGTCTAAAGCCTTCATTTTAAAAATATGTAGAAGGTCCTCATTATACTACAAAAGAGTCGAGGGAGACAATTTTCTTTGCCAGCCCATGAATTTATGCACTTTCCCATAGAGTTGGAAATTGCCTCTGTCTCTGTATACTTTATTTGATGTCTGCTGTCACCAATTCAAATCTAAGTTGTTGTAGAAATCAACATTAAGAGCAAACACAGACGGGTCATCTGAAAGTGGGACTCTGATTGCTTCCCCTCCGTGAATCCCACTTCTTTTCAGCATAAAAAAAATGACATATGCAACAAGAAACATTTCAAAAAGTTACTTTTAATATGATTTCTTTAACTAACCTTTAATAAGATATTTGAGGAAGGGCTATCAGCAATGCAAATTACCTGTAATGATAAAAATATACATGTGATCAAACAAAGGGCAGTGAGGAAGATGAGTAAATTAGAGAAGTAATATCTGTGCAATTTCCATGAATATTTATAAGATTAGTCTTTTTAAATCTTCTTTTATTTTTGATATTATAGTATAATTGCATCATTTCCCCCTTTACTTTACCCCCTCCAAACCTGCCCACATACTCTTCCTTGCTCTTTTTCAAATTCCTAGCCTCTATTTTTCATTAATTGTTGTCATATATATATATACATATATATATATGTGTGTGTGTGTGTGTGTATGTACCACTATTTTCATAAACCAGTATAGTCCTTAAACATATCTTAAATATTTGTTCTTATACCAAGTATACATAGAATCCTTGCCCCAATCAAGGAAGCTGCGCTTTGCAACAGATGGAGAGCATTACAGAAAACCACAACCAATCAAAATGCAGAGATGAATCTTTTATGAGTTTGTTCCTCCAGTCGAGCTGAGTACTGACTACACACCTTCTATAGATGTGTGTAACTCCAGACTCTTTCCTCAAGACAGCCAAGGTGGGGTGAACATACACAGATAACCCAGTATAATCAGTGTCATAAATAAGTGGTGTGACCAGGGCACACAAGTTAAAACTACCTTTCGAGGCCACATTATACCAAACCAAGTGGCTATCATGAAGAAAATCTAAGACAACAAATGTCATTAAAGACGTAGGGAAGTAGGAACCCTATACACTACTAGAAGGAATGCAAACTTGCTCAGTCACTATGGAAATTAGCATAAAGTGTAATCTAAAAAGTTAAATAGAACTACCATATGATCCAACAGCATATTTCAAAGATAACCCGGCTCATCCATGTCGGTTGTAGCAGCATTCACTATAGCCAACTTACAGAATCACAAACTGTAAAGCAGACATTTGGGACTGCAACAACAAACAAGGAGCTGTGTCCATACCCTCATGTAGATTACACTCAAAAGATTAAACACTTTATCCAAATTAAATACTTTATCCAATATTTATGACTTTATCCAAAGTAGCAACCTGACTAGGGGTGGTGAGGAAATGAAGAAAGGACAAACAAGAAAGAAACATCATAGACACAGAAAAGCTGAGGTCAAGTGCTATGAGAGCATTTTGATGAAGAGGCACCAACTACTCCACAACCTGGAACTTAAGTGTGCCAGGAAGTCACACCCACCATACTATGCACCTTCTAAAAGAATTTGCCTAGCAATTATGGGGCGGTCTCTGATACCTTTAGCCAAGGGAAAGACACCAGTTAGTAAATGTGCTCCACCATTTTAGAAACTGGTCTCCTGCCTATTGGTGAGATCAGTGTGCTAGGCTACAGTGTCTTCATAGACATAAGGTATAGCTGAACAAGTACAGGGAGATACTGAAATGATTGAAATGTCAACTGACTATATGGCATTAAATGCCTGAAAGCGATTTGATAAACTTGATTAAAAAAACAGATGAAAACCTCTGCTGCTTTCTTCTTAGAGTTCCTGAAGGCCTGATACTTGAATTGACAGACAGATTCTCGTGAGTAAAATATACAAATGTGTTTAATCTATTTTTTCAGTAGCATGGGAGCCTTCGTTTGGAAATGAAGGTCTAAAGAAACAGTTCAACCCAAATGTTTTAATTATAGGTTGAGTGAAGAGTATAAAATTATGGCAATACATGATCAGGAAAAAAGGTAAGAGCTAATGGTGGTCAGAAGTGGCGTGTGTGTGGAGGGGGTGGGGTCTTAGCAAGACCTGTTCACTTTAGTTGTATCAAGTGTTCTTCCAACATCACAGATGCCTTTCTTCTGTCATAGTGAGGGTACACCTCCTGTGCGGGTGTTATGGCACACTGCAGGAGAGAAGGGAAAGAAAGTATTTTGTAGCTGTGACTTCTCAAATCTTTCAATTTTCTAATGTACCAAGGCATCCGATCACAGTATATACTGTATACTACAGTATGCCTTGACTTTCATCTATAGCATCATGAATTGAATAGATAATATGGACTTAGATTTGTTCTTTAAAGGTAAAAAATCAAAGAACTAGGGAGAATATCTTCTAAAAAAGAAAGCATCATGTTTAGAATTCAGATGGCTAGCAATATTGTGGAATTTGATCTTAATAAAGTTGTATCGATTGAAAATAAAAGGAGCTACATGACACACAAATCAACCAAATTATGCCTGGGTGAACAAGATATGACATTTGGAACTTTTGAAGATGACATTAGTAAGAACAACTTTAGCCTAGCAACTAGCTCTTACATCTTTCATTTTTTAAAATTAAACCTGAAAATAGATTCTTTCATACAATATATTCTGACTGTGGTTTCCCTCCCCCACATCCTACTAGACCCTCCCCACTGCCCTATCCATCTAAATCCATACCCTTTCTCTCTCTCTCTTTAAAGCATCAACAGGCATCTAAAAAATAATAAAAGATAAAAGGAAACCAAGATAGAAAAAACAAATAAACATTTTTTAAAAAGAGTCAAAGAAAAAGCACAAGAAGCATAGACACTGAAGCACATGCATGGGCATACACAGAAAATAAATGAAAACAATGTTGGCAACCATAATGCACCATCAAAAGATATGTATATTAATTCTTAAATACCTAAAAAGCAATTTGAAACAAAAGAAAAAAAATCTGAACATGCCACTGAGTTGCTTTTGTGTTGGTTGTGGAGCATACCCTTAACAGTGCTCTGTACATCCAGTGAGAGTCTACTGGAGAAAACAATTTTTCCTTTGCAAGTGTTTATCAACTGAAGAGGGCTTCTGAGTTAGGAATGGGAGTCTCTTTCACTGCCCTTCTCAGTTCTAGGACCCACATGGACCCAGAACTATGTTGGTGCCCTGTGCGTTGCCACAGTCTCTGTGAGTTCTTATGTATGTAAGCCCTGTTGTGCTTAGAAGGCCTTGTTTACTGGTATCCTCCATCCCCCCCTTGCTCTTACAATTTCTACCTCCTATTCCATATTGTTTCCTGAGTCCCATGAAGAGGGATTTGAGGGAGACTGCCCATTTAGGACGGAGTGGTTTCAAGGTTTCTCACTCTATCTACATTGTCCAGTTATGGGTTTCTATATCTTATATCACTTTCTAAAACCAGATCTTAAATCAATCCACAAGACACACTTCCATAGAACCCTGGGACTACCCTGTGCTATACATTAATTTTACATATGTGAAAGCTGAGGCCTAGAGAGAAGTGGCTCATGCAAGTTAAACTTACTTAGACAGGTGACTATAACTAGGGTTTCTGGAACTGAGAACTTTCATGGGAGATGAGACTTTTGGTTCTAAATCTGAGAAAGCCTTGGGAGAGCCTGAGGATATGGTTCTTCTAAGGGTAGCACAGGAGTATTCTGTTGGATGGTTCTTTTTAAGGATATATACTGTAATTTTTGATGAATTTTTACTAATGTCATATTCATTCTGCCCAGAATTCTCCAGAGCTGGTAATCAATTACAAATATTTGGGAATGTAGGACAACCAAAGATTGTGTTTCTTGTCTCAGAATACAGGAGTAATGTGAAGGAGGAGACTCCTCTTACTTCTTCTTGAGAGATCTATTGGTAGATCATGTTGCCAGGACTGATAAAAGAACTTTCCATTTGCTGGGAACAAACCTACTAGTTCTAGATGGATGTGGTATTAGAAGAAATAGGTCTTACCTCACTAACTGTCCATTTACAAATATGTCATTTCCCCCCATAGACACACAGTTAAGGGACTATTCCAAAACAAGTTAATAAGGCTACAGGACTCAACCTGAGTTTATATTACTAAACATCCCAACTTTTTTTTCACTAAAGATGCCACTTACTGGTTGATATTATTATAATTTGTGGTGAATCTTATCTTGAAATGTCTACAATTATCACAGGTCCCCTAAATAGCTCCTAGATAGGAAAAGAGCAGAAAGTTTAACAGTTTAGTTTGTTAAATATCATTGCATAATGTCAGATTTCTATCTTCTAATTTTATTAGTGTTGCTTTGTCTTTTGTCTAAAACCAAGTACAATATCTTCTAATATTAGAATTAGAGAGAACATACTGACTGTTACTCTGAGTAGGAAAAGTTGATGAAGTGGTGCCCTCAAGTTAACTGATAGAATACCAGATTTTCAAATGAAAAAAAAATTCTCAAGGGAGAAACCAAGTAGTCATTGAACTATGCTTTGGAGGGTACTTGAGTAAAAGTCTTACAGCATTATTTCATGAAAATTCAAAGCACAGCATGGAGTGTTGATGCTGAGTCAGAGAAATCAGTGTCAGTATAATTGCCCAAAGTTGAGAAACACTATAAAATTCCCCAAACAACCACTAACATGTATCTAGGATCTATTATGTATCAGGTACCATGCTAGATGATTCAGACACATTCAGACAGGTTAATTAGGGAGAGTTATTAACAATGCAAATAGTCATTTGAAGTCATATTAGCATTTTACCAGTTCAGACACAGTAGTGCTGCCCTGGATTTATATCTTCCATTTGTTCATCCCAATTGCCCTTCTATAATATGCTCCCAGTACAAGTCACAGCTTATAATTACTCTTATTCTTCCTGCAAACATTTCCCTGGGACTAGATTTTCAGACAGTTGTGAGCTGCCATGTGTGGGCTGAGAATTGAATCCAGGGAGGATCACAGATTTAGAAACAAGTTAGGTGAATTGCTCCCATTTTAGCCATCATAGTTATTTTTCTACTGCTGTAATAAGACACTAAGGCCAAGGAAAGTTACAAAAGTAAGTGTTTATTTGGGGCATATATTTCAGAGGGTTAGAGTTCATGACCATCTTGGCAGGGAACATGGCAGCAGGCAGGAAGACATGGCACTGATTCAGTGGTTCCTGGGGATGGAGTCGGATTTGAAAACTCAAAGCCAACTTCCAGTGATATACCTCCTCTAACAATAGCACCCTTCATAACCCTTTCCAAATAGGTCCTCCAAATGGGGACCAAATATATATGGCTACTGGTGTTGACCTCATTCAAATTTTCACACCATTCAACAGTCATTAGACGTCTACACTGTAATAGCCTATAGAGTAACAGTGGGTAGGATAGTGCCATGGACAAGGTATGTCATCCAATCTGGGTTGTCAACACACACAAATGATCAAACATAAGAAACATCTTAAACCAGTTTTGGAATATTGTGATGAACTAATCTGAACAGGCATGTCTTTATATTGGATATTTCCAACCAATGTAGGAAAGGGCTATTTGATGAGTATGAAAAGCTCTACTGAGAGGAAAACAAGAAGCCAACACTAAGTCTGGCAACAATTTTAGTCATTTCCTTTTTCTCATATGTTCTCTAGGAGGACTGTTTTCCATTCCATTTACCTTGAGAGTTGTCCTAGTTTTTGTACCTCCATGTTTGATAGAAAGACAAACATGCTAAACTCCTGAGTGTATCTAATAAAATCGCTATTGATGTGGAATACAAGACAGAAGAATGACGTCCTGGCTTTTGTACATTATAGTCCTGTTCACACAACCCAGGCGCATAGCAGTCTTTTAAACCATGGCCCTGTCTTGTTTCCATTTATTCAATGTGTGATTCATAGTGATGGTTTCTCCAGCCATGCCTCAGCAGGTATTCATGTGTTTTGGATTTGGGGAGCGCATGGATTGCCCAGCACTGTCCCTGTTGAACATCAGATGTCAGCGTCTCTTTGACAGACCATTTTTCTAATTGGTCAAGGTCACCTAGGATTCTGTTCTTCCTTCACAAGGAATTTTCAGCTTTTATTTCGACCCCTCATGCTCTAGCTTCATTTCCCAACATTGTGTCTTCTATAGATTTATAGGAATTTTCTTATTTCGTTAGTTCCAGACCCTCCAGAAAAAAAAAATAGAACTTCCAAGAGAAATGTATGTGGTCTCTGGGATATGTTGCCCCAGGTTCTTCCAAAAGCACTTTTTAATGCCCTTGCTGTAAGACTCATATAAGACTCATAATCAAGGCCTGATATCCTCGGCTCATTAATGGAAATGCCTTGCAGATCCTCATAACTTTAGTGAAGTCCAGATGTATTCTACATTGATTGTTCCACCCCTTTTATTCAAGACTTGAAACTCTGTCACAGAAGGTAATTTCATTGGCTTAATATGACTTGTCTTGGAATCTTGTGAACAAATCACTTGCTTGATTTTAATCTTATGAACTTTGTGTGCATTAAAGTAAAAATGATTCAGTATGGAAATACTATTTTAATTGCTGGAGTGATTCAGAGTTGACACAGGTTGCCTTGAAGAAGAGGTGCTAAAGATTCCACCCCTACAAGCATTTGAATAGAGCACTCAAGGGAAACCTTCATTGGCTAGGATATTGGCCTGTATGACTGGGCTCCCAGGTTTCTTCTCAATATTAAGTTGCTACAAACCTGCATTCTTTTATGATCTAGTAATAAGTTTTCTTTCATTTTAAATTGCTTTTCAATTGCTTGGTCTTAAAGGAATTTTCCAATTTCTGTAGGAAAAGATGACTTTTTTCCTGCATCCCATACTTCAGCTCATGTCAGGTAGGATTGGAAATGAGCAGAGGTTACTGACTGACTAAAACTTTCCCCATTATCTTTAGCATTGAAGAAAGGTAGAGAAAGAGGAGTACCACTTTCTCTTCCTTTATTGAAGTGGTGGCTCTTGACCTATAAATGCAGAGCTCTGGGGATTCACAAAGGTTTCATAAACAAAGGCCAATGATATCTTTGACATTCGACATAGCTCTTTCCTGGGAGTTCATAAGATACTGGCTTACTGAAAGAATTTACCACCTTTGAAAATTGCTGATATAATTAATAAGGCCTACCAAAAGTTACTAAGTAATAAGAAGATGACTATTAGAAACCCGATAAAAGCCAAGTACAAGCTAAATTTTGTCAGTCAGTGTATATTCTCCAAATGATGTGCTCAAGATGAGATACTTCTGTATTTTCTTTCTTTCTTGTGATGGCCTTTAGAGAAATGCAGCATTCTATGAGACATGTGTAGCTGAACCCCCTGATTCCACTATTTTTTTTTGGTTTTTACGAGACAGGGTTTCTCTGTATTGTTTTGGAGGCTATCGGTCCAGCCCGGCCTCGAACTCACAGAGATCGGCCTGCCTCTGCCTCCCGAGTACTGGGATTAAAGGTGTGCACCACCACCGCCCGGGTCTGATTCCACTACTATAGAGTAGGCTTCTAAGGCTCTCAAGCAGCTGAGAACCTCATTAGATTGTGAAGCATCACAATGATTATCAACCTCTACTTTCGCATATACTGCAGTACATATCGAATTGGTTAATTGAGAACAAATGGGATGAAAGTGACAATGGAAATGTTGTACTACCATTCAATGTCTACATCTTATGAGAGATAAAAGTGCTTTTTTCATTTTTTGGGAGAGGTTGGTTTGGTTTTTTGTTTCCAAGACAGGGCTTCCCTGTGTAACCACTCGGGCTATCCTGGAGCTTTCTCTGTGGATCAGGTTGACCCGGAACTCACAGAGATCCTCCTGACTCTGCTTTCAAAGTGCTAGGATTAAAGGTGTGTGCCACCACTGTCTGGTGAAAAGGGCCTTCTTCAGGAAGTCCCAAATGGGGTAACTCTGCCCCTGTCATGCTCACTGGGAATAACAAGATCATTTGTGCTAAGACCACATGTATGGTTCCTCATTAAGGTCTCCAGCATTAAAAATTCTTGGTGTTTTTAACCTCAATAGCTTCATATAACTTAAGAGTACATTGTCTAGGTTTTAGATCAAATCCCATGGATCAATTCAAAGTTTTCTGAGAATTTTTGAGGATATATTATTCTTTTGTGTTTGCATGAGTTCACCATGAGAGAAAAAGTGAATACCCTGAAATAAAGATGGCAAGACGAATAGATTGATTGGGAAATGAACTTCGCAAGCACTCAAAGCAAGCACACATGTGAGATAGCAAATGAAAGTAGTTCTTAAAGTTTTGCCTTATCAAACCAGTTATCTCCATGCCCTATTGGAGCTCAGCTCTTCTGGATAATTATAAGACACATGGTAGAATATGCTACAGAGTTATCCCGAAAGAAGGAGGAGGTGGCCAAATTGCATACCCACTGATTTATCATTATTTGGACAATGTTTCCATAGATTTTAACAATGTGGTACCTCTGGCTTACACTATCAGCAGCCTGAGCCTGCTCTATTGGCTAGAAAACAAATAAAACCTTTCAAATTATACAAATGAATGCTGAATGGACACCTATGGGACATGACATTGAATCTGGGAATCTTGGGGTTTAACTTAGAGTATCTTAGCTTGCTGTTTTGTCAATGCATTAAATGATGTGTTTAAGTGGACTACAGATATTGGGCAGTAACTCATTTGACACTTTATATGCAGTTAACTTATGTTAGAGTCTATGCTAGATCATAGATCTAATAATTCTCTGGCTAAGAGCAGTGTGAATATACTGACTCAATTCTCCTAGAACATTACATTCTTCCTAGTCAGTCACTATCATTCCAAAATTATTTTCTCATGAACTCTCTCTTAATCTCTCACCTAGCCATCTTGGATATGTCCAATGCTCCCCCTCACACTTCTCTTCCTGTAATTTTATCTACATTTTTAAAATCTCAAGCCAGGTATAGTGGCAATAGGCTTTAATCCCAGCACTCAGGAGGCAGAGGCAGGCAGATCTCTGAGTCTTGGACCAGCCTGGTTTACAGAGCAAGTTCCATAGCATCCAGGACTACATATAGAAACCCTGTCTTACATGCTGTGTTAAACAACTTCCTTAACTTCACTGAGCCTGAATTTTATCACCTGAAAGGTTAAGTTTGATAACATTACATGTGAAAATGAAAGAAAAAAATAAATTGATTAAAATAATTGGCATGGAGTAGCAAATTATAGTGGAGTTTATCTATTTTAATTTTGTCTCTTCCTATCACCTCAGTATGATAATATCTTTTAGATGTCTGCTCTCATACCACACACTAAAAATTTACTAAAAGGAATATAGACTTCTGGGGCATTAATAGGAGTAATTTCTAGTTTTGTCTATTTGCCTATGAATTTTAGGATGTCATTGCTTCTTACTGCTGAGTAGTACTCCATTGTGTAAATGTACCACATTCTTTATCCATCCTTCAGTTGAGGGGCATCTAGGCTGTTTCCAATATCTGGCTACTACGAATAATGTTGCTATTAACATAGTTAGGCAAATAGGAGCAGATGGGAGTAAGGGGAAGTGGGGGAGTGGGAGGAGATGAGGGAGGGTGAATTGGGATTAGAATGTAAAAAATAAATTAATAAAAATAAGAGTGATTTAGAAACATTTTTGTAATACAAATAGTTTATACCCATGAACATAGTCCGAATTCTACTAAAACTAGGCAATTTGTATAATGTTAAAAAAATTGAGGGTCCACATTGCCTGACTTTGCTACCTCTGTCACTATATGACAAATTGTAAATCTGTCTCTCTCTTTTCCTTCCTCCTATTCCCTTGACTCTAAAATGAAACTCCAAAACAGCATGTACCTCATGTAGTTGTTGTGAGATAAGCCATCATGAGTCAGCACCTAAAAAATGCTTACTACAATAGTCCATGTACAATGCATGTCAGCAATTGTTCCTCCTTCAGAAACAACCAGGGTTCTTGGATCTCAGAGAATAAAGATTTTCACTGTGGCTGGCCAATTCACAGCCTGGAATCTTTTATGACTGACCCATGAATATCACCCTTTTAGAGGTAGTTCTGTGATGGAAGCAGACATGAATTAGGTCCTGCAAAATCACAAAAGGAGATAGAAATGAGATACAATAGTGCTGTGACAAGAGATGTGAACTTTGCATCAAAGGATCCATCCCAATTTAGGTCAGTGAGATCAATCCGCAAGTAAAGGTGCTTGCTGCTATACCTGCTCCCTCTCGTTTGATCCTTGTAACACACATGATAGAAGGAGAGTATTAACTGCTACAAGCTGTCACCTGACCTCCACACACATGTTCATGAACACACGCACCCCATAGCACACACACAGTTGGGCACACATGCATGCATGTATGCTGGCAGAAGTGTTATGTCAGTGTTCAGAGGCTTTGTTCTTGATTTTTTTTTAATTTTACCAGCTTTTCTTCCCTTTATGTCAGCAAGATAGTGTTCTACAGCCATCTTCAATCAGTTAATAAAGTAGGCTGTCTTGCGAAATTCACTTAGCTTCACTAAGTATTAATTAATACACCTGAAAAGTGAGCACAATAAACCCTTTTGTTGAGGCCAGAATCGAATAGGAATACCAAGAAAAATGTGTGGCAAATCACTATGTACCAACAAAAAATGCCTGTCATCACAAATGCTATTATATGTCTGACAAATCTATGCCTCCATCCAGCTTAGATGAAAAATGGGCTTTCACCTTGGAGATTTCTAGGACTATCTGCTTAAGATCTGGACCTGGGCAGAACTGATAGAAACTCCCAGATCCTTAACTGAACTTGGTGCCAGTGTCCGAACAATCATACTCACACTTAAACTTGGGTGGCTGTTAAAATAGGTGGCGTTACTAATCAACCAGGTGGCTACCCGCTGTCCAGAACATGGATAATTAAGTACAAGGGCCATTTTTATCCAGAGGGTTTGCTATTTCATAGCCAATTACCAGGGCAGCTTCACCCCACTATGAACTTTGTGGAAAGTAAGGGCAGCATATGCATCTGCGGCCTCAATAGCTTCCCTGTAGTTCCTGCCATCAACTCTATTCATGGGTTTCTAAAGGCGCGTCAGCACCCACCTGCCTTTCAGTATTTAACTCCTTCATTTAGAAAGAAGCAGCAGGAAATTTGAACCAAGAGCTATTTTTATCTTTATAATGGCAAAAGCAATTTTAACACTATATCCCCTCCGTAATCTGCATTTTTTGCAATCTGCTATATTTTAAAATATCAAACTCAGGAATGAATGTGCCCCTCTCAGGCACTAACATGGCTTCCTAATGCATTTTTTCCCTAATTATAATGGCGCTCAGTTAAGAGCAAGACAGTTAATGTTCTTGGTCCCTAAGACAAATACAGATTCTACCAAAGAGAGGCTGTGGCTCAGTTTTCCTAAAGGAGATGCAATTTTATTATGGCATGAGTTTATTTTAAAATGGATGATTACCAAATTATACCAACTGTACTGATAAAATTAAAGACATGTGGTACAAGTATAATACTGTACTTATTCATCCAGTGACATACAGACAATGCTGTCCCAGGCCTAACATCTGAGAAAGTGATCACATAAGGACCGTGTGGAGAAAAGAGTTGTTTGTAATACTTCCCAGAATCCTTTCCTATACTTGAGTCAAAAGAACATCTCTTTATCTTCAGAACATTTTTTCAAGGCCTTTTGGAGACCAGAAATGACTTTCATAAAAGAAAAACCAAGTTGGTGGTGACAGGGAGAATCATATAATCCTGTCCTCAGAATGCAGCTTCAGGCATTTCCTCTCATTTACTGCTCTGTAAAAGACCTTATGGAATTTGACCTCATGCTCATGTGTATAAGTTACTTCAGGAACTAAGTAAAATGCAAGAAATCGTTCAGTAGCCCTGGGCTGGATATCTAAAGTTCTGTATTTTACTGTGTTCCCAGTTGATAAAATTGCTGTAGATCCATGGTCCATATTTTTAAGACCACATATCTATATAATATGATATTATGGTTGACCCTAATCTTCTCTGTCTCCCCACATAAGCTGTCTATTCTCCAAGGCCAGATATACTATCTCATACTTCTTCTACAGAGCTTCAGCATGTTGAGATCATAGTTGGGATAGTTTAAATGCTTCAGGATTTACTGATGAATTCTCATAAAAGGGTCTTTAAAACTAGAGAACCCAGTATGGTGTTCGTCCCATTGGTGCCCCTTAGAGATTGTGGAATGTGGAAGAATTTATTCATCTTCTCTAATCCTTCATTTCCTCATCTGGAACACAGTAAGGCAACTCTGAACAACAGATAAACTAATTCTGGAAAGTGTTTTGCACAGCACTTGACACTAAGTAAAGTCCCCATAAGTAGTAATTCTGTATGCCTTAGACCTTCCAGGATAAGAATTGAAAGTGATCAGATAAAACTTTGAAAGGAGAAAAGGACATTTTAAAAATATACATATTTCTGAAAATGGCTGCTTGGATGCTTTGAATAAGGCAAATTTAGTGAGGTGAAAGGGTTTCTGGAACTTCTAATCAAACAGCCTTTATCCACAGTTCTGTTAGCATTCCTAATGCCTTCTGTCCCTCTACTATTACCCAAATTATAAAAATATAAAAACAAAGATATAAATATCATTTATTCAATTAACCAGCAGGTTTCAGATAACCTTGTGAATACAATCTTTATTTTTTTCTATGAGAAGGTAGAAACACATTGAGTTTTCTATACATAATAGTAAATTTTAAAATACTGCCTGAAAACAGGTATCACAGAATCCTATTTTTACCTTCCAAGCAAACAAAGAAAGCATTTTGGGCAAAGCCCAATTCTACCATAGCCACTGGGGTTAGGGGCTAAAATTTATCACCACATGACTTACCTATCCATTTTTAGTGTCCCTTTCTATATAATCACGCTCTTTTCACAGAAAGTAGATTTCTGGGACTTGTAATGGTCTCTGGCAGCACTTCAACCAGAACTTCCCACTGAATTTGACATTGAGCAGACCCTAGCCTAGACACTGATGTTTGCTTGCGTCCTTCCCTCCCTCTCTCCCTTCTTTTTTTGTGTTTTGAAGGGAAATAAATCATCTCAAAGTAGCACATAAGAGAGTATGAGAAAAACACATCCTTCTCACATCATAATTTTACCATTTCCTTAGTAGCTATAGTTTTATTAAGAAGTGGAGATAGCATTGTATATTTGTGCAGATGATAATATGTTTAGTCCTTTTCATCCCATGGTACACAAGCGTTCTATGATCCTAAGTTGAAAAGTTTTAACTGCTAGTGAAGGTTGAAGCACATGTATCCTTTTTTATTTTTGCTTTTTCAGTTTCAAAACCCCAAATCATAGAATATCTCACAAAAAAATGCACAACTCTAACGTGCTCCAACTATAGACTTTAAATGGAATTCAGAGTTTCCCATATTAAGAGAGATCTATAGGGTGCAAGATCTGATTCTGTCTTCAATGACCAGGACAAAAGTGACAAAGTTGTCTCGGATTTTAGACAACCTACTTTTAGGATTAGTAATTACCATTGACTTTTGCTAGCTCATCAAATTCTTCACATTCCATATTTAGTACCTCATCATCCTTGCTGCCCTTCAGCAGAAATCCTGTTAAGTCAGTTTGGCAAAGAATTGCCCTATCTATCTCATAGGAATTGTCCACACCCTCCTTGGTCTTTAACTGTACATCTCTGACTCTTCCTTGGAGTTGAGCCTTATAAGGGTCTTGCTCTCTTTAAAATGTATCAAGAATAAAATTTTTCTTCAACTCCAGAACATCTACATGTGGCTCATCTAAGTAGTCTGGGTTTGATCAGAGTGTGGTGCCTGTGTTCCATTGACAAGGGGGTGGGTAGAATGACACAGATAAAAATTAGAAGAAGAGGAGGAGGGGTAAAATAATACATGAAAGGAGAGGAGAGGAGTAAAGAGATGAAGGAAGAAAAGAGGACTGGCAGAAATATCAATTGCTTTTTAAAATCTAACCTCCAGTGTTACCTGTGCTTCATCCAACCCATCATATCCATCCATCGAGGCAGTTATAAAGGAATGACACTGAGACCCCTCCCATTTCTCAATGTGAAAGAATAAGTGTGCAGGATAGGATACTTATTTCCATGAGCATCTTTAGCATCTATAACCTGCCAGGCATGAGAGGGGCACCTAGATAAGACAGCTTAGAAGTTGTTCATTCTATTGCTTGTGGTCACTCAAATTCACTAACTTTACATATTGGAAACAACTTTACAATCTTTCTGAGATTTGCATCCTCAATCTAGCAACATTCAGTCATATGATAATTTACACTGTCACCTAATTGAACTTAGAATCACTGAGAAGATATACCTGTAAGGATATATCCAGAGAGGATTAACTCAAAAGGGAAGACACACCCTAACAGGGATAATAGCTTAGCCATTAGCACAAGTAACTGTGTATATTCCCACCTTGGGCTATTTCTCTCCATCTGAGTTATACACATGTATAAGCATGGGTTTACTCTAATTTTTTTTACTGACACCTCTCTATACAGCAGCAGTTCATATTCAATGTGCATCCACAAAATGAGCCAAGCCCCCTTTGTTTTCCACTAACACCTCTATTTGCTTCTCAGAGAATGCGCTCCCACCATTCTGGTGGCTCTAGGTGTGAGCTGAGGAAAAGGCACCAATATAATACTAGTAAGTATACCATGCAGTTCCCAGCCATCGATTCATGCAGCTCACTTGGTCCTGCCTATGATCAACACAGGATGCCCTGTATCCAAATTAAGATAGAGTATTTTAGCCCACCCTCAAGCACACACAAGAGAGGCCATTTAGGTTGCTAGTGGATTGGTGCTCCTATTAGGCGTGATGTAAACTTGACAGCTTCTCTTTTCCTTTTTCTTTTTGGTTTTCCTTCTGTGATAGAGTTGAATACAGAGAACTGTACATGGTAGATAAGAAAGAAAAACCCACACATTTTTGTTTATCCTTTATTTGCTTTGAAACTTGGTTTCACTATGTAGCTCAGGCTGACTTTGACCTCACTACGGAGTCCAGGCTGGCCTCCAACTCATTGTCCTATAACTCAGCTTTCTGAGTACTTGTTGTCACAGGTGTATACCACCACATCTAATTCCACATTTTGTTTTTACATTGGAGATATATGTAGTATCATTAAGACTGTGGAGTTAAATGTTAAACAAACAGAGCTGTATTTCCACCAGTGGTACATGCTGCCTGCAGAGCTCAAAGGGACCCACAAAATACTTTGTTTCCTTTTTGTAGTGGAGCAGGCAAGGCATAGCAACTTGCTTTCAACTTGGAAGGGGACATTCCATTATTGAACACTGAATAATTACCAAAAAGAAAAAGACAAGTAAACAGCCCCCTGACACTTCAAATCCTACCCTGTACCTTCTCTGGTGCTAATATCTTCACAAAGTGTTCAACAGACTTACGCTTTCTGATTGATAATACATCATTTATAGATTGGACCAATGTGGAATTCTGTAGGTCATCAAAATAGCCTATATTTCCTCAGTTCACAGAAGGACAGTGTGAGAGGGTTAACATAGCCTTCAGGAGGAGTCTAAACTTGTAATGTCACTTGTCCCACATGAATGCAAGCTTCTTTTGAGCCTCCTTCTTGATAAGAATGCATAAAAACTCATTTGTAATATAGATGACCACACACCATGTACCTAAACTGATGCTAACATGCATTAGTATGATTTTGGCTACTGCTAGACTGAATTAAGCATACTCCACCATAATCCTTCAGCATGCAATTATTTCTTTTAAAGAGAAAACTGCTAAATTGGTGAGTATATAATGAGAACTCTCAACTCTTGCATCCTTCAGAGGTTTTTAGGGTAGCATCAATTTCTACCATTCCTTGGAGATGCAATTTCATTTGGATTTGCTGTTTTAACTGAGCTTATAATGATGAAAGGAGAAAGTGATTCAGTGGCTTGCATTTAGCCCTCCCCTTGCAGTAGTACTTATACTTATTCTAATTAGAGAATTTGGGGTTGAGGTCAGGATGACAAGAGATATTTCACAATCTAATCCAGGGCTCCATTTATCAGCTGATCCAGCAGAAAGGTCATGATAACAGTTCTCCTATCCAGATATCATTATCAACTAACCCTAACATATTTCATAGTACTTGAGTAGTCTGTCTTCACAACGGGTCATTTCCCAAATAGATGATCTTAAGTTCCTCCAGAGTGCTACTGCAGGAGTCTCTACAGGCTTTATGCTGACTTTACTTTTGGATAGGCTCAGAGACAAAAACTGGATAAGAGATCATTTTTTTCATTAGGAAGGCTGCTTTTTCTCAGCATTACCCAGGAATTTTTTGAGTAATATCTGTAAAAAAAATCTTATTTGATTCCCATTTATATTACTCGAAGAATATCATAATCTCCATATCTGTTTACAGATCAGACGCCCCTGCTGTTTACTACAACAGTTACACATACATTTCCCTGAGGAAAAATCACTACCATGCAGTCTCTATTATTACAAGGTCTTCTTATTACCTTTGCTATCAAGTATCCAAGTGCTGCACCAGCATTTCCTACCACTAGTATAGATGAGCCAGTACATTCTCCATAACAGTACTGTCATTCTCACTAGTGCATGACCAGCTTCTGAGTCTTCCTGTGGAAAATGTTTGCCTGGTAGATTTTTCAGAAGTTCCATGTATACTCTTTCCTGACTCAACTAGTTCCGGAGACCTCTGATCCCTTTTTCTACCACACTTCCATGAAATTTCGGACATTTTTACTTCCCAGTATTCTGATGAGCAATTTTCTCAACTCTCCAGGAGTCATCCTGATGGCATATTAGCACTATCCTTCCACAGTCCTTGGCAAGTTAAATTGTGCAGCATAGGAGCAATACGTTTTCCTACATTACTAAACTCATTATCCCATTTATCATACCACTTTATGTTTTGTTCATCTTGATCTAGCATATTCAGAACACAATCAAATATATACTCTTCTGACTCCCATTAAAAATTAATAAATATTGAGTAGGCCCTTCTCAACTAAGAAGTTCTATGGTTATGACAAAATATAAATGGTGTGTAAGGGTAAATTCTTGCACCACGGAAATATCTACAATATCTTCTAACTAGAGAATAGAACTAAACTTTACCAAAGAAGAATAAACCACTTTTGCATGTCAAGAGAATCCAAGGGAACTGAAGAAATCAACATATTAGACTCCACTGACCCCCCCTCAGGCACTTCTCCTCACTCAGTACTGATGACCCACTAGAAGTTGAACATTCAACATTCAGTGGAGCTATGAGGTCCTTATAAGGAAGTCTTGGCTTCTGGTAAGAAGACATGAGGGTTTTTTTATATGATGCCAAAGATATTTGACGTTCTCACTCCACCGTTATTCATATCCAGCATCTCCTCAGTCTTCCAATGTCTGTTCAAGGCATTAGTAGCACCTAGCCAAAGCCATTCACTTTCCTTATGTCTGTAGTTACTACTTCGTTCAAATATTCAAACATAAAAAGTACTCTCCCAGGGGCTGGAAAGATGGCTCAGAGGTTAAGAGCATTGGCTGTTCTTCCAGAGGACCAGAGTTCAATTTCCAGCAACAACATCATGGCTCACAACCATCTGTAATGAGATGTGGCACCCTCTTGTGGCCTGTGGGCATACAGACAAATGCTGTATACATAATAAATAAATAGATCTGAGCCCTCCTGTACAATAAAGGAACTTCTGGAGGCATCACCATCCCTGACTTCAAGCTCTATTTTAGAGCTTTAGCCCTGAAAAGAGCTTGGCATTGGCACAAAAACAGACAGGTAGACCAATGGAATCGAATTGAAGAACCTGATATCAACCCACACACCTTTGAACACCTGATCTTTGACAAAGAAGCTAAAACTGTACAATGGAAAAAAAGAAAGCATCTTCACCAAATGGTGCTGGAGTAACTGGATGCTGGCATGTAAAACAGAGCAGATAGATCCAATTCTATCACCATGCACAAAACTTAAGTCCAAATGGATCAAAGACCTCAACATCAATCCAGCCACACTGAATCTCTTAAAAGAGAAAGTAGGAAGTACCCTTGAACGAATTGGTACAGGACCCCCCTCCTGAACATAACACCAGTAGCACAGACACTGAGATCGACAATTAATAAATGGGACCCCCTGAAACTGAGGAGCTTCTGCAGGGCAAAGGATACAGTCTACAAGACAAAATGACAGCCCACAGAATGGGAAAAGATATTCACAAACCCCACATCTGACAGAGGGCTGATCGCCAAAATTTACAAAGAACTCAAGAAGTAAGTCTCCATAACACCAAATGATTCTATTAAAAAGTGGGGTACAGAACTAAATAGAGAATTCTCAATAGAGGAGTCCAAAACTTCCAAGACACCTGAGAAAGTGCTCAACATCCTTAGCCATTAGGGAAATGCAAATCAAAACAACTCTGAAATACCATCTTACTCCTGGCAGAATGGCTAAAATAAAAAACACTAATGACAGTTTATGCTGGAGAGGATGTGGAGAAAGGAGAACACTCCTTCACTGTTGGTGGGAATGCCAACTTGTGTAGCCACTTTGGAGATCGATTTGGAGATTCTTCAGGAAAATGGAAATCAGTCTACCACAAGATCCAGCAATTCCACTCTTAGGCATATACCCAAAAAATGTACCCTCATACAATAAGGACATCTGCTCAACTATGTTCATAGCAGCATTGTTTGTAATAGCCAGAAACTGGAAAGAACCTAGATGCCCCTCAACTGAAGAATGGATAGAGAAAATGTGGTACATTTACACAATGGAATACTACTCAGCAGAAAACAATGGAATCTTGAAATTAGCAGGTAAATGGATGGCACTAGAAGAAACCATCCTGAGTGAGGTAACCCAGTCACAAAAAGAGACGTGTGGTATGTACTCATTCATACATGGATTTTAGACACGGAGCAGGGCACTGCCAGCCCACAATCCCACCTCCAGAGAGTCTTGAGGACCCTAAGAGAGATATGCATGGTAACCCGGAGAAGGGTTATGGGATGAGATCTCCTAATTTGATTGGGGGGGGAGAAAGGGAGGGAAGAAGGAGATGGGAGAAAGAGAGGGAGAGAAGAAGAGGGGGAAAGGAGGACATGGGAGAGCAGGAAGCTTGAGCCAGGGTAAGAATAGAGGAGAAACGGATGAGAGATACCAGAAAAGACGGAGCCATTGGAAATTGGAGGAGAGATCTGGCACTAGTGAGATCTTCACAGACATACAAGAATGAAAACAACTGGCATTAAGTCTACCTTAAATGCCCTCCCATGATAATGAGAATGATGACTACCTTATATGCTATCCTAGAATTCTCATCCAGTGGCTGATGGGGGCAGAGGCAGACACCCACATCTGTGAACCAAATTGAACTCCTGGAACCCAGTTGCAAAGAGGAGTGATGACCAAAGGAATCAAGATCAGGCTGGCGAAACCCCCAGAGGCAGCTGACCTAAACAAGGGGGGAACGCATGGACCCCAGACTGATGACTGAGGGGCCAGAATGGGACTGATCCAGACATCCCTCCCACCAAACCTGGGTGACAGAGAGAAGGCCTTGGCAATCTGTGGGACCATGGAGAGTAGAGAAGTATTTATTCCTGGCATATAATGGACTCTGGGAACCCATACCGTGTGGAGGGATGCTCTCTCAGCCTGGACACATGGGGAAAAATCTAGGCCCTTCCTGGGATGATGTGACAGACTCTGAAAATCCCTCATGGAGGCCCTTGTCCTCCCTGGGGAGTGGAGGGGGGGATGGAGTGGGGGTGAGGGGTTGGGAGAATTGAGGTATGGGGGAGGAGGGGAGGGAGAGTGACATGTATAAAAAGTTAAATAAGAAATATGAAAGAATGTTTATAAAAAGGTACTCTCCTCACCAAGGTACACCCTGCCTCTGATAACCCCTCCCAGGTTCCCACTAATAGTCTAAAATTTCACTGTTATAGAATGCTGAAAGTTGTTAATACTCCACTTATCACCTGAGAAATGACTTTCATTCTCAACTCAATCTCGCTTTTTGAGTGATTCATGTAAGCTAATCCTGAGAATCCTGTCACCAGGAGATATATCTGAAATGAAAATTTTGAGTGAAATTTGTTGGGGATAATTATGTATCACAAAATTCAAACTTCTCAAGGAAGTAAGCAGTAAATTGGATTCAGGGAAGTTTTGAACAGTCACAATTCCTACAGAGATTTCAATCAGTCCCACAGCATTGCCGGGTTTGGCATAGCCTTGCCAAGTTTCCCTGATAGATGAAAAACTACTTTTAAGTTGATTTAAGTATGTGTGTGTGTGTGTGTGTTTGTGTGTGTGTGTGTGTGTGTGTGTGACATGATATCTGATGACTGTGTATGGTTTTAAAGACTTTATGCATAAGTTAAAATAAAAAGTTTTTTAAACTGAAAAAAATACTTTGAAAAATATTAAAAGGTTCTCTCTCACTAACATGAAGATTTGGGGGGAATATAAAACCAATTGCCCTGAACTGGGGAAACTGGGCCCTTCAGAGTCATTGAAGCCAGTTGCTCTCCAGAAAGAGAGTGTAACTCTGAACAAATTTGTCAATTATAGATGAGACCAGATCCTGGAATAGGACTTACCCATGGGTCATTAACAGGCAAGAACCATAGCAGCTAAAAAGGATGAGTGTTTCAAGGCTGAATGGGGAGTCGGGATGGCACATGACAACATTTATTACAATCTTTCCTCTTAGAGTTGATCTATGTTTAACAGTGTTTTTTTATGTAGTAGCAGTCCATTCATTTATGCAACGGTGTCAATGGCATACCATTATATGTCAACAACTAGGTGCTATAGAGAATTAAGATAGAGGTTAGTAAATGAGTGGTTTATTTGGAGGGAGTCTTTTGTCAATATTTTACCTTTGTTGTCATGTGCCATTTCTCTTTTTAAAACCTGGCAGAAGTCAAGGGGTAAAATTCTATGTGAGAAGAGTAAGCAAAGACAAATATTGAGGTAAAGCTGTCATATTGTCTTTATGAAGCTTACCACTCCTTAAGAACCTTTAAATTGGTCATAGGGCCCTCATCCCTTCACCCCTCACCCTGTGGCAGGTAGGAGAGCTAACTAACCTAGGACCTCACAACTGCAACACTAGGGAGAGCAGGTCCTGTACCTTGCCTGGGCAGCACAGTAGAGCTGGCCCTGCTGGTGATGGTACTGGCGAACCAACCCCGAAGGCATAAGCTTGGGAGAGCTAGTCCCACTTCTTGGCCATCATGTAGCAAGGGCACCACCTGGGCACCACGGTTGTGCTGACCCTGCTGGTAGGAGTATAGGTGAGCCTGACCTGAGGTTGTGAGAGTGGGAGAGCCAACCCTGCACCCACTCATTGTCTGCTACATGGTGGTGAGGGAGAGGGAAAGACGCACCCCATCACCCCTTGCCACCTGCAGCAGACAAGAGAGCTGACTCTGCCCCTCATTAGATGCCATCACTAGGGAGAGTGGGTCCTACATCTTGCCTATGCAATATAGTAGAGATTAACCCATTGACAGAGGCATGGGTGAGCCATCCCCAAGAACGTGAGCTTGAGAGATCAGGCCCTGCCCCTGTTACATGGAAAAGGGATAGAAACACTGCCCAGCACCTCCAAGCCTATGGCAGATGGGAGAGCTGTCCCCAAGGTCACTAGAGCAAGGAAGCTAGCACAGCCTCTCACCAGCTGCAGCACTGGGCAGAGTGGACACAACACCTTGCCTAGGCAACACAGTGGAACTGGTCTTGGTGGTGTAGGTGTGGGGAAGCCAACCTCCAAAAACATGAGATAAGGAGAAATGGCCCCACCCATTACTACTTAGGGTAAGCTTGCTTGGGGCGGTGCTGGACAGCTAGCTCATCCTGGTATTGAGAATGAAGGAGAGTTGGCAGGCTGGCCAAGCCATCAACCACCCAAACCCAGAGCCAGTGCTATGAGTTGGCCCATTCCAGTATCCAACCCATTCATGATCCGATGGAGCATGTGAAGGGACCGGCCTTACAGATCCAGAGTTTCAGGATCCCCGTGACACAGGACAACAACAGGCTATCCAAGAGGAGCCACACTGAGAGCCCAGTATTGAAGATGTAGTAAAAACCAGAGACATCAAACCAGACCAATGACTCAATGTAATGAACACTTGCAAGTAATAATCTATGGACTAAAGGGTATATTGTGTGACTCACTATGTCACACTACAGCTTCCACAACAACATATGGTGGTGATAGAGCAGCCTACTTAAAAGTGATAGGTTGGCACATTCTTATGAATAGATTTTGGTTCTCAGGAGAGGATTGGGCACGATATAGCTGGATTGGTTCTCATGAAAGCAAGTCTTTACAAAGCAAATGTTTACCCCATATGCTTGGATATGTCAACCATGGGACTCTTTATCAGCATATTATGATAGCCAGAGAATCTCTGCAAATATGCCAGTGCAATACTTCTCAGAGCCTCTAGCCAACATAATATTGAGTCAAATTAACTTCATATTTATATATTATCCAGTGTCCAGTATTTTGTTATACCAATACAAAATGATCTAAAACAATGCCTAATACAGATGATATATTATTTCTTTTTTGTGTTAATTCTATATTTAACAGTACTCATGCAGCAGTAATTTATTTACTCATTTAACAGTGTCAAGGGCATATCTATTATATGTCACAAACTAGGTAACATTTCAAAAGGATATACAGTTTTCAAGAAAAGTGCATTATAAAAATGCATGAAATTTTCAAAAAATAAACATTTTATTTAAAATAATTATAAAATGAATGAATGTCCCAATAAGAAAACCCCACCCTTAGAGAGAGTTGGGGAGATAATGTTCAAATAACAAAATTTCAAGAGCTATAAATGATGGCATGTTAACAAAAGACTAACCAAGCCAGGCAGTGGTGATGCAGGCCTTCAATCACAGCACTCAGGAGGCAGAGGCAATTGCAGATCTCTGTGAGTGTGAGACCAGTCTACAGAGTGAGTTCCATGACAGCTAGGGCTACACAGGGAAACCCAGTCTCAGAAAAAACCTATAAAAACCAAATAAAAAATCCATACTACCAAATATGTGGCTAGATGTAAAATGGAGAGAAAAGTTTCTTTAAAGGCATTAGAGGAGGAAGCTCATTGGAGCTGACAGCAGAGTACAGCCAGTAAATAAGCCATGAGGAGATGGGGGGTCTGGACATAACAGACTTGAAATAGCCCCCCAAAACTATTAGCATGAATCCCCTGAGTTAAGTATGAGCTTGGCATGACCAACAATCAAGAAGACAGGCAAGTCAGACAGATTAACACTGGAAACTGTGTATTGAAGATTACATTGTCCTGGAAGCCATAGCAAATAATTTACTTTGTACTTAAGGACAATGGGAAGACTGCAGCACAGTTTGAGCAAAGTAATGGTAAACTCGATGTTTCAAACAAATAGCTCTGGAAGCTTTGTATAAGATAGACTACAAAGTCAAAATGTAAACAGGAGTGCCAGTCAGAACAGTATAGCAGTAACTCAGGAACGATAACCGAGGAAGTGGCTATCAGGATAACAGCATGGAGATACTGTTGATTTGTCAGAAAGTGAAGTGAATAGGATTTACTGATAGGCTAGACGGAAGAGGTGGGAGGACTTGGATCAGCAACATTATAGCTAGGGCACATGTATCAAGTTATAATTTAAACAATGTGTTCATTGCAGAAAGAGGTTACTAAAGGCCAAATAAGGCTCCACTGTGTCCACCCTCTCTCTCTCTCTCTCTCTCTCTCTGTCTCTCTCTCTCTCTGTCTCTCTCTCTCTCTCTCTCTCTCTCTCTCTCTCTCTCCCTCTCCCTCTCCCTCTCCCTCTCCCTCTCTCTGTCTCAATCTGTGCATGCACGTGTGTGTGCACGTGTGTGCACTTGTGCTTGTGTGAGTATACGTGTGTGTGTGTGTGTTTTGGGTAGGGCAATGCAGAAATGTAGAGATATTGTTGGGTGGGAATATACAGAAATGCAACGATATAGGAAGTAATTTCTTTTGACGAAGATAAAAAGGCAATGTGTTCTGTTTTCATTGACTGTATGAGGTCTTTACTTTTTCAAAATTGCTCCTGGAGCTTACACTCCAGCACACATGAAGGCACCCCATGTCTTTTTGTCAAACCCCCTTGGTAGCTTCTGAAGTAATAATGAATGCTACAGCACTTCAACAGAAAGCTGTGCCTGAGGCTGTTGAACTACTTGCACTAACTACACAGGTGTAAGAGACGAGCACGCATAATCCAGCTGCAGCTGTGGCTGGACACCCTGCCCTGTGTTGGTCCTTTTGCACTTCATAGGTGGGAGGCCATTCTGAAAGCAAAGCCATCCCACAGACACTGGGTTGGAACACAATTGATTTCCTTTGTGGAACTAGCCACAGAGAAATCCTTCATGTCTGCTCCCAGACTCAGTTTCAGGTGGTTGTAACGTGCTGACACATCGCATGGAAGTGCTACTGTTGGAACATTTTGGAATTTCAAAGCACCATCTGATGGGGCAAAGTGCAGAGAAACCAGAGGTTAAATAAAGAGATTTCCTCAGAGTGAAAAGAAAATTGAATGTTTGTTTTACTTTATCTGTTTAATCTTCTGTTTACAATTTGAAGTTTATATTGATGTATATATGATGTATTTTTATCATATATATGCCCCATTTTCCTCACCCAACTCCCCTGCACCCCCTCCCAACTTCATGTACCATTCTTTTTTTAACTCCCACTTAATCCAGTTAGTGTTGCCTATATGAGGATTGTGGGAGACCACGACCTCACCCCTAAAGAAAATGACTCCCTTCTCTGTCCTATCTATGCTCAAGTTTTGTCTGGCTTAAATTTGTGCCAGTCTTGTGAAAGTAACCACAGCTACGATGAGTTCATGAATACCATATCTGTATCATATGCATAAGACAGCATTTTCAGCACTCTTTCCCATCCTCTGGATCTGACACCCTTTCTGCCCCTTCTTCTGCTTCTTACCCCAGGTCCTTGATGTTCCCAGAGAGTTCCTTTCTCTCTCTCTCTCTCTCTCTCTCTCTCTCTCTCTCTCTCTCTCTCTCTCTCTCTCTCTCTCTCTGTGTGTGTGTGTGTGTGTGTGTGTGGTGTCCCATTTTTGGTTGAACGCTCACAGCAACATATTCTCTGAAGTTTTACCAGTCATGGGTCTGAGAATTAACCACTGCAATTGCAGAGAGAAGCTTCATAAATAAGGTTGTTGACTGGATCCTTGGATATAGAAATATTTAGAGAACAGTTTGGCAAAATGACCATTTAGGAAAATAAAAATAGGCATGTGCACACACACACAGGGCTTTTGACCAGTTTTGCCATACAAGGTATGAATTTCTACCTATGAAGCATGCCACAAATCCAATCAGAATGCCCTTGGCTACATCCATAATAGCTGCGGCATACATGCAGGTCAGTAGTGTATCTCATACATATAGTGCTGGAGAAGGCCATTGCCATCTTTTGTCCCTCAGTTGCCTTCATAGTGGATCCTAACCTTGAATGGATTTTATGGATCCCTTTAGAATATATGTGAAGTGAGGAAACTTACAAAGGCCCATGATATGTTGTGATGGCAATTCTTGGTGTCAACTTGACTATATCTGGAATTATCTAAAAATCCAAGGGCTGGGCACACCTGTTGGAGCATTTTGTTTGTTTATTTGTTTTGTTTTCTAAGTTAACATATTTTTCATTCATTTTATATGCTGACTGAAGTTTCCTCTCCCTCCTTTCCTTCTGGTTCCCCCCTCCCTCCCTCTCACCCCGCTTCCCATCTACCCCTTCCCTTCCACTCCTCTTCCATTCACAAAGGGGCAGGCCTCTCATGAGCTTGAACAAAGCATGTCCCACCAAGCTGAAGCAGGACCGAGTTCCTCCCTTGTGTCAAGGCTGGGCAAGGTAATCCAGCATGGGGAACGGGTTGTCCAAATCCAGCTATGCTCCAGGGACAGGTCCTTACCACACTGCTAGAGGCCTTACAAACAGACCAAGTTACACAGCTGTCACACACATGAAGAGGACCTAGGTCAGTCCCATGCAGGCTCCCTAACTGTTGGTCCAAAAGCCATGTGCTCCCATGAGCTCAGGTCAGCTGTCTCTGTGGCTCCCCCCTGTCATGACTCCCCTGGCTCATCCTCCTCTCTCTCTTCAGCAAGACTCCTGGATCTCTGCCCAGTGCTTGGCTGTGGATCTCTGCATCTGCTTCTGTCAGGTACCAGACAGAGTATCTCTGATGACAATTAGGGTAGTCACCAATCTGATTATGGTAGACAGCCAGTTCAGACACCCGCTCCAACTATTTCTATGAGTTTTAGCTGGGGTTATCCTTGTGGATTCCTGGGGGTTTCCCTGGTGTCAGGTTTCTCCCTAACCACAAATTCCCCCCATCAAGATGTCTTTTTGTTACTGGAGGGTCTTAATTAAATCATTTAAAATATGAAGAACCACCTTTAACCCAGATCTTTTGAGATGGGAAAATCCACCTTTCTGGGCCACACCTTCTGCTGGCAGCCTATATAAAGGGCATGGGAGAACAAATCTTGCTCTCTTTGCCTATTTGCCCTCCCTGTTAAGTCCATTCCTTTGTGGTCACTGGAGTCTACTTCAGGATTTTAGCATATACTGAAGACCAGCTGAGACATTCAGCATCATGGACTGAACAACCATTGACATGTTAGACTTCCCATAAATAGACAGCCATTGTTGAACTAGCTGGACAACAGCCTATGAGCCACTCTAATAAATCCCATCTATATCTGTATCTGTATCTATAGATATGCATATACACACACATTCATTTATTCTATCAACTCTGTTCTGTAGAATCCTGACTAATACATGGGAGAAAGATGCATTAATGGATGGGGGAGTAGTAAAAACTGGAAAAAACAAAAGTAGAGAGTGTGTTAATAGGGGCAGAAGGGTTCAAGGAAGAGAATAGGCAAATGAAAGTGGATAAATGAGTAAATCAAAACAAATTGTGTGTGCAAAAACCATATAGAAACCTACTATCTTGTAATCAAGTTAAAATAAAAGTTGAATGTGATATGAAAGAATTGAGAAAACACTGAAGGTTAAAGGTTTAAGTGAGGATACAGTTGGGCAGACAAGGGGCGAGGAGAGGTTAAAAGGCTACGGAATCCCGCTAGTTTATACAATTACATAGTATAATTTTTTAAACGAAGTTTTGGCTGGTAAGAAGGCTCAGTGGATAAAGGTGTTTGCCATCAAGCCTTACAACCTGAACTCAGTACCCAGTTACAATGGGGTGGAAGGAGGGAAGTGACTCACAAATTGTGTTCTAACTTCCACACATAAACCATGCACTGCGCATGAATATAAACCCAGTAAGTGGGTAAGTTAATACATGAAATGGAAAAGAGATTGGAAGGTGTTTGAATGAAGGTGCACTGGAAGAGTGACAGTGCTGCGTAAGACGTCATGGGCTATTTGTTCAAAATCTCAGTACCAGGCATGTGATACCTCCCTATGAGTTATGGTCATGGGGGCTCCAGGGGCTCCAAAACAGCACAGGCTTGGTTATGCAATATAACTATATGGTAAGACTCTGGTGCTGAAAGAACCATACATTTCAATCGCAAAATGTAAAGAAATACATTTCAAACTATAGGACAAATCTCTTCCCTGGCTAGATTACACAGTGCTACATTTGCATATTTTATATCATACTCTATTGAAATTTTCTTTTTCATTGTCTCTGTATCCTAGACCTGTTGTGCTCAATATCAGTAGACTGACTGCCACCTGGACCACCTGGCTAGTTTCACAAAAGGATTGCGGAATCAGGAACAAACAAAGGAACCTAAGTTAACCCCAGAGTCTGCCAGCTAAGTCATGTTGTCAATATTTGTGTCAGTAACATGACTTGTCAAGTCTTGGCTTTGTATTTAGTACCTGGATCATTTACAGTCAGACTACAGCTTTACTGTGAGTGGAGCCTGTGGATCAGTAGAACTGATAGTCACTAGGACGAGGAACTTAGTCAACTGCTTCAAATAGTTGCTTTGATTGCTACCTTTTCCTACTCAGGCAACTAATCGTCTCTCTCTCTCTCTCTCTCTCTCTCTCTCTCTCTCTCTCTCTCTCTCTGTCTGTCTGTCTGTCTCTCTCTCTCTGTCTCTGTGTGTGTGTGTGTATGTGTTTGCACATGCACATGAGTGGGGGGTGTGGACATATGAGTGGGGTGGGGTGCATGCACATATGTGCACATATGTGTGGAGGCCAGAGGTCAACACTGAGAGTCCTCCTCTGTCACTCCCCCTTATTGTTTTGTGACAGGGTTTCTCTCTGAGTCCAGAACTAATTGATTTGGGTAGACTGTCTGGTCACTTTTATACATGGATGTTAAGGATCAAAATTCAGGTCCTCTGGCTTGTATGGCGAGCATTTTACCCAGTGAGCAACCACTACTGCCCTGCTCAATTGCCTAGCTTTATTTTTCTGAATTGCCAACAAAAAAGTTTAAAAAGCACACACTAATGTCTGTGGGACACAATTGTACCTCTCTCCTGAGATGTGGCCATCATTCTGAAACCTGAGAGACGAAACAGTGATGTTGAAGGCTATCTCTCCAGACTCTCTTGTTAGACACCCCCAGAGTCAGGGTACAAAGCTGGAACAGTTGTTTGAGGTCATGAATTCAAAATACCCAACTGATTGGCTCAGTTCTTCTCTACTTATACAATCAGAACTCGCGTGTAATCAGCATCTGTTGTCTCCATAAGGTATCAGGCTCTTTTTCACCTCTCAAATGTCTCTTTCAAAAGATTATAAACATTACACACCTTAAGTCAACCCTCTTTGTAGATTTTCTCACAAAACCTCTCTCGTCATTCTCTACATCTTCCCGCTGCTTTAGCAGCTGTGTGCCCCCCAAGATTTTCCTTCTAATCAAGGCTGAAATCCATTTTGAATTTTCACATAAGCAAACATGGGACTGTGTGGATGAGCAAGCACTATTTACTCCAGTCATTCCTGATTGGACGATGCATTGAAGGTTTTTGCAGCCTTCACGAAGTAGCAACAGTTTAAGCTAAACAATGACACCTAATAAAACCATATATCAAATAAAGGCGTATCAGGAGAAGGCACAAGATGCCAGGCAGATTGGTTCACTTAGAGGGGTGACATAGGAAAGGCTGAGTTTCCAGATTTCCCAAGCCAGAGACAGTATGAAGAAAAATAGGAGAAAACACAGAGGGACCTGTGTTTTATGTTATACCAACATAAAAAAAAACTTCCCATGGCAGCCAGATTTGTTATCCTTTCTAATCATCCATGTATGGAAAGCAGTCGCTGTGACACTCTCCTGCCTGGCATGTAATCTTCAATATACAAACGTGTAGTTTTAAATTTTCTTTTAACAAATCAATGAAATGCATAATCGTTCTATGTCTAATAGCATAATTCAACGAGTTAAAAGTCTAATAGCTGTGCTCCTGGGTAGCATAACCATAAGTGAGCTACTCAGTCTTCCCGATGAGTGAAAAAAAAGGAGTGGTTTTATACCAACCACTTCTACTTCCTATTTATAATACAATTCTGCCCATCACCAGCAGCCTGAAATTATAAAGAGCAAAACATTTAATGAACATGCTCTCATTAAACGGTGCATATCCACTAACTCTGGGGGAGAGAAAGCCAAGACTCACAGTTTGAATGGTCCTAGAACAACCTTAACAGCGGCTTGTTAACAATCAGACTGAGGAGTATTACACTATTTCAGCAATTTGGAAGCAATTTATTTTATTTATTCTCACCATTGCACTTTTTGGACCTATAATATATTCCATCCATCAGAAAGCTTTATCTCAGCTGGAAAACATGAATTCTTATTTTGGTTTCTAAAACTCCAATTCTTTACTCAATTCTAAGTGCCTTTAAAATTGAAATGCACTTGGTTAGCACTTATTCTTATAGGTAAAATACATAGTTATATTCATATTTCAGAAGAGTGTATATTTAAATTCATACCCCCCCAAAATAAATAAATGATAAAAAAAATGAAACTCACACCCTATGAAGACTATAATTGAAAATGAGAATGTTCCTCTATTCCTTTGCTTTCAACTTGAACATCATGTCTTGTTTACTGTCTACCATAAATTTACATACAATAAATACATATATATATATATATATATATATAGTTCTCCATCTGTAAAGATGCAATGGCACTGCTCCAGGATTGTTTATTTAACACTGGCATCATTCTACCAGAATAATCCAGTTTGTGGTTCTCAGTTCTGTCTAGTAAAGATGCTTGAGCTTGAAAATCCCCTGAGGAGAAATTAAATAAAAGCATAGTGGAAAGGTCATCAGGTGATCTATTTTGGACTTAATGAATATATATTTGATTCATTTTATATTTGATAGCATAACTGTGACAATAGAAAGCAATTTGAAAATAATTGAACACTTTAACAAGTGTTTAGTTAGCAACTAGGTGCTATATGTCATTGCAGATTAAACCAAATTGCAGCAGCATTTGTACATGCATCTCTCTAGCCATTGCAGAAATACATATTTATGGTACATGTTCATATATAAATTAGTTACTGAGTAATAACTACTAGAGAGTGTTCTCTTCTGGCTGATTATTCTGTAATTGTTTTTGCACTAAATTTTCATGGATACTCCTCAGTAAAAATGTAGCGTGAACTGAGTGGTGGTGGCACACACCTTTAATCCCAGCACTTGGGAAGCAGAGGCAGGCAGATCTCTGAGTTCGAGGCCATCCTTGTCTAAATGGTGAGTTCCAAGACAGCCAAGAGAACCAGTTTTCCCCAAGGATAATGTCCCTAATTGTTTATCCAAAACCAAGTGTTCAGCCCTAAAAACGTGTGTGTGTGTGTGTGTGTGTGTGTGTGTGTGTGAGTGAGTGAGTGTGTGTGTGTGCTGTGTTTAAAGAAAAAGAGGTCATGAATTTGAGAGGAAACAAAGGGGGAAACAGGAAATCATTTTCTGTTCTGATAGAAACTGTTCAAACTATGCATTAATAAATATGCATTGTTTTTATACTAACTATATAACTTGGTATCACTAAGACAACCTCCTATAGAACATATACGTACACTGGAAACGCAGAAGCTGAATTTGGTGTTTATAGGTAATAGTCAAATTTTCAGAATGGCAAGCTATGAAATGCATATATACATATATATAGAAAATGTTAGATAATAGACAGACAGACAGATATAGACAGACACAGTACAGTACCGGGAACTAGACAGACAAACTAGATTAGATTCAGATTTTGAAAGAAGATACAATCTTACTAAACTGACTATTTTTCACTAAACTGACAATTCAGTTTAATGAAAGTCACTTAACTCCCTGCCACCGACATTTGATCAAAACCACCTGCTAAGGAACTTATGCAAAGTCTTATTTTCCTGATCTTTCACAACCCTATTTTACTTTCCACTGTTTGACTCACCCATCTCCTCCAAGCAGCTCTTTACTGGCTCAGGGTTTTCTCGGTTGTGGCTGGAGTTAAGGAATAACCATTTGTTCCCCAGGACACACATTTTCCTGGGACTGGGTGAGTTACAGTAATGAACTGAGCCGATGGATGCCCTGGGCAGAGCTGTTGGAAGGCCCCTGAGGAGCAGGTTAAACTCCTGAGCCTCCCAAGAAATCTACCACAGTCTAAAACTCCATGAGCTGCTAGTTTGGTGTTCATTCCTCCATTTCATAACCAACACTCTGCCTCTGAGCTAGTGATCTGAAATACACATTCAGCTATAATTTCTCTTGAGGCTAGCCAATAAACTGAAGTGGGTCAAACCAACCACAATTCTTTAAGAAGCAGTCACCCAATGGCAATATACTGTTCATCTTACTCTTCAAGGTAAACGCCTTTATTTCGAAATGTATGATGAGAAGGGAAGTACAATTGTGCAATTTTTAATTGAGATGTACTCATTTTCATTTTAATCGTTAATGCAGTTCTCTATAGGAAACAGCACATCCATAGGAAGGTGGGGGAGAACCCAATAGAACATGCTTAGAAGACTCACTTGCTTTCTTTAGGCATGAGATTCCCACTATCTTCCACAAGATGGCAGGCAGTTTTCATTTTACTATTGGTGATCAAGAGGAAATTGTTCCATTCTCAAATGACAACAACCCCAGGTAGCTAGGGTGACATTTGCTTTACATTATGATACACACTAATTAATCATTAGTGATCCCAGAAGTAAGTCTGCTAAAAATTCTTTGCAATGGCTTTTCCCAGCAGGGGCTTTCAATATTGATACTATTACATGCACATATGTTCAGCCAGTATATGTTTTAGTCATGGCTTTAAGCTTTTAGGGTATTTTAATTAATATTGCCTCGATTAATATTTACGTCTCATTCAGAAGGGGAAACAGCAAAGCTAGTAAAATCAAAACAGGAAGGAAAAGCAATAAACAGGGCTTTGCAGAGCTGAAGGCAGCTGCCGAGCTTTCAGCATGAGGCACATCTGTCTTCTAGCATCTGATAGCTTCAACTTTGTCTCAGGCTTACCTTAAAGTTACTGAAACAAATATCTCTTTAAAAAATAAAACAAAACCCTTGGCTGGCATGGCTAATATCCTATGAAATCAAAGTGCATAACTTAAAAAACTAACAAACAAAAAACCAGGATCTCATATATCCCAAGATGGCCTTGAATTCCATATGTAGCTGAGACTAACTTTGCTCTTCTTTTTCTTTTTTTTCCAAAAGAGTGTTTCTCTGTGTAACAGCCCTGGCTGTCCTGGAACTCACTTTGTAGACCAGGCTGACCTTGAACTCATGGAAATCAGCTTGCCTCTACCCTTGCATGATCAGTGCTTGGATGGCACACATACCAACATGCCCAGTTCCATGCAATGTTGAAGAAACCCATGTGAAAGAGTTAAATACTTCTTCAACCAACTGAGCTGCCTCTGTCCCCTCAACTAACAAGAAACGCTCAGACTGCCTTCTAACATGAACTTGATTCCTTTGTGAAAAGCAGCTGCTCCAGGCCTTGGCTACAATCCAAACTGTAGAAAATAAGCACGGATGTTCTTCTCATCTACAAGGAGTCTTCCACAAAATGTTCATCAACCATATGAGCAGCTACAGCCAGCTTAGTTTCCTCCACTACCTGAAGCTGGACCAGAGCAGAAGTAATCTGTACATGCCTTCTCTACTGGTGGTGAAACCACGAATTTTAGATTCACACCTTGTTTCAATTATAACTGGCTACTTCTCCACTTAGTCCCACACCCCAATCCATGTTAGTGCATCTCTTAAACATTTTCTTTTACTCTTTCACTGTGATTTAGCTTCCTTTTGATAATTGCACCTCTCTCACAACCACTTCAGCAGTGGTTCTTGAACTGTCATGTTCATATGTGTCCCCTGGAGACCTTACTAGAATTCAGATGACAGTCCAGTAGGACAGTAGTGGGTCCTGAGGTTGTGCCCTTCTAATGGACTCCCAAGTGATTTTGGAGGGTACCAGTTCACTGGCCAGACTGAGCTCTCCATATCTCTTGGAATTCCTTTGTCTACACTCCATATTGCACACATGCTGAAATAGAGGAGTCAGGCAGGAATTTCCTAATCCCATCCTGACAATTCTGGAGTTCTTTACACCAATAACTCCTCCTCTTTTGAAGCCCTCCTCATCCAACTCACAAACTAAAGTGTCTTTACAGTCACCACTGGAGCTCCGCCTCCGGCATTCCATTGCATTACAGAAGGTTCTGGAACCTAGATTGCCATTTTCTTTCCACCATATCTTCTTAAAATTTAACTTTCATGTGACAAATGCGTTTAAGGCACTAACCCTGATCTGTCTTATTTCAACAACCTTCATCTCTATCCCAATCATCTTTACCAGTCATCTCAGCAATTTGACCATGAACTTCTTAATCCCCTAACACCAATCTCACACTAAAATCGTAATCCTTAAAACATGCCTGTCTTATTTCAGCCTCCAACAGGAGCCTGACTGCACTCCCTTCCTCCAATGAAACACATTATCCTACTCCATTGGACTTTCCACTCCTTGGTCACCCTCCAGAGTCTTAATGTTTGTAACACTTCGTTGTCTCCTCTATTTCTAGCAGTCTAGAGATGGAGATTGTATTGAATTGCTTTGGCTCTGTAATAAAAAAACAATCTGTTTTCATTAACTTATATTTTTCTGACACTACCCTGCTAAATGCAATTGTAAATGCCCCCGGACTTATTATATTCCTCTTCCCCATCTAAAAAGATCATAATGAGCACTCAAACAACTCATGCTACAGAATGACCCCTACTGTACAGCCATATAGCCCAGTTTGAAGCACTGCTTCCCATCTAACTGGTCCCGCTTCTGTCTCCTGCTCTTCGCCTTGATTTCTCAAACTGTCAAGCTATAGAGGAGGAATTTCTTTAGTTTCCATCCCTTCGACTTCAGTCTTTCAATTATCTTTGCTCCATTTCTTTTTCTTGTCTATTATTTTGTCTTGGAATTATCTTCCAAAGTCCATTTCAACAAATTTTGGCATTCCAACACATTCCCTCTTAGCTTTTGCTGTGTATTCTTTTTTAAGCTTTGGAGTGATATGTTTCATGGTTTTCGGTTACGAAGCTTTACTTGCCCATTGGATTTTTACTCTCACTTAGTACACATTGTCACATTTCCCTCAGTAAGCATGATCTCTCCTAACTGAAAATTGCCTCAACAAACTTACTTCTTGATCATTCATGGAATAGCCTCAAACTACCTTCATTACTGAGCATTCTTCTCAGAGCTAAGAATGGAACCCAGGGATACATGGCATTAAATACATAGCATTAAACACATGCTAAGGCAAGTTCTGTACCACTACCACTGACCCTCACGCGCAGCCTTATAAACTTTAAAAAGTGATGTCTTTCTTGTTTTTTTTTCATTATCCATCCTCTTTTGAATTCCCTATAAATTTGTGCCATCACATAAATCAAGGTCAAACTTTCAGTTTGGTCTCTACCTTTATCATTTCAACAATGGCCTTTTAATTTTTAATTTAAGTCACCTCAACTCTGTCCCTATTGATTTTAATCTGGCAACATTGATACTATGTTCACTCTGTGATGAAATCATTTCCTGTTTATTACCCTGGCTCCTTCATTCTACTTTATTTTTATCTCCTATGATGATTAATCATTTCATCAAACATTTAATGTCAGCGTCTCAACGGCTGTGGCCTTATGCCTTTGCTTCAAGCTTTGTATTTTCCTTTTTACTGCCTATGCCCCACTCAGCTATCATAAGCATTCTTTTTTGTTTGGGGGGATTTTTTGTTGTTGCTTTCATTTTTTTTTTGAGACAGAGTTTTTCTGTGTAACAGCCCTGGCTCACTCTGTAGATCAGGCTAGCCTTAGACTCACAGAGATCCTCCTGTTTCTGTCTCTTGAGTACTGGGATTAAAGGCATGTACCACTATCACCTGGCAATAAGCATTCTTATAAATGTAAAACAGAATAATAATTTTTGTTTTTATGTTTTAGTCAGCATCTCACTATGTATTTTTGGCTGGCTTGGAACTCACTCTGTAGACCAAGCTGGTCTTGACCTCATAGAGATCCACCTGCCTCTGTCTCCTGATTACTGGGATTAAAAGTGTGCACCACTATGCTCATTCTAAAATAATGCTTTTTAAGTAAAAATGATTCTCTTGATTTCAATGTTTGTCATATAATACATGTACTTTTGATATAGCATTTTTATTTCATATACTCATTGGTATCTACCTACCCAAATCTATCTTAACACTGCTGACTGCCAGCTCCTTGGAAACTGGTAACTATGTCTCTTCCCTGATCTTCACAAAGCACTTGGAACACAGTATATGCTCAACACACTTTAAAATAAGTTAACCATCACCTATAAGCAAGCAATGTCCTGTTCAGAAGTCTGAGCCATTTTTTCTCTTAAATATTTGCCTATTCATGGTTATAGAACCAACACATCAAGCGTAAAATGTCTCTAACCAAAATCATTATCTCCTCCTGCACCATATTACTCCCCCTGCAGTGGTTGAAATATCAGATCATAGCAGTGCAAACCCACCAAGTCTGAAGTCATCTGGTTCATTTATCCTTTCTCACCCTGCAGAGCTAATCAGCCATTAACTCCTATGGATTCTAACATCTGCAATAGCTCGCAGGGCCATGATCTCTCTATTTTCCTCCTCCCAAATACAGACACAGGCCAATTTCTGCTCTTGCCTAAAGCCCTAAAAATACCTGCTAAAATTATTATCCTGCTGTCACTAGTTGCTCACACCATCTATCCCATACAAATGTGTCTGACTCATCTTCTGGGAAAAAAACCCACAAATCTGATAACATTAGCTCTCTCCTGGTAAGTCTATAAGGGCTGTTCATTTTCTCTAGGTTTAACTGTGAATTCTAAAGCTCCTCTGTCATCTGCCTTCAAAATGTCCTTTCAGCTTCATTGCCATTGTATTTGTCCCCATCTCTATCTTGAGATAATTCTAATCCAAATGTTCACCTGACCCATAATAGAGAAAGACATTTTAGGAGAACACAGATAAGAAAAATGGTGAGTTACTTAAAGAAAATATGACAAGATTCACTAGACAAAGTTGGGTGATTTAAAAGTAGCCTCTGCTGTGAAATAGAAATCTGTGAAACATTTGAGGCTAAACTTGGATAAAATCATTCAACTTCTCAGGGCTGAGGGCCTAAGAGGTTTCATAAGGTAGCATCTACTAGGTGGGTTGTAAGATCATCATTTGCAACAGATTTCCTGAGAGATTCACACATACTCAATCCTGAAAACAACTACTCTGAAAGTCATAGCTGTCCTTGTTTTGTGAAGGGAGTGAGAAGCAATGTCTGTATCCTAGTGCACAAGGGTAACAGGAAAGGCACTGGATTTCTTTTTCATTTCCCTGTGTGCTCAGGCAAGCCACTTACTACAATATGCATGGGCTACCATAGGACTTACTGTTTCTTAGAAGCCATGTCTCATCATCATACATCTTGAAGCATCATGCCACCATGCTGAATTGTCACCCATCACCCTGACCTATGAGTGGGGAAACAACTGAGAAAGTGACTCATGCCTTAATGTCAGTCAACCTTACATAAACACTGACTTATACTGTGCATTCATTTAGGTATCTTGATTTGTGTGTATCTTCCTCCACTGCACTATAAACTAAATGACAGCCAGCATTGGGGCTGATATATTGGTTCACTGCTGTATCATCTGGATCTATAACAACATCTGGCATATAACAAAATGTACCCATATAAATAAATCTTCTCCTTCCTTCATATATCTCCCCATGTCCGCCCCTCTCTCTCATGCCACTTTCATTCTCTTGCACTCTTGCTTTACACCTCGACCCTTACATATATATCTATAAAGATGGGATAAATTAGGTGGGTTGGTATAGAAAACAACTTGTTCCATTTTCTGCTGCTAAATTTTTTTGAATGAATCTTCAAGTAAGGAAAGTCCTCTACATTAGATGTCATCTAATAGGAATGGTAAAACATCTTTTTCTCAACTAAGAACTTCTACTGTAGCAAGCTTTCTTGAATCACCATTATAACATGAAGAGTGAGTTATGAATGCTCAGCCTTATCTTATACTTGTCCCACAAGCTTTAATAACTCCAATTAGCCTGTTCATCCATATTTTGCCTTAGGGCTATTTACCTTTCTTTTCTTCTGTATGTCCTACTGTCTGTATGACTGGTAGCTGCCTGACCCCAGGTGTCTCCCTCTCTTTCTTCATCATTCTCTCTTCTCATTGTCTTCTTGAGCCTAGATTCCTCTTACTACTTATTCTCTCTGCTCACCACCCCTGCCTGTCCCTCTACACCTAGCTATTGACCATTCAGCTTTTTATTAAGACAAATAGGGTGTCTTAGGCAGGCAAAGAAACATCTTTACATCATTAAACAAACGTAAAACAAATGCAGCATAAACAAATGTAACACATCTTTGCCTAGATAAAGTAATATTCCACAACATCCTACAAAGTAGAAGACACCCTCTTCTTTGCTATTGGGCTTGCTTCTAATATTAACAGAAGAGACATTGCATCTCTACCTGGAGAAACAAATATCTAGTGAATTCATAGAAGCAGCTTGTTGAGTAAAGCCTTCCCGCCAGCCTGGTTCCAGAGCCACATCAGTCCCAAATGAACACATTAATGCTATATTAATTATGATGCTGTTAGCCTTTCTTGTTTCTTACTGGCTAGCTCTGACTGAAGTATTTACTCCATAATTGTTAATCTAAGTATTTCTCTTACCGGAGAAAAGGGTCCGGACTTCTTACCCCTATGGCAGCTACATGATGACTCCCTGTGTTTCTCCTTCCCAGAGTCCTCCTTGACTCCTAATGCCACCTGTATTGCTTCCCTATTGGCCAACAGTGCTTTATTGACATATACACAGGACTTCCCCATCAGCAGCTATCATCTCAAACATGGACAAACAAGATGGAAGCAGTCACGAAAGTGTTTGGTCTAATTTAGTGTGGAAAGACTATGGTGCCATTTAACCAGAGGGAGAGTTTTCGGGGATTCAGAAAACCTGTGTAAGCCGATAGAAGAATCCCAAGGCTTATCAGGGTGCTTAGTAAATAAGTGTGTGTTGAATGGACATACAAACCTGGTGCTTATGGAAAGCTGAACCCTTTAACACAAATACTGCATGGCATAGAGGATAACAGGACTCTTAAGGATTTCATTTCAAATGGTAGAAGAGCCAAAGAAAAGGAAACAACCTCAAAAGAACAGATTTATATTTTCATTTAAAGCAAATTAAACACTCTCCTTTCCTCTCTGTTGGACCCCAAGAAAATGTCAAGTCTTTCAAGATCTAGCCAAGACTGTATTTCAAGGTTCTTGGAATCAATGATCACTTTGGCTTCTCAGAGTCCCAGGAGATGTTCTTTTTGAATGCCTAGCAGCAAGCAATTAATTCCAAGGGAAATACTGTGGTCAATTTCCACCTGTCCGTTGAGGAATTAGCTTGCGATACTTTGACTAACCTCCATTTGGGGATAGGTAGTAGACTTAGACACTAAATGGTGATAAAGAAAACTTCCTAATTCTCTATTTTTGAAGATTGATGGGGAAAGTTGGACGGTAGGACTCCTGGATTTTCTGGTCCTTGTCTGACAGATGAAGAGCCTGAGACTCAGAGACAAATAAATCTTTTTCTTCCCCCAAAGAACTGTTATATCAATTTTAGAGGAAATTCATGATGGATTATAATATGCCTTGTTGAGTGACTTCTAACAATGTGTTTCCTTTTTTATAAACTTCCTAAATGGTAATGAAGAAAGCATAAAACGTGGATATATGTTATCTCTGTGGAGTGAAAAGCCCATAATAATCCACAGATTTAGAAAGAGGTAAGTCTACAGGGTTACTGGAATGGCCTCTTCAGCTCATTCATCACATGAGCTGACTCCAAATTTTATCATCACTGTCAACGTTGTACAAGGATAAAATAACACCTCTCCAACCAAGATTTTATGTGCCCAATTCTAGTCAGTTAGTAGTGCTGAATGCTAAAGCAAAACTCCTCTCTCTCTCTCTCTCTCTCTCTCTCTCTCTCTCTCTCTCTCTCTCTCTCTCTCTCTCATCTGTGTGTCTTTTCCCATCTCAGTTAATTTGCTATAGCTTTCCAACTTTCCCCCAGCCCACATGACTTTCTATTTGTAAAAATATGATACTTCCATTGAAACTAATAACTAATTGTGTGATTTTTCAAGTGAATGTATCAAATTTGAGTTGAACTGAAGCTATCTCTTCTTCTCCAGAAACTTATGGCATTTCACAGCCTAAGTGTTATGGGAAATGTGTTCAATAGATATGATCTCCTCTGTGAGACTGTAAGTACTTGATAGCCAGGGGCTTGATAGTGTCTCTGTATAACTCCATCATCCAATACAGTGTATGTTAAAGTGCTTTGCTAAAACCAAGGTCCCATCAAATAATATTGGGCTGATTAATCAAAAACTAAAATCCATCCTTTTTAGACTATAACTCCTGCATTTCAGATCCTAACCTGGACACTCCAGAGTTGGGAAGGCTAAATTATCATAGAAAAAAATCTTTGTGTATTCAGATCAAGAAATGTTCCAATACAGAACTATAGCTTCCTGGATAAGTAAGCCCAAACAAATCATTTCCCTGTGTGAGCCTCAGTTTTGCTTGTCTATGAAATGAGTGTATAATGTCTAGTTAGAATTGTCAACTTGACACAACCTAGAGTCACTTGGGGAAAAAGTCTCAATGAAGGACTGTCCAGATTAGGTTGGCTTTTGGGTATGGCTGTGGGGATTTATTTTGATTTTTAGGACCATCTATGTAGTTTGGGTGGCACCATTCACTGAGCAGGGGATACTTGCTTATATAAAAGTGGAAAATGTAAAGTGAGTAGTAGCAGTTGATTGCTCTCTGCTCTTGACTATGGATATGATCTGTTTAAAGTTTCAGCCACCTTGAATTTTGCCACAATGATAGACTTTAAGCCAGAATTGTGAACAAATAAATCCTTTGTCCTTTAAGGTGTTTTTGTCAGGTGGTTTATCATAGCAACAGGAAAGGGAACAAAAACAAGTTATAACTGCTGTCATGAAATTTTTGAAAGGCATAAAGATAAGCATGTATATATACATGTATATATGTGTGCCATGAAGCAAACTTTAGATTCTTATCTTTGATAGTAGGCAAAGGCCCACTGTAGGAGAAGCAATTGTTAACCCATACTATGGAGGTAACCAGCCTACAAGTAAGCAAATGAGTTTAGTTGGCCTCTAATTCTTCCCAAATCTATGCTAAATTGGACAGGGGAAATGATGAGAAGAAGCAGCTTCTGCTTTCAAGTATAGAAGAATCTATTGGCAGGGGAAAGAAAAATATCAGAGACCAGGTGTTGTAGCCTACAGCTTTAATCCTGGCATACAGGAAGCAGAGGCAGGCAGATCTCTGTGAGTTTGAGGCCAGCCTGGTTTAACAATTGTGTTCTAAGACAACCAGAGCGACATAATAGAGACAACCTGTCTGAAAGAAAAACTAAAAACATCAGAGACGTGTGTAAAGAATCTCAGAGGCCATGTGCTAATCATCAAAAGTATTCAGAATATGAGAATGTTTAAATGAGTTGACGTATTACGGGAGAGCTTCAAAATCATCTGAAAAATTCTTTGGACATAGTAAATGCCATTGCAGTAGGAAGCAATGCCATGTGCTCAAAGACAGAACTGGGCCTTATTCAGACAGTTGCTAAATCTGGACTCTTCTGAATAGGTAATAAGGTAGAGAATCGAGGGAGAGTATATGTTGGATCTTGGAAGGGCCAGATACTCAATGTAAAGTAACATTGTCAGTTACTGTCATAGAGTAGCCCATTGGGTCTCCCACCTGGAAAACTGATTTCTAATTTAGGGAGTGTTTTTCCTGAGGCCACTCTTAAAGTATTCATAAAATAGTCACTATTCAGTGGCCAGGACCACTGATCTGCAGGACTGAAGCAGAGAGGTTCATTACTTTTCACCAGCTTCCAACTTTTCCAGATTCTCTAGACTTTTTCTGTCTAACTGCTGCCCTTCCCCCCATGGCAGCTGCCCTCGGTGCAAGGTGGAGACTGACTCCCCTTGATGGACAACAGAGTTGGCTCCCCAGAAACCTCACAAACGTGAACATAATCAAACGCTCCTCTTTCAACCCTCACCTACAGTCAGGCTTCTTGTCTCAACTTGGACCCACAGAATGAGAGCCTACCATGGTCAGTCCAGAACGGTGTGCTGCTCTTGGTTCCAAGCTGCCTGTGTCTTCATTTGCCTGGTGTGGGGGAGGAAATCCTGCTGATTGGCCTCCAGCTGGCTTTGTTGTACTCGAATAATAAGGAAGATAGGGCTCGAAACCAATGAGGTCATGGATTGAAGAGGAGAGGCACAAGCCCCTCATCCCACACTCCGTTCCCCACTACCACCACCACCTGCTGAGTGCCAAAGTTTTCTTTGGCATCCAAGAGGAATGGTGAATGGGGAAGGCCAGGTGGTGGGGTGGTATGCTCTTGGAGAGTGGCTGGGAAGAAGACAGTATTGTGAGCCTCTGACTCTGTGTATGGGAAGAAGACAGTATTGTGAGCCTCTGACTCTGTGTATGGGAAGAAGACAGTATTGTGAGCCTCTGACTCTGTGTATGGGAAGAAGACAGTATTGTGAGCCTCTGACTCTGTGTATGGGAAGAAGACAGTATTGTGAGCCTCTGACTCTGTGTGGGCCAGTGACAGAGTACGAAGACCACTGATCAGGTGAGCTCAAGTGCCAATCAGCTCACTCCAGCGTCTGCCACCTGTCCTCCCCTAAACGTTTCCGCATGCACATGTCTCTGGGCTGTTCATTTTCTGTTAGAAAAGGGGATCTGTATGTAAGCTCATTTGCATTCTTTGGTTCCAAACAAAACCATATTAAAGTGCTTTGAAGAATCCAGCTAACTAGGAAGGCTATTTGCGATGGGGGGTTGGGGAGGGCTTTACACTTAAAAGGAATCAATGTAGTAATTCTATTTTCACACCAAGTACAATGCTTGCATTAGGGATGAAAAAACAAAACAAAACAAAAAGTCCTTTCCTATTCATTCTGCCCAGCAAGCCTGAATGGGATGGTTGAGAACTTAGCATCTTTCTCAGCAGCCTTTAGATATATTAGCTGGTGTTTTTCTTCATTTGTACCAACTTGTTTTGAGACTTGTGAATGAGTGGGATGAAAGGAAATGAAGGAGAGAGCAGCAGCCTCAGCAGCGACCTGGTGCCTGTCCCTCCAGAAGTATGGATGCAGTCCCTTGTCTCACTTGGGAACCAGATGGTGTTTTATGCTTAACATAATCAGCACCGCCTCTCTATCTGTGCCCCTAACCTTCTCCACCTGTGTGAAACCTAATCAGTGCCTAATGAACATGCTTGGAGCTGTCTGGATGAAATTAGTCCCAGTAGGAGCTGGGCTTCAGGTACACAGCAGTCTCTTAAAAACATGGAGCTGCAAAAGACAAGGAATCTTTACATCAGGGATAATAAAATAAATGTCTCCCTCTGATAAATACATGTCTGCCACTAAAAGTAGGCAACATTAAAGATATTACTTTGTTTAGTAAATGCAGACCGCTCTCTGTGCTGCAACAATGTGCAAATGTTTTTAGTTTGAATTTCATCTAAAGACATGAGACATCAAGTATCTGTTTGATTGTTCCCATGTTGGATGGGGGCTGCCTTCCTTAGGTCACACTCTTCTTTGTGCCAATGTACACATGCTAATGACCACAACATTTAGGCTATGCATGCCAAGGGGCTGCTTCCTCGCCTATCCTTTGATAAAGCTATGGTTTGCTTCCAAGTGAATGAAGAGATGAATTGGTTTATAGTGCCAGCCTACACTTAGGTATATAGCGTGGGCACACGTGTGCGTGCACGCGCGCGCACACACACACACACACACACACCTGTAACATTAGATAAGATAATTGCCACTGGAACATTTAAAAATTGTATGAAAAACTGCAACAAGCTAGAGGCTTCTGGGTAATGTTCCAATCACCATGAAGGAACTCACCTTTTTCTGATCAAAAGCTATTTGTTTTGATGACACAACAAGGTCAATGGGTCATAGTTTTTCCATTACCTCATCTTGATTGAACTTTCCTGATGACATATGAAATTATAGAGCATCATGGATTATCTAGGCTGCTTATCCCCTTACCCAACCCTATGCCATGTCTTTAACATTTACAAGCAATGGGAACCCACAAATTATGTTCCTACACTCTTCATCTCCCTGTGAAAGTCATTAAGGCGTCACATTAGTGCCCCATCACTTCTTCTGTATGGCATCCACAGAAGCCTTATTTATGATCCAGTTGTATGGAGTTACAGGCAATATTAATCCCAGATTGGCTTAGCTCAAGAACCTAGTGTTATCTCCCTGTCCTAGCTTAGACTTCCCTCAATCTTAAAAGGATTGTTTAACAAACTTGCCCCAAACCTTGCCAGCCATCTGTTTGAGTGAATAAAGTTTTATTAGAATATATCCTTATCCATCTGTTTATGGAACCCAAAGCTGCTTTCTCACTGCAAAAGTGGAGTTGAATGGTTGTTACCAAAACAAAATGATATGCAAAGCTTTGAAATACTTAGATTTGAGGTCCTTTCCAGGAAATCTCATTAAATCGCTATGTTGCAAGGTACTAGCTGTGCTATATGATTCCTTTCTTAGTGTTCATGTTTCTCATGTATGGAGAGAAGATGTGTGATATTTCTCCTCAAGGACCCATCATAAGGGTCACATCCAACACTCCTATAATAAAAGGCAGGTAGACAGGAAGAAAACTATGCATTCATCTAATCAAGGTTTCACATGACACAGGAGTTTTCAGAAACAAGGTTAACATGAAAACTGTCTGCTTTTGTGCCTAAGCAACAAACCTAAGTTTGGTGACTGATGGGCAGCTATAAAGATATATGAGAAGACAAAGAGCATAATCTAATGACAATGGCCTGATGAGGGAGCCAGCAAAGCCTATCTGTTCACTTGGCCTCCCTGCTTAGCGCATCATCCTCCAAGGTACTGTGCAAGACCCTGATGGAACAAGGATCTAAGACTGAAAACCAGATATGCTAAAGAATTTATGTTTTGGAAGGATACTGATGAAATGGGTACTCACACTGTAACCCACATTGGCCTGTAACACACTACAACCTTGAACTCCCAGCAATCCTGCTGCCTCAGCACCTAAGTGCTGGAATTACAAGTGTGAGCAGTCATACCTAACCTACAGAATTTCTTTATGGATAGCTCCTGCCATAAAAAGGTAGGTAATGATTAAATTTCCAGACTTTATGGCTATCTTTTGGGGAGAAATGTTACAATTTGTATGGTTTGCTTCAGGAAAAAGAAATGCTAGCATGTATGAATAATTTCAGGAAAGAAATTATGGTAGAGTACAGGAGGGCATGAGGTCAGTGAGATCTTCTGAGGAAGTACCAATGTCTCTCAGTTGAAAGGACTCAGCGTATCAAATTGGTATACTTTAAGGGATCATTTCCTGAGCCCCACCATCTGCCTCTAACTAGCCTGCCTCAGCACCTATTTGTTACTGGAATTGTTGGATCAGAGTTTGGCTTCTAGCAGCCCTAACAAGCCAAGCACAGCTGCCCATCCCCAATAAGCCAATTAAAGAGACAAATAATAGTGAAGAGAGGTGAAAGGAGGCTCATTCAATGTGACCACATTGAGAAAAGGAACAAAGAAAGAGGTCTAGTGACCACCACCCCCCAAATCCATCACTGGGGTACTGACATGAGATTTAGGTTTAAAAAGAAAGCAAATCTGGGCATGGTGGCACACACCTTTGATCCCTCCACTTGGGAGGCAGATGCAGGTGGAGCTCTGTGAGTTCCAGGTCAGCTGGGGCTACAGAGTGAGACCTTGTCTAATAACTAAATAGAAGATGAGAGGTATGGATAACTAGCCCATCCTAGTCAAAGTGTTGTTATGCACACAACTGACCCATAAATGTCTTGACTCCATTCTCTCCTGTGAATTGTCAGGGTTGTGTGAAATCTCTTTCAGGACACAAGGTCTTGCCCTGCCTAGCTCCAGGGCCTCCATCCTTTCTCTTCTTCCATCACAAGATTTCTGGGGAAATTCCAATTTCTCCGGGTCTATTGTCTCAATCAGATACAGAAAGGAAGGGATACAAGTGTCCCCCCTTAAAGCATCTTCCCTCCTGCCAGGACAGTTACAAGTCTACAATCAATTCACAAAAGGTAGGCATTTTAGAACAACACAGAGACCTTCTGTATCTCCGTATCTGAGAATCCTGGGGGGATTGAAACTTGGCTATTGTGCCCTTTATCAGCCTGTCCTTTTCTGGGGAAAATTCAAATAGGAGAATCAGAATTCTCTCACAGATAAGAACACCCCCCCAAAAAATCCTAAATCACTTCCAGGCAAAAGTGTAGAAGAAAATGCTTCAGAGTTCACAAAATAAATAACAACGGTAGCAGTTCCCTGAGAGAATCCAATTCTGAAACCCAAAATTCTGTCTTGGGACCCAAATCATGTTCAGTAACCTCAGTGCTCCTTTCTTGCCATAGGCTTAGCTGGGACTTTAAGAGGATTCCTTAAAATTCTCTCCAATTTCTTTGTGTCTGTTTCTCACCTGCGGAGAAATCCAGGTCCCTAAATTAGAGCAAAGTTAAGCAATTCCAGCTGGGTTCCAGCTCTTTGGACTTTTTACAAACTACCCTGAGCAGAGGCAGAATGTGGAGATAGCCTGTAAGGGAAGAATACCGAAAGGGTGCTTGCCACTGGAAGATTTCACTCTCAAGGCAGCAGTCCCTGCTTTCAAGGCAGTCCTCTAGCCCAAAGTGGATTTGCTCCAAAACATGCTAACCACTTAACCAAGACAGCAAGAGGCAAAAAGGGGAAGCATTTCAAAAGAAGGCTGCTCTGAAGTCCAGGACAGATATGATGAGGACCTTTGTGGGGGGGGGGGGGGGTTGAAAAGATGGCTAAAATGGGTCACAATCAACATATAAAAATACGTTCAGGCCATTGTGAAAGGGCATCGATAAGGGTGGCCTAACTGCTGAAACTAGACACCTTTGAAGTAAATGGCTCAAATCACATACTTACTTTTTGTACACATCGCAATACTGAACACCTCAAGAACTGGGCAAATCAGTCATCTTCCGCTCAGGGTCCTGAGGGTACCAGGCTCACAGGAAGCACTGCCATCTTGAACATTGTAGTTTCCTGGATGACCTTTGAGCCAGTTTCATTCCAGTAAGCTGAATATCCTAGAGCAGCAAGCTTGTAGACAAAGAATTCCGTGTATCAGACATGATTCTTTTTTATGTTTTTTAGTAATGGTGTTATTGTTATGATAAATCGTGGGGAACCTTAGCAGATTCCATGGCAGGCAAGGGTGACTGAGGCAGACATGCCAGGCAGACAGACCTTAAGTGAGAAGTTTTATTAGAAATGGAAGGGAAGGGGGAAGGCAATAGAAAAGAGGTAAAAGACACAGTGGGGGACAGAAGATAAGAGGGAGACAGGAAAATTCCTCTCTGCCCCAGAAGACCCAGGAAAGAGGCGGAGGCAAGCATAAGGACCTGAATTTGGAACCTCACAACCCAGATTTAAAAGGCCAGGCATAGTGGTGATTTTCTATAATCCCAGCGCTAGAGGAGGTTCAGAAAGCCAGGTTGCTGGGATTCATTGGCCAGCCAGGCTGTCCAGGCAGGCTCCAAGTACAATGAAGTGAAGAGCCATCAAAGAAGACACCCAATGTCAACCTCAACCACTATACAACACATGTATATGCATCCACATGTGTGCACATGCACATACATCTATACAAATAAGTACATACACTACACACAAAAAATAAAAGTAGTTCACAAGCACAAATCAGCATACACCAATTCTGAATAAATTGGAAAGGGAAGTGATTTCCTACCAGTGGTCTTTCTTATCTTTCTCACTATTCAGATTCACAACATAAGGGTTTGGACCAACAGAAATACAGATGTTGTGCAGCCAGCAATCCTGTGGAGAGTGGAGAGTAAAGACTTTCCTGGATTTGGTTAGTGCACCAGAAATAACTGAATAGTTTAAACCATGCCTGCCTTGTGACTTGGCCAGGCTTTATATTATAACAATGGAAATGCACAAATGTGTCTAGGGAGTCATTTATACACTGGAGTGCCACATAAGAAACCCAATTGCATATAATGAAGTGTATAATGCACATAAACTTTTAATGAAGAGTAAAAGTATTGCCAGGCCTCTCCAGGAGCAGCCCTTGGCCCCTCCTTTCCCCTGAGACTGACGGAAAGGGTTAAGGCAGCTGTTGTGCAGCTGCAGATGGAGTGATGGTAGGAAGTAAGAGAACAAGGCATGGGGCAAAACTGCAAAGGATGATCAGACTTTTCTTGAGATGCCTGCTTAGCCTCAGGGGGAAAGCAGGTCACTATTGCGAACTTCTGCATGAACTTGATATGCCTCACTATCCGCATGCTACTATACTCAAGTGTTTGAGTTACTGAGGCAGGCAGATCGATAATTGGATCCTGACCCTCCTCCATATTGCCTATGTAAGCTTAGACAAGTCACTCCACTTCCATGAATTACAGTCTGGACATGGAAACAAAAAGAGTTCTTACTTTTCAAGGTAGTCTAGGAGAAGTCAGTGAAATGATGCAAATGAAGGTGCCAGGGCTGTACCAAGAGCTCAGGAAATGATAGCTGATGTCATTTTCTCTATTAAAATCCACCCCCTCCTAGGGGACAGACTAATCCACATACCACTGCTGCTGCTGCTGCTGCTGCTTCTGAGTCAAGATATGTTTGGTTGCCAAGGAAACTGTTCAACACAGAAAATGCTCCAATAAAATGCCCATCCATTATTATTAGCTAAGGGTTAAACCCCAAATCCTATGAGCTGAGCTTTTTGGGACATGGGAACATGAGAAGCACCCCTACTTCTTTAGCTGTGAGCACAGAGAAAAGTATACTCAAGAACCCTTTTCAATACTTAGTATATTAGATTTAGAATTTAGCAAGCTTCCCCCAAATGCAATGTTTGAAAAAAAAAGCTATTTATTTCACAGTTCTGTGGGCCAGTGATATGGACTGGGTTCTGCTGCATGGTTCCTTTGCTGGTCTAGGCTGAACTGGTACTCATATCTGTAGTTTACTCAGTGGCCTCACATCTCTGGGACTTGGCTGGGTGACAATGAGCTTAACAGAGGCAACTGGTTCATGTGTCTCTAATCATCTACCATACTAATCTGACATTTCAAGACCAACAAGAAGGCAAATCCCCATGCACACATGTGTTTCAAACTATTGCTGTGCCATGTTTGTTAATTGCCCTATTGGACAAAGGAGGTCATGGTGCCAAGCCAGATTTACAGATTGAGAATATCAATTTACATTTCGCTGGTCTGACCTACATTTGCCATTATATGGATTCTATGCAATTGTAAGGGCTTGGCTACATAAGGGAAATAATTTATGGTCACTGCTATATTTGACTTCACTGGCCTTCCCTGCGCTGTCTCCTTATCCTGATCACCTTCACTCATTCTGCTGCACACCAACAGCATGTATATTCTCATTTGTGGCTTTGTGCGCAGTGTTCCCTCTGCTTGAAGCACTCTAACCTCAGATATTCACATGCTTGCAACTCCAAGGCCAAACCCAAGGACAGAAGATTGGGAAGATCTTGCACAGCTGGTCAGTTATACCTGGCAGAGTCTTGACTTGGCATTCCCAAAGATGGTTCTCGCCTTTGCTGTACCCTAATGGCTTCTAAAATAGGCCAGCCACCTCATGGATAAAGTTACCTCTCTGGTCCACTTCTCATTCTAGCAACTTTATTACAATATAATTTAGATACAATACGGCCCATCCATTTAAAACGTACAACTCAGTGCCTTTAGCATATTCAGAGATATGAACAACTAATGAACATTTCTTCACCTTAAAATGTCTTTGAATCCTTGCACTATTCCCCCTGTCCAAGAGCCTATTGTAAGCAGCCACCAAACTACCTTATAATTCTATATCTTTTTTCAGTTCTGAGACTTCCCATTAATGGGATCATATTGTGGTCCTTTTGTACTTCCTTCTGTTAGCATAGTGTTTTAAAGTTTTATATGTGTTGTGGTGTGCATGGATATAATGACATAATGACTTTTAATGGCTCAGCAATACTTCGTTGTGTGGCTAAACAACATTTTGTTTAACAATGAAACACTCAAGGCATTTTGCTTACCCTATACTTTTGTTATAAATAAAATGTGCTTCCTAATGTGCAAGTTTCTGTAGAACGTGCTTTCAGATCTCATAGGTAAGACGCAGTGAGCATAACAGTGAGCTTATAGTGTTAGCACTCTGCTAAATGCTTAAAGGAAAGGCTCAAGTTTTCCTCGGGACTTGTGCCACATTATATGCCAACCAGCAGTGTATGTGGGGGCTAAATTTTTCACAGGCTTACCAGTACTATTTTCTTCATTTAAATATAATGGGATACTTTATTGTGGCTTTAAGTAACAATGGTAATCATCTTTCCTGGAGAAATGCCTACTTACTGCATTTACCTGTGTTTAATGTGAGTTGTTATTTTATTATTGTGCTATGAATGATCTTTCTACATCCTATGAACACCTTTTTTTTTCAAAACAGATTTACTCTATTTTTATTTTATGTGTATTTGTGTTTTGCCTGTTTGTATGTAAGCACACCACATGTATGCAGCACTCTTGAAGATCAGAAGTAAGTATGGGATCCCTTGGAGCCATGGTTTCCGGTGACTATGAACTACCATGCAGGTGCTATGAACCAAACCTGAGTCATCTGCAAGACCAGAAAATACTCTATGCACTGGATCACCTCTTCAGCCCCTATGTACACATCCTTTATTAAAAATATGGTCTGCAAATATTGTCATCATTTAAGTCCCAGTCGAAGCACGAAAGTTTTAAATTTAATGAAGTCAGATGTATCTGTTTTCCTTTAGTGCTCATGCTTCTGCTGGCATAGTTGAGAGTCAGTCGCCAAGTCCAACATCATCACGATGCATCATTGTTTTCTTCTAATGGTAAAAACTGTAGTTTTCACCAATACATTTCAGTCAATGACCTCCTCTTCCCTTTTTAAGTATTTGAGATGATGTTTCATTAAATTGTCCAGACTGAACTGAATCCTGGACTCAAGTGGTCCTCCCTCCTCAGCTCCCAGGCAGCTAAGATTACATAGATATACCAATGTACCCCATTTTGAGTTAGACTTTATGTATATTATGAGGCAAGGGTTCAACTCCATCCTGTTGCATGGGCCTATCCAGTTTCTTTCAATATAATTCACTAAATACACCGACATTTTTCTATTAAATGGTTTTGGTATCTGTAGTGGTTTGAATGAGAATGGCCCCCATAGGCTCATATATTTGAGTGCTTGGGTCCCAATTAGTGGGTAGTTATTGGAGAAGGTGTATCACCCTCTTTAGGTTTCAAAAGTTATCACCCCTTCTCTGCTTCCGGGTTGTTGTACAAACATGCACACTCCCAGCTACTACTCCAGCACTATGTCTGGTTGCCTGCTGTCATGTTCCCTGCCATGATGGTCAGGAACTCACCCTCTGAAACTGTAAGTTCAATAAATTCTGTCTTCTATAAGTTGCTTTGGTCATGGTGTCCTAGCACAGTGATAGCAAAGTAACTAAGACAGTACCCTTGTCAAAATGGACCAGAGAGGTACAGGTTTACTTTGGGACACTGGATTCCATTCCACTGGGCTAGCTAGTTCCATCCTTCTGGTTGGCTCTTTTTGAATTCATGCTTCAGCCCTAGGGATCAGAGTATCACCTCCTTCTGAGCCACTTTGCCTTCTCTTTCAAGTTGTCACTTGGACTTATTCTAAGATTTCTCTAAGCTGGTGATAGCTATATACCTCATTTGGTAGAGCATTTGTGTATAGCACACACAAAGTCCTGGTTTCAATCACAAGCAAAGAATAAACTGGGCATGGTAGCACACAACTGTAATCCAAGAACTCTGTATGTTAAGGCATGAGGGTAAGAAATTCAAGGTCATTCTTGTCTACATAGCCACCTTAGTTGGAAGCCACCTTAGACTACATGAGACGCTGTATGAAAAAATAAACTGCTCCAAGCTGACTTTGCCCTGAAGATCCACACAGGCCCATCATTGATCAAAACAAGAAATCACCCTTTCTCTCTATTCTGCTCTGATTTTTGCTATCACTCATTCTCTCTTTCATAGACATGGACTCATGGTTTCTCAGGCAACTATCATGTTCCTCCTTTCAGTGTCTCCTAAACTCCAAGAAGTACATCAGGCCTTCAAAATGGTCTTTTCTAAGTCACTCATTTGATATAAGGTGTGAGGATAACAGCCACCTAAAAGGCTCAACCAAGATAGAGACGTAGCAACCATAGCACTCCAATAACCCAGCAGAGGAATTCATTCTCCCTCCATGAGCCCTTCCCTTTCCCTCCTCTTGCTCCCACTCTCCCTGGCTCCGGAGCATACAGTTGTCTGTATGTGAGTGAGAGAGACTTCAACATTTTTAATATCCTAAAGATAATAAAATTAGGACAGCAGAGTTTCATTTTAGTAACCCTTCATGAACAAATGAATGGGTAGATGGATAGATGAATGGGAGCTTCCTTCTGCCCATCAGTGTCACCTTCTCAGTTTAATTAGTTGACTACCTCCATGTGGCCAAAGTTAATTAATAGTGATCAACAGTTGCTGTGATGAGTTGAAGAATCAAATGCCATAATGAAAATATTAAAAATTAATTATCATAACCTCTTGACATAAGTAAATGATTTTAGAGATTTGGATGGACTTCTGATTTCTTGATGATTAATATATTTATGTCTCATCTATTTCATGTCCCCTCCTTACGCAGCTGCTCAGGGAACATTGCAGAAGACAGGGATGGGAAATATCAAATTCTATTTTGAAAATGGCTTCAGAAATTTGCACTGTTCTTTTGTCTTTTATTTTCCAGTATTAATTACCATTCACAGGCATTTTGTTTGAATTTATATATTCAAAATATTATGGTTTAGATAATCCACTTCTAGAATGAGAGGTTATGTGGGTGACAGCTGAGAAACAGTATCTTTTGAATATGTCAGGGCGAATGTACTTATAAACTAATAGTGACTGTGATTGCTGTACGAGACTTACCCCAAATCAAGCCAAACATCATTCTAGCATAGATCAAGAGGAGTTCATGAAGCCCTGCTCCTTCCTAGCTGAGGAGTTATTGGAGACTGGAAGCTATTGGCATAGAGAGAGTCAGTTTTCTTAGAAAAGTGGCCCCTGTTGGGATGCCCATGTTCTAATGAATTGTGCTACATACACCCATAAGGTTAGCACTGATTGGACTCAGTGGGCTACAGAGGGTTGTGGTAGTAAGATTCTTAGAGGAGCTGAAGAGGAAAGCAAGCTGATACGATCAAAACACATTGTAGGGCAATTAAGATGGATCAGTTGGTAAAGGTGACTACTGCCAGGCTCAATAATCTGAGTTCAATCCCTGGAACCAACATGATAGAAGTAGAGAATCAATTCCTGCATTTTGGCCTCATCACATGTATAACAAGCATGTGGACAAATGTATAAATAAATAGAATAAAAATTATAATCTCAAAAATAAAATAAATGATTTTTTAAATCATGTTTTCTAAAAAAAAGAAAAAGAATCCCTTAGAACCATAAAGACATTTTGAGACAATTTGGGTAGATTGAATATTGTTTAGGCTTCATTAAACTGAATCTATTATTGTTAGCTTAAAAATTATAAAGCATTCTATACATTCATGAAACTATTAAATAATGAATTACAAATATATTTGTCTCCTCTTTTTAAAAGTCATATAAACCCAACGAGGAAAACAAAAGTGACAGAACTCCACGTTCAATGAAACTACTATGACGTCTAGCCTCCAAAGGTGATCCTAACAGTTTCTTCTGTCAACATGCTTATGCTGCTTCTCATAGCAATGGTAATTTTCCTTCCCAGGAAGCTTCACAATGAAAGCACAAAGCAAAAACACAGAAGGCATAAGAACCAGGAGAAAGAAAACTCATCAGAACAGTAGGGAAAATTTAGTCCCAAGATATCAGACTGGAGTGAGGGGTGGGGAGATTCAGAAAGTCCAGTGAATGACTGAAGAATTGAAGCAAAATTTCCAAAGAAACAGACTGATACCAAATAGGACAGCTTGATACTAGGTAATTTGATAGAGTCGAATGGGGGTAAGAAATAACAATTTTCATTAAAGGCCTTTCAATGTGCTTACTGTAATTTCCTCTTAGAACTTTACAGGTAATACATTATTATTGGCCAAAGGTTAAATTTCTCTACAAGTTAAAGATGCTTTTTCAATCCCACATAACCTTTATGTGATCTGCTCTACTGTGTAACAATTCCACCCTAAACTACATCACTGATTTTATGTAGACATCAGAGCTTATCAATACATTACTGTGGTTTCTTCTATTACTTTATAAAAGCAAGTATAAATGGAAATAGTTTTGTACATACAATCTAATTAAGGAACAGCTTATTGGCTATGTCAAGATAATGAATCTGTACCTTCATTTTTTACATATGGAACTTAAATTGGCCATCTACAGATTAAAATATGTGGAAAATTATAGGCAGATTAGACATTGGAGATCCCATTTAACATCAAAAGTATAATTATGACATGGATAATATTTTAGCTTTTTAAAAACAGTACCACATTCACAGGGTGCAAAATAATTATTTGAAAAATTGGTTTTTCACATAAAGTTTATAGAAGGCTATGTAGGAAAACATATAATCTGCTGATCAGTGAAGACAGAAAAGTCACAGCAAGATTGAGAATCCAGGCTATTCTCAAGCCCCTAAAAATTTAGGCACATTTCTTTTTTTCTTTTAATTATGATATTTCAAAGTGAATAAATTCACCAATAAACAGGAAAACTATAGGTTTCTCTTACTACAGATGGCTAAACAGTAAATGTGCTCTTACCTTAACAAATCCATGTGTCTGTAACACTGACAAATACAGGATATTGCAAAAATTCATATGTGTTATAAACCTTACATTTATACTTATTTATTAATACCTTTTCTATGTGAAAAACAGCTATTAAAGTTACCAAAGTAAGAAAGTAATCATGGTTTCATTGATAGCTGAATAAATTGTACATTTGTCATTAAATTTCACATATGTGTGTGTCTTTACACACACTACATAGAGGAAAAAACTGTCATTAAAAATGTAACCACTGTGGGACTATTGTTCACTTTTATGAACTCAAGACCACCATCATAACTTTTATGATTTCCTAACTCTTGTAAAGATCACTTTTATTTTTTCTTTTATTAGAATACATTCATTGCACACAGTGATTGGTTTCATAAAGACATTTCATACAAATATATGACATGCTTTAACCATATTCACCTTCCCCTCCCTATCTAACACACACACACATCTATATGATTGATTGTGAATCTATAGGATCTTCAAATATACATTCCTTTACTGAGCAAAGGTTCTAATAGAACAGAGGTTCTAGATCCAGTTTATGTGTGTAGGAAAGAAAAGGTATTCAAGTTTTATCTGCATCAAGCCATAACTTTTATATTCAAGTCTTTAGTTGTCTCCATTCCTCAGAAAAGGTAACTTAGGAAAACTGAGATGCAAAAAAGGCAAAACTTACCCAAATACATGGTGCCTGAATGGTACTAAATCCCACTGTTTTTCAATTTCTTTCCATTGTACATGAAAGCCCAACCCCAAATCCATGAGCTTCCTTTATGCCTAATGGCATGGCACATGGCCAAAAGTTGTTCCATTCTTTGCTGATAAAGATGAAGGGCATAACATTTTAATATGACTCAATAGTGGAGACTCAGTGATGCATGACTTGCATACACTAAGGCAATTTCTTTTCTGTAATTGGCAGGAGTCTCCTTTAGCCATTCCTAGAAACAGTTCCTTTTGTGACAAGATATGAAACAGGCTTGAATGCTGATGTCTGCTTCTATGTCAAACCTTTTCAAACAAGAATAGAATCGTGGGGTCCTCATCCTTTTTCAGATCTTCTCCTACACTGGTTGGAATCCTGGCTGCATAATTACATCTCAACTTTGCATGATCTCCACTGGTTCAATATGAACTTCTTGGCAGGAGTCTCCATGAAAGACCTTTATTTCTGAATCTGCAGGTTGTTGGACCATTACCATACAGCTTGGGCTCGGAATAGTAAATGTTACAATCCAAACATTTCTCCAGAGGCCAACATGTACATTTGAGGTGAACATAAGTTTTGGCCTTTGCTAGTTGGAGCTGCTTTAGGCCAAGTAAACTAAATATGATAGGCTCTATATCTCTTCCAAGTGCTGCCAGGGAGACATTTACTTTAAAAGGTATGGTTTGAGACTTTCCAAATGCATATCTCAGTTTCATAATTCTATGCTTCAATCCCAAATGAATTCCCCCAAAAAGAGATTTTTGCAAATTCTTTTGGGTTTCCATAAAAGAATGAATGCCTTTTACAATATTTATTGCTGTGGGCTTAGGTTTGTATTTTTAACCCTCTTTGTTTTATGACATGCTGTAATTATATGCTCAAATCATAGTCTAAATTTATCTCATTGTAGTTTTCTGGTAAAATACTATGTATTACATACAACATTTATATTTATAAAGTCTATGATACAGGCAGAAAGAGGTTTGTTTAGAACTTTAAACTGAGGTGCAAGAAAGAGAAAGGAAAACGATAAACGAATTTCAGAAGAATTCAATGTCAAAAATGTATGTTAAATGCTCTCATGGATGTCAGTTTATGACATGATTCGATATTAATGCAGTTCCATCTCGTGTGTGGGTGGTATGAAATCACATCATCTAGGAAACCCCTAGTTTCCTCTATAGCCTTGCTACTAAGTTGTACCACCCTTCTTAGAGCACTTTCTATAAAATATCAGATAATAGAGAATTCTCATTAGAGAAATCTAAAATGACTGAAATACACTTAAGAAAGTGCTCAACATCTCTAGCCATCAGGGAAATGCAAATCAAAACAACTCTGAGATACCATCTTACTCTTGTCAGAATGGCTAAAATCAAAAACACCAAGGGCAGATTGTGCTGGAGAAGATGTGGAGAAAGGGGTACACTCCTCCACTGCTGGTGGGAGTGCCAATTCGTACAGCCACTGTGGAAATCAGTATGGTGGTTCCTCAGGAAAATGGGAATCAGTCTACCACAAGATCCAGCAATTCCACTCTTAGGCATATACCCAAAAGATGCAAATTCATACAACAAGGACATCTGTTCCACTATGCTCATAGCAGCATTATTTGTAATAGCCAGAACCTGGAAGCAACCTAGATGCCCCTAAACTAAAGAATGGATTTTTTAAAATGTGGTACTTTTATGCAATGGAGTACTACTCAGCGGGAAAAAAACCAATGAAATCTTGAAATTCGCAGGCAAATGGAGGGAATTAGAAGAAACCATCCTGAGTGAGGTAACCCTGTCATAAAAAGACAAACATAGTATGTACTCACTCCTATATGGATTTTAGACATAGAGAAAAGGATTATCAGCCTACAATCCACACCTCCAGAGAAGTTAGGAAACAAGGAGAACTCTAAGATAGACATACATGGTTCCCCATAGAAAGGGAAAAGGACAAGATCTCCTGAGCAAATTGGGAGCATGGAGGTAGGGGAAAGGGAGTTAGGAGAAAGAGAAAGGGAGAAAATGAAGGGAGAGGAGGACATGAGGGAGCAGAAATATTGAGTTGGGGGAAGAATAGAGGAGAACAAGATAAGAGATACCATAATAGAGGGAGCCATTACAGGTTTAAAGAGAAATCTGGCACTAGGGAAATGTCTAGAGATCTACAAAGATGACCCCAAATAACAATCTAAGCAATAATGGAAAGGCTGCCTTAAGTGCCCTCCCCCAATAATTAGATTGATGACTACCTTATATGCCATCCTAGAGCCTTCATCCAGTAGCTGATGGAAACAGAGGCAGACACCCACAGCTAAACACTGAGTTAAACTCCTGGAATCCAGTTGCAGAGAGGAAGGAGTGATGAGAAAAGGGGTCAAGACCATGCTGGGGAAACCCACAGAAACAGCTGACCTGAACAAGGTAAAGCTCATGTACCCCAGACTGATAGCTTGGAAACCAGCATAGGAATGATCCAGACCCCCTGAACGTGGGTGTCAGTTAGGAGGCCTCTGCAATCTATGGGGCCTCTAGTAGTGGATCAGTATTTATCCCTAGTATAGGAATGGACTTTGGAAGCTCGTTTTACATAGAGAGATACTCTCTCAGCCTAGACCCACAGGGGAGGGCCTAGACCCTGTTCTAAATGACATGGCAGACTTTGATGATCCCCTATGGAAGGCCTCACCCTCCCTGGGGAGCAGAAAGAGGATGAGATAGGAGGTCAGTGGTGGGCAGAGGAGGAATGAAGTGACAGGGAACCGGGATTGACATGTAAAACAAGACTTTTTCTAATTTAAATTAAAAATAAAAAGGTATCACAATAAATTCTGAATCTCATAAGATAAACACATAAGATGTTCTATGTATCTACTCATCCGTTTCACAATCAAGATAACTTTCCAACAAAAAACAAGTAATAAAGAAATTACCCAGGCAGATACATAAATACTTTTTTTCTTCGAGAGACAGGGTCTGTCTACATAACTCTGGCTGTCCTGGAACTCACTACGTAGAAAAGACTGGCCTAGACCTCACAGAGATCCACCTGCCTCTGTCTCCTGAGTACTGATATTAAAGGCATGTGTCATAACACCCACCCTAAAATGTTTTTTGAAACAATTCCAGAATGGGAATGCCATTGAGTTTGGACAGGGGACCCAGAAACAGCAGCTAATGTACACACAAATTTAATATACAATAAAGGAGATAGGACAATTGTACAAGAATGGAAATGATGAGGCAGTTGTCAGGTATTGAAAGAGAAACTGAGTCCAAATGAATTCCAGATGGATGAAATAATTAAATATAAATGCTGAAGTCAATGGTTGGGGGTGTAGATCATTTGTAGAGTATTTGTCTAGTATGCAAGGGATTCAATCCTAACATTGTCCCCCAAAACATTAAAAGCTAAAAGAAAATCCCATCTTGGAGTTAAAAATACACTTGAGGGATAGTACCAAATACAAAACTCTAAAGATAAAAATTAAGACTTGACTATATAATTTTAAAATAGTTTACATGTAAATATAATACCATACACAAAATTAAGAAGCAAATGACAAACTCAGGATTGCACCAGATATGAAAATAGATTAATATGTCTAATACATAGATGGCACTTCTAATCAATAATGAAGAACAAATACCACAAAGGAAAAATAATCAAATAATAAAAACAGAAAATTTACAAAAAACACTGATATCTAATAAACATTAGAAAAGCACACCCTCTCTCTCATTAATCAGAGAAATAAATAAACATTAGACTAATGCCATATAGAAATTTAAGATACAAATTAAAAAGTCAGAGGAAGTGTTTGCTCAAAAGTAAGAGATGTTTTTAAAGCAAAAATACCTAATGTGGGTATGGATCATTAGTTGATCAAATATGCTTTAAGTAACCATTGCCTTTACAGGCATTGAATAAATGCTGGGGGATAAAACATGGTTCTTGTTCTGGAAAGAGTTGTGTAGAGAGAAAAGTGTTTTGGTAACTCTTTGTACAAAAAGTCTACCTGTTCCTTACTGGACACCAATTACAAACCAAATCAGAATTGCAATAAAATCCAATTTGCATAACCAATCCATTTACTGGGCTTACTTAAGGCGCATGTGTAAAGGGTTCCTTATAGGGCATGTGCAAGGCTCTCCATTCCAACCTCAGAGAAAGTGAGGAAGGTGGGGGAACTTCTGAGCAATTCAGATCACACCCACAACTGGTAGGAGTGGAAATTACTGCTCTCCTTTTGGCAACATGCATTAAGTATGTTAAAAAAAATAAGCCTGTCCTGTGGCCCCATCTTTCTGCTTCTGAGATTTTATCACAGGCATGTGATCAGAGAAATACACAATTAATGATGTTCAATGTATTACAAGCACTTCTAGACACAAAGCACTATCTTAGCATATTACATGTGTTAACTCATCTATTTTAACTTCCCAAGAGTAGTATTGTATAGAGACACATAGTGTCTAAGTCATTAATTAGCTGAAGTTTACAAAGCTTGTAAGTGAAAGAGGCAGGATCAAAACCTAATAATCTCAACCCCTGAGCCATGAAGTCTGCTAGAAGATCTTAAACACAGCTCTGTTTATGTATTTGAACTACTGAAAACGGTCTAAACAAACACCAAGAGGAGCTTGCTTCATACATCCAATAGGTACTACACTGTCCACAACAACCACAGTGGTAACGGTTTTCTAAAGCTCAAGGACAATTTTACTGCAGTTTAAAAGAAATGGAAAGCTGTAAAACCCCAGCAACTGCCTAGAGGAGGAGAATGGAGATGAAAAGTTAAAAAAATACCCAGCTTTTTAGCCTGGTGTGGAGGGCAGACAAGCAGCCACGTGGTGGGGAGGTGGCCTTTAGGGAAACAGTAGGAAGCCCAAAACTTGGGGAGAAAACCCAAAGATTTGAGGAAAGCACTTTAGCGAAGAGATAGAAATAAGTAAACATGGGCAGACTTAAACCAACATGACTGTGGCCTGTAGGCTATTGCCTTAAAGGTTGATCCATGACAGAGAAATTGACCACAATGTATTATTATACAGAAGAAAATGGTTTTCAAGTATTAATGTGGGCTTGGTTGGGGAAGAACTCAATGTTAGAGCACGTACCTACCATATGTGAGATCCTGGGCTCTTTCTCTAGTGTACACACACACACACACACACACACACACACACACACACCTATATTAATATAGATATAACAATGGCTGTGTCTGAGTAAAGGTTTCTTGTCTTTCCTTTTGAGTTTGTGATTCCAATTTTTCACATAAAGGATCTGTATTATCTTCATATTAATAAATTTATTAGAGTTGTAACTAGTGTTGTTAAGGTCAAAGCCTGGGTTCAGATTTAATAAGCCAAGTTTATCCACTTGCTCTCAATGAATCAATTAAGCAAGCAAGTAATAGTGAACATTAGAAAGGGGGATTTATTCAAGGTAGATACACTGAGAAGACAAAAAGGTCCAGTGACCATCCCCTCAAATAAATCTTTGGGATTTGAAATGAGACTTAGACTTTGATGCGGAAGTCCTGTGTATATGTTAATAAGGCACTGTTGGTCAATAGAGAACCAAGATAGGTGGGACTAGGAGTCCAGGAGGACTCTGGGAAGGAGAAACACAGGGAGTCAAGATGTAGCTAGCTGTCATAAGGATAAGAAGCCTGGAAACCTCTCTGGTAAGAGAAATACTTAGATTAACAATTATGGGATAGATACTTAAGTCAGAGCTAGCCAGTAAGAAACAAGCAAGGCCACAGCTTCATAATTAATATAGCCTCTTGTGTGTTTATTTGGGACTGATGCAGCTCTGGAACCAGGCTGGCGGGAAGGCTTCTCTTTGCAAGACTTAAATAAAGGACAAAAGATATACACAATTAAGTAGTCCTGGTCAAAATGTGGCACATCAGTAAACCCTCCCTGTTGTGTCTCCAGTCTCCCATACAAGGTTATCTAACAAACACTCAGAACTGTGTGAACTTTTAGAAGACAAGACTCTCCTCTGGCTGTCCATAGGGTAGAGCACCCCTAGCTCTATTCCCAGGTTCCCATAATACCTTGTGCATATTTATTTTCCCATGTTTTCTATCTCCAGTACCTGTTGGTGCCACGGGTAAATCTTTAAGTCTTGCACAGTATCTGGCTTATGGAACAAGGTTTTTTTTTACTTTTTTGAGATTTTCTTTTTTATATGAATTTATTTTTTTATTTTACATCCCAGCGGCAGTTTCCCCTCCCTCCTCTCCTCCCACATCATCTCATCCACCCTCCCTCTGTTCCCTTGCTGAATCCACTCTTCTTCTGTTGCTGTTGAGGAAAGGGCAGCTCTCCCATAGATATCAACAAAGCATGCCATATCAAGCTGCAGGAAGACTGAGCACTTTCCCTTGTATTAAGGCTGGGCAAAGCAGCCCAGTGTGAGGAATAGGGTTTTAAAAGTCAGAGACAGCCCCTGGAACAAGTTTATAAAATAAATGAAAAACATCTCTTGGTGAAGAAATGGGAAGAAACTAATTTTCTAAGTGTGTAAAGTATGATGTTTATAGGTTTGCTTGGGAGCTGGTGGTAAACCTTGGGTTGTGGCATAACACTAAAACAGTCATTAGCATATATCACCCTGTATTAATCTCTTAGACAACCTATTCCTCAGTGCCTAAGGACAAACTCTTTGATACTAGTGTCTTTTTTCCCTAGTCAAGCCCAAATTTTTTGACACTACACTCTTCCACAAGACTGAAATTCTTTTTCTGGCCTCATGCAACAAAACCTGCCATTGAATTCCCTAAGCACTCAAGAAGCACATTGAACACCTGTTTCTGTGCTCTATTTCCAAAGTACTGCCTTTCCTAGTCTGTGCCACAACACTAGGCTGTATGCAGCACTGAGTATTCAGCTCATGGCTTCATGCATGGTAGACAGGTACTCTAGAACTCAGCAACACTTTAGCTACCTACGAGTGTCCTGAAAGATTATCCACAGCTTGTCCATCTCTGCGTCCCATGCCTAACGTCATATCCGAGTCCTTGCTACAAGCCCTTGTTGATGACTCAAAGACCTTTCTTTAGCATTGGATACAGTTGATATAGCAAAAGATCTGAGGTTGAGAAGATACTTGACCAGCACCAAAATATCCTGGTGTTTTTTACCCACTGTACTGTGTATGTGTGGAAACACCACACTCATTCGAACTGTAAGTTTTACCACAAAATTCCCACCACTGTTACTGGCACCACACACAACTTTCTAGATGGAGGTTGTTGGGAAGGAGAAGTGTGGGCATGGAGCAATGTCTCAAGTCTCATATCCAAGCTGGGCCACAGAAAACACTTGAAAGACTGTTTTTCCTCCCAAGTTTAAATGTGAATTATGTAATTTCCAGAAGAGCATAACAAAAATCAAACCTTTAAGGGATTCCCATGCTTTGTATGCATCTGTCTTTCTTTCTCCCAATGCTGGGCTTACCCATAAAAGGCTTCTGAAAATCTTTATTCAGGCCTCCATTTTTCAACCAGTCAGTATGGTCAGTAGACAGCATGCACCCCATGGAACAGGGGCTCTGTTGTGCACAGATCTCTGTTGGCTCTTTCCAGGTTCGCATTTCTCCCCTGTGAATCATGCACCTGAAAAGGCAAATTTCTCTTAGTTGTAAGTCCCCTGACCTCAGGCAGTCTGGCTTCCTTGTAGCATTGGCCACAGATCTGTGCTAATTTGCATTCCATTATACTTCTCTTCCCAGCCCCTCTGATGATGGCCAAGACCCAATGCAGAACTTTCCCAGTACCACAAGAGTATAGTTAGACCAGTGTCCCATGTGACTCAAAGGGAACTGGAAACCTCATCAGAGAAGTAGCTTGTGAGATTTCCAACCTCATTTTCAATCATCATTCTCTAGGTTCATAAACACTTCATATACCCATGCGGACAACATTCCAAGAGAAACTGTGGATAAGAATTTGCTAGTGGCAGTATATTTCACCTCTACGCATTTTTGAAAGCTCACCTGGGGAGAAGTGAAATATAGCTGGGAGACTAGCCAGCCATAATATGATATAAACACCCCAAAAAAACGAAAGAAAGCTTTTACTATATGATTGGTGTTTCCACTAGGTTAGAATTCAATAGAATGTACTTCAATACAGAACGATCGCAAAGGACCAGTCAAAATCATACAGACATTAAGAGGAATAGCTCTAGAGACAAACAGATCTAATGTCAGAGAGCACATCTTTGGAAAACATGTGCTAAACTATTCGATCCTTTGTTTTCTCACTTGAAAAATAGGCCTAAATATAGTGTACTTTAATCAGGTTATATAGAAGGATTTAGAGAGATTAATGTGTATAACATAGAACCAATGTCCCAATGTGTTGATTACAAGCATTATTTACCACCTGTGGAAAAGACTCCTCATCAATATCCAGGTATCTCTTTGACTAGTTACCCAGCTAAAGCACATTTCCCATCTTGTGACTAATAGGTCTTGTTAGTCCCTGGCCCTTCTAGCACTAATCTTTTGTGCTCTTTCCACTTTCATTTGCTGGATATTGATTGACAACAAGACAAGCTTAGATGCCTGAATTAGAGATAGCAGGACCTCCACTAACATGAACTCTAATTGACTGCATTGTACACAGTTCTGAAGTTGTATCATTACCATAGGCTAAGGACATGCATATAAGGCCATTTGATAATCATTAAAGAAATTTCTATGGTATTAAGACACAGCCTGGGCAGGATTTTGATGTACAGAGCTTAAGCACAGAAGAACAAATCTGAAAATATCCTTAAAGAAGACCTGTGACACAGAAGGAGATTTTATGTCTCAGGGTCATTATCAAATGATTTTTAATTTCTAAAATTACAACACTTTACCTTGCGATTTGACATGGCATGTTAATTAAAGGCTACATAATTAAAATGTATCCGCTGGCCTAGTCAAATCAAGATAGATATACTCTTAAGGATATTTGGCAGAGGATGAGGTAAATACAGATGTATTATACAGAGCAGCATAGCAGAATGGAACAAACATAAAAGAGTCCTTGCTTATAGTTTCTATCATTATAGTAAAGTAACTAAAAATTTATACCTTCTTCCAGGATTCATGAGTCTATCTCAACATTATGTTTTGAAGAAGCTTTGCAAACTAGAAATGTCAATATACTACTGAAATATTTTTGTCTTTTCAGCACATGCAAGTTTAGAATATTTTTGGGTTTATAGCATGATCAAGGGAATAAGCTCTCCCATATAATCCTTGTCTACAAACATAGCTTTCTCCACTGTCAACATCACACACCAAAGTATTGTATTTGTTGCAGCTGATGAACCCATATTATTGCCTCATTAAAACCCAAAGCCCAGTGGAGGGAAGCAGCCAAGCTATGACATCTATGAACAACAACAATGACCAGCATGACACAATTACCTAATAATGCAATAGTGACATCCATACCTTGGCAATAGCCAATAGCTCACTAATTGGACTTAGGATCCACCCAACAAGGCAGGAATCATGCCTGGTATTGGGAACTTAGCCAACTATCCAGGAATAATGAAGGCATGGACTTTAGAGGTGAACCTACAGCCACCATTTTACTAAATTAGCAGAATCCTTAACTACATTCTAAATATTTATCCTTATAACCACAGATAAGGGTGATTCTCAGCCCTTCTCTTTGCAACAGATGGAGACCATTACTGAAAACCACAACCAACCAAAATGCAGAATTGTGGATCCAGCCCCAAATGGTGCATCTGCAGCACAATTCCTACACCAGTGACTCAGAGACCATTGCAGAACAGGGCTAAAAGATGGTTAGAGTCAGAAGAACTGTAAATTTGCTGTGAGACCATAACTCATGGAGATGTCAGAAGCTATACCCATAATGTCTCACTGTCATGGCTGCCTAAACATGATATGAACAAGGACAACACCAATAGACCTGCTAATATAGATAGGGAAAAGCCCCAACCGTAAACAAAGTACTACAGGCAACTAAAGAATTCCAAGAGCAGAAGAAATATTCTTCCCTAGGGAAGAGTACACAGTGGCTATCCAGTATCAAATGGTCAGCCCTGAAAACATATACATACAAATAACATTACATGAGCCAAACATGTATTTATATATTTAGGAACACACACAACAATATATATTAAAAAGAGAGACCATGAACTTGAAAGAGAGCAGGAGTGGGTACATAGGAAGGTTTGCAGGGAGGAAAGGGAAAGGATAAAGATGTAATCAAAAACCTGAAAGCCCATTGTTTATATTAGGGTTCACCCTTGGTATTGCACATCCTACAGATTTGTGCTCATAGATAATGATATGTACCTACCACTGTAGTATGACATAGAATACTTTTACTACCCTAAATATCCTGTGTGTTCCACCTAAATATCCTGTGTGTTTCAACTGGTCAAAGTGCAGAAAATAAGTTATAATAGCAGACTCAGTACTCAGTAAAACATTCCCCCCTGTTCTGAAAACTCAGGGAACATTGCAAAAGAGGTAGTAGAAAAATTGTAAGAGACAAGGATGGAGAGATGGCTTAGTGGTTATGAGCACTGGTTGCTCTTCCAGAAGACCCAGAGGGTGCCTGAATAGGCCTTCCCCTTTAATCAGATTAGTGACTACCCTAATTGACATCATAGAATCTACATCCAGTAACTGATGGAAACAGATGCAGTGACCCACAACCAAGAACTGGGCTGAGCCCTTGGATTTCATTTGAAGAGAGAGATAAGGGATCATATGAACAAGGGGGGGCTGTCAAGATCATGATGGAGAAAAACACAGAGACAGCTGACCCAAGCTGGTGGGAGCTCATGGACTCTGGACTGACAGTTGGGGAACCTGCACGGGACTGAACTAGGCTCTCTGAAAGTAGGTGACAGTTATGTGGTTTGATCTGTTGGGGGACCCCTGGCAGTGGGACCAGGACCTCTCACAGGTGCATGAACTGGCCTTTTGGAGCCCTTTCCCTATGTTGGGATATCTTGCTCAGCTTTGATACAGCGGGGAGGGTCTTGACCCTGCCTCAACTTAGTATGCAGAACTTTTTTGACTCCTCAAAGAAGGCCTTACCCCCTCTGAGGAATGGATGGAGGGCAGGAAGGGTGAAAGGTAAGATCAGGAGAAGGGGAGGGAGGGAGAACTGGGGTTGGTATGTAAAATGAAAAATGATTTTTAGATAAAAATTTGTAAGAGCCAAGCCCAGGGAAGACTACTGCAAAACAACATCTTCTGAACATGATAGAGACATTGCACACACAGACTCATAGCAAGGAAAAAAACATGATAAATAGGAAGTATAGGCTGAAATCTCTCCCCTTCTTCTACAACTACTCCTAAGATTTTATGAAACAAGTAGGCTTACCTCCTGACAAGGAAAGGTACATCATTATCTTACAGAATGGAGGGAAGTAGGAAGGAATCTGAATTAATCAGTCCTGCTAAATTTCTCACAGTTTAATACTCTTAGTTAAGAACCAGTTTGTGCCGGGCGGTGGTGGCGCACACCTTTAATCCCAGCACTCGGGAGCAGAGGCAGGCGGATCTCTGTGAGTTCGAGGCTGGGCTGGACCCATAGCCTCCAAAACAATACAGAGAAACCCTGTCTCATAAAAACCAAAAAAAAAAAAAAGAACCAGTTTGTGTTAGGACATTTTCCCCTACAACATTTCATGTGTCACAATTTTAATAATTTTGGGGGGTTTCACTTCTTTACTCACAAATGACACAGAAGACTTAAGTTTAATATTTTGTGTACTTTTCCCTTGTTGACTCAGTGCCCTAGCTAAAATTATTTTAAAAAGCTAATTTTCCTCCTTTACATTGTGATATTAGATAGCATTCACGGGGTCCTTATTATTTATGCCTTAACACTATGAGATAGATTGTAGATTATTTTTAATTCAGTACTATTTGTTACATTTATTTTAATTGCTTTGTGACTGATCAGTATCTCATTTGGGAAATTCTGTCTCAGCATACATCAAATGCAAAACAAAGTCCTACCTCCCACTAATGACAAATGATGACATACTTTCTTCACTAGGCAAGTTTCTTCAACTTGAATAATTGGATAATGTTATGGAGGACAAGGTTTCTGCCTTTAAGCAGTAGGAAAATCAACCGCCCAGTGGTGATGGTAGCAAAAGGGACCTCCAGAGTCAAGATGCTAACCTGGCCCTGCAGGTTGCAGTTTTTCATAATTTCTATCATTCTCTGAAATTGTGTTGCCTGTTTTCCTATCATGCACCCATGAAATCTGGCTTGATTATGCTAGCTGTGATTGGTTGCTTTTTGTTTTTAACAAGAAACCTGGCTAATCACAAAGGTTATTGTTATTGATGATATAAATGAGAAGATGGGGGAATAGATAAGGAATCATACTGCTGACATTTATACTGTGATCACATGAAATCCAATATTATGATAGGAGAAAAGGAAGCCATAGAGATGATTCACCAAGGATAGTAAGGTAGCCAGATAGTACATGCATGAAGACCAATATCTACATAGAGGATTAATGAGTTAATACTTGTAAGGCATTCAGAACGACATCTAAGGTAATGTCAGTGTTTGTTAATGATATATAATTCAAATGTTTCAGACTATAAATCAAACTTTTAAATCCCTATCCAATACATACAATCTATATTTTCTAAAGAAATTATCAGAATTCATTGAACTAAGGAACATTTAATATCTCAGTATGAAAATCCATCACTCAAAGAAAATCCTAGAATATTAGAAATTTTAAAATGGCACATGTACTCCCCAAAATAAGATTATGTTGATAATTCTTTTACATCAATTGCTTTTGTTATATTTTTCCCAGTGGAAAATGGTGCAGATATTTGATCTGCTGCCAAATGACAAAGAATTCTACACACACAGTTAGAAAAGAGAACAATGAAAATGTTAACAAAAGATGACTAGAATACTCACTTTATCCAACGTGGACCAACACAGAAAGACTTGGAACCAGAGAAATCATAGACTTTAGCCAGTTGCACCAGAGGACAGTAAATTATATAAGAAGAAGAATTATTAAGGGATCTTCCATGTGCTGGGTCCTTTATATAATATTATCTCATTAAGTCCTCACAAAAAATTTTCAGGTGATTTCTATTTTACAGAAAAGAAAAATAAACATTAAGTTTCAGAGAAGGTATGTGACAAGACTATGAAGGAGCAAAGGTATGAATTTGATTTTAAGACAGTCTCACTTCAAAGTGCATTCTAAAAACCCATTAAAAACAATCAGATCTTGTCAAAGAAGTTGCTTTGTGAAGTGGGCAGTGGGTAATCTGGAAACTCATAACTTGTCAAAGTGCAAAGAAAAAGTGTCAGTGGAATGCTCAGCCACAAATGGGACATCTATCTATGTCACTCCCTCCCTCCCAATGCTCAAGGACCATCACAGAAAGACTGTAAGATTCAAAAGTGGACGATGGTGATGAAACTGTTTCCTGTACACGACAATACTGAATCACTCATGAACTCACAACAATTGTGATCAAGCTATTAAATAGCTCAGTGTGGAAAACGAGAGGTTCACAAACATCCACCACTGACAAAGAAGCTAGTGACAGTTGATGCATGTATAAAATTCTGAAACAAAAATTATTCTACAATTCATATAAGCAACTCAGTTATCTGAGCAAGCTTGAAGAGCACAGGTCCAGAGAGAGGTAGAAGAAACCAACACATGGTCAAACATAACAAAAATATAACACCAGGGACTTTTCAAAGCAATTTTCTCATATATTATCCCATAGTAGCAATTTGAAGTTCAGTGATAAAATGCTTCAAGCAACTGTTTCCTGGTATTTAATTAACTCTAAAGGGATTCTTGAAATAGTTGAAAAATAAAGGTCTGAAAACTAGTCTGCTGTGCTTTTCAATAGACATGTGGAATGAGGGTAAGCTATGAAACATATGTTATAACCTTCCAGGAACACAAAATTTCCTGTTAAGATTGGAACAAGAAAGTTACATAATTTTCCCATCATATAAAATAGATTTAAAATAAAAACAAACATAATATATTATGAAAACATGTGTAAATGTTTGTGATATTTTTATATTAAAAATGCTTCAAAGAAATTTCGCAGTTTTGATAGACTGCTCTGGATCCCGGGGGAGTTCACATTCTTCCATCCTTAGGGATACATGCCGAATCTCTGCAGAGCTTTATGTTAAGGAAACATAGTACAACTTTCCTGAAGTGGATATATTTCCAACTGCCATGATTTTAAGCAGAACAAGTTGACAAATTAACAAGTAATTTACAAGTATAGAGTGACCAACCTATATTTCTAATAACAGCTGAAGAAAGGGGGGCTGGAGAAGTGACCCGATGGATAAGAGTACATGTTGCATTGCACAGGACTCAGGTTCACTTCACAGCACTCACATGCTGGCTCTCAACCATTTATAACTTCAGTTCCAGGGCAACTGAAAACAAAAGTCCAGTGGCAGGCTGGAGAGATGGCCCAGTGGTTAAGAGCACTGCTTACTCTGCTTACTGCCTCACAATTTTTTGCAACTCCAGTTATAGGGAATCCAGTACTCTTTTGGCCTCCAAAGGCACCAGACACACCCATGATACACATATATACAAGCAGGCAAACATTAATACACAATAAAATAAAATAAATAAATCTTGAAACATGAAACTGAAGGAAAAATAGCATTCAGACTACATTGTTTAAGTAATGCCTAGCAAATGTGGTCTTCCTGGCATTATTTATAACCATCACAAAACAACTGCCATCTCCATCCTTGCTAGCCCCATCTGCAGCTGCAGACAATACCAGAGAAGGCAGCTTCAAATTGAGTGCAGTTGAGTGTACTTGTAATCCCATCATTCAGACAACCGAGGCAAGAGAATCATGATCTGGAAGCTACACAGACCCACGTAGCAAGACTCTGTCTCAAAACCAAAAAGAAAAAAAAGAATTGGGGAATTTCTTGATGTCAAATCTTGCAAAGATAAGGAGAAAACTGATCGAGTGGCACAGGCTTAAGAAGAAAATCCACAGACTTGCATCCTAATTCTTTTTCTCATGTTGCCAATTTTGTTAAACTACTACTAGAAATTACTTTTACTGTCTTCATAGAACTACTGCTGGGTTATACAACCCAAAACATCAAAGAGAGCATGGATTTTTAGCTGAAACACAGGATTGTTTTGAACTTACATATGTATATATATTTATTTTTGGAAAACTATTACACTCTGTGTATGAATCTACTTGAAAATTGTGGTAAACATTTGCTCCCAGTTTTCATCATCATCATTCATTGTATTGTTGCTGTTTACAATGCATAAAATGTGCCTGAATCACACAGCTTTACTCTTACTGTAGAGAACTTAAGCCCAAGGTGGGCTTCTCAACTAGCCAGTTCTGAGCTTCTTTCTCTGGACAGCCTGGGTCTCAAAACAATGGAACAACCATCATCAGCTCCTTTTCTGTCTCCCTCGCTTTCAGTGAGGTTTCAGACATAAACAAGGAGCCACCTAATATACTCAGAAAGCTTTCTAGACTTTAAAATGTTGGGTTTTCCTGTCCCCGCAAACCTGTAAACGAGTTTCTGTTTCTGCTGTGGCTCCGTTGCATTTGTTCCTAAGAATCCTACCACTGTAATCTTAAACTGAAAAAGGTAGTTTCTGAAATTGCTCCTACATTGACAGTATAATTATGCATGCATTTTGACTGACGATAGGAGCAGATGAAGAAAACATGAAAACAATTTGATTTGCAGGGGGTGGCAGGACTACAATGGGGATTTGTTTCTCCCATTCCTTTTGGCGTTTCACTAACATTCTGAGAAGCAGTGCAAAGATCAGGTGAAACCTAGAACTTTTGTGGGTAAAATGTTGATCATTTTCTCTGTTCAGCGTTTGCTGGTCATGGACAGTGCTCTCTTTTCTACATCACCTGAAAGAACAGATTCCACTATAATTTCAGGAGGAGTCCATGCCAAGAAAATCAATAAAGACATATTTGTACAGGACCTAAAGGAGGCTGGCTTTATCCAGGAATGTGTTGAGTTAATTGAATAGGTTTTGGTTCAAGTTAGCCTGTTGGAGATCACAGAACTGTAGACAACACATACTGTGAGTATGAACTTCGTACAACCTTTCAAATACCTTTGGGAAGGCAGGAAATTGAAATATTGTGCTATATTGGCAACTAAATGGTCATTTATCATCCATGCTAAGTTTGAAGCTGAGGAGACCGATTTGGACAGTCTCACAGGGCCTTTATTAACAATTTCAAAGTTAGGCTGGTATATGTAGATTTTTCACAGCATATTTGGGGAAGACTAAGAGATAACATCTGTATATACTATTAGCATGGCCTTGCTAATAACAACTTTGGACTGTATTCACACCCTCAAAAGCTGCATTAAAATCCATTAAGCTTGAGACACCAACTGACAAAAGCAAGGAAATTCACAGTTAAAGGGGAAACACACCATATGTTCTTCAATACCTAAGAGCAACGGGGTGCAGTTGGAAAGTCATTAAAGCGGCACCCAGTTGTGCCTAGGTATTGGAGAACATATGGAATCTTTTCCTAGGCGAGTGTAATTTTCCCTGCTCTCACTGAATGCCTGTATCAGTCTTCACTTTTTGGTCATATAGGTTTTTGTTTGCTTAATTACCATAGCATGTAAAATAAATACCTTCTTATTTTCCGAAATCAATACAGTCACACTGTGAGAACCGGTCCTCAGCCCCTGTTGCCTGATGGTTTCTGATTATCCTTCTTTCCAAAGTCCCTGCATCATCTTCAGAGTTCCAGAGGTTCCCAATGCCATTAAATGTGCCACCTCTCCTTTCCCCCTCCGAATGATGCGGTCATGCCAGGAGGGCCAGGCTTTTCTCTTTCCCCTAGCATTTCTGTGGGTTAAAAGTTCTAATAGAAGGAAACTGCCATGACATATCATTATTATAGACCCAAGATGATAATCAAATCAATTCAATATGGTCCACAAACTTTTATTGAACACCTAGAGCATGCCAGACACTAACCTAGGCATTGAGGATACTGACATCGTTCCTCTAAATTTAAAGAAGTGCAGTTTAGCCAAATAACTGGGGTATAAGACAGAATGGGGGATGGACAAGCTTGCTTCATAATACACAAGTAAAGAAAACAGTTTATTTCACACAATGTGGTTTGATCAAATCAGTGTTTTACAAGTATCATTTGGGTAATTTCTAAGTGAGGGGAAACAGCTCGATGCTGGTGAACGGTACCGAATGTCTTGAGGAGGAAAAGGCACATGTTGTGGAAGGGTATGGGGAAATCTAAATGACAGAGGACACCAGGACCTGGTGATTGATTAGATCTGAGGACAAGAAAGACTTGGGTATTACTGCATGCTGTAGAATTCATACAGACTCAATGACTATTAGAGGAGATGAGCCAAAGAAACTGGAGCTGGGTTCAGTGAGATGGCTATTCAAGTAATGGTGTTTGCTGGAAGATCAGCCAGTCATAGTAGGGATGGTCGGAACCTGAGCTTGCTATCTGGGACTCAGATAGGAGAAAGGAGAACTGACTCCAAAAGTTGTCCTCTGGCCTCCACAGGCACATGGTGGTGGGCATTTATCCATAGATGGATACAGGTAAACACGGATAGATACTTAAGTATATTTTTTATAAAGCAATTGGAGGCTTAGATTTACTAACTGATATCAAATTAACTGATCTTTATTTTGTGGTGCTTCAGCATTTAGGAGTAAGATTTCTTGGCTCTCGAAAACAGTTCTGCAGTAAATTTAACTTAAAAATCTATATAATTACAGTTTAAAGTACCCAACACTGAAAAAAATGATCTCAAAATTCCCTTACTTCTCTCATATTTTCTTGGCTGTCTAGTCCCATCACAAAGGATCTGAACTCTATGCTCTCCACATCTTCTTTTAGGCTCTGGAAATTCATGAATGACAAAGAATGGCAATATGATACCCTCCTGATACCACAACTATGAAATTCAAATGCTTTACGCAGACAGTTACTTTGTGATTAAAATGTGGGCAGACTACAGTGCAGAAATACCACAGAATGCATAGCAGTGAGTCGAAATATCAGTTGTTTTCTTCTCTAGGGCTCAGTTCCTAACTTGTAAAATAGAGGAAACAAGATTGAGTGACTACTGAGGTAAAGAACATTTGATACAATCAACTCTGAAGAGCAGCAAATTTCAAATATCTGTGGATTACCCATCTCTTCAGTAAGAATAAAGTTGTTCTGTTGCTTTCCTGACTTCAAATACCAGCTGGCCTCTAAACCATTAATGATGGGATCTATTTTTTAAAAACTAAGTTATAAATTAACAATCATTTGAATCTGCATATCTCTATCCAGTGATAGTTTTGATACTGCTTCCTAAAACATGCCCTAAGGGATTTCTTTACAAGTTCTTCTGATGGCTTCACAAACACAATAAAAACATCAAATATACTAGCACTTTGAGATAGCACACACCCTCACTCACAAGGGGGTTACAAATTCCTCAATGCCCTGAATGGTCCTCTTCAGTTTCAAAAGCCATATAAGAGGGGTTGGAGAGAGGTCTTAATGATAAACATATTTCTGTGAGTTTGGATTCTCAACATCCATGTAAAAGTGCAGGCATGGTGTGTATGCTTGTAGTCTCAATATTGGAGACAGGAAAATTTCTGGTTCTCACTGTCCAGGCAGTCTACCTGAATTGGTGAGCTCTAGTGAGAGATACTTACTCACAGAATAAGGTAGAGAGTGACTGAAAAAGATACTCAATGTTGACTTCCCTCCCACATACACATATACACATAAACACACACACATACACTAATACATCCTTTTATTCAGTGAATGGTGGCCATCTCCTTTGTATAGAATGAATACTATCTCTCTCTCTCTCTCTCTCTCTCTCTATATATATATATATATATATATATATATATATAAATGCCAGTGAAGGGATGAACTTGCTATGGAGAGCAAGCAGGCAACAAGCAAAAGCTCCCTTCTTCCATGTCTTTATATAGGCTGTCAGCAGAAGGTATGAGCCAGATTAGAGGTGTGTCTTCCCACCTCAAGATTCAGATTAGAAGTGGATGTTCCTACTTCAATTTAAGCAAAAACCAAAAAATCTCTCAGTGGGGGTTGTAGTTCATTCCAGATGTAGTCAAGTTGACCGCCAAGAATAGCCATCACACTCCTCCATAACTTTTTGTATCTCCATATCCTTTTTCTATCCTCCATAACTATTGTTATCGGAGGTCAATGGCTCTCCAGCAGACAGTCTGGTGTGTTATTTGTTATATAAAATGTGGCCAGTGATAGAAGAGGAAGATACAGTTATATCATCTTTATTTGTGGAAAATATAAAATAATACATTTTCATCTTGCATGTATATTTCCTTTGTCCCTTGAACACAGAACATTTATTGCCTAGGGTGGGTGGGGTGGTGCTTCAGATATAGCTTAGAATAAAGAATCATTGCTGAGCTGGGCAGTGGTGGCGCATGTCTTTAATCCCAGCACTCACGAGACAGAGGCAGGCAGATCTCTGTGAGTTCAAGGCCAGCCTGGTCTACAGAGTGAGTTCCAGGACAGACTCCAAAGCTACACAGAGAAACCTTGTTTCAAAAAAAGAAAGAAATCATTCTTCTATTTAGATTTCAAACTTTATTTTTGTCCAAGTACATAGAAAGGCACTCACCTGGAAAGTTAGTCTACATTGGAAAACTGAAGGCTTTTTAAACCTCTTTTTAAAAAACATTTTACTTTATGTGTATGTATGAGTGCCAACAAGTACATACAGGTTATGTGTTTCTGCTGTCCTCAGAGGCCAGAAGAAGGTTGTTGGACCCCCTGAAACTGGAAGTATAGATGTTTATGAGGTGCCATGTGGGTGCAGGGGACCAAGCCCAGGTCCTCTGCAAGAGCACCAAATGCTCTTAACCACTGAGCCATCTCTCTAGTACCTCTAAACCTCTTTTTAAAATACCATTATACGGCAGAAGTAAGAACTACAAGGACAAAGTTTTATAATTAATCACAATGTAAAAGACAGTGTGAGCACTGGAAATAGAACTCAGTGGTAGAGCATTTGCCTGGCAGACACAAGGTTCAGCAGTCTGGGCTTTCACTGATAGCACCACGGTCAGTCAGTGAGAATAATGTACTGTAAAGGAAAGTCCAGTGAAGCAGAAGAATATTCCTGGGGTGAAATGAAGACTTGATGAAGGGGTGTAATTCAAATAAATGAGACAAAGTTAGACTTGCCTTATCCTTGAGAAGGTCAAACAAGAACCCGAGATATTTGCCACATTATTTTTATTCAGAGAAAGCAGAGTATCCTGGGTGACGTACTCCTTTCAACTCCCTGTTCCCATATTGGAAAAGACATTCCAATAGGCTGGAAACATCAAGTGTGACAGCATCAGCCATAGAGGTATCTGTGCAACTGGTTCTAAGAGACTACTTCTGAGTGTCCCACAGCTCCTGAGTGACAGTGTTAGGGCAATATTGAGAGACGTGATAAACTGGGAGATGTCTGATGACATATGAAGACAAGTAGCAATCGCACAGCTAAAGGATCCTGATCTGTTGACAAGGATGCTACTAGGAACAACAATCACCACAGCAGACATTTTCACTGCAATGACAGCAGAATGAGAATGTTCCAGAAAGCAAGAAGCCAATTTGTTCTGCTAATCATATCACCATACATAAACCTTCATCTACATACTGATGCATTCATGGGTGATGAGAAAGGAAAATACCCTTTTCCTTGGCTTGAGAAAGAGTATGAACATCCAACAGAATGACTACTTGAAGACAGTTGGAAACTAGAAGGAAGGGAATTGCTTTTAATATCCAGATTAAGCTTTCCACTGTCAAGGAAACCAGTAATGCTACAACAAAATCAAGTAATGCACTGGTTATTTTGCTCATTTCTGTGAGAAATGTCTGACAGAAGCATCTCAAGGAAGGGTTTGTCTTACAGTCTGAGCTGATACTGTCTAACATGACAGGAAGGCACAGCCATAGGAGGACAAGAGCAAGGTTACACTGCGTTTGCATTCTGGAAGCAGTGAGATATGAGCATTGGTGCTTAGGTCATTCCTTGTATTTCATTCCAGGACCCTTGATCATGGACTAGTACCATAGACATTCAGGGCAGGTCTCCTGTCCTTAGATAAAACTCTCTGGGAACACTCTCACAGACACACATAAGTGTGTCTCCTAAGTGACTGTAAATTCAGTTGCCTTGACAATGAAGATTAACCACCACAGGTGACTTTGGTTTTGTCAAGTATAATATATGAGGCCTATTAATCTTTTTTCAAAGATCTTGAAATGCTATTGCACTGGCTTGTTGAAGTAGTGTTTCTATGACAAATACCATGACCTCCACAAGTGAAGTCAGGCTTTTCAAATTCTTGCAAATCAATCATCTTTGGCATGAAGCAAGACTCATGGAGAAGATGAAGGCTCCATCTTCATCTCCAGTTTTGCGGTCTTTCTTATGTCCCCCACTAACATATTTTTTCACAATAGCTATAAATGTAGATAATAAACTACAATGAATGACCCACTTTCATTTAAGTATTGGGGTTTATATACAGTCTTGACCAAATCCACTTAATTTATGCTTCCTTTGTGGTAAAAAAATAAGGTATCCAAATATTTTAAAGGGCCAAACCAGTGTGCATTTTGGTTGGTGAATAGCTAGCAATGGAGTTCCCAATCTCTTCTAGGGTGATCATTTCTTGAATCTCACTCAAAACTCTGGATATGCTGTCATGAGGCCACAACTAGCTGTTGTCCCCTTTGAAATAATACAGTTTTTAGCTATATTCATCAACATTGTGCATGGGAGGAGTTAAGGGCTTGTTCTCCAGAATTATTTTATTATTCTTTCAATACTGTAATAATATAATAACTTAGAGACTTAATAGTTAAGCTAAACAAAGGTACATAGTTGCCTACTGAGAAACACTAGTATTTTGCTTTTGATAAGACATTCTTTCTGGGGACTAAAAAAATTATTTGTGATATTTACATAACAATGTATTTCATTGCAATGTGGTTAGCATTTCAATAGTAACAAATCTGGAGAAAAGAATAGCATTTTTCTAGTATAAACAATGATATTTAGAATTCGAACAGAAAGTCCTCCATCATTTTTCAAGCTGCCAACTATGTCAATGCTGAGAAAAACATCTCTCTCCCTCCCTCCCTCCCTCCCTCCCACTTTCTCTCTCTCTCTCTCTCTCTCTCTCTCTCTCTCTCTCTCTCTCTCTCTCTGTGTGTGTGTGTGTATGTGAGAGAGAGACAGAGAGAGAAAGAGAGAGATGCAGAGAAAGAATATGCACATGTATAGAAACCTGTGGACTGATGGGAGTATCCTACAAATATATGAATTTATACACTGCCAACATGAAAGGAAGCATTTTAAGTGGCACTGTTAGCCAAAATGCAGGGGTAGGAGGCAAGGGTCATATATTCTAGTACAAGTCTATGTAATGTTTCACCTTTGTGTACATTTTTCAATCCTAAAACAGATTTACTTGGGATTTAAGACTTTATTAAGGTCAAAAGGATTACATTAAGTTCATAGACACGTTTGTTATATTAATTGAGTCATAAATTCTGGCCATCTGCAACCACATGTGAAAACAGGCATCAGCTGGTTTCTATTGCCATAACAGATCAGAAAATCTGCCAGTAAGTCTGTTTGCAGCTCTTAAAAGTTGCAGAACAAAAATGTGTTTTGCACTATCGACAATTACCTGAGAAAACAACTGGATTTTGTAAATGGATTTGTTTATATTCTCAATATCGTTCCTTGCTTTACTTCTGCTCTTATCATTGACTTCCCTTAGCCCCAAGCTTCCCAGTCATGTGTGTCACAGATAATTACTGCTTGAAAAATTCTTCTTCTTTCTTACTAAAATGGAATAAATGGGGTACTAGCCTTTTCCAAAATGATTTAATATTAATAAGGAAGGGAAACAGTGGATGTAGGATAGAACAGATCTGGGTTTCCATTAAATTATATACAAAGAAATGCATCATATGTACAAATACCTTTAAGTTCTCCTGTATTAAGAAAGCAATCTTTAACTTGAAAGTGCCATTAGTTCCTACACAAACCTATAGCTATCACTTTGCTGAGATGCAGTAATTATCCTACATCTTATGTTTATCATCCATCTGCTTTTTTGGCAGTGTTCCACATATATTTATGTAATTTAACAATGTGTTGTTGAGTTTTCTATGTTTTCAACTCTTTAAAAATAGCAAATCAGAGAAGCATCACCTTTTATAATAGTCAAAAACAGCATCAAATATCTGGGGATAACGTTAACCAAAGGAGTAAAAGACCTGTATATCAAGAACTTGAGTCTGTAAAGAAAGAAATCAAAGAGGATACCAGAAAATGGAAAGATCTCCCATGCTCTTGGATAGGTAGGATCAACATAATAAAAATGATAATCTTGCCAAAAGCAATCTACAGATTCAATGCAATCCCTATCAAAATACCAGCACAATTCTTCACAGACCTTGATAGAAGAAAAATCAACTTTATATGGAAAAACAAAAGACCCAGGATAGCCAAAACAACCCTATACAATAAAGGAACTTCAGGAGGCATCAGCATCCCTGACTTCAAGCTGTATTACAGACCTATAGTCCTGAAAACATCTTGGTATTGGCACAAAAATAAACAGGTAGACCAAAAGAATTGAATTGAAAACTCTGATTTTAACCCACACATGTATGAACACTTGATTTTTGACAAAGAAGCTAAAGCTAAAATTATACAATGGAAAAAAGAAAGCATCTTCAAAAAATGGTGCTGGCATAACTGGATATTGGCATGCAGAAGACTGCAGATAGATCCATGTCTGTTGCCTTGCACAAAACTTAAGTCCAAATGGATCAAAGACATCAACATAAATCCAGCCACACTGAAACTCTTAGAAGAAAAAGTAGGAGATACTCTTCAACAAATTGGTACAGGAGACTGCTTCCTGAACATAACACCAGTAGCACAGACACTGAGATCATCAATTAACAAATGGGACCTCCTGAAACTGAGAAGCTTCTGTAAGGCAAAGGACACAGTCAACAAGACAAAAAGGCAGCCCACAGAATGGGAAAAGATATTCACTACCCCATATCTGATAGAGGGCTGATCTTCAAAATTTACAAAGAACTAAAGAAGCAAGTCTCCAAAACACCAAAGGATGCAATTAAAAATGGGATACAAAACTAAATAGAGAATTCTCAATAGTGGAGTCTAAAATGGCTGAGAGACACTTGAGAAAGTGCTCAACATCCTTAGCCATCCAGGAAATGTAAATCAAAACAACTCTGAGACACCACCCCACCCCTGTCAGAATGGCTAAAATCAAAAACACCAATGACAATTTATGCGGGAGAGGTTGTAGAGAAAGGGGAACACTCCTCCACTGCTGGTGGGAGTGCCAACTTGTACACCCACTTTGGAAACCAGTATGGGGATTCCTCAGGAAAACCGGAATCAGGCTACCACAAGATCCAGCAATTCCACTTCTAGGCATATATCCTAAAGATGCAAATTCATACAACAAGGACATCTGTTCCACTATGTTCACAGCAGCATTATTTGTAATGGCCAGAACGTGGAAGCAACCTAGATGTCCCTCAACTGAAGAGTGGATAGAGAAACTATGGTACATTTACACAATGGAGTATTACTCAGCATAAAAAAAATGAGCAATGGAATCCTGAAATTTGCAGGCAAATGGATGGCACTAGAAGAAACCATCCTGAGTGAGGTAACCCAGTCACAAAAAGATAAACATGGTATGTACTCACTCATTTATGAATTTTAGACATGGATCAGGGGAGTGCCAGTCTGCAATTCCAGTGACAGAGAGTCTGGGAAACAGGAAAGAACCTAAGAGAGATATGCATGGTACCCCAGAGAACAGAAATGAGGCAAGATCTCCTGAACAGATCGGGAACATGGTGGGGGTGGGGTGGGGGAGAGTGGGAGCTGGGAAGAAAAGAGGGGGAGAAGAGGAAGAGAGAGTAGGTCATGGGGGAACAGGAAGGTTAAATTGGGAGAAGAATAGGGGGAGAACAGGATGAGAAATACCATAAGAGAGGGAATCATTATAGGTCTGAAGAGAGATCTGGCACCAGAGAGACCTCTAGCGATCTACAATGATGACGCCAACTGGCAAGCTAAGCAATAGTGGAGAGACTACCTTACATGCCCATCCCTGAAATTGAACTTGACGACTACCTTATATGCTACCCTAGAACCTTCACCCAGTGACCAATGGAAGCAGAGGCAAACACCCACAGTTAAACACTGAACTGAACCCATGGAACCAAGTGACAGAGAGAGGAGCGAGGAGCAAATTGGCAAAGAATGGGTTGGCAAAACCAGCAGAGACAGCTGATCTGAACAGGGTAGAGCTCTTGGGGCCCAGACCGACCGACAGCTGGGAGGCCAGCATGGGACCGATCCACACCCCCCTGAGTGTGAGAGTCAGTGAGGAGGCCTGGGCAACCTATGGGGCCCTGGGCAGTGGATCAGTGTTTATCCCTGGCATACAAATGGATTTCGTGTGTCCATGACACAAAGAGGGATGCTGTCTCAGCCTGGACTCTTAGGGGAGTGCCGGGACCCTGCCCTGAGCGAAATGACAGACTCTAGATATCCCCTCTGTGGAAGGAATTGGCAATAGGGTGGGAGGATGGGGGGGGATGGTAGGAGGAGGGGAGGGAGAGGGAGCTGGGATTGACATGTGAAGCAAGCTCTTTTCTAAAAAAATATAATAAAAATAATGAAAAAAGTAGCAATAATACATTTGGTGACTTTTGTGGAAGCACAGTAATCTATTCATACATATGTGTATATTTTATACATTAAATATCTGTGAGCTATTATCATTCTCATTGCCATTATTATTGTCATTGTCTTTGGCATTGACAACTAACCCTGAGCTTTGGGAGCTCTACGCATACAGTCTACCTCTGATCTATACTGTAGGATAAAACTTTTTATGTTACTAGTATAATAGTGTTCATTGTGGATATTTTTAGGTGACAGAAGTGTGCCCAAATTTAGGACAAAATAGAATTGTTCATAAAAAGAAATAGATGTTTTCTAGCATGTTAAACAGCATCAAATTGTGCTTCTTACATATGTATATCAAATGTCTGTTGCTCCTTATGCTAGCCTGATAGCTATGAAATAGTTACTTCATTGTGGTTTCAGTTTATGCCTCTTTCATCACAAATGGAATTAAGCTTTTCATATACTTCTCACTCACATTTACTATTCTATTATATAAAATTACAGCTGATTATTATATATTACTTTTATATTTAGACACTTCGGTCAAACACTCTCATTAATTCTTATAATTTATCTGTACACTGTGATTTTTGTACATAGACAATTGTATGATCTATGAATAAAGATAATCTGTCTCTTGTTTTCGATCACCAAATTGTTTTTCTTTTCTTATATCACTGGTTATGGTTGGCATTAGAATGCAGAGTAAAAGTTGTGGTAGCAGGCATTCTTTTCATCTTCCTAGTTACAAATGGGAATACTTCCATAAACGTAACAATAATAATGTACTTTTTTTACGTTTTAAACAAGTTTAGTGTGGTCTATTTTCTTCCTTCTTTTTGCTAACACTTTTAAACTAAATGGCTGTTGCCTTTTATACCAAATGACTATTGAATTTTTCTTCTATTGAAGTAATCATATTCTGTCAGTGTGAGAAGTTCTAAAAATTAATTTCCTAAGTTAAACCAATTATGAACTATAGAATTTATGAACTTGGTTACAAAGCATTATCCTCTTCTGCTTTGATTGATTTATCTAGAAAATACTATGCTTAGGATTTCTGAATATATATTCATGAATGAAAAATCACCTATAATTTGCCTTTTATGACATAGCATAAGGAGTTTGTAAGTATTCCTTCTTTTTCCTAAATCTGGAGTAATCTATATAATTGGGATTATTTGTCCCTCCTATATATATTATAGCTAAATAAAATCACTTTATATTTATTACTTTGGACATTTGAAATAAGCATACATTTATTACTTTATTAGTTTCAGAAGAATTTTTAATTATTCTTATCCCCTCCTTTTTAATCTTTTTGTCAGACTTACTTTATTTTATCTTCATGGGTACTTTGCTTGTATGTTTATATGTGCAGCATGTGAATGCCTGGTACTCTATGAGGTCAGAAAAGGGAATTGGATCCCCTGAAATTGGCATTATGAACATTGTGAACCACCACATGTATGTTGGGAAACAAATCAGGGTACTCTACAAGAGGAACAAGTATTCTTAACTACTCAGTTATCTCTCTCTCTCCAGCCCCTTATCCATTTCTTTGGTTGGTTAGTTTTGGTTTTTGAGAGTCTAGCTGTTTAGCTTTGGCTGGCCTATAACCCACTGTGTAGATCACATTGTCCATTAACACACAGAACTCTGCCTGCCTCTGCCTCCTAAGTGCTAGAATTAAAAGTACAAGGACCATGACTGTCTGGTCCTTTTAAATTATAAGACAAAGGTTGAGCTATAACATTCTAAGTAGATTAAGCAGTCAGCCAGCATGTGATTCTTCTGTCTCCATCTTCTAAATGCTAGGATTACAGGTGTGAGCTGCTGCCACAGCTAGCTCCTGTTTTTACTCTTGATGTTGCTTAATTTTGTCTTCTGCCTTTATTCTTTATTATCCTTATAAATTAGGCTTTGCAAGGTACAGTTGTGGGCTTTATTGGCTTATTTCAGCTGATATTTATTTTCTAATATATTGGCTTCTGCTTTTATCTTTATTCTTTGATTCACGATACTTCCATTAGATGCAACTTATAATTATTTTTTGGTAACTTATAATTCTTTTTTCTTAAATTGAAACCTTCTCACTAATACTTAATATATATGGTATTAACATTCTAGATCACAAATTTTTATGTAAGTACTATTTAACTGTATGTCATGAGTTTGGATATGTGTGTGTGTGTGTCTGTGCATGTGTGTGTTTGCGTGTGGAGGTCAGAGATTGATACTGAATGTCTTTTTCAAGAGATTATTATTATTGTATTGTGTGCATGATGTGTGTGGGGTACGCATGCCATAGTGCACATGTGAATGTCAGAGGAAAACAATGAGGAGTCAATTCCTTTCTTTTACATCCACATTGGTCCCAGTGACTGGACAGGTTCACTTCACATGCGGAGTCATCTCACTGGTCCCAGTGACTGGACAGGTTCACTTCACATGCGGAGTCATCTCACTGGCATAGGAACAATATGCTTTTGAATGACAGTGACTGGACAGGTTCACTTCACATGCGGAGTCATCTCATTGGCATAGGAACAATATGCTTTTGAATGATTAGTATGTTACAAAAGAAACCAAAGAGGAAATACATAATGTAGACTCAAACAGAAGTAGAAATACAATGTACTAGACTGTGCAGGTTACAAGAAACACAGTTCTGAGAGAGAAGTTTATAGATATGAACACCTACATTAAAAAAGAGATGTCTCAAATAAGTAGGTATCCTAATGATGCTCCTCACATTCTTAGAAAAACAAAAAAATGCAATCCAAAACTATTGGAATAAAAGGAATAATAAAGATGCGATCTAAAATAAATATAATGGAGAAGAAAAATGATCTGTGAATCAAAGAATTTGTTCTTTGAAAAAATAAGTAGGAATTGGTTCCTTGGAAAATAAATACACCATAGTAATAAGAAAAGATAGAAGACTCAAGTAAATAAATTCAGAGGTAAGCACAAATACCGTATACCTGCAACTTAAATCCATAAGCTAATTTTTAATTTTTTATATACATGGGTGTTTTGCCTGCATGTACCACAGACATGCATGCAGTACCTGTTGTGGTTAGAAGAGGGTGTCTGATACCCTGAGACCGGAGCTACAGATGGTTGTGAACCACCATTTGGGCACTGGAAATGGAATGCTCATCCTCTGGAAGAGCAGTCAGTGCTCTTAGTTGCCAAGTCCTCTCTCAGCCCTCACTAGGGATTATTTTGAAAAGTTATATGCTGAAATTGAATCAAGAGGGTATAAAAGTGGCTAAATTAATCCACAACAGGCATTGAGAATACAGCATTAGTAAAAAGTCTCCAGGCAAAGATAAGCCCGGCAGTAGATGGATAATTTGCAAGAGAATTTTATCAGACTTTTAAAGGACTAATAACTCCTTTCTCCTTCTCTCCCTCCTCCTCCTCTGCAGGATTCCCAAACTCCAACTAATGTTTGCTGTGGTTCTCTGTATCTGCCTCCAGTTTCTGGATGACGCCTCTCTGATGACAACTGGGTCAGGCACCAATTGCCCAGTCTGAATAAATGGGGAGGTGCTCAGGCTTACTGCAACTTGTCAAGCCATGTTTTGTTGATACTCATAGGAGACCTGCCCTTTCCTTGATGGAGACACAAGAGGAGGCAATTAGCAAGTAGAAGGGGGAAATGGAGGCAAGGGACTGGCAGGGGAGGAAGGGGAGGGCTGTAGCCAGGATGTAAAGTAAATAGATGAATAAAAGAAAAAGAACAATAACTATGGTCCATAAAATAAAAAGAGAAGGAATGTTTCCAAGTCACTTTCTCCAAAGTCAATATGACTCTAACACCAACACTTGATGAACGCACCCCTAAAAAAAAGAGAATGAGAGACCAACATCTTTGATGAATATATATGGAAAAAATTCTCAGTGAATCACTAGCAAATTAAACTCAACAACACATGAAAAGATTACATATGGCAATCAAGTTAGTTTCATATCAAGGATGTAAATATGGCTCATCATACATAAATCAATAAATTTAATATAGAACATAAATAGAATCAAAGATAAAAATCACATGAGCCTTGCAATAGAATCAGAAAGGGCCTTTCATAATAAAAGCTTTGAATAAACTGATTTAGAAGGGCCATTCCTCCACATATTAAATGCTATATACAAAAAATCCATAGCCAACATCATAATGAAGAAAACCAAGAACTAGACACTCATGTCTGTCCTCAGCACTTTTCAACATAGTACTTGAAATTTTAGTCAGAGAAGTCAGAAGAAAGAAATAAAGGAGATACAAACAAGAAAAGAAGTTAAATTACTTGGCAAATTAGAGGATTTCATACATAGAAAAACTAAAGGCTCTTAGAGCTGACAAATTCAGCAAAGTGGGAACATAGAATATTAATTTACAAAAATCAGAGATTTCCTATACACCAATATTTCCCGATTTTTTTTGTGTGTTTGTTTGAGTTTGGGGTTTTTTGCATTTGAATTTTATGGGGGATGACTGTTTTTCTTTTCTCTTCTTTGTTTTCGTTTTTATTGTTGTTTGTTTGTTTGTTTTATGAAAAAGGATCTAGCTATGTAGTCCCAGCTGGCTTGGAACGTGCTATGTACCCAAGTTGACCTCAAATTCTTAATCCTGCTGCCTCAGTCTCCGGAGTGTGGAGCTGACATGTGCGAGTCACCACATCTGGCTCTTCCTGATTTCAAAATCCCCTTTGATCCCTATTTACCATGAACTCAACATTATTGTTTTGACATATATATTTCATTCAGAACAATATTTTCTCACTTTGAAAAAAGAAAATAATGGAAAAATATTGTCTGGGGGAATGTACTAATTCTTTTCAAACAAAAACAGAATAACCTAAGAATGTATAAAGTTTTATTGTTGTAAAAACTAAATATACAGCATAAAATTTACCATCTCAACTCTTTTAAATGCACAGTCAAGTAGTGTTAAATATACTCACATTATTCAGTATCCAGAACTTATTGTCCTAAAATACTGTGGCCATTATATAACCATTCCCTTTCTCTAATGTCCCTAGTCCATGGCAACTACCACTCTACTTTCTGTTCTGGTGAATGTCACTGTTTTAGATACCTCACATACAGTAACCATATAGTAATTGTCTTTTTTTGTCTGGTTATCCCCCTACTTTAGCACGACATAGAGTTTCCTTTATCTTTAGAACTTGATAATATCACATTGTGTACATAAACACATTTTATCCACTAACTAATTCATAAACATCTAGGTTAATTTCACCATTTGGTCATTGTGGATAATGCTGCTACGAATGTAGGGCACCCCATTCTGTTTTTATTTATGTGGGTCTCACCAGGCTGATCTCAAACTACCAGTTCTCTTGCCTCCAGCTTCTAAATGTTGGAATTACAAGTATATACCTCACTCCACCTGGCTTTTATTTACATCTTCCAGATACACAACCAGAAGTGAGGTCACTGGATCACATGAGAGTTTTAGTTTAATTTCTTGAGGAAACTCTACACTGTTTTACATAGCAGTTGTACTACGTTATGCTGTGAAAATGATTTCAAGTCACATGTGCCATTTTGGTGGCCTGCTTCTTTAAACCATTTTATGGGAAATGAGTTAAACTTGCTTTTCACTCACATTAAATCAACTACGTAAGCAGTTTGAAAGAATCCAATCATTCTCAACAAGTTGTCACAGTGTCGCTATAGAGGCCAGAATAATAACTAACATCTCAGAATAATAAATACAAACACAAGTACTATAGAAACATAATACATACGTGCTTGACTAAGGCATTCCCATGCTGACCCTTCATTTCTATGTGTTTTCATTGTAATGTCTTCTCTAAAGGCAGTTTAGTTTTTAGTAGTAGAATAAATACATACACAAGTACTATAGAAACATAATACGTGGACTTGGCTAAGGCAATCTCATACTGGCCTTTCCTCTATAGCACCTATTTTTCTTTTCACTGTAATATCTACTATAAAGGTTTCTTAGTTTAGTGGTGGTTTTCTAACATAACTGAGCACTATGTGCTGAAAGATTTAATTACATATTTGTGCTAGCCATTCCAGCAAGAATCATTCCTAGTCCCATTCTCTCAAATAACACACTAAGAAACCTTAAGAACTGTATTTAAAAGAACCTAAGATACACATTGTACAACTCCAAAATCATCACGTATCTTGTAATCAACAGCATCTTACAATTACTATTGTCTGACAGTTGCCTGGAAAGGCAGCTATCATCGAGATGTGTACATATTCAATCACAGTTGTTGGTGTTTTTGTCACTTCTTTTGAGTTTATATACAATGTCAGTACTAAAGTGATGAGGGTGTTTTCATAATTTAAAGGCTTTCCAAAATAATCAGTCTGACTTATCATTAAAGGAAAATGGATTGTGCCTCCTGAAAAACATAAAAATAGAGTATGAGGGTAAAAATGGTGGATTGGTAAAATAAATATCACTGGTGGGATAACACAGTTCTTCATTTTCTTACAAAACAATGAATGACTGACAGGATCTAAGAAGATGATGTCTGAAAAAAGAAAATTGTATAATATTTTAGTATGGTTATATACATAATCAAAGTAGCTGAAAATAGGAAAATTCTCAAAAGTTTCCACATAAATGCAAGCAGTTTTAAGGCAGACAATAAGAGACCGAAATGGCAAATCCATACATTGCCAGAATTACTAATATGGCCAATATGTCTTTGAAATATATATTCTTTCTTAGTGGCTTAGTGGTACATAAAATAATAATGTGTCACATTAGATGGCACCTAGTGCATTGCCCACGGTTCTGAGGTTAGTAAGCAAAAAAAGAAAAAATGGAGAATTATGTGCTAGGTCTATATTTCTAGCCAGCAAGTTTTAGTGGATTTTGATGATGTAACTTCTCTTTATCAAGCCTGAAGCACTTTTTTTACTTCTAAAGTTAAATTTTAACAGAGTATTCATTTATTTTTGCCTATATTTGCATGCCTCTGTGAGTTTGTATATACCAAGTGCCCTCAAATGCTTGCAAAGGCCAGAAGATGGTGTTGGATCTCCCAGTTACAGGTAGGAGTTATAAGCTTATATGGGTTCTGGAAACCAAATTACAGTCCTGTACAAAAGCAGTAGGTACTCATAACCACAAAGTCATATTTCCAGACAATAAACTTTCCTTTTTAAATAAAATATTGCCTAGGTTTTTACAAAATAAAAAAATGGATTTTTTAACATTCATCTATCTGTGTGCATGTGTGTGCATGCACCTACACTTGAGTTTGCACATACATGGAGATCATAAGACAACCTATGGGAGTTGATTCTTTCCTTACACAATGTGGGTACCAGAAATTCAACTAAACTCAGGCTTGGAGACAAGTGTCCTACTCACTGAGCAATCATCTGGCCTCTATACTTTTTGGCAATTTGGTGACTTGTGTTAGTTACCTTTACTCATTATGTTCCACAAAACTAGTTAAAAAACAACTCAGAAGGAGGGGGATGTATTTTAGCTCATGGATGCATAGGATCCAGGCCAGGCTTCCTTGGCTTTCATGTGCTTAAGGATAAAATTGTGGCGAGGAAAACTTACGGCACACACAGAGAGGGAAAAGGACATTGGACCACCTATAACCTTCAAAAGACATTCCCAGTGACATGGTTCCTCTTAAACTTCCTACAGCCCTCCACATAGCACTACTAGCTGGGGACTAAGCATTCTATACCTGAGCTTATGGGAAACATTTCAGAACCAAACCATAATAGTAACCGGTCAGGGGATAATTATAACTCCTTGAAAGAAATCTCCAAAACAATGTCAAGAATCACCCAAATTAAGGAAAATTATAAAACTGGAAGAACAGCACATAGTGACCATCAGATATAGCAGAAAACACATCCTCCTGTATTAATTCTACTTCCAAACAACAGTGAACATGTTATGTGCTGGATTTCACAGAAATGTAAAATGGTAGCACACATCTAAAAATGAAAACATTGCTCTGTTTACTCATATCTCATGACCCATGTTTACCTGATATATTCTATGCTTTTAGAATCTGTTGTTTTAAGAGCTAAGAAACAGTCTTAACATGATCAGTTACAATGGTTTTATTAGTATTGAATCATGTGGTCTTTAATCTCTTGATAAATCTTCCAACTTCTATTGGGGAAGTCCTGTGTATATGTCAATAAATTACTGCTGGCCAATAGGAATCTAGATAGGTGGGGCTAGGAGTCCAGGAGGATTCTGGGAAGGAGAAACACAGGAGAGTCAACATGTAACGCCATGGGGGTAGGAAGCCTGGAACTATTCTCCGGTAAGAGACATACTTAGATTAACAATTATGGGGTAATTACTTAAGTCAGAGCAAGCCAGTAAGAAACAAGCAAGGCCAACAGCTTCATAATTAATATAGCCTCCTGTGTGTTTATTTGGGACTGATGCGGATCTGGAACCAGGCGGGCAGAAAGGCTTCTCTCAAAGAAAAAGCTTCTCTTAACAAACTTCATTCCACTTGGTCCCCATAGACACACCTTACAATGGAGAGTCTTAAACCATCATGGGAGTTCAAATCTTTACTTAACCACAGGTTCAGTTTTCAACTGATGACTTGAGGCAATTCACTTCATTTGCATGAGCCTTGTTTTTCTTGTTAGTAAAATTAAGTTGTAATAATACATATCTTGAGAGTTGTTATGAGAATGAGATAAGATACTTCATGAAATGCAATTTAACATGTCACTTGTTCTTTTTTGTCTTTGGTTTTCAAGAAAGAGTTTCTCTGTGTAACTTTGACTCCCTTGGAACTCACTCTGTAGCCTAGGTAGACTAGGTTGGCCTAGAACTCAGTGATCTGCCTGCCTCTGCCTCTTGAGTGCTGGGATTAAAGGCATGTGCCACCAGTGTGTGGCACAACTTGCTCTTAAAGTCTTGATAAATGCAGCCTGTCATTGTTAGTAGCAAAACAAAACTGTGCCTAAAATATTTTTTCAAATAGGAAAGTAAGGCTCAGAGAGACTAAATCAATTCCCAAGATCATGCAGCTATTAAATATCAGAGAGAGAAGGAGGGAGGGAGGGAGGGAGGGAAGAAGGGAGGGAGGGAAGAAGGGAGGGAGGGACAGAGGGAGGGAAGAAGGGAAGAAGGGAGGGAGGGAGGAAGGGAGGGGAGAAATTTACTTGCCTTGGGTGCAGACAAAATACACACTTGGGGATTTCTCATGGTCTGTGCCAAGTAAGAAATTCCTGTTCTTTTATGATCCCTATATAACTTAACAAATTAGTACAAGAGCTATAAAAGCTTGAAAATGCTTTTTCCCCTTCTCTCATAAAGGCTGCTGAGAAGTAGAGATAAAAATAAAAATTGAGTTGACTTTCTTCATAGTATATATTTATCAAAATGCCAAAAGCTCTTTGTTATAAAAAATAAAAATAAAAAAGATCAAATCCTAGCTACCTTGTCACCAAGTCAAGAAACATTTGCTACTATTTTTGAATAACCAAAGACAAAGACAGGGCATTTGAGGCTTAATGTGAAGAGTCTGACCCGTACTGGAGCCCACTTGAATTTCCTAGTACTTTAGCCCATGGTGATGATTTGAATTTGCGTTCAAGCTCTTCATCTGCATAATTAGTTCTAGTACCTCACAGAAACAGATTGAGACCTAATCAAGGAGGTCAAGAGTTGGACAAGAGTGAGCTCCAGAGGAGAGGATGCTGCATTAACCCCTGCTCTTAGGTGCATCTTTGTGTTCAGGAGTCACTGAACTGGGAACAAAGGGATGGGCCAGAAACAGAGGAGACAGAGAGGAAAAGGCTTTGGGTAGATATTCATGAGTTTGCAAAGCTTTGTGTACTAACACAGAAGGGAGAGAAGCAGAAACTAAGGAGAGTTGCTCAGCAAGGGCTAAGTGCCCACAAGAGTCTAACAGATAGCTGAAGACCTTAAGCAAAATCCCTATAAAAGGAAGTACGAGAAAAATAAACAAAAACAGGAAACAAACTATAAAGCTGACTGAACAATAAGGAAAGAGAGCTTACCAAGCTCAGGACGGTGACAGCAGTGGCACAAAGCACCCAAGCACAGTTTTACAAAGCAGCTCAGAGAGTGTGCGTCTCACAGTCTTCCCTTGCCAAGGAGGTTATGCCACAGCCAAACATTCGGGACAAAGAACAGGACAAGCATTGGGCCATGTCTTTACTAACATGGAGATACCATTCTGGTATGGTGAGAATGGTCCTCTCCAGCTGGGGAACTGGAGCCTGTAAGCACTAGGAAGGTCACATGTGTCCAGAGCTGTAGCCATGGTGCAAGCTCTCTGGTGGGGCATGAATGCTGGAGGACACCTGGGAGCTGTCCAGGGGCTGTAGAAACCCTGAAGGCTTCTATGTGGGAAAGTCTCCCAAAGATATCAGGAAGCATATTTCTTTCAGGGCTCAAAATGTCTGGGGAGATTTCTCAGTGGAGCTTTGTGTGAGAACGCATTAAAGGCCAGTGTTGACAACTCCATCAGACTATCACTAACAAGATAAGTGCTCAGTGACAACAGGGAAAGACTTTCTACTATGTGTCAAATAAGCCACTTGACCTTTTTTTTTCTGCCCAAGTAAATTTGGCATGGTAAAAGATGAGAAAATAGGAATTAGGAATAATCATCAAGTTTATTCAGATACATACACTCTGCTAATTGTTCATTCTTTAGTCTACTTTAAAATTTGCAAAAGCTTTTCTTCAGAAGATGAGAAATGACAATATATACATCTTATTGCATTTTCCTCTTCATGTTAGAAATATACCAAAAACATAAGAAATTATCACAGCGTCAGAGACGAATTCACTAAATAATCACTTTCTGGAAATTCAAAATCTAATTGCTTCATTAATAATGGCAAGTTGACAAATTAATACTGAGTAAAATTTTAGTATCGACCTCAGGTTATCATCATTGCATATTCGGTTACATTGGTTTATAATCCATACCCTGTCATCACTACAGATAGAAAGAGTACCCAGCACATGGGCCCATATGTATTTATAAGTATAAGTGTGTGTGTCTGTCTGTCTGTCTCTGTGTGTGTGTGTGCATGTGTGTGTGTGTGCGTGCGTGTGGTTTTGCCCATTATCACATACATTTGCACAGTAAAGCTCACACACATATAAGCTACACAAAAGTTCATGCATATGCACACATATTGACATTATACAAATGCTCACGCACTTGTACCCTCATTCATGAATTTATTGTCACACCCACATGTGCACTCAATTAAAATATATACATATGCTTCTGTACACTCAGCAATAGACATACATACACATGTAGCAAGTGCTATACAAAGTGAACCACAGAATGATGCTATGAGCTCATGGCTGCTGACTCCATTGTACAAATTAAACACTGAAAGTCTGCATAGAAAAGATTTTATTTAAAGTTATGCTGTTAATAAATGGAAGGGTGTGTCTGAATCAGAAGTGTGCACAGTTGCTTTTAAAGTTAGAAACAAAACAATACACTATGTCTGAGACCTCTTCCAGATTTCACTAATTATACCATCATTTTCACTAGCCAAATTCAACATGATTCTTTGAAATATTTCTTCACTTAGTTTTTGAACTATGTAGATTTGTGGAAAATTTAATCCACATGCTTATAATTCATTTACACCAAAATGCTGCAAATGTTGTTTCTTAAGAGGTATTTGATGTCAAAAGAAAGCTTTTGAATTTTCCAGTGACATTCTTTAAGCTTTGTATTTTATTAAAAACAGGCAAAACTGTTGTTCCACACTTAAGGAAATTGGAAGATACATTTGATGGTTTTTCCCCCCTCTTCTGACATTTTGAAGATTGTTATTCATATTCAGTGATTTAAATCAAGATTAATTTGGTTCTTATAAGTCTCTACTGTTTGGAGTGCTGCTGTTTTAGCTAATGACATAATTACTTTAAAAATAATTACATGGTGATTTTTCATTTAGCAAGATAACGATACTGACCATGCAAATTCAAGAAGACATAGCTGTTACATTTGAAAGCTCTATCATTTTATTAGGAAACTCTTGGGGAAGATAAGCAGAGTTCACATAAGACTGCTGGTGTGAAAGGTCACATGAGTTCCACTAAGATGTATATGAAAAGAGAAGCTTTTTCCTTGAGAGAAGCCTTTCCGCCAGCCTGGTTCTAGAGCCGCATCAGTACCAAATAAACACACAGGAGGTTATATTAATTATGAAGCTGTTGGCCTTGCTTTGTCTCTTACTGGCTAGCTCTGCTTTAAGTAATTACCCCATAATTGTTAATCTAAGTATGTCTCTTACCGGAGAATACTTCCGGGCTTCCTACCCCATGGCGGTTACATGTTGACTCTCCTGTGTTTCTCCTTCCCAGAGTCCTCCTGGACTCCTAGTCCCACCTATCAAGATTTCTATTGGCTCAACAGTACTTTATTGACAAATGTACAGGACTTCCCCCATCATGTATATGTTGTTGTTCCAAATCCAAAGCTTCCAGAAAAATCACAAATAAGCTCTAAACAAATCACTTCTGACCTTCTGAGGATGAATAAACACCAAATAGTCATCTGCAGTAAGTTTGAACAGCCTTACTCCCTCTGTATTATCTTTGTTGAAAAGACAAGAGACACAAAATAAACAAATGACCAGAAATCTGAAGCATAGTTCCCCACTGAAATGTGCTGAGTCAGCTGACCTGGAGGTGGGGCAGAGAAGCAGTTTACTTTTTCTGAGTGACTCTGGAGATAAAGCTTTTATAGATATATGTCTCTGGTGGGTATATCTGTGATGTAGAATACTAAATTTTCTATTTGCCCTGCAAAATTTCTCTAGCAAGGATGGTTTTGTACAGAGTAGGTATATTGTAAGGAAATGTAGTGCTTGCATTACCTGAAAATCCCACGACAAGTACCCTATGATGCAACTGTTTATTGTTGTCACTGTTACTACCCTTATAATTTTTAGTATCCCCACTCTGAAGATAAATAGCTTCAGGTTTAAAGTTGACAAAGGCTGCTGCAATATGGGAGAGTCCAAAGTAACAAGAGATGTGACCAAAATATATATCTTCAAGGAGAATCACCCAAACTCAGGCTGAATGGAATATGGGGCAAAAGCCGAATGTTTCTGGAGTGAGTGAGAAATGAAAGGAAATAAAATAAAATAAATCAGGGCTCCTGGCCAACCTAGTAAGACCTTGCTAGCAAATCTTGACAGTGCCTCCTCCATTTCATGCCCACATTCAGGATGACTTGGAAGGGTTTCGGTTGTGTTCTCATTTCAATGTCATTTACCTCTCTGTTCCCACCCCATCTCAGATGCTCAGCAACCCTCTGTCTCTCCCTTCCGCCCTCCATCTAAGCCCATAATATTTCAGCATAGCATGATCCCGTTTCCTTTAGTGTTTAGTCCATGGCATCAACTGGAGTAGCAACTCAGTATTGTTCATGGACACTGAAGGTTACAAGCTCAGATGTCTCAAAGAAATTCCATGTTGCAGCTCCTAGTGATGATTCTCTACTATTCTGAATTGTAATAGAGACTGTTCAACAAACGTTAGCACAATTCCCCCACAAACTCACCAACTTTTAGAGTGAGCTATCTGCCCAACTCAGTCACATCACCCACCCATGTGCTTCAGCTTTCACTAGCCCTGAATCTACAATGTTTCTCTTTTCTTTCACTCATCTCCTTCAGCAGAAATCTTACCCCTCAAGGCTCAGTACAAATACCACTTCTTCCATGAAGCCTTCTTTGATCTTCCCATCTGGAAATGATCGAACTCCCCTTTGAACACCATTGCCCTTTGTACTTCTCTGTTGGCACTTCTCCCATTCCACCTTATATTAGAATTGTAATCCTGCCTTAGCTCCCCTGCTAGTCTGTGAACTCTTTGAGGGCAACAGAGCACTTTTTATGCACTTTTAGACTCCCCCCAACAATGCGTGGCTCTGCTTAGTTCATTGGTACTCAGTGTACACTTGTATGAATGAGTGAATCCAAGCTAGGTGCTGTAGTATATGACTTGAAAAGTTGGCAAACCAAATGAAAGTCTGGCTTGACATGAAATGTCTGTAAGGATAAAGCCCTAAATTAAAAGGAAGCTAGGAAGCTTGGTTCATGACTCTACTTCTTTGTCAGAAATACCATTATTAGTCTGAGAATTGCCTAAGGCAGAATATCAGCTAAATGTGGTATACTTAGTATGTATATAATTTTTATTAAACATAAAATAAAATAACATACACACATAAAACTAATTAAATCCTCATGGCTTTTTAAATAACTATATCAACATTTCAATGGATGGTGTTTAAGAGACTCAAAATACTCAGTCATCCTTGACAGAATTCATCCATCACCTCAATCTTGTTATCTCTAGAAATGCTCAGCGTCAGCTGGTTTGACCATTTCCATTCTCTTTGACCTCAGCTCCCATGACTGCTACCTGGTGGGTTTGTAGTCAAAGTTGACTGACAATTGTGGCAATAAAAATGCTCTTGCTAAACAGAGATTAAGACCATGTCAATATAGTCCTGGCATCAGGTTCTGTGCTTAAGTATTGAACTTAAGGAGCCTGGGACTGCTAGATCATTAGCATGGAAAGGGTCTTCCTAGATTTCAGAATTACTCATTTGCTCCTGATTTTTTTCCTGCTGTGTGGAAGGATGTTTCAAAAAAATTAATTTGACCTCTATATAACCTTATCAGATCAAGTCATCCTGGACACAGTGCATCTTGGAATCAGCATAAACCCTCAGTAAGGATATAAGGTCAACAGAATTTCTAGACTTCTGGATACTTCCATGTCATGTGGTGGCACCTGAAGCCCCGCTCCCTCTCACCTTCCTAAATGCTGTACTTTCTCTTAGTCTTCCAGCTGGCACTGGTCTGAGGAGCTGTCCATTTTCCTTGGTGGCTCTACTCAATTACATTTTTATTTTTATTTGTTTAATGGGACAGGGTGTGACCAAGGTATGAATGCAGAGGTGAGAGGACAACTTTTGAGAGTCAGTCCTTAGCTGGGTGGTAGTGGCACATGTCATTAATCCCAGCACTAGAGAGGCAGAGGCATGTGGATCACTGTGAGTTCAAGGCCAGCCTGGTCTATAAAGTGAGTTCCAGAACATCCAGAATTACACAAAGAAACCTTGTCGAAAGAAAGAAAGAAAGAAAGAAAGAAAGAAAGAAGGGAGGGAGGGAGGGAGGGAGGGAGGGAGGGAGGGAGGGAGGGAGGGAGGGAGGGAGGGAGGGAAGAGATAGAGTCAGTTCTTTCCTTCTGTCATGCATGTTTGGGGGCTCAATCTTAGGTCATCAGTCTTGGCAGCAGGTACCTTTACCTGTTGAAGCAACTCACAGATCCAGTGTTTATTTCCTTTTATAGATTAGGAAACTGAGACTCAAGAAGAAGTAATTTACCCAATGCAAACCGCTGTGAGTATTTTAGTAGAGTTAATAACAACAATTTCATTACAATAAAGAGTTCGATGCTGCCATTTCTTAACTTCCCCTTCACTGTCAGAACATGACCTGGGACAACTTAGTTTAGTTTAGCTACTAAGTCCTTTGTTTTCCTGATGTCTGGTTACCTCTCTACCTTATTTCTTCTGACCATAGCTGCACTCATCCTACTATATGTTGATCTTCAAATATCTCAAACATCTGTCTTCCTCATGCCTTGTGTCCTTCCCAGTTTCTCCATCTGTCACATACTTTCTCCAGATAGCTTTGTGGAATGATCTGACACTGCCTTCCATTACTCAAATATCATCTCCAGGATGATACTAGCCTGCTTAAAATACTGCTATTTCAGTGGGCTGAAGAAATGGCTCAGTGGTTAAGGGCACTGCTTGTTTTTCCAGAGGTCCTGAGTTCAATTATCAGCAATCACATCATTGCTCACAAGCATCTGTAATGGAATCTGATTCCCTCTTCTTGTGTGAGTGAAGACCGGCCACTCATACACATAAAGTAAATATTTTTTAATCATGTCATTCTAATATGATCCTCACATGTTGCCTAGTGTCCTCTAGGTTACATATTTAAATAATAGATATACTATCTTAGGGTTCTAGAAGATCGGCTCCAAAAGAGCTAAAACTTTGCTATTGAACACCATTTTCCCATCACCAAGAGAAATAGCAGGTACATAGCAAGTACTTAATATTTGTTGAGTGAGTTCTCTGAATACAAGGACTCTGCTTACAACTTAGACCCCAGAGAACCAGGTCACATGACTGTATCAAATGAGATATATTAGACCACACAGAAAGGCAGGTGAATGTGGCAGTATCATCTCAACATATCGTTTGCTGTCTTTTATTGAATTATTTCACGTTTATATGGTAACATCTAGCAAGGGTTTATTTCAGTGATTTAAAAATTAGCTTGATTAAGTGTAATCATAGCACTTGGCTGTTGTAAACCCTAATGTGACTCTTCATGCTTATTGGTAGAGAGCAATTATGGCATTCAAATTGATTCCACAGACCATAGCACCATGTCCAGATGTTTCTTCCCAGGGGAAGCTATAGGGAATCTTTTCTCAAGCTATTGCCAGCTGTAGGCCTTCTCTTGAACTGTAAGGGGCATGCTGGGGACTTCTATCAACTCCTCAGAGATGAGAGCTTCCACTGGAGAACCCAGGCTGCACAGGGCTGTCTTAGAACAACCAAGCTAAGTACAAAGCCTTCTGGCTTGAGGCTCTGTGTTCTCCCTAGGAAATTTTACCAGTAGGAAAATCTGTACCAAACTTAACACAGCTAGAATGTCACAGATTGCTAAACAATTCAAAAGCATGCTAATAGAAGTCCTAAGTTCGTTTGCACTGAGGATGGCCCAAGCCCTGTGTGTGAAGTTCACACTTCACACCAAGACAACACTGCATCTACATGGGATTTGTTATTGTTTATTTTACAATGTAGAAAACATTATTTCCCCAGTTTTACAGGTGAAAAGAGAGAAGAAACTTACCCATGATCATATAGCAAGTAGGTGACAGCAGGGCATTCAGGGACAATTTCATCAGAATGTAAATGCCCTACTTAATGTAGGCTTTGCTTATGTTTCAGAATGGGGAGTTTAGAATTTTCTCTATAGTTGGAATGTTATTGAAGGGTTTGAGTTTCTTTCAGAGAATCAGATAAAGTTCCATGAGGACAGATGCTATGTCACACACATGGTTGTACTCCAAGTGCCCAGCAAAACATCTGTCACAGAGTAAGTGCTCGGCAGATGTTGTCTTAGTAGCAGAATCCATCACTACATGTGTTTAGACAAACCATATCAACCAAAGTTCCTAGACACACACAACACATCTGTCCTGACATAATGTGCCTAAGGCCATAGCATAGACAAAAATGATCTTGTCACATACAGTGGAGGGAAGAGTTCTGCTGTAACAATTGGAATTCTTAGGAAAATGACTTGGGTATACTTAAAATCAGGATAATTGTTCATTTAGAGCACTAAAGCATGAGTTCTGATAACCCCACTCAGCTTTTATCCTTGTGCCTCTTTTCTCTTATTATTTAAGGCTTTTAGTGACATGATCAGCCAGCCTGTGTTTTTAGCAAAGCTCTCTTGTGGGAGATGTGGAGGACTGATTACAGAGGGGGAGAAAATGGAGGCTGGGGGCCAGGGGAGTGGATGCTCACTGCTGCGGAGGGAGCGGGGCTCAACGGGGATGATCATGAGAATGGCCAGGAGCGAGAGATGAGAGAACGAGAAGGATAGTGGGGCTTGAATTTAGTCACAACTATCAAGAAATATTGGGAAAGGGTGGGATGCATTTTAAAAGGGTCAGCTACAGTTACCAGCAATGTCTTTGAGGCTTTAAATACAGAGTGGGAAGCAAAACAGGGAAATCCGGAGTCAATAATCCCTTTCAGCACAGAATAAGGGTACAAGTAATGATTCTGGTTTGGAGTACCTTCAACTCATGGGGTCACTGTCTACCCAAAGGTGGGTGTTTAGCCGATATTTACAAATTAGAATTCATTAACAAATCCCCTCTCCTTTCCTGGTTCCAAGGATGCATAACCATTTGAAAGACCCGGATTCTACATATTTCAGTGTGTTCCAGGCACATGAATTACAGCAACTTCTGCTCTGGAATGCAGAATTTCTGAGCTGAGTAAGGGGGAATGTGAAGACAGTGCTGTGGGACAGAGCTGAACGGAGAGTGAGCTGCTTTGTCCATTTAGGAAACACTGTATCCTTGTCTCTTCACACTCTGAGGCTGACTAGTGAGTAGTCATTTCCTAGAATGATAGGGTACTTCAGTACTCAAGTACTTGGTAAGTAAGATTCTATATGAGCAATCAGTTGAAGAAGCAAATAAGAGCCTGAGGAGAGCATTAATCATCTCTGCATCTAATAGGGCTTCCCCAAGGCCGCATATACACGAGTGTAGAATTTTAAACAGATTTTCTTTTTGTACACTTGAAAAAGGACAAGGGTATGTCATGTTACAAATAATAGTTTCCTAGTAGTTCTTTCTACATGAAAATGAACTTGGAAAGCAAAGGTCCTCCGGCTCTTGCCCCACATGCTGAAAGAGTTCTCTCTACTTCACAGCATCTGCTAGCACATCTGGAGAGTTCAGCTTGGCCAAAGCTTTCTCAAAGGCAACCCAAAAGGCTCTTGCAGATCAGGTGCTCCTTCCTAGAAAGACTACCATACTTTGCTTGCCAAAGCTGACTTGGCCCAGCATTTCGCATATTCTAATTGAATAAATTATAAAGCCTCCTTTCTTTCTTTTGCATTGGTGGCTATTTCTTTGATATAAGGACTGGGAACATATTGGCAGATGTTAAGAGTTACCTTTGTTTCATCTCTTGAAATGTAGCTTACTTCAAAAAATCAAGAGACTGTAATATACTCGTGCCGCTCTGACGAGAAATCCACCAGGGACACTGCTTCCTCCTTTCCCCTCAATGACAGAAATGTGCGGGACCTTTAATAAAAGTTGGCAGCACTGAAACCTTGAAAATGACTTGAAAGGAGTAGTTGCATGGGATACCACCACCCAAACTCACTCCAGGTGTGACAATCTCTTCAGCTCCTAGACTGCAAGGGGAGGGTCATGAGACTTGCTTGCAATTCTTTTTTTTTAACTCTCTTTTTATTTGTTCTATGTGTCTTTTATATCACGTATCTCTGTGTATGTGCATTTTATTTTTTTTCTGGAAAAAGGGATACCACTATCTCCTTAGAACAAATCTTTTGTCCTGGAGAAGGATGTTGCTATACTTTCCCCAATTCCTAGCTGTGAAGGTTAAGCAAGAGTCAAGTATCCAAAGCAGAGTCTCAGGATCTAGCCTATGAAGAATGGGGCAGCAAGGTGTTTACTTCACAAGCTCCCAGCCCAGTCCTGCTCATATGGCTAGTAAAGGTATGAAGTACAAGCCATGGTATCTCTGTAGGAGAACGCATTTCTGAGAGAATTTTGTATTCTGAGACACTGCTATAGCACCAAAGGGAAACCCACAGTGGGTAAATTCATCTGAAAGGTTGGCATTCAAATCATATCTGAGGAGCCCTTAGAAGCATTTCCTTAGGCCTTATCCCAACTCACTTTCAAAAGCCTGGGGACATTGAAATGGCACTCAATAAAATAGTCATTTTTTTTCATGGCCACTATAACCTTTAGAATACCAAAAACAATTACCTACTGGTTTTAAATTTATGCCAAGTCTAGGTCCAAATGAATAATCCATCCTACTTGAGAACAAATGATGATGATGATGATGGTAATGATGATTATGCTAATAATCACCATCATAATAATAATAGCTGCCATTACTAAGCAATTACTATGTTCAAGGCATTATATTAAGCTCTTTGCATGCATTTTTCTTATTTATGCTTGTAACAATACTGAGAAGTAGGTATATAATTATGCTTGTTGTAGAGATGAGAAGGGGAGACTCAAAAAAAGGTTTAAATAATGTGTCCAAGGGCCTATAACTAGTAAGTGGCTCAGTTAGCATTCAAAGCTAGGTCAATCTGGGCTGGGAGTGCACCTCATTGGTAGAGTATGAGCCTAGCATTCATGAGGCCCTAGATTCCATCCCTAGCCCCAAAGAAAAGCAAAACTAAAGCTGATGAATACAATTCCCAAGACATGTGTAATTAATAGACAAATTACATTACCTGTATACTACATATGTCAATACAAATGGAAGAGAGTTTACTCAAATAGCTTCAATGTGCCAAGAACCTAAATAGTTTATATGACTACTCACTATATGTTCCTTTTTATCTCAATTGATTTAACACCCCCAAAATGATATATTTGTTCTTATATAAATGAACTGCTCTGAATTTTGAAAATACTGTTCTTTTGCCTAAAATAATCAACCACTACAGAATATCAGTGGAACTAGTAAGGTTATGTTGAAAACTGTTTCTCAAATTCAAAACATAACAGAATCCCCTGGAGAGCTTGAGAAAGCCAAGACAAGGGGTAGGTATTCAACTCTAAAGTTCATATTCAATAGCTTTGGGTGGACCTAAAAATTATAATTCCTTTATGTCATTTGTAGGAAGATGGACAGAACTAAGAGAGCTAGACATGTTTTTCTCTCATGTGTGGAAATTAGATTTAAAAGGAAAATAAAGACAACTTGAGAGTTCTAGAAAAACTATGAAAGGGGTGTTATGGTTATGTTTAAGAAAAGGCAATTGTTCTGAACTGGCCATCTCCTGTGATCAGACTATCAGACTTGTGACTGTCCAAATTGTCATCAGAGAGCCTTCATCCAGTAACTGATAGAAACAGATGCAGAGACCCACAGCCAAACATAAGGCCGAGCTCAGGAAATCCTGTAGAAGAAGGAAAGGCAGGATTGTAGGAGCCAGTGAGGTCAATGACATAACAAGAAAACCAACAGAATCAACTCACCTGGGCTCATAGGAGCTCACGGAGAATGAACATGGGACTGACCTGGGCACTCTGCATATATGTCACAGTTGTGTGCCTTGGTCTTCTTGTGGGATTCCTAACAGTGAGAACAGGGGCTGTCTCTGAATCTTTTACTGCTTTGGGGACCCTACTCTTCATGCTTGGTCACCTTGCCCAACCTTATTACAAGGGGAGATGGTTAGTCTTACTACAACTTGATATGCAATGCTTTGTTGATACCCATGGAGGCCTGGCCCTTTTCAAACAGAAGCTGAGAAGGAATGAATTAGGAGAGGGAGAGGATCCTAGGAGAGGAAGGAGAAGATGGGAGGAGAGGAGAGAGGGGAAACTGTGGCCAGGATATAAAAATGAATTAAATTAAAAAGAAAGAAAAGGCAGTTGGGATGATGGCTCTGATCAGAGAGTGATTTCTACATGGACAAAAATGATACAGTAAACTCTATCCATATGTAAACTAACATACATTGATAATTATAATTAAAAATAGAGAAAAGAGTTGAAGTCATGGAAATTTACAGTGAAAAGTAGTGATCGGTGGGATGGGGAGAGGTGGTAAGTGGACACTAAGCTACAGCTAGATGGGAGCAAGAAGCTCTGAGTGACTACAGATAATTACATGCTGAGTATTTCAAAGGTTTCATTATAAAGAATGATAAATGTTTGAGGAGATAAGTTTAACGTGATTTAGACATTTACTTGGTGCACAGTTGTATTAAAAAACACAGGAAATCTACAGATTTCACCTATCAATTTAAAAGTAGTTGTAGTTAATTAAAAGAAATTTTGCTTTTAACAAATTCTCAGGTGATTCTGTGGTTGCTGGGCAGGAAACAGTAGCTTGAGATCTTCTGATCTAGCGTTAAGGGAGTCACAGGGGAAAATAGTATCTGTCAGAAGCAAGTAGTCATGGGCGTAGGTTTTAGTCCAGACTCTCTTGCTGACTAGTGATATGATCCTGGGGATACCAATCACCTCTTTAAAAGTCTGAGTGATTCTTATTCTATAACATAAAGGAACTAGCTCCAATATTTTATGAGGAAATACATTAAATAAATGTAGCTTGCTTGAAATTCCAACATATGATCTTCAGGACTTAGAGACTTCATTTTATTGACAGTGACAGCAAACAGCACACACATGCACTTTGTATACATAGGTGAATCCAAAACACATTATCTTCATTCTTTCAATATATTTACTGAAGTATGATGTTAATAGTATATTGGTATCACTACCTTCCAATATATTTATCAAGTGAAATGTCTGCTACATAGTGGGTGCTGTACTAGGTATTGGAATCAAGTAGTGAACAGAAAGGCAAGACTCTTATTCTTACAAAGGTTATAGCCATACTGTTGAAATGCAAACCTTTTACGGTCTTTTTTATTTTTAAATGTACTGTTATTGCATGTGTACGTAGACGACAATGGGAGGTAGGAGCCAGAGGATACTCTGTGCAGTAACGTTTCCTCTTTGTATCTTTATGTGGGCTCCAGGGATTGAATTAAGATCCTGAGACTTGTGTTGCTACTGCCTTTACTTGCTGAGCCATGTTGCTGGCCCATGGAACTATAAACATTTTAGAGAAAAATGAGAAAAACCATTACTACATGTTCTAATATATTTCACACTAAAGTATATGCCTTACTTTTTAATTTTCTGATTAAACAACTAGCTGCATAAATCTTAAATTCATGTCTGCATAAGTTGATTGCATCCAGACTTTGTATAAGAAGAAATTGCATTGTAAACAACTACTTGTTATTATGCCTGTCTCCACTTGACAGAAAATAAGCTACAAATTCATCCTTTATTTTTACGTAACGGTTCTAGAATCAGGTGTGGAGGCTTATCTCTGTTGTCACAGCAGCCTGGAGACTGAGGCAGGAGAATCATCAGAAATTTGATGACAGATTGGACTGAATGTTAAGTTCAAATCCAAACTGCACTATTGAGGGCCACCCTGTCTCAAAAAAGCATCTAAGTTTATTTATCTTTGTTTTACTGTATTACAGTCTTTTTATAAACTAATTTTGCATACAATTGGGTTTATAACATACATATTCCAGCTCAGTTTCAAACACCATTAACCATGTTAGCATCTTTGTTTACATAGAGTGCTTCATGAAGCCCTCCTGTTTCATCTGGAGCACTTTGAGCCATATGACTCATAACACATAAGAGGACACTAATATGTTTCTACTTCCTCTCTGAAATCTATTTATTTTATTTTATTAAACTCAGGATATTATTTGAGTGTTGAAATCTTATGCTATGAGATATCCTTATCTATTTTTAATCTAATATTATGCCACTAGCTTAGAGAGTAAACTGGATATATGGAACACTTTCTTTTAGAAAATAATTTTGCAAAGAGATGCACGAACACAGTGAGTCTAACTGGCCTTCTAGCAGAAACAGCCATGAACTGGTTTAGCTAATGCCTGGCCGGAAGGTTTCTTTTCACATGTGTGCCTACTACCCAACTGGCTATAATAAGGAAAGAGTCACAGTGGTGATTCCTCCTGCACTGGACTTTGCAGTTTCTGTGATTAGTATCTATGGTTTTATTCCAACTGTGTTGGTGTTAAAAACTTCAAAGCAAATCCAAAGCCCAGTATTTAGGGGAATATATTTTAAATGAATACTCACTACCAATTAGCCTAAATGGTAATGAAAATCATCATATATTTTCAATGATGAAAGATCCCGGTAGGGGGGCTCCTAATGGATGACAGGTGCCAGAGTGAGAGGCGTCCAGTGGGAGGAGGGCACCGCCTGTTTCTTAGCTGGAGAGAACACAGCTCACCCAGCCTGCAAAACTGGACTTTGAACACAGAGGCAGCCCACAGTCTCCTCTGTTTCATTCTGAATGCTGCTGTTTATAATTAAGTCATCAGAACCCTTCTGGGGAGAGTGAACTGGCTACTGCAAGTTCGCTATCCCTTTTGCTGTCTTGACATGGCTACTGACAGCATTAAGACACACCACTAATAGATGAAGAATGAGATTGGGGGAATTCTTGTGTATTCCTTAAATGACTACTCTGCTTACTCCTGGAATATGACTTCCACTAGAATGTGACTACTATTTGGGCAGGAATAGAGGTTTCTTTACTGATGTGTTCCAAGCATTTCAAATGGTACCTGTCACACAATGCTTGTTAAGCAAGAATAAATGAATGAGCAAATGGATCTTATAAAAACAATTCTTTGTCTGGCTCTCATTTTTCCTATTTTTTCTTCTATTACAGTTATTCCAAGAAGTGCTCCATTCCTATCTGCCACATCAACACACTTCTTTACTGAATATTTTTGTTGGTGTTGTAGTTTATTGGATTTTTTAGAGTTATAGAGAAAAGGAAAAATCACTATCAACATAATTAAATTAAATTTCTTATTTATTATTTTTTTCTAGACAGGGTCTCACTACATAGCTCTGGTTGACCTTGAACTCACTAATGTAGACCAGGCTGGCCTTGAACCCAGAAATCCACCTGCCTCTGCCCCACCGAGTCCTGGGAATAAAGGCGTGTGCCACTATGCCTGGCTAGCATAACATTTTAAAAGGTGTGTACACCCTATGTAGTAAGTATGCAAAAAAGGAAAATAATCTGAATAGCCCCGCCCCCAGTCATCACTCCACCACAATGCTAACTGCTACCTGACTTTGAATAGATTGGCTTACCCTGTAGGTAAATGAAAAATATGGTTTCTCTTCTTCAGTACTTTCTTCATATTGAGAGACATGGTTGGGCTTCATTCATCCACAGTTGCATACAGTAGTTGCATATATTGTCATTTATTTGGTCATTATGCTGTTATTAGGCACTTGTGTTATTTCCATTCAGAAACATTATAATTACCTGTTTTGGTACTTGAGTATTATTTTATTTTAGTTTGGTTTGGTTTGGTTTTGGTTTTGCTAGGGGGTTTCTCTGTGTAGCCTTGGCTGTCCTGGAACTACCTCTCTAAACCAGGCTGGCCTCGAACTAAACTTCCTGCCTCTGCCTCTAGAGTGTGGTATTAAATGCATGTTTCACCACCACCCGACTTGCGTTATTTATTTGCTTTATCTTTTTTCTTCATTTATTTATTTGTTTAGTTAGTTATTTTTATTTTTATCACAACAGGGTTTCTTTCGGTAGGCCTGACTGTCCTGGAACTCACTCTGTAAACCAGGCTGATCTTGAAATCAGAGATCTGCCTGCCTCTGCCTCTCTAGTACTGGGATTAAAGATGTGTGCCATCACCACCTGGCTGTACCTGTGTAGTGATTTTTAAATACATTCCTAGATTTGCCCCCATTTTAGTAGTGAGCATGAAACTATTCTTTGACTGCCACTGTCTACTAGTGTCTCCTCCATGTTAGGAAAGAATAGTTTGTCCAGGTTCCATAAATGCAGTTCTTCCAGCAGGACATAAAGACTCTACAATTAGACCACGCTGAAAATGCCTTGTTCTTGTTACATGGTTGTAACTCCTCCAACAAACACTTGTGTTTTTTTCAAGGAATCAACTACTTATATAATGAGACTGCAATTGGTTATCTGAGTATGTTGACGTTTGGTGCCACACATTTTATTGACTAAAGCCTTGGGTCACCCAGATAGCAGTACATGGGTGTATCTGAATTAAGCCATTGCTTTCAGTTAAAAGGATGATAAGGTGGTTCAGAGTGTAAAGGCAACTGTCCTGATACCAAGCCTGACAATCTGAGTTTGATTCCTGGGTCCCATATGGTGAAAGGAAATAACTAACTCCCACAGGCTGTCTTCAGACCTCCATGTATGCACCATGCTGTGCACACACATGCGTGCATGCGTGCACACAAACACACACACACACACTAAATAAGTAAATAAATGACCAATTGTTTAAAATTTTCTTAACTATTTTAAATGAATAGTTTGACAGCATTAAGTTTATTCACAGACTTACACAAGCATCACCATCATTCAGCCTTCCAAACTGAAACTAGATACCTCAAATACCATATTTACCCATTCCATTACCCCAGCCTCTGGTTACCACCATTCAATTTTTTGTCTGTGAATTTGACTACTTTACAAACCTTATGAAAATCATCCTGTGCTTATCCTTTTGTACATAGTTTATTAGTTCACTTAATATAATGCCATCAAGGCTCATCTATGCTGCTCCATATGACTAGATTCCTTCTTTTTCAAGGCTGAATAGTACCATATTGTATATTTATATGTCATTGTTTTATCCATTTGCTTGGGTTCTATACCTTACTGATTGTAGATGCTGCTGCTATCAACATGAGTATAGAGTGTTTTTCATCTTCAAAGAGCCACTCTGGTTATTGTGTTGAAGTTAGACAGCAAATAAGAGTGGAAGCTGGAGGCCAGTTAGGAAACTACATAAAAACGATGTTTGTGTGGTGGAAAGTGACAATTCATCAAGAAAAGGGATAAAAGAGTAGACAGTTTCCTGTGTTTTATTTCTCCCCAGACTAGCATCTGGCATTGTACAATTCATGTCTCTCAACTTCTCGTGGAATTTTAGTGCTGTGTTCTCAGTGTATCCCCAAAAATCCATATATTGAAAACAACCTCCATAGTCAGAGACAGGGCCTAGTGGACACAGGTTAGGTCATGTGGTTCATGTTCTTATCAATGAATTAATGTCGCCATAGGAAGAATTTGTGACAGCAGGTTTGCTCTCCTTTTTCTTCTATTATATTCCTCTCTACTGTGATACTTTCCCTGGGGAGACTATATCTGCTCATCTCAGATAGAAATCAATCACAGACCAAGGTAAATATTCCACTCAGGTCCAGTTTGTTAAATGAATGAGTTTTGATGAAGTTACTTAAAGAAACATGGATATCTCTGGCAGTTACAACACCATAAAGCTCACCCAAGTGTGGGTGACAAGTCACAGAAAGCTACATCTCTGTAGTTCCCTGCAAGTTCAGCTACTCCACTAAAAAGCCTGCTCTCCCCTCAATGATTGCTTTCTGTTTACATAACCTCAGGGAAGGGCCTCATGAGTCCAGTGAGTTTCATGTGTTTCCTGAGACTTGTAAGTTTTCTGTACGCTTCAAGTTTCGTGACCCTCATGAACCTCCCTCTTTTGTCTAGGAGAGAATTTTTCAGTCAAGATGAACCAGCTACACATACAACACTACTCAAGAAGAAAAAGAATTCCATGTGTCATCTTGAAATCAGACAGTGTGGGCTATAACCTACCACACATTCTTATTCTTCAGAACTGAGAATAGATCTCTGTCCTTTGTAAATTCCCCAGTCTCATATAATATAGACAGACAACAGATAGATACATACATGCATACACACACACACACACACACACACACACACACACACACACACACACACACACACACCACAATGGATTCCTTCTGTATGTTCTGTTCCTCTAGAGACAGTTGACTAATACGCAAATCTACACTAAAGAGACTCAGCATTTCATGCTTTTGAAATTCTTCTTTCCCTTCCCACTTGCTTGTAGAATGAGGATGACTGAAAAAGTTTATATATTACATAATAGAAAGGAAAACTGTTACAGAATGAGGAATTCATATGTGCATAGCTTTACGTTTTATTTTTCTTCTCTGTTCAGGGCCCTCTGGTGTTCTTCCTAGTCTTCACAATTTTCCAGGAAACCTAGTTTGCCATATTACTACACACAGTTGAGGTTATTAGGGTAGGCCATTAACTACTAGCAAGAAATACCTGATTGGGCATGCAGGCTGATCTTACAACAGAGAAGCCATAAAATGAGAAATCTCTTCCTCTCCCATCTATTCTGGTCATAACCATACTGGAAAAAGATGTGCAACACTTTGAAAGCCTCAACTGCTTGGCATCTGTTTTAAGAAAGTTCACAAGCACAGTCACAATGACAAAAGTGGTGTGTTATTTTCTTTATTTTCTTGCCAAAACAATGCATTATAAAGTAAAGACTAATTGGGTGGGGTCACATTTAAACTACAAGTACATGTAGAAATTACAGCATCTAGGATCAAGAAGGGGCCCAGAGATGAGGGAAACAGGAAGACTAACAGATGTGGATATGAGACTAGAGCACATACTTATTACTACTGTAGTTACCGCTGCCAATTTCTGTGGATATGCAGAAAATTTCCTACAGTAGGATTTACATGTCTGTCTCTGTATCATATGAGGAATACAGCGCAAAAAAGTTGGAAATGAAATATGCCTACTAATAAAGGGAATTGTGAGGGCTAACTGAATCATCTACCAGCCCACATATAACTTATTCACTATTCATCTACTGGTAAATTATAATATGTAGTTATTATTATGCCTTATACTGTACTAATATTCAACATGTAACAAATATAATTGTCGAGCACCTTTATGATGTAGATATTGCTATTGTCACCACTTTATAGACATGCGTAAACTGAAGTTTGTGGCTTGGTAGAGTTAATATTTAAGCCCAGTTTTGTCTGAGGCCAAACCTAGTGTCCTTAACTACCATACAACACTGCATGGGAAAGCAACAGCAGAAATTCAGGGTCTAAACAAAACGCCAGGTGTAAATGGAGGCCAAAAGAGAGTACTTGATACCTTGGGAGTTGCAGAAGATTTTGAGCATCCATATGTGTACTAGGAATTGAACCTGCGTTCTCTGGAGATGTAGCCAGTCATCTCAATTGCTGAGACTCAGCCCCAAAATGTTGAAATTTGAAAACTATTACTATAGCCTAACATAACCTGCTCTAACTGATAATAGCGTACTTTCCAGAAAAAAGTAATCTTTAGATTTGCCAAGAGCCACTGGAAGTCATTAATGAATGAATACAATCCATAAATCCATTATGATTAATATCACTCACTTCTAAATTTACACCACTGTTCCAGTCAACTCTTCCCTATGTGTAATCAATTTTCCACTGATTTTATCCAAATGATATTAGTTTGAAAGTAATTGGTCCCATAATCCCAAAGGGAGTGGCACCGTTAGGAGATGAGGCCTTGTTGAAGTAGATGTGGCCTTGTTGGAGGAAGTTGTGGGGGTGGGTTCTGAGGTCTCTGCCTTAAGATTTGCTCAGTGTGACAGACAGTTGTCCTCTTCATGTTGCCTTCTGATAGAGATGTAGCTAGCATCATGTCTGCCTGCAAGCCACCATGCTTTCTACCCTAATGACAATAGACTAAACCTCTGAAACTGTTAGGCCAGCACTAATTACATATTTTCCTGTATTAGAGTTGATGTGGTCATGATGTCTCTTCACAACAACAGAAATGCAAACTAAGACAGCAACTGAAAATAGAGTTTAGAAATATTCTTAGATCTAGGTGTGGTGGCACACCACTTTAATTTCAGCATTTGAGAGGCAGAGGCAGGTAGAACTCTGAGTTACAGGACAGCCAGGACAACCACAGCTACACAGAGAAACCCTGCCTCAAAGAACCCAAAAATTTAAATTAAACTAAAAAGAACTATTCTTAGAATTTATCAAGACTTTACTGAAGATTTGGTGATAACAAATAGAAATAATTATTTGTTTGTTTGTTGAAACAGGGTCTTATGTGTCTCAAGCTGACCGTGAATTCATTATGTATCTAAGGATAACCTAATCCTATTGCCCCCACCTCCTATGTTCTGTGATTACAGGCATGTGCCTACTTAGACCTAGTTTATAGGAAAGTAACAATGGAACCCAGGACTTCATGAATACTACATATGCATTCTAACACTGAGACAAATCTTCAATCTCGAGTAGAACTTGAAGCACTAAATAAAGTTTAGTATATGTCTCCTTAACATAATATCTCCTAAAGGATATTAATACTCAGAGTATGTCTCTGGGAAGAATCTGCAGCATCACTGTGAAACACTGAAGAAATACACCTTTCTATAAGCAACATCTGCCAGTACCTAGCTCATAATATCTACAAAACACAGTGAGTTGTTATGAGAAGAGGTCATGTATGATTATACTGTGATATCTAATTATACTATAAGATGCCACACAGTCTAATGAAACCAAAAGAGACGACAAAGTACTTCTTCCAACCAGATGGCTGATAAACTGGGAGTGAAAGGAATCTGAGGTACCTTGAGGTTTTTGAGAGCCCAAGGAAGAGAAGATAGGAAGGATATAGTGGGATATAGTGGTGGCTAGAATTAGAATAACCCCTATGGGCTCTATACTTGAATGTATAGTCCCTAGTTGGTGAAACTGTTTCGGGAGGATTAGGATGTATGGCCTTGTTGGAAGAAGTGTGTCACTGAGGAGACTTCAAGATTTCAAAAATCCCACATCACTCCCAGTTAGTTCTCTCTGCTTGTTGATTATGTCTCAAGATGTGCACTCTCAGCTACTGCTCCAGCAAGTACCTGGCTTCCTGTTGTCATGCTCCCCAAAACTCTAACTCTCTGAAACCATAAGACCTAAGTAAACTCTTGGCTTATAAGTTACCCTGATTGTGGTAACAGCAACAGAAAAGTCACTAAGGCGAGTATTAATCAGACAAGAGCATTTTCATCCATTGGGAGGAGAACAAGGACCACCTCTGGAAAAATGACCACATTATGCTGTGCTAGTCAAGTCCCAAGTATATTTGAGACAATATTTTGTTGAGCATTCCCAACAATCTCACAAGGGAGATATTAAGATTCTTTTGAGATTAAAATGTTGACTGTAAGTTTGTGGGATGTGCCTGGGTGCCCTTGGCTTATTAGTTTGTCATACTGAGATTCAGACCTAAGCCCACCTGTCCTCAGAATCCATGATCTTCGCTTCCTCCACTGGACAGACCACAGAGCCTTGCTAAGTCACTGTCTGTTTCCTGTTCTCTGCATTAGAGTACAAACTTAAAACAGTACAGGAGGGATGTGTTAACATTCGTCCCAAATACCTAGCTCAGTGCTTGCCCAAGACGCAGTATGGAGGAATGGAGAGAGGTGCTCTGTCAGCTTAGGTGTCGGAGGAAAGCTGAAGAGGACGAGGTTCAGGAGCACACCCCTGAACACAGTCCTCTCAAGAATCACTAAAGGTGCAGGGAAGGCACTGGGTCACTGCTGGGTTGAATACATCCTCAACAAAGGAAGTAGTGCCGTATGGAAATTTTCATAAGAAATTTCAAATGCAAAACAAATCCTTCTTTTAAAAAAATATCTATATTACATTTGCTGATGGTTCCGTTTCAGAAGTTCAGAGACCTGATCTCCAAAGGAAAAGACAACAGACCCAAACAAAACCCAAAGGCATTGCTAATCGGCCATCTGCACTGATGAAGTAGGAAAATAAACGAAAGCGAAGCAAAACAAAACACAACAAAAACGCCTTAAACAAAAACGTCTTCTCTTGAGACAAGAGGAAAACTCTGGCTTCCCAAAACCATATCCATGTTTTCCGTGTTTATACAATGATGTGACTGAGACCTCGTGCTCTGATAAGCGAGTGGGGGGCATCCCTTTTCATGCCATGTGATTTCATCTGTCTCCATCACTTCCCAAGGTCTGACAGGAATCAGCTTAAAATGCCAGAACTTGACTTCAGCCAAGTGCCGCCCACCTCCCAAGCCACAACATTGTGCTATAGCCTTCTCACAGGCGCGGAAACAGTCAATAAGGAAATACCATAGTTAGGTTCTTTGCAACTTGCTGGAAGTGTGTCTGGCGCTTCATTTCCTGATCGCTCAGGTGGAAATTGTAAAAATAATTAAGAGCTATGACTAATCACCAAATCAAAGCAGGTTGCCCGACTCATTTGCAATTGTGCACGGAGTTCTGTGTGCCAACAAAGAAAGACTTGGAGAGTTTATTATTTAAACCAATTAAAAGCTCCAGGCAAAGTGAGGAGTCAATTTGTGGCCACGTGGTGGGAGAACAGAAGTTGGAGGAGCCTGAGGAATTTTGGGATCAGAGCCATATGGCCCAAATCGAAATGAAGCACCCAGAATCACTAGGAATGTCTGCACAGTAAGCAATCTCAGAATAAAAAGTGTCACCAAGCAAGAACAGGCTTGGGCTTTGCACATGAGTCCATCCGATTCTCCCTTTGCCCCAGCCGATCAGCAAGGCCAGTAGTCCTACCCAACAGTAAAAGAAAAATCAAACTGACTAAAATCTGATTCCTGTTCAGCAAGAGACATGGCTAAATTTCCTGTCCAGCATTTGGGCTTTTATGTATTTTAGGGCTACCTAGAGAGTTCTTAAAGGCACAGATGATGAAAATCGGCTGCCCTGCCCTTCTTCCCAAATGAGGTGAACAGTCCATCTGGAGAGGGCACTCACACACTTGAAGGAAGCTGTGGGCCATAAAATGGAAAGGAAAGAATTAAAAACTGGAGTCATTTGGTAGCAGTTACAAAAATAAATAAATAATAAATAAGGGAGCACAATGGGGGTAGTTACTTCAGCAAATTAGTTTTACAGAATGGATGCTAGTGAGTACCCCTTTACTTAAAGTTAATTTTCACATATCCATGAGGTAGTTTCCTTTTTCCCTTCCCTTCCCTTTCCTTTCTTTCTGTCTTCTTTTTTGAGATGGTCTTTTGCATTCCAGTCTGCCCTCAGACTTTCTGTGGAAGTAAGAATGACCTTGAACTTCAATCCTCTGTCTCTACCTCCTAAGTGCTGCAATTACAGGTATGCACCTCCATCCCAAATTAATGAGCTACTGGGGCTGGAAGCCAGGGCTTCATGCATGCTAAGCAAGCACTCTACCAGCTGGGCTCCAAACCCATCCCCCCTCATCAAGTAGTTCTCAACCTCAGTTTTCTTCTGGCCTACTGGTCCCATTGCTCATAACCACTGTCTTTCATGAACCCAGATCTCCACTAACCCTGCATTTTCAAGAAGTCTAATTATCCTTCTACTTTCAAGGGCTGTCACGTCCAGGTCCTAGTTCCATCTCCCTTCTATTTTCCATCAAAACAATCATTCTCTAAATCTCCTTAGAGAAGAAGGAAGAAAAAGTGTACCAGTACCAGTTGTCAAACACTGAAGCTAAGTCACATAGCTGCCGATGTCCATTTCCATGCTGTACATTACTACTAATGCCTTCAGACTAAATCATTTTATACATCCACAGAGTGGCTCAAAATATGCCAACAAATTAAGTCAATTGAATAACAAAGAAAAACAGGTATAATTGCATTCCTAAAAAAATCTAGTTGTCAATAATTCCCAAATTACTAAGGCATACTTGTTAATTCATTGGAGTGTGTTATCACTATGTAGCTTCATCATTCTGCTACTTGAACTCTACAGGGAAGAGGTAGAAGGACTCCTACTATTTCCCCTACAAGTTATTCTCCTTAAACTGTCATTTTGTCCTGCAGTAGGCCTCTTTTCATTCCTACAAGTTGGCAGAAGCAGCACAAACTAACATTTCAGATGGAGGAGACCACCCTTGGATGTTTATGAAGAAGAAGAAGAAGAAGAAGAAGAAGAAGAAGAAGAAGAAGAAGAAGAAGAAGAAGAAGAAGAAGAAGAAGAAGAAGAAGAAACAGATGAGTGATGGGGAAGTCCTACTGTGTATATGTTGTCCTATTGGTTGATAAATAAAGCACTGTTTGCCAATATGGAAGCAAGACAGATGGGACTAGGAGTCAAGGAGGATTCTGAGAAATGTAGTCAAGAGTGGAGAGTCACCATGTGATCCCTAGAGGAGAGGACACAAGTCTAGTGTTCTCGGTAAAATAAGACCTTTTAAAAATATATATTAGTAATCATGGGTTAATAATACAGAGATAGACATTAAGAAACCATAGCAAATGGCCAATGGCTTCATAATTAATATAGCATCCTGCATGTTCATTTGGGACTGATGTGGCTCTGGGACCAGGCTGGCAGGAAAAATATACAGTACAGATAAGGGTCTATGTGGTGGTTTGAATAAAAATGACCCCCATAGTCATGTGTTTGGAAGCTTGACCCATAAGGAATGGCACTATAGGGAGATGTGTCACTTTTGGAGGAAGTATGCCACCATGGTGACATGCTTTGGGGTCTCATATGCCCAAGCTATAGCCAGTATGACACACAGCCTCCTTTTGCTGCCTATGGAATCAAGATGTAGAACTCTCAGTTCCTTCTCTGGCACCATGTCTGCCTACATGTTGCCATGCTACCTGCCATGACAATAATGGACTAAACCTCTGAAACTGTAAGCCAGCCCCCAATTAAATGTTTTCCTTCACAAGAGTTACCATGGTAATAGTGTCTCTTCACAGCAATAGAAACCCTAAGTCAGTCTGCAAAATGGCTCAGCAGCCTAAGGAGCTTGCTGCCAGCTCTGACATTCTGAGTTCAATCCCCACACCCTATATGGTAAAAGGAGAGAACTGTTTCCTGAAAGTTGCCCTCTGACATCCACATGCATGCACACAGTGGAATGACAAATATGTATGGACACACAAGCATACACACAATTAATTAATCAAATGTAGTTAAGGAAGCTATAACAAGCTAAAAAGCATATAATTGCAAGATCTGTGAGTTCAAAATTTTACTCTTGGTAGGTGGGGCTAAGATGTCCTTTTATTTTTATTTTAATTTATTTTATTTTATTTTATCTTATTTTCCAGTTTAAATTTAGATAAGAAACAAGGTTGCTTCACAAATCAGTTCCAGGTCCCTCTCCCTTTCCCTCCCCTCCTCCCGTGCCCTCCCCCCCAGCCCCCCCTCCCCGTTATCCCCTCATTCCCCCAGGGAGGGTGAGGCCCTCCATGGGGGTGTCCATAGTCTGTCATTTCATATAGGGCAGGGCCTAGACCCTTCCCCAAGAGTTCAGGGTGAGAGTGCAGCTCACATTGTTCTATGGGAGTCCAAAGTCCGTGTGTATACTTGGGATGGGTACTGATCTGCTGCCCAAGGCTCAATAGATTACCTAGGCCTCCTCACTGACTCCCAGATTCAGGGGGGTCTTGATCAGTCCCATGCTGGATTCCCAGGCTGATGCCTGGGATTCAAGAGTTAACCTTTGTCTGGTCAGCTGTTTCTGGGGGTTAAACCAGCCCAGTCTCAATCCCTTTGATCATCAGTCCTCCCTCTCTGTTACTGGCTTTCTTGAGTTCAGCTCAGTACTTAACCGAGGGAGTCTGCCTCTTCTTCGATCAGCCACTAAATGAAGTTTCTGTTTCCCAGACTCTCTGACCATGGGATTGTATGCTGGCACTCCCCAGATCTATGTCTAAAATCCATATATGAGAGAGTACATGCCATGTTTCTCTTTTTGTGACTGGGTTACCTCACTCAGGATGGTTTCTTCTAGTGTCATCCATTTGCCTGCGAATCTCATGATTCCATTACTTTTTTCTGCTGAATAGTACTCCATTGTGTAGATGTACCACATTTTCTCTATCCACTCTTCGGTTGAGGGACATCTAGGTTGCTTCCAAGTTCTGGCTATTACAAATAAAGCTGCTATGAACATAGTGGAACAGACATCTTTGTTGTATGAATGGGCATCTTTTGCATATATGCCTAAGAGTGGAGTTGCTGGGTCTTGTGGTAGGTTTATTCCCATTTTCCTGAGGAATCTCCATACTGATTTCCAAAGTGGCTGAACCAGTTGGCACTCCCACCAGCAATGGAGGAGTGTCCCCCTTTCACCACATCCTCTCCAGCATAAATTGTCATTGGTGGTTTTGATTTTAGCCATTCTGACAGGAGTGAGATGGTTATCTCAGAGTTGTTTTGATTTGCATTTCCCGGATGGCTAAGGATATTGAGCACTTTCTCAAGTGCCTCTCAGCCATTTTAGACTCCTCTATTGAAAACTCTCTGTTTAGTTCTGCAGCCCACTTTTTAATTGGGTCCTTTGATGTTTTGGAGACTTGCTTCTTGAGTTCTTTGTAAATTTTGGAGATCAACCCTCTGTCAGATGTGGGATTAGTGAATATTTTTTCCCATTCTGTGGGCTGCCTTTTTGTCTTGCTGACTGTGTCCTTCGCCTTACAGAAACTTCTCAGTTTCAGTAGGTCCCATTTATTAATTGTTGATCTCACTGTCTGTGCTACTGGTGTTATGTTCAGGAAGCTGTCTCCTGTACCAATTTGTTCAAGGGTACCACCCACTTTCTCTTCTAAGAGGTTCAGTGTGGCTGGATTTATATTGAGGTTTTTGATCCATTTGGACTTAAGTTTTGTGCATGGCGATAAACATGGATCGATCCGCATTCTTCTACATGCCAGTCTCCAGTTATGCCAGCACCATTTGTTGAAGATGCTTTCTTTATTCCATTGTATATTTTTAGCTTCTTTGTCAAAGATCAGATGTTCGTATGTGTGTGGGTTAATACCCGGGTTTTCAATTCGATTCCATTGGTCCACCTGTCTATTTTTGTGCCAATACCAAGCTGTTTTCAGGACTATAGCTCTATGATAGAGCTTGAGGTCAGGGATGGTGATGCCTCCGGACATTGCCTTGTTGAACAGTGTTGTTTTGGCTATGAGATCACTTCAGAGAGCTGCTTGGATCTCCAAAGAAACATCTTCCTTAACTATCATATATGCTGAAGATTTAAGTCATATGATAAGCTGGGCACTAGCAGCAAATGTCCCTTTAGTAAACCAGTGTGGCCAGAAATAGCATGTCCCAGGCACTAACTGAACCATTTTGAGTAGATTTCAACTGAAAAGGTAAAGAAATATGGTCCTGCCTGAAGAAATTCCTGAAGTGCAATGAGATGCAGGGTTGGGATAGCCCTGCATCTGCTTAAGAGCATTAGGGACTTAAGCCTGATTTACAAGATAAACTACCAACTGGCCACCTAAAACTACCAAGTACTATTGGCATTACACCTTCTCTAAAAGAAATAGGTATATTTGCGGAATACAAAACCCGTCCCTTTGAAATTAGACACCACCTTGTCACTTGATTTGACCAATGAAGGGAGGGTGAAAGATTGTATTTTACTTGTAAACAGAAGCAGTTCTTTGTCAGAGTTCTCTTGCCCAAGCATTTTCTTTTTCCTTTTTTATTATTTTTTATTTTAAGTTTTTTCATATTATATATTTTGATTGTTTGCCCTCCCCAATCCCAACTTCTCCTAGATCCACACCGTCATCTCCATACCCATCCAACTTTATTCTCTCCCCCTCTCTCTCTCTCTCTCTCTCTCTCTCTCTCTCTCTCTCTCTCTCTCTCTCTCTCTCTCTCTCTCTCTTTGTGTGCATGTGTGTGTGTGTGTACATATGTGTGTGACCCCATGCATCCCCATGCATGACAGTGTAGTAGATAGATTAGAATGTAGGATATTCTTCTATTGCTCTTTGACTTATTCCCCTGAGATAAAGTTTCTCGTTAAACTGGAAGCTTGCTGTTTTAACCAGACTGGCTGGCCAGTGAGATCCTGGGATCCACCCATCTCTACCCATACTGGGATTACAGTCACACACTAGGATGTGTGCTGGGTGCTGGGTGCTGGGTGCTGGGTGCTGGGGTCTTGAATTCAGGTCCTCATGCTTGCATAGCAAATACTTTACTGACTAAGCCATTGCTTTAGATATATAGATATAGATATTTCATTATAGTCTATTCATATTTGCCTACTAACTACCCCCCTGGACCTCTTCCTTCTAAATGGACACCTTTCTGCTTTCATGTCATATACATAGAGGCATATATAGTTAAACATAAATTCTGAATGTAAAAAATATAATATTTTGTCATTTCTTCCCCTAATATTAACTTTTCTTATCCTCTCTCTTCTTCTGTTTATACTACTTTCTTCCTCCCTCATAGTCTCCAGAGATCACTCTCTCCCTCCTGTTTCCCCTTTTAATGGTCCCTTTCCCTAATTAAAAAAAAAAACCTTCGTGAACCTTGTTGCATGGCATCTTTCTCTCACATGCTGCTTTTCTTAAATTACAACAGTCATTACTGCCAAAGAAGACCTGAACACAGACAACACAAAAAGATATACTAACAATGAAGGGAGACAACTCATGGGGCCGTAACCCTAGACAAAGAACTGTAGAACTTAGACAAAGAACCCTAGACAAAGAACAAAGAACTTAAGTAGGGTTTCTATTGCTGTGAAGAGATACCATGACCACAGTAACTCTTTTAAAGGAAAGAAGTGAATTGGGGATAGCTTACAGATTCAGAGGTTTAGTCTATTATCATCATGGCAGGAAGCATGGCAGCACACAGGCAGATACAGTGCTGAAGAAGGAATTGAAAGTTCTACATCCAGATCCGCAGGCAGCAAGGAGAGAGAGAAAACACTGGGACTAGACTGAGCTTTTGAAAGCACAAACCCCACCGCTAATGACAATTTCCTCCAACAAGGCCACACCTACTCCAAGAAAGCTATACTTCTTAATCCCTCTCAAGTAGTGCCATTCCCTGATGACCAACCATTCAAATATATGTGCATAGGGAGGCCATTGCTATCCAAGCCACCATGGCACCTAAGAAATAATGAGAGCAGAAAATAAAATCATCCCCTGGAAAGAGGCCCAAAGTGGTCAGACCTAAAAATCCTATACATTTAACTAACATTGTATACACTATGTATATTTAGGAATATATACATACATACACACAATTAAAGACATAGACGACATTAATTTGAGAGAGTAAGGAAGCCACATGGGAAGATTGGGGCAGAAAGAGAAGAGGGGAGAGATGATGTGATTAGATTATAATTTCCAGCAATAAAAAAATTAAAGCATACATGGCCAGAGCTGTGTAAGCTCTTTTTGGGTCATCCACTTCATCCCATTGGTATATGTTGTATTTGCACCAGTACCATGTTATTTTGTTACTGTGGCTCTGTATTGCAATTTGAAATTGTGCTATTCTTCCAGCGCTGTTCTTTCTGCTTAAGAATGCTTTGGTTATTCTGGGTCTTTTGTGCTTCCATGTGAATTTTGCTCTAGTTATATAAATGATATTGGCATCTTAGTGAGGACTGTGCTGACCATGTAGTTTGTTTTCCATTTTCACAATATTCTATCAATCCATGAGCCTGAGATTTTCTATCTTCTACTGTTTTTGAGAAAAGTATACTGGTACTGCAAGTGCCTCATTGATTTCTTTCCTAAGAGTATTAAAGTTTTCATTGTAGAGGTTTCTAACTTCCTTCCTTTGTTTTACTTGTACACATTAATTTTGAAGCTATTATGAATGTAATTTTTCCATGGTTTCTTTCTCAGCAAGTTCATTACTGGAGTACATAAAAACTAGTGATATTTGCATGTTGGTTCTGGTTCCTGCTACTTTCCTGAACATGCTTATCAGATCAAAGCCTTTTCTCATGGATTATTTAGGGTCATATCATCTGACAGGATAATTTCTTACTTGTATCACTTGTATTTTCGTTTCTTTTTGTTGTTGTTGTTGTTTTCGAGACAGGGTTTCTCTGTATTGTTTTGGAGGCTGTCGGTTCAGCCCAGCCTCGAACTCACAGAGATCTGCCTGCCTCTGCCTCCCGAGTGCTGGGATTAAAGGCGTGTGCCACCAATGCCTGGCTCATTTCTTGTCTTATTGCTCTAGCTAAGAATTTAAACAAAAATGGAGTGAGTGGGCATCCTGTCTCATTTTACATTTTATTTCCTAGTCTGTCCTCATTTAGGCCTAGAACCATATTTTCAGTATTACTTTGACTACAAGGAAGCTCAGGGCTAAATTTAACATTATAAGCTACTGAGTTTCTAGAGAGACTCGCCTGTGAAGCAAAATCACCTCTCCAATGTGAATCTTCCTGTAAGATCCAGTTTTAGTGGCTGCAAGTTTTCTCTCATCTCTCTACTGTTTTCAGAAGAAAGCAAGCTAGCGGCCATGCCATTGGACAGTGTTTAGATGGTCTTTAGAGATATAAGCATCTTGTTTATCGGATCTGTCTGGGGGGTATAGATCAACAGTAGAGGATTTCTTGGCATGTGCAAAACCTTTGGTCTGATATCTAGAACTGCATTAAATAAAATGATTTCAGTTGTTGAAAGAGGGGAAAAGAAGAATTCCAGGTGCACAACAATGAAAATTTCTGCTTCAGACCGAAAATTGTAGGTAGATTTTGACTTAGAAAAATATGAAAAAGGAACTACATGCAGTAATTCCATTGTTTTTTTGAATATTTTTCAATTATTCTCAGCCCCCTCCTACATACCTTCTTCCCCTTTTTATTGTTTTAAGTTCATAAAGTAAAAATTGCTATTTGTTGGAATGCACTGAATTGGGATACTCTTCCCTCACAAACAGTCAGTCACAATAATAATCCCAAGGCTTGCCAACAATATGGTTTAGTGGGTGAAGGTGCCTATTTCCAGGCCTGAGGACCTGAGTTTGACCCCCAGGAACCTCTATAGTGGAAGGAAATAACTGACTCCTACAAGTTGTCCTCTGACCACCATACTTGTGTCAAGGCACATGGGTGTGTGAGCATGTGAACTCTCACATTCACACATGTGTACTCACACACCACCGAGTAAATAAATAGATGAAATAAATAAGTAAAATGTAATCATTTTTAAATGACAATAATCACAATAGTTGTCATTACTGTTCACCTACTATGTATTCGTTGCGGTGCATGCAATATCTCATTTCATCCTCACCACTGCCTTGCTGATTCATTGTTCAAGCAGGATCAACAGCCCACAGGGTACCATATATCATGATTTTACCAATTAAGCAAGTGATGGCCAACACCTTAGAAGAGTCAGGGTTCTAATGTAAATTTCTGAAGCTCAAAAATACACACGTATTTTTCTCCATATGGATCTATTCAGTGGCTGCTGGACCATTTATACCTTCTCCCACTTGGGTGCCAACAGAGGCAAGAGGGTGAGACATCTGGAGCCAATGAAGTACAGAGATTGCACCAAAGGGAAATACCAAAGCAGTGGCAATCAAGTAAAGAAAAAAAAGTGTCAGTGCTGGGCAGGCCACACAGCTACCACAGTGAGCAATAGAAGAAACAGTCTGAAGACTACTACTACCACTGAGGGGATTGCTTGAGTATTTCTCTGGTAATCTTTAACCCTGACTGCTTCACTGAGCTCCAAACACAAAATATTTTGTGACCAGTTTGAGTTTTCTCATGGCACTTTGGTATTTTCTGACTTTATGTATTCTAGGGACTAAACAAATTAGCTTTGAGTTTGTTGTTGTTATTGTTGCTGCTGCTGCTGCTATTTTATTTGGTTGAGTTTTTCTTTTTTGCAATGATGATGATGAAAAGTAAATATCACAGGAACTTCCCACGTGCCCAAACTTGGATTTAACATGAGAAATTGATGTGTGAACCAGTGTTGCTATTTAATGTGGTTTCTATCAAAGTGTTCATAAAACCTGGAGCTGCAGCTGGCCCCCATTAGGTAGTTTCTTGGTGAAAGTTTTCCAAGGAAAACTTTTTTTTAACAACTTCATAAAGTCAGGCACAGAAGGGCAGAGCAGCAACTGGCTGAGAGACATGGGACTTTTTATCTTTGGCTGAAATGTTAAAAGGGTGGGAGGGGACTTATTCTGTCCATTTCTGGCAGAAAAATTGGAAGGCAGTTAAAAACTCCATTTTGGGCCTTGCATGACTTCAGTCATTTCTGCATGAATTCAACCTACTATAGACTAGGCACTGAGCCAAAGGCCGGGAGAACCAAAATGATGAAGAATACTGGACAAAACAAAAACAACTACTTCAAGGCAGTCTGTGTTGAGTGTTCCTACAACATTTGTAAAGCTATCTAGAAACATGCTGGTTGCCAAGTAGGTGTGAAGAAAGTATGTGCATTTTTCCTCTCCATGTAAAAGGAAATATGAATGATTCGAGGATATGGCCATCAGCTTTTCCTAACTCTAACAGATGACCTGAGACAGTCAACTTTATAACACAAAGGTTCCTCTTGGCTCACACCTATAACACATTCAGTCCTTTTGGTTGGCTCTATTTCTTTGGACATGCTGTTACACACTGCTGAAAAAGCATATGGCCGAACAAAACTGCTCACGTCATGGTTGAGAGGAGAGAGAAAGAAAAGGGAACAATTGAGGCACTGTCATTCCATTCAACACCATGCTGCCAATGAACAGAAAACCTCCTGCTTTTCACAGATGCCACCCGACCCCAATAGCACCAAGCTGAGGACCAATCTTCTAACACAGACTTTTGGTGGATACTCAAGATCCAGACCATAGCAGAGGGTAATCACATATTTCTTCTACAAAACAGCCAGCAACCTCACATTAAAGGTAGTATTTGGGGCCCAATTTGAGAACATGTAGGTTTGAAAGGTAGGCTGTCTGATAAAAAAAAACAGATAAATACATTAGCTCTATAAATAACAATACTGACCCCTCCTAGTATGCACACTTAAACATTTCCTCTGCTCTCAGAAGACTCCAGCTGAGGAATTCTTAGACAAAGAATGTGAAACAGCTTTTCCTATCCAGTAGACTCTCTTCCCTTGGGCTAGTTGCAGATCTGTGTCAGGGTTAGCCATTCAATCAAACAACACTGTCATTCAACTAGCACAAGTAGTAATAGTGTCTATGACACATAAACAGCAAACCAAAATATTATACCATTGAACTCCAGTTTGAGGAACCAATGAAATTACTGGATTTACATAGCATGGGTGACAGGTTACTTACAGGAGTGACTGTGACTACAAAACAACTGCACCAACAGAAAGTCTCACCCCAGCATGGATGACAGCTTCCCCATAACTGAAAATATAGTCTCCCCCATTTGTTAGCATTACACATACTATACACTCTGGCACCTCCAGAGACTAAGACACTGGTGCAATTACGGCAGAATTCCCTTCAAATGGCAGGAGGGGGTGGTTGGAATCTCAGGAGAGGGTCCAAGGGCCCCCCACTCCTACTTCATTGAGGGAGCACCAACAGTTAACAAGCCTTCATTGAGGGAGCACCAACAGTTAACAAGCCCAATCTCTGGAATTTTTGCAAGAGTTCTGATGAAGATGATGGCTGCTAACGAGTTCTAAAAGTAGAGTGGAGGAAGTAGAAACTCTTTCTTGTTTAATGAACAAGGAATGAACCCTATTGGCAGAAACACTGTTCAGAGGATTCGTGGGAGATCAAAATCACACTACACAGTTGGGCTTAGGGGTGCCTTCAATTCCAGCACTCAGGAGGCAGAGAGATAGGTGAATCTCTGAGGTTGAGGTGAGCCTGGTCTACAGGGAATATTTCAGGACAGCCAGGGCTACACAGAGAAAAATGTGTCTCAAAAAAAATATATATATATATCTATGTTGCTAGAGGTGCAGAACATTAAAGTTCAGTGTAAGGTACTGCATGAAATCAATAGACCCTAATTCTCATAAGCATTATAGTTAGAAAAATAGGAGAAAGGATTGAGTACCCAACTTCTCAAGTATAGTATTTTATCTGCATTATTAACAACATTGTGTCTCCAAACTCTATCTGTCCTATCAAATTATTTTAATATTACAAAACACTTAAGACTTGCAGACCTGTAAAAGAGAAGATCTTGAGAACCAATAGCAGCCTCTATCTCAAGAATGTGTTCTTGACTTTGGGAGCCCATTCCCTATGGAGGGATACTATTGCAACCCAGATACATGAAAGAGGGCCTAGGTCCTCCCCCAAATGATGTGAAGGACTTTGATGGTTCCCTGTGGAAGGCCTCACTCTCCTTGGGGAGTGGGTGGGGGTGGGTTGGGGGGTCGGTGGATCAAGGGAGGGTGGGAGGGGGAGGGAATGGGGGAATGATATGTAAAATAAGATTGTTTCTAAAATAAAAAAGCAAAAAAAAGTGTCCTTGAAATAGTCAATTAGTATTTGGAGACCTTGTGTAAGATGGTTGTCCATTTTTATCATGTATTTGTTTTTAACTAATACATACTATATAAGCAAATATTTATGTAAATACTGATGTATTAATTAATCCATACATATACTAATGATAAAATCAGGATAACTAAACTATCCATCACTTTAAGTTTCTATCATTTCTCATGGAAAACACACTCAAAATACTCTCCTAGGTATAGTGAGATCTATAAGTTGCTGAGCATCCTACTCCATTGTAGAACACCAGGATTTATTATTCTTACCTACATATAACATATGATCTATTACCTGACCTCTCCATACTCCCCTTCCCCCTATTCTACATAGTCTCTGGGAACATATATAATACTCTCAACATGTGTGAAGTCAACTACTTTAGTTTCCACATATGAGCAAGTTCACAAAGTTTTTGGTTTTCTGTGCCTAGATTGTATCATTTGATATCCTACCCACTAGGTTCTTCATGTTATCACAGAAGACAAAGCTTCATCCTTTTGTAAGGCTGCATAGTACTCTACTGTGTATATGTGCTATTCTAGTCTGCTTTCTGTTGATGTGATAAACACCATGACCAAAAGCAATTTGGGGAGGAAATGGCTCATTTGGTTTACCTTCCTGATCACAGACCATCACTGAGGAAAGCCAAGACAGGAACCCAGAAGCCAGGACTGAAGCAGATACCACAGAGAAACACTGGTTCCTAGCTGACTCCCAAGCTCATGTTTACCTGCCTTTCCTACATAGTCCAGGGTCACCTGCCTAGTAATGACACTGCCCCTCTCTGGCTGTATCTAAACATTTGCCTATTATCTAAACATCTTTAACATCAGATACTTTGTGGGGAAGAAATTATTCAAGGATATTTGACCAATTTGATATATGGTCAAATTACCCCCATTTACTCCCATATTAGATAGTCAAACTATCCATGCTGTTACTCAAATACCAAGTAGTACTAATGGCTCTGTGGACCAGAGGCAATGACACAAACTGGAACTGTTCATAGATGAAGCTAGGATGCCATGAGCAGCCAGAGATTCAATTTGCTATTAGGTGGTCCATCCTGCCTACCTAAGTATCAGACCCCTAAACCCACAGCAAGGTTATAGGGGTTGATAACTGTTGTAGCACACCCCTAGATTCAAAATGGTTGGATACCTCAAGATTCATTGCTCTCATCTTCACAAGTGAAGAAACTGAAGTTCAGAAACATTATGTAAGCAACCCAAAGTCATGTACCTCTGTAAGTTATAAGGGAACGATTCCAACTCCAGGCTTTTGACTCTGGTGTTCAATATGCTAATTTTAAAGCACCAATAAGGCATTTAAGGAAGATAAAACTGCATCTTGGCCCCTTTCTTTTAGCAAAACAACTACTTAAAAGAAGAGGAAAGGGTGACAAATAACTTTGACTTCTCATTGCTCAATCTCCAGTTATGAAACTTTCTCTTACTGGCCTCATCTTATGCTCTCTGCTGAATGAACTGACTGGCTTGTCTGTAACCATGTAGACATAGGGTATATGTCATAGGTAGAGGGAACCCCTCCCCAAACTTGCAAGTGCAATAAACATGACTTTAAACTTGAGGAAATCCAAACCACATGGTGCCCATAAAAAAATGGCATTGGAGAAATTAACAACAGGTTATCAGAGAGCCAAGCATCTCCAATAGCATTATATGGAGGACTCACAACTAGCCTCTATCAAAAAGACCTGCAGGGGCTACAAGATCAACTCAAGAAAATCAGTAGCCCTACTATATACAGATGATAAAAGGGCTGAAAGATAAATCAGAGAAACATCACCCTTTACAATTGCCACAAACAACATAAAATACCTTGGGGTAACGCTAACCAAACAAGTGAAAGACCTGTATCGTAAGAACTTTGAATCTTTAAAGAAAGAAATTAAAGAAGCCCTCAGAAAATGGAAAGATCTCCCATGCTCTTGGATAGGTAGGATCAATGTAGTAAAAATGGCAATCCTGCCAAAAGCAATCTACAGATTCAATGCAATCCCCATTAAAATCCCAGCACAATTCTTCACAGACCTTGAAAGAACAATAATCAATTTTGTATAGAAAAACAAAAGACCCAGGATAGCCAAAGCAACCCTGTTCAACAAGGCAACGTCCGGAGGCATCACCATCCCTGACCTCAAGCTCTATTATAGAGCTATAGTCCTGAAAACAGCTTGGTATTGGCACAAAAATAGACAGGTGGACCAATGGAATCGAATTGAAAACCTGGGTATTAACCCACACACATACGAACATCTGATCTTTGACAAAGAAGCTAAAAATATACAATGGAATAAAGAAAGCATCTTCAACAAATGGTGCTGGCATAACTGGAGACTGGCATGTAGAAGAATGCGGATCGATCCATGTTTATCGCCATACACAAAACTTAAGTCCACATGGATCAAAGGCCTCAATATAAATCCAGCCACACTGAACCTCTTAGAAGAGAAAGTGGGTGGTACCCTTGAACAAATTGGTACAGGAGACAGCTTCCTGAACATAACACCAGTAGCACAGACAGTGAGATCAACAATTAATAAATGGGACCTACTGAAACTGAGAAGTTTCTGTAAGGCGAAGGACACAGTCAGCAAGACAAAAAGGCAGCCCACAGAATGGGAAAAAATATTCACTAATCCCACATCTGACAGAGGGTTGATCTCCAAAATTTACAAAGAACTCAAGAAGCAAGTCTCCAAAACATCAAAGGACCCAATTAAAAAGTGGGCTGCAGAACTAAACAGAGAGTTTTCAATAGAGGAGTCTAAAATGGCTGAGAGGCACTTGAGAAAGTGCTCAATATCCTTAGCCATCCGGGAAATGCAAATCAAAACAACTCTGAGATACCATCTCACTCATGTCAGAATGGCTAAAATCAAAACCACCAATGACAATTTATGCTGGAGAGGATGTGGTGAAAGGGGGACACTCCTCCATTGCTGGTGGGAGTGCCAACTGGTTCAGCCACTTTGGAAATCAGTATGGAGATTCCTCAGGAAAATGGGAATAAACCTACCACAAGACCCAGCAACTCCACTCTTAGGCATATATGCAAAAGATGCCCATTCATACAACAAAGATGTCTGTTCCACTATGTTCATAGCAGCTTTATTTGTAATAGCCAGAACTTGGAAGCAACATAGATGTCCCTCAACCGAAGAGTGGATAGAGAAAATGTGGTACATCTACACAATGGAGTACTATTCAGCAGAAAAAAGTAATGGAATCATGAGATTCGCAGGCAAATGGATGACACTAGAAGAAACCATCCTGAGTGAGGTAACCCAGTCACAAAAAGAGAAACATGGCATGTACTCTCTCATATATGGATTTTAGACATAGATCTGGGGAGTGCCAGCATACAATCCCATGGTCAGAGAGTCTGGGAAACAGAAACTTCATTTAGTGGCTGATCGAAGAAGAGGCAGACTCCCTCGGTTAAGTACTGAGCTGAACTCAAGAAAGCCAGTAACAGAGAGGGAGGACTGGTGATCAAAGAGATTAAGACTGGGCTGGTTTAACCCCCAGAAACAGCTGACCAGACAAAGGTTAACTCTTGAATCCCAGGCATCAGCCTGGGAATCCAGCATGGGACTGATCAAGACCCCCTGAATCTGGGTGTCAGTGAGGAGGCCTAGGTAATCTATTGAGCCTTGGGCAGCAGATCAGTACCCATCCCAAGTATACACACGGACTTTGGACTCCCATAGAACAATGTGAGCTGCACTCTCACCCTGAACTCTTGGGGAAGGGTCTAGGCCCTGCCCTATATGAAATGACAGACTATGGATACCCCCATGGAGGGCCTCACCCTCCCTGGGGGAATGAGGGGATAACGGGGAGGGGGGGCTGGGGGGAGGGCACGGGAGGAGGGGAGGGAAAGGGAGAGGGACCTGGAACTGACTTGTGAAGCAACCTTGTTTCTTATCTAAATTTAAACTGGAAAATAAAATTAAAAAAAGACCTGCAGGATATTGTAATGATATAGACTATCAAAGGAAAAGGGAGAAGATAAACAGTTACCTAGTGAGTAGGCAGAGACTCAAAAGTTCTTAAAAAATAACTCTGGTCTTTAGACCATTAATTGGCTTTGCAGGCTACCCTGCCTCCCATGTTTTAGTATCATATGTATTAAAATGCATCAATCAGCTAATTAGTTTAGGGATGAGGAAATTAGTGAATTACACTCTCCAGAGAGGGTCTTATTTATTTAACTAGTGATGTGAAGACCCGAACGCAAGCCTTTACTACCCAGGGGCTGAGTCATGCAAGAGCTTCCTTTGTAATATCTCTCACTATGTAGTATACAGCCCTTGTGGCTTCTGCATGTCTAGATTAAGCCAAATACACAGGTAAGATTCAGGAAAAACCAAACATGGCTTTGGACCTGCTGCAAGCCTCACAACCTAGATTCATCCCCAGGACTGCCTCTGTACACACATACACATACACACACACACACACACACACACACACACACACACACACACATACACACACTAAATAAATATATGTTTTTAAAGAAGGATCTGAACATGTTCTGCCTGCTTCCTTGACATGGTATTGGGTATAAGAATACTGTAGAGATGGGTCTGCAGCTGTTGCTTAGTGGGAAAGTACCAACCTAGCACATGCTAAGCCCTGGGTTCTATCCCTAGCACTACAATCAATGGATCAATCAATCAACCAAATATAAACAGATAAAGCACACTAGAAGATGAGAGTGAACAATGTAATTTTATATAATGAACTGGAATATCTGCACATTGGGGTTTCTGCCCAGGAAGTGAAGGAGGCCTGAAACCAATAAATTTCTATGGACCACGTGTTGTGGTATCTCTCTTACACAAATAAGGCCTATCTGGGGGTCAGAAAATGGAGCTTGACACTAGCTAAACATAGAGGTCTGGAGGTCTGTACAGACAGACAGGAAGTGATGAAGCTGGGCAGAAACAGCATATAAGCAGGGAGAAACAGAAAATGGCTCTCTTCTCTGCTTAAACACTTAGCAGGCAAGGTGTACTGTGGCATGCTCCTTCTCTCTAATCTCTCAGCATTTCCCTCTATATCTGACTCTGGCCTTTTATTATCTATCTAGACCAATTAAGAACTCCTTTTACATCCGGAGGCATCACCATCGCTGACTTCAAACTGTATTACAGAGCTATAGTCCTGAAAACGACAACTTGGTATTGACACAAAAATAGACAGACCAATGGAATCAAATTGAACACCCCAACATTAAACCATACACGTATGAACACCTGCTCTTTGACAAAGAAACTAAAAGAAAACATCTTCAACAAATGGTGCTGGCATAACTGGAGGCTGGCATGTAGAAGACTGCAGATAGATCCATGTCTATCGCCATGCACAAAACTTAAGTCTAAATGGATCAAAGACCTCAACATAAATCCAGCCACACTGAACCTGTTTGAAGAGAAAGTGGGAGGTAACCATGAATGATTTGGTACAGGAGACAGCTTCCTGAACATAACACCAGTAGCACAGATAGTGAGATCAACAATTAATAAATGGGACCTCCTGAAACTGAGAAGCTTCTGTAAGGCAAAGGACACAGTCAGCAAGACAAAAAGGCAACCCATAGATTGGGAAAAGATATTCACTAACCCCACATCTGACAGAGGGCTAATCTCCAACATTTACAAAGAACTCAAGAAGCAAGTCTCCAAAATACCAAAGGATCCAATTGAAAAGTGGGGTACAGAACTAAATAGAGAATTCTCAGTAGAGGAGTCTAAAATGGATGAGAGACACTTAAGAAAGTGCTCAACATCCTTAGCCATTAGGGAAATGCAAATCAAAACAGCCCTGAAATATCATCTTACTCCTGTCCTGGCTAAAATAAAAAACACCAATGACAGTTTATGCTGGAGAGGATATGGAGAAAGGGGAACACTTCTCCACTGCTGGTGGGAGTGCCAACTTGTACAGCCACTTTGGAAATCAGTGTGGAGATTCCTCAGGAAAATGGGAATCAGTCCACCCCAAGACCCAGCAATTCCATTCTTAGGCATATACCCAAAAGATGCACATTCATACAAGGACATCTGTTCCACTATGTTCATAGCAGCATTATTTGTAATAGCCAGAACCTGGAAGCAACCTAAATGCCCTTCAACTGAAGAGTGGATAAAGAAAATGTGGTACATTTACACAATGAAGTACTATTCAGCAGAAAAAACAATGGAATCTTGAAATTTGCAGGCAAATGGATGGCACTAGAAGAAACCATCCTGAGTGAGGTACCCCGGTCACAAAAAGAGAAACATGGCATATACTCTCTCATATATAGATTTTAGACATGAATCAGGGGAGTGCCAGCATACAATCCCACTGCCAGAGAGTCTGGGAAAAAGAATCTTCATCCATTGACTGATGGAAGCAGAGGAAGACACCCACAGCTAAACATTGAACTGAACTCCTGGAATCCAGTGACAGAGAGGGAGAACTGATGAGCAAAGGAGTTAAGACTGGGCTGGTTTAACCCACAGAAACAGTTGACCTGAACAAGGGGCAGTTCTTGGACTCCAGATTGATGGCTGTGTGGAAAGCATAGGACTGACCCAGACCCCCTGAATGTGGGTATCAGTGAGGAGGCCTAGGTAATCTATGGGGCCTTGGGTAGTATTTGTCCCTGGCATACAAATAGACTTTGAGTGCCCATCCCACAATGAGGGATGCTCTCTCTCTTGTGGGAGGGCCTAGGCCCTGCCCTGGATGAAATGACAGACTCTGGAGATCCACCATGGAGGGAGGGCCTCACCCTCACTGGAGATTGGAGTGGAGATTGGGTGGGGGACTTGGAAGCCTAGTGGGGAGGGCAGGGCAGGAGGGGAAGGAGAAGGAACTGGGATTGACATGTGAAACAAGCATGTTTCTAACTTAAATTTAAAAAAGGAAAAAAAAGAACTCCTTTTACATATTGGAGTCCATGTGGCAAGAACATTTAAGGCAGGACAGGGGCAAATTGCCCTGTGAGGGTACCAGTCAGGCCCTGAGAAAGCTACCAGCTGCCTGCTGTGAGCTCACTCAGACAATCAGGCCATGCCTAACTCCCTGCTATTCCCCCTCCATCCAGTGCTGGTCATTTATACAATCCTTAGAACTTTTTTCTATGAATTTGGAGGTTTCACCCAGCTTTTATTTAAACAAAGGGACACACTCCCAGACCTTGAGACTTCCCAGTGCAGGAACACCAATTCCAGCTCACAGCTGGGCGTCTACCACATGCCTGCCGCCCTTCTCAGATACTATATTAGTTATAAAAATTTTGGCTGATAACTAGGGTTTCTTACTGGCTAGCTCTGTCTTAATTATTAGGCCATTTCTATTAATCTAAGTATTTCTATGTGGTCTTGGCATACTGGACAATGGTCAGGCTTACTCCCTTGGCATCTACATGTCATCTACCTTCGCCTATCTTTCCCAGAATTCTCCTCATCTCCTAGTCCCGCCTATCATCCTGCCTCCAGGAGTGTTTTATTCACCAACCAATAAGAGAAGCATATATACAGAAGGACATCCCCCATCAAGCAAGGGCCAACAGTATAGTGCTTCTCAATCAGAATTCCTGGAAATGCTAGTTCACCCCAGAATCCTGAACAACAAATGCGGTTCTGTCATGCAAGCAGCCAGTTAAAAAGACGTGTTTTCAGCACTTGTCCCAGATGCTATCAGAAGCTCACAGCTGCCCCCACAGTTATATCCTCCTTTGATGACTGACACTGCAGTTCTGCTCCCTCCTTTTCTCCTTCCTCTTCTCATACTCTTAGACACCAGCCCGCAGTCTCAACCAGAACTGGCTGCCTCCCAGATGCTCTCAACTCAATCTGCTCACTGCTGGCTTCACTCTTGCTCCATGCTGCTCCTCTAAAGGGAAATGCCTTCACCTTTCCTCTCACCATCAATATCCCCAGCCTTCTGGCTCCAGCTCCATTTCCTCTAAATGGCCTTTCAAGACTGTTCTAGCTGTGTTAATCTTCTCTTGGAAAGGCCAGCAGCGTTTCTCATTTGTGTCCCTCAGTTTAGCACGAGGGAAGGTGAGCAATTTTACAGATGGTTCCTTTTGGTAAATAAACTCAGTTCCCTGAAGGACCATTTCCTAAGCAGTGCTTGCTTCTGGGACCTATGGTAGCACTAATAAATAGTATGTTACTCAATAAGTCCATTCCTTTAAAAATATAGCTAATAGCTAAAGGTATTTGGTACATTTTTAAAGGCTGGTGAAGCATGCACAGTTAAATGTTGTATTTGGGCTATCAGGGTTTGTTTTCTTTTCACATTTTTGTTTATTTGTTTTCCATTTCTTTCATGTCCTGAGGATTCCTGGGGACAGTAACTCTTATAAAATTAGGTTGAAAATAGACGTGACAACATGAATACAATCTATGCATTTGTTGATCACTGCTGGATATTTCCCAGTCTGCTCACACATGGAGCACAGACCTAATTTACCCAACTCAACTTAACCCTCTGGTAACACAGACACATCATAGGTGCCTTTGACCCAGATCAGCATTGAGTACTGATCTAGACATATGCTAATTAAGATTTCATTAATGACAAAAATATCCTGCCTTTGAGGGATGCCTTGGTGAAACAGGAGGGAGATTAAAAAGACAATTACATTTCTTAAATCACCTCTCTTGTTCTCTATGAAATATTTTAAGGCTGATTTGGTTCAATTCCACCTTTCAAAAACTCTCACTTGGGGGAAAATGGGAATATAAAAATAATCATTTCTCAAAGCAACTTTAAGCTGTTCTAACAGAGACTCGGCATGTGGAAAGCAACTAATGTTCTCAGTCATGCTGTCTGGCATCTCCCCTCTGTAGCACCTAAATCATTTCAACGGATGAAAAGGAAAATAGACTCAAATTGTACCTACACACAAAAGCGTGTTCTCTATTTATGAGCAGATTACCTACCTGGATTTGATCTGGTGTTGTCGAACATCTGCTACTTTTACTATCAATTGCCGTCTCTGACTCAGTGTTCTATAACCACATATAGTTTCTAGAATGTGGTGGATGGGCAAAATCACCTGGCAGCCAGACATCGTTCCAATGATGGTCATGTTTTTTTTTTCAACCCAATGACATTAGTTGCCAGTGGCAAATGGCTATTTACTTACTTACTTACTTATATTATTTTGGATTTCCTTTGCTCCAAAGAGGGTTTCCAATTCCAAATACTTAGCCAGACAAGTGACTGCTCAAGTAAGTGCAGAGTAACAGACTTGCTGGTCTCTACGGCAGGCCATACATCATTACCACAGAATATGAAATTAACCTGCCAGGCCCGTCTTGTATAATTGATTCCATCACTAACAATGTCAGTGGCAGGCTACATTTCGAGATCTCAGTGTGAAAAAATACTCATACATGGCTAAACATCTTGGTGACTTGATTGCCTGTCATACTGCCAAGCCTCCTGCATTGTATCAATTTCCACAGCAACAGACTGGAAGAGATAAAGGCCATTGACAACCAAAAGTGAACTGATCACCCTTTGAGAAAATTGTAGCATCATCCGTAAAAATAATCTACTCACAGAACCCAGATTTGAAAGAGAAACCGAAGAGATGATTCTTCGCATTAAAAACTAGACATATACACTGCACTTCTATTCAAAAAGTCCTATAAATATGATTAGGAACAAAGAGGAACAAGCCATGCTCAAACACACACACACCCTGGGATCTGCTGAGCACTGGAAATTTCTTGAGAGTAGTCTGGAAGGGTACACAGTGGAAATATGGAATCCACAACACCGAAGACCAGTGTACAGCCATAAGTGATTACAATAAAGATGGAGAGTCAGGGTCAGTGTTGTAACAAAACACAATAGTTTATTTTTGAAGTTTCACAAATTATGTCATATTCCTAGTAATTAATAAGATGGTGAAATTATGCAATTATATTATGATCTCAAAATGTAAGTGATAATTTTTAAAATAATAATACAGTGATTAATTGAAAGTTGACAGGAAGCCCACAGATTCACCATATTTTCCTCAAGATTAAATATGTTTTCAGTCTTTCATAGACAACTCCCACATCTGAATTTTTTATTTCTGTTTAATAAATTCAGTTGTTTGAGAGCCAGCTATCCTCAGAGCTCTGCATTCCAGAGCTCCCAAAGCCCATTCATTTATTAATGCATCTGCTTATTCCCTTATTCAACATACATGTGAGCACTTTCTATGGGTAGATGCTATACTAAGTGTTGTGACAGTGCAAGATGGTAGATTTCATGTATATGTCACTGACTCACACTCCATTGACGAAACAGGTTTTCCTGAGGATACAAACCCCTAAGCTGAGTCTTTACAGATGAGTGGGAAATTAGTTAGCTTTGCAAAAGGCCTGATACCTGTCACAGACCAGGGAGGCATAGAGGTGAGGTACAATACAACTATATCAGGACATGGCATAATGAGATTTTTCTTGAGAAGGAAGAAGAAATCTGGTTGCAGAGGGTTACCATGTGCTATTGAAGAGCAGTGAAGAAGCAGTTTGGAGGTGGGTTAGAGACAGTTTTTAATGTACTTTAGGAACACAACATAGGTGGATTGTTTAACCACAATGTTGAGAATAGAGCTAGAAATTATGGTGTCCTATTCCAGATTCACAAAGACAAATACTTCATATTTTCACTCATGTATAAAAATGAAAATAGAAGGTGGGCATGGTGACATACACATTCAATTCCAGAACTTGGGATGCAGAAGCAGTTAGATCTCTAGGAGGCAAAGGCATGTGGAACTCTGTGAGTTCAAGACCAGCATGGTCTATAGAGCAAGTTCCAGGATAGCCAGGGCTACATAAAGAATGACCCTTCTCAAAAAGAAAAAAAATAAAAGGGAAGAAGGAAGAAAGGAAGAAAGAAAGGAAGGAAGGAAGGGAAGAAAGAAGGAAGGAAGGAAGGAAGAAAGGGAGAAATACAAAGGCCTCTGTTTGGCAAGCAAAAGTTGACCAAAGAGAAAGAAAGAAGGGAAAATAGTGGGTAATCAATATGATAATGTATTACATGCATAATGAAGAGATCACAACAAAACACATTTATGATTAATATATATAATAAAATACTTTTAAGGAGAAAACATTAAAAATTGAAGTGTACTTCCACAAGAGTCAGATTTGCTTTTTGTCTTTGTTTTTCTATTCAGTTATCCTCTCCTTGATTTAATAATCTCACTTTGCTTTCTTACACTTAGCTCTTCTAATTTTTCACCAGCTCCTTTGCTAATATTTCTTTTCCTGTCACATCTATTGATACTTTGTTTTTCCCACTACTCAGAGGGCTTCACAGGCTATTCTTAGTTTTTGTTCTGTAACCTTTCCCCCAGTTTTCTTGAAGACTCTATAGAATTGGTGTAGCTTCTTCTTAAAATGTTTAGGAGACATTCCAAGTGAAATATCTGAACTGAAGTTTCCTTTGGTGGGGAAGGTTAGAATAACAATGTTCATTTTTCATACAGTGCTACTCAGATTATCTTTTTTCTTTTCCTACTCCTGCTCTTCCTCCTCATCCTTTTCTTCTGCTCCATCTCTTCCTCTTTCTTCTCCTTGGTGATGATGTGGATGGGCCCCAGGTCCTTGTGCACACTGAGCAGTGCTCTCATCTTACTGAACTCCACAGCCAGACCCATCTCTTTCTTGCATGAGTCTTTACAGTATGTATTTTTGAAGAATTTAGTAATTCGCTCAAGTTGTTGAAATTGTTAACATAAATGTTTTCATCACATTCTTGTATTACCACTTGAATATCTCTAGAATATGTCAAGCCTCTTACTGCTTACACTGCCTATTTGTCTATCTAATTAATTGGTCTAGTTAGTGCTCTACAAATTTTATTAATGACACACAAAAGCCAGCCATTGACTCCAGTTGTTGTCCTTATTGTTAGTTCTCCCTATTTTTGTCATTGCCACTTAATCTTTATTACATCCATTTTTTCACTGTGTGCTTAATTTGTTCTTCTCTTTCCAGATTCTTAAAGGTGAAGCTGAGGTCAACTCGAAACGTTTCTTCTTTTGTAATTATAGATATTTAGTGTTGTAAATTATCCTCTAACTAAAATCCCACTATGTTGCATTTTCATTTAATTGAAACTACTTACTATTTCTTTCTTTGGATTTTTCTTTGACCTTTGGGTTTCATAGAAATATGTTACCTGGATTTCAATTTTTGTAGATTTTTCCCCATAGCATTTTATAGCTGTTTCTAATTTTAATCCCATTGCAGACAGAGCAAATTTTATATGATTTGAGTAATTTTGATTTATTCAGACTTGTTTTATGTCTCAAACTTGGTGAATAGTTTGCTATGAGCTTAATGTGTACTTGAAAATGCATTTCTGCCATTGTTGGGTGCAGAGACAGTTTCAGATTTAAGCTATGACATCTGTCATTGGCCTGCTCTTCTTGGTAGAGTTTCAATGTCTTCTCCCAAATCCAAACAGAAAAAAGAAAAAGCACAAGAAACACACATAGCCACAGACACACACACACACACACACACACACACACACACACAGAGAGAGAGAGGGGGGAGAGAGAGAGAGAGAGAGAGAGAGAGAGAGAGAGAGAATGAAATCCTGTAAAAAGCACATGAAACCAGAAATCAAAATATATAAGGGGGAAATGTCCAGATAAATAAGACCTTTCTTACCAAAAGTTTCTCCAATGGCATTCATGATTCTGCCCGAGGTAGGAGAAATTTTGATTGCGGCATCTAAGTTTTCTGCACCACCCATAGCAATGTTTCTTATGGTGCTGTCACCCAAATACTACTGGACCACCTCCAGAACCAGCCTGGTCTTCCTGCCTTTCACTTCCAGGGCATTTAAGATAGGTGATATTCCCTCATCAAATTGGATGTACACCATGGCACCTATGACAGGCATAATTCGCCAGTGGCAGCACCCATCTTAGGAACAGGAAACATCTAGATCACAGTCTCTTGGGCATTATTGGTCCCATTGTGGCTGTGGCTCACAGTAAAAGCTGCACCTGGGGTAGCAACTTCAAAAGACCGAATCACCACATGGTACCAGAGGCTGAGGCAGCAATCACACATCCCACAAAACTCAACATGACAGAGTGTGTATTTGCTTGTCTGTCTCGAACCACTACCTGTGTGCAGGTACCTGCAAAGGCCAGAAGAAGGCATTGGATCCACTAGAACTGGAGTTACAGGTGATTATGAGCCATCAGTGTGAGTATGGGAACCAAATTCTGGTACTCTGCAAAGGCAGCATCTACTCTTAACTGCCAAGTCTCCAGCCCTGAAGATAGATGGATTAAATCATAGGAACTTACCAGCTGTTGACAGCATGTAACTTAAAACATGTCTAAGTGACTTTGGTCCACACTATCATTTTGGTTATGTTAGAATAATAGTTTGCATCTATAACACATGAAATTGAGTTTCAGTCCTTTCCAGAGAATGCATCTGCCAAAGCAGCCCGTTAAATCCCACCAGAAACAGTTTGTGTGTAAGGACACCTGTTCAGGAAAAAATGCCTCAGGGGCCTGAGAAAGAGACTTGGATTTCCTACATCAGATTGTTCAAAGTATTCAGACATGCTACCTTTTCAATAGTAAAGAAGCATGATTTTGGTTATTTCTATTACACCATCACACTGAAAATGGGTACCAAAGGACCTCCTGGATATTCTGAAATCTATTTCTATGTCTCATCAATGAAATGGGTAGATATGTATGTTTTCTAATTAGCCAAAAGAAGACAGATGTTGCCTTTAGTGATGTTTCTAGATCAAGAAGCAAATGATTTTACAACAATGGTGTTGTAAAATGGTGTATGTTCTGGCTTACAATGTAGTACTTATTAAGACAGAAAATAGAGTTCATTTTTTTCTTAGTATCATTAAGTGAGCCCTGAAGGAAAATACTGATTGATGATAAGCATAAACATTAGGAAAGCATTCTGCAAGTGTACCACACATTCTAATTGTCTTGTTACAAGATAATCACAAATAAGATTTTGCTTTGTAATTCTGTGCTTATACTATGAACAAAAATATTACTGCTTGTATGGTAGCAAATAATATGTGCTACTGTACAGAATTAAAAATAGAAATTAATGTATCATGTAGTTCATTGATGAAAGGACAGTTGCTCAGGATTGCAGCTTATGCTTTTGAGGCAATGTCTCATGATCAAACCTGACGAAGCTAATCTTGCTATTTTGCTTATTTAGGGATGTCCTGCCTCTATCATCTGAGGCTGTAATTACAGGTCAGCAACTATGCCTACCCAGCATTTTACATGGGTTCTGGAGAGTTGAACTCTAGTTCTCTTGCTTGTATACCAAGTACTTTAGCTGCTAAGCAACATGCCTACTCCATGTTTAATGTTTCAATCTTGGAAACAGATGGAAAAGTATTGATATGATGCTGCAATTTTGTCTTCTCAATATTAGATCCCAAAATAGATTCAGCCAAATTCCTCAGTACACTTGGCCTTGGTGTTGTGGTTAAGTTCAAAAGCTCAAGAAACAGATCACCTGGATTCAAATCCCCAAACTTGTCATTTATTCAGGTCATCTAAATTTTCTGCCTTCCTTTCCTTGTTGAAGATTTTATTTATTTTTTAAATGTTTTATCTTTTTATTTAAATTAGAAACAAGCTTGTTTTACATGTCAATTCCAGTTCCCTCTCCCTCCCCTCCTCAGCTGCCCCCCACTAGCCTCTTATCCCATCCCCTTTCTGCTCCCCAGGGAGGGTGAGGCCTTCCATGGGGGGATCTCCAGAGTCTGTCTTTTCATTTGGGCCAGGGCCTAGGCCCTCCCCAATGTGTCCAGGCTGACAGAGTATCCCTCTATGTGGAATGGGCTCCCAAAGTCCATTCTTTTGCTAGGGATACATTCTGATCCACCACCAGAGACCCCATAGATTGCAGAGGCCTCCTCCCTGACATCCAAGTGTTCAAGGGGGTCTGGAACAGTCTTATACTAGTTTCTCAGCTATCAGTCTGGGGTCCATGAGCTCCCCCTTGTCTGGTCAGCTGTCTCTGTGGGTTTCCCCAGCCTGGTCTTGACCCCTTTGCTCATCACTCCTCCCTCTCTGCAACTGGATTCCAGGAGTTCAGCTTCTGCTTCCATCAGCTACTGGAAGAAGGTTCTAGGATGGCATATAAGGTAGTCATCAATCTCATTATAGGGGAAGGGCATTTAAGGTAGCCTCTCCACTATTGCTTAGATTGTTAGTTGGGGTCATCCTTGTAGGTCTCTGGAAATTTCCCTAGTGCCAGATTTCTCTTTAAATCTATAATGGATCCCTCTATGATGGTATCTCTTATCTTGCTCTCCTCTATTCTTCCCCCGACTCACTTTTGGGGATTTTAATCGTACAGAATGTCTGTTTCCAAAAGGATGCTATATTAAATGGGTCATGTTTTGGAAAGTGCTTAAAATATATTATCCAAAGAAAGAAAAAATGAGAACACAAAGGCAAAAACTGAGCACTGGCTGAAAATTTTACAGTCAAACATATCACTCTGACATAGATGTAATTTTCTATGGATTCAAGCTAGGTGAAGTGACATAGGATGGATCTTTAATTCCCAAACTGCAAATCATCTCAATCACACATTAAGAGTGCTACCTGTACCGTTGATTGCTCGCTGGCTTAGCACTGCATGTATGCTGGGGTCCCTTTTTCCTATGCTATGTGCCTTAATTTATGGTACTAGTTATTACTTTAGTAAAGTTGAATGTGCCATGTTTTCAATATGCTAGATAGATACAATAGGGTCATTAAAACACTACTCAGTACTTCAAAAAGTCTATTATGATTGCTGTGTCAAAGCTATTAAACATTGCTATATTCTACCCATGAAGGCATCCAGTTATCTGGTAATGTTTCAGTGAATATGAGTGATATTTCCAAAAGAACTCCAGTCTCTGGCTCAGTGTTTGCAAAAGAAAGATGCAAATGACTGCTTTGTGGTGAGATTCAAAATACTGTTGCCAAGAACCTAAAAGAAGCCGTCAGAAAGATTAACTTGAAACATAGAGCCAGGAAGAAAAGAGGTGCCACCAGATTAGATCTCATACTGAAGGGCAGCACTCTTTCCTAGGGGCATCTACAACTGGAATGCTAGTGGTACATTCAGAATCTGAACTCAAAGGGGAATTCTCTCGTCTATTGGTTCTTAACACTAATGTGCTTAGCCAATCATCTTGTTGTCATATATTTGAGTTTATCATGTTTCTAATCCTAAATTCTAGCATTCCTTTTCTTGTGTGAGAGGGTTAGATGGACTATTGGTATGTATCCTAGGGGAGACTTGAACTTGCAGCCCTCTGGAGTTCTGGAATTATAGACATATATCACGATGTCTGTTGTTAACTCTTGGCATTCGTTTATTTTTTATTTTCATTTTTTTTAAATATAGATTCTCTCTTTGCAGTGGCTAACCTGGAACCCCTGCCTCAGTTTCCAAAGTATGGTATTATAAGTCAGGCACTACCAAGCCAGGGCTTAAATTCTTGGATTTTAACTCCAAATCTGGAGTTTATTATAATTCATTAATGCTATGGTTGCTTACCAATTTGAAGTGTATTAATCTCTTTTTCCGCCTGGATCTATACATTAGTTAACATCATCGCTTGTGCCATGAATTAACCAGAAGCAGTTGGGTCTCATCCTCTTGTGGCAGCATTCAGACTACTCCTTATATTGTTTCTAGCTTATGTTAGAATAATTCAGAATAAGAACTTTTCTTTAAATTTGCAGAGTATTTTTGCTGTGGTCTCTTTCATATAGACTCATATCTAATGAAAAGGATGGCACTTCCTGCTGATAGCCACTGATGGGTGTCATCTCAGAAGGACCCTCCAGCCTCAGACACACTTTTAGCTGACATGCGGACCGTGGACCTGTGAGTTTCCTGGGATCCTATACCACACACACTACGTCTACATGCAAAAGATGCAAGTTTAAAGCAAGAGCATAATGACACAACCTAGAGCTTTAACAAACTAAAAGCTGAAAACACTCACATACAGAGAGAATAACAAAAACAACACAAACAAGCAAAACCCTACTGTTGGGCTGGGGCCATGCTTGGTGGTAGAGAGCACATGCCTAGCATATGTGAGAAGCTGTTTTCAAACCCAAGACCAAACATTTGAAAAAAAGAAAGAGGGGGATGGAAAGAAGGAAGAGAGAGAGGGAGGGAGGGAGGGAGCCTGGTGTTATGGTGCCCACCTTTACTCCTGGCACTTGAGAGGCAGAAACCAGCCTCGTCAATATGGTGAATTCCAGGTAGCCAAAGCTACTTAGTGGGGAGGAGGAACAGGAAGAAGGGGAGAAGGAAAGATAAGAAAACACTTTTTTTTTTGGTTTTTCAAAACAGGATTTCTCTGTGTAACAGCCCTGACTATCCGGGAATTCACTTTGTAGACCAGGTTGGCCTCAAACTCACAGAGATCTGCCTGCCTCTGCCTCTGCCTCCCGAGGGCTGAGATTAAAGACGTGTGCCAGCACTGCCTGTCCAGAAAACACTTCTAAGCACACCATGCTCAGTTAATTAAAAGCCAAAAAAAAGAAGAAAATCTTGAAAGCAGCTAGGAAAAAAAAGCAGATGTTTCAGATAAGATTAATAGCCTCTTGTACTGAGCATTTTCCTGCCAGTCTGGTCCCAGAGCCGCATCAACCCCAAATAACACAGAGAGACTCTAGCTACTCTCTTTCTTTCTCTCTCTTTCCTTCCTTCCTTCCTTCCTTCCTTCTTTGAATTCCAGAAAACACTGGATAGCTTATTGAAAGTGCTGATGTGGGGTGGGAAAGCACTCACCTAGAAAGAAGTCTATCTAGCAAAGCTATCCTCAATAATGAAGGGTAAATTTAGAACACATTCAAATAAACAAAATTCTATGAGCTCATTACCAATAAACTGCCACTGCAGGAAATGCTGAAGAATACTTTTCTGCCCGAAACTCAGTGGCACTAAGAAAGCGACTCCAATATAGAAAAAGTAAAGTAAGAACACTAGAAATGGTAAATACAACACAAATTATGACTTTTCTCCTTTGAACTACTTTAGTGAACATGTAACTTTTACAGTGAAAATTATAATGCATTGACAGATTTACAATGTGTACAGATGTAGCATGTGTGTATACACACACACACACATATATACATATACATGCCATTCAACAATATCACTGGAGTAGAAATGAAGACTGGTTATAATGCACTTGCAAGCAAGATTATATATATATATATATATATATATGCACAGGAAGAAAGTATGCTTTTATAAATTATTAATCTCAATAAATTTGTTTATATAAGTTATATATAATAAACCCTAGAGAAAAATGAAAAATACATCTATTTCACAGAAAGTTTTTTAATATATGAGTTTAAAAAGAAAAATTTATTTGATCAATACAAAAGAACAACAGACAAAATCATAAGATGAGTGAAAAACAAATAGTAAATTTCAGGCTTAAATACATCCATATGAATAAGTATAAAAGACTCCAAACTCATAGAATTTTGTCACACTGTCAGAATATGCCAAAGTATAAAATGACAAAAGGTAGATAGATAGATATATAGATAGATAGATAGATGACAGATAAAAACATCACTAAGAAGGGGAGACATGAAACGGAAACATACTCTATATAGTAACATTGTATTACTATATAGTAATACAATGTTAAAACTAGGTGGGCTGATATACTGAAGGAACAAATAAGTAGACTAAAAGTATAAATGTAAAAGGCTGAAAAATACACCATGATGTATGTTTTTAGAGATAGGAAAGCTGAACTGGTGGGTGGGGGCTGGAAAGATGTCTTGGTAGTCAAGGAGAACTTCCTGCTCTTGCAGTAAACCAGGGTTCAGTTCCCAGTAACCTCAGTTGCAGGGGATCTGATACATCTGCACCTATACACATATACCCCCTTCACAAACATAAACATAACTAAACACAATAAAAACATTTTTAAAAAGAAAGCTGGATTGCCTACACTAATATTATTCTAAATAAAATTTAAGGCAAAAATACTAATAAAGCTAAGGGCAGAAATCTTATAACAACAAAAGAATTAATACATTAGGAATATATAAAATTATAAATTTACAGGAATTTAAAAGTCAAAAGATTGTCTGCACTACAGCATTAGGGAACATTTTTAGGTGAAAATATGGTTTATTTTACAACCATTGAAGTGCTTATATTTGTCAAACTTTGTCAGTTGTTCACTTAAAATTGATGTGCTAATTTATAGAATTTATTTACACTTTAGTGAAAAAATAATGAAAAGAAAAAGGGAAACTAAGTATAGAGCTAATTATATATCATATATATGGTAAGTCAGCCTTAAATGTACACCCTAGGGGCAGTTCGTTTTCATTTAAAGTACCCTAATCAGAAATCCACACTCCAGGAAGATTAGTGAGGGTTTGAAGGACTCTAATCAGGAATCCACACCTCTCACATGACTATAGCAAGCACTTTTCAAATCTTCTCCAAATATGCACCCAAGTGTTCATTATTTAGCATAAGGGCTGTTATAAATAATTTAACAATTTATGAGAAAATTAATCATAGTCAGGGAAAATTAAACAGGTAACTCACTTTGACATGAACAAAATGTAAGAACCTGGCACCACCTATATCAGTGAAACACCTATGAAGTGCACCCTTAACACATGTGTTCACCATAAACACACACACAACACACACACACAACACACACACACAAGTCTGCAGGGATATGTGTTGGTGATAGTGGGACAGTTGGAGGGGGAAATGGGGGTTGATATGGTCATGTTTCTTTGTATGCATGTATGAAACTAAAGAATACAGAAAGAAATTTGAAAGGAGAATTCTCAGACTTGGAATTTTGCTCCAAGAACTCTTGTCCAACTTTAACACCAAAAATACCAAAGAGAAAGCAAAGTCTGTCATTGTTCCAGTAGGAAAATTGCCTGATCATACTACCACTACCACCACAATATTGTTTGCATCCTTCTTTCAATGACCCTTTCCTGTTGTGCTTACTGTAGTGTCTGAAGAGATACCGTGTTGCTTTCTCTGCCTAATTCCTAGGAAATACCTGGTTTTGTGGCCAAAATTCACGCTGACATTGTTCTGGGAAAACAAATTCTCCCCAGCATCTGTGCTTGTTGGAACTTAACGTGATGGGGAATGGCCAGATGAGTTTTCAGTCAGGTTACAGTGATACCCGATGTTGTTCAGAAGATCTTGTGTTCTTTCTTTGCTGCTACAATTGAAGAAGACTAAATAAGGTGCTTCTAATCAGGATTGTTTATATTCCTAAACTTTCAACTTAGTTTCCTAGACTTCCTCTGTAAAAACCTGTTTTCTTCCCAGTTCAGCTCATAAGAGCAGTTCACACAGGGGGTTTAGGGGAACAATTAATAGTGAGATGCCAATGACTGTAATATTAAACTCTGCATGAAATCCTTCTGAGCAGCATGCTTACAAGCAGTAATGTGGAAGCATAACTTCCCAAAGGATATGGGTTCTCTTGATCATGGTTGCATGTAAGGCAAGTTTTATTAGAACACAGACTTGTTCTAATGTATTGCCTAGGACTGCTTCTATATTATAATGGCAGATTTGAGTAGCTGAGACACAAATTCTGTGGACTGCAATGTTAAAGGTGTGATCTACTTGACCCTTCACATAAATTTGCTGACCCATGAATTGGAATAGAGTTCTTTCTAAGTCAGGAATTCCCTAAAACAGCTACATAACAATCACTATTAATTCCTATTTTTTTCCTTCTTGAGACAAGATCTCACTATATATAGTCCATCCTGGTCTGAGATCTATAATTCCCCAACTTCAGCCTTTGAAGTATGATTACAGGTATACACCACAAACCCTGGTGATTTCCACTTGTGTATTTTCCAATCAATTTTTTCTCTTCCAGATTCTTGTTTCTGCCTGTTGTTGCTATTGTTGGTTATTTGCTTTTGTGTTCGCAGTTCTCAGGATGAAATCTTACTGGCTTGTTCCTTATGCCTTGCTTAGCCTGCTTTCTTATAGAACCCAGGACCACCAGCCCAGGATAGTCCCACCCACAAGGGGCTTGGCCCTCTCTCATCAATCACTAATTAAGAAAATATCCTAGACTAGCCCACAGTCCAATCTTATAGAGGCATTTTCTCCATTGAGGTTTCCTCCTCTCAGATGACTCTATCCAGCATGGGGGAATTTATTTGTGCTTATCATTCCAGAGGGATAAGAATCCATGCTAGCACAGTGGGTAGGCATGGTGCCTGGAGCAGGAAGCTGAGGGCTCACATCTTGAAGCACATGAGCAGGAAGCAGAAACAACAAACATGAAAAAGCACAAGTCTTTAAATTCTCAAAGCCTGACATCTAGTTAGATGCATTCTCCAGCAAGGTCACACCTCCTAAGACTTTCCAAACAGCACAAGTATTTAAATGTCCAAGGTTACAGGGAACATCTGCTTCTAAACACCACAGATGGCCATTTTCACAAGATTAATTCTTCTAACCCACAGGCATGGAAGGATGGACAGCCTTTCCATCTTCAAGTGTCTTCATTGATTTTTTTTTCTCCAGTGTCTTTACAATCATTGTAAAAATTGTTTCCTTGGTTAAGCTTACTCAAAACAATTTTATGTGTGTGGGGTGTGTGTGCGTGCGTGTGTGTGTGTGTGTGTGTGTGTGTGTGTGTGTGTGTGACAGGGATTGTTTATGAGGCATATAAGTTTATAGGAGAGACCAACCAAACGTGCAAAAAGTAGATAAGTCCTTTGTTAATTTATTAATTCTATGAGCATATTTTTCATATCTAGTGTCTCTAAAGCTAAAAAGCCTTTTAAAATTGATGGAATTTATAGCCATTGATAGGCAACAGTCACAAGACTTTTATTATTGTCTTCCCATATGCAAGCCTGGTCACAGCTCCTTACTGTTTATATTTCTATGTTTCCAGTAATAAACAGTGTTTAACAAAAGCCTCAGCCTTTAGAAGAAGGCCTGTAACACAGATATTCTGTAACTGTAACATTTCAATAAAGAACATAAACAAGAAAAAAAATCTCAATAGAAAAGTATACCATGATCGAGGCTAGAAAAACTTACTGTTTTATAATATCATTTCTTCCTAAACTATAAATACAATACAATAGTAGAAATCATATTAGTAGCAAGCTGATTTTATATTCACCTTAGAAATTAAAAGCATGAAAATTAGTGTCAAGAATAAACAAAAGTAACAATATTGATAAGTTGCTTCTTCAAATATAAAATACCTTATAAGGCTAAAATAAATTATAGCAACTGAAGTAAACAAATAGGTCAATAACATACAGTCATTAATACCACTCTTCTGGCACCCAAAGAACTCTAAGTCAAAAAAAATCACATCCTTCACATCCCATTCATTGTTATTCTGCTCACAACAAGTAAGAAACTGAACCAGACTAGATGGCCCTAAACAGATGAATGAATAAAGAAAATGCAGTACATATACATAATGGAATTTTATTAAGCCATAAAGAAAATTAAATCATGACATTTGCAAGCGAATTGATTCAACTGGAAAGCATTATGTTAAGCAAAATAAGCCAGACTCAGAAAGATGAATACCACATGTTGTTTTCCCAAACAGAAAACCTATGTTTTAATTCATATATGTGTGTATTTAGGTAAAGAAACTAGAAGAAGAACCATGTGAGAGGAAGAAGCGATCTTAAAGGAAGGGAAGGAGTGAAAATGGAGGATAATAAAATACATGAGACATGAAAAGGGGGCCACTGAGGAGAAGAAGGGGACCAGCATGAGTAGACCAGGGAAATGAAAGGGGCAGGAAAAAGGGGGACCAAAAAATGAAGTATTTATGCAAATGTCATTATGAATCCCATTACTTTGCATGTTGACTTTAAACATTAATTTTAAGTCAGGACATTGTATGTATATATGTATGTCTGTGGGTGTGGGTATAGCTTATGCATGTGCTCATATATGAGTATGCGCATGTACACATATAGGTATGCATACACGCATGTATGTGTATATGTGTATGAAGGCCTGAGGTCAATGTCTGGTATATTTTTTAATGGATCTCCAGATTATTTTTTGAGACAGAGTCTCCCACTAACCCTGAACCTCACCGATTTGACTAGGCTGGCCATCCATTGAGCTAGAGAGATGTGCACCAGCATGCCTTGCTTCTTATGTGAGTGCTGAAGATTCAAAGTCAAGTCCTCATGCTTTTATAGAAGATTCTTCACTGAACACCTCCCCAGTACATTTAGTAGAACAAGACAGTGGCTCTTCAATTCATAAAAGATATTATTACAATGCATTAAGTGGTATTCAGTCATTCACTGGATAGTAGGACAAAATAAAGGCCACATTCTAACTGATGCTGTTCCAGTCTATATCTGAAATAGCTCCCAAAGGCCCATGTGTTAAGGCTTACTACAAAATGTGCTATGTTTACAGATGGAGGTTTGGGGAAGCAATTGGATCACAAGGACTCTGTACTCATTAATGGACAAATTCATTGATGCAGTCATAGTTTGATGGGCTCTTGTGAAGTTATAAAACTTAGGGATAGACCCTGTTTCAAGGAAGTGGACCCTTGAGGAGTTGTCCTTGGGCACTGTAACATGTTCCACCTCTTCTCTTTCATGGCCACTGTGAGGTGTGCAGCTTTGTCTTACCCTGCCTTCCATGCTATAATTTTCAGTGTGAGCAGGACCTTGAAAGCAATAGAGCCCTTTCAGTTTGTGGACTGAAACTACTTAAACCATGAGCACAAGCACATTTTAAGTTGTTTGTTTTTCTTTGTTATTCCTTCACAGTCACAGATAGCTTACTAATACAGATAGAATGTAAAAGATAAATTCCAGTGTTGGGGATTTGGTTCAGTACTACTATCCTTGCCCTGGCTTTGGTCCATATCAGTGCTTATGTACCAAGGGTACATGCCTTGGAATCCAAGCACTTGGAAAGTGGCGGCAGAAGGATTAGAAGTTCAAGATCATCTTTGACTACATAGTGAGTTCAAAGGCTGCCTGGAATATAAGAGACCTTATCCTAAGATAATTAAATATATACACATGCAAATTCCAGATAGATGAAAGAAATTATCTTTTCTATCCGTAAATATGGTTAAACAAAAGTTCTACTTTCACTGGAAGCCTATAAAATGCTACAATTTCTTTGTAGAGCAATTTCCCAATTGATGTTAACAATTTGAAACATGCACACTTCTTGGCTCAGCATATGTGTCTGTGTGAAGAGGCACACAAACAAAAGCTTTCATTGCTATGCATTTGGTGTGTGGTGCTGGAGATTGAACCCAGGGCTTGGCTAGGGTGGACTTTACCTACTACTGTGCTCCAGCACTGAACTACAGTTTCCATTTGCAGCATTATGTTTAATTTCAAAATGTTAGAATCAATTGAAATAGTCAGCAGCTGTTAAGTAATGTTCAATCTGTATAATGCAGTGGTTAAAAGAAATTAAGGTGGGCTATATCCTGGAACATGGAAAGGTCTCTAAGGCATAGTATTAAGTGAGAACAAAATAACAAAGCAATTTTATATTATGATCTCAATACTGTAGCCAAACAAGTATACATACAATAAAATTTGCATACAAATATATGTATGTATATATGTATATGTAACTCCATAAGGGACAGACTGTAAACACTCATCCCAAACTAATGGCAATGATTCCTTCAGAAAGGAGGGTAGATGTGGCAGTGAAGTGTGAAAGGAGTCCTTGAATGTTTTGCTTGCTGTACTCGTGAATGACTTGACTCATTCCCAATGGGAATGTATTGTGCAATAGTTTTAGACATAATAAAAATTTTAAATACTAAATAAAACTGGATAATGAGCAGACAGAAGGCAACGGAACTGCTGTTTCTCGTTAGAAGACTTTGAATGACATTTGACTTTTAAAACCATGCACATGCTTTAAAAGGTTTATAAAATACATTTGAAATATATACTTCTGCTCCTTGCTTCAGAGATAATAAGTGTCAGAATTGGCCTTCATGCCAAAGGTGCATTAATAACTTCTAGATAAATAAAAATGAAAAAGATTTAATCTAGTAATGCATTATAATTGAATGCTATTTTAGCTTTTACCTCTATTAAGAAAAACATTATTGTGGCTTCATAATAAGCTATATAATAATCTTCAAATACTAATATATTTTAAAGTTATAAATATGTCCTGATCTGTAAAATGTCTTAAAAATGAAATAAATAAGTTGTTTTATTCCTTAAGTCCTCTGTATTTCATCCTATAGCTGATGCACTTAGGATTAGTTAAGTGTTATTCTATCAAGATAATTTTCTAGAATGTGTCAGCAAATATCTATTTCAAACTGCTAATATCTGTCTCATTTTGGGTCTAGATTTAGATGAGAAAGAGGAATTACTGTATGTTTGAGATGTAAATTTGTATACTGCTCTAAGCCCAGGTACAGTTTTGTTTCTCCATATATTTATTTACAGATCAGCCGATGCTTTGTGGAGTCCTTTTATGTGAGAGAACATGGTTTTGATTTTCCCTTTTAAAATCATTTTCGGATCTATAGTATGGGAAATAGCTAAGGATGAATTACCATCTTCATTTTTATAATTTGTAAAACAAGCTTATTCTTACCATTAAGTATTTTTCATTAATTTCTTTGTTTTATTTGTGTGTGTGTTTGCCTGTGTGATTTGTACACCCCATGAATTTGAGAGACCATGGAGACCAGAAGAAGGCATCATATCTCCTAAAAGCCTATTGAAAGCCTCCATGTAGGAGCTGGGAATTGAACCTACGTCCTCTGCAAGAACTGTAGGCACTCTTGACAACTGCTACATCTATCCATCCCCACCATTAAACTTTTTTTTGATACAACAGGAAATCATCTTTGTCATCATTGTAAAACTCTTATAGAAACACACAAAGCAAATTAAATTAGAAACATAATACTTAAAATTGGCCAAGAACATAAAAAATAAAATTACTGAAAGTTAACTGAGGATGTAAGGATTTAAGCAAAAGCATTACCTATTATTATTATATATGATGTGCCAAGCTCTTGAATATGATGATTGTCCCACTGATCCTTATTTTAAAAAGTTTGAAAGTATCTACTACTATTCTCTCTGGATTCAACATAAAGAAAATGGGGGCTCAAAGTGGTTAAAAGAGATACCAGAGTTGGTCATTGTAGTGACTCACACCTTGTAATACCAGCACTCAGGTGGCTGAAACTGGAGGGTGGTGGCCTGCCTTGGCTACAGACTGATTAGAATAAGACCCTGTCTCAAAATAAAACATAACAAAAATCTCTAGCAGAAGTTACAGATCTAGGAAGTAGCCATTATTTGAACCTTGAACCTATGCTCACAACTGTAATTCTCCCCAACTTCATGTTCAGATCATCAGGAATGGTGACCCATAGTGAGATTTGTGCCCTCACAGCTATCTATGCTACTCATCTACTTATCATGCCACTCTCATAATTTATAAGTGAAATGACAAGAAGTTAAGAACACCCTTCACTGGCACCCACTGCCAGTAAAGGCCTAGAGGCTCCTGTTTGACTTGCTGCAGATGGATGTAGTGGAAGCCTATGCATGCCAATATTTGGAATTGCTTTCAGTGCAGTGCTTGTTGGCATTAAACCAGGAGTCTATGTTGAGAGACAGGAAGGGGAAAATTGCACAGTGTTTGTGCCAAGAAAGAATCCTTTGTAACTATCCAAAGAATTACTTTCCCGGAGAGTCCAGTATCTGAGAAACTGGGATTCTCTTGGAAGAAGTCACCAGTTTGCATCTTAAGAGATAATGGGATTAGTTGATTACATTATGTTTACTTCTTCTTTTCTCCCTTCTGTGAAGCTTAGACTCAAATCATCATTACAGTTCTAGCAATTTTAGGGCATTTCCACATGAATATCTTATTCTTAGTCCTACTACTTGTTTTAATAATTTTTCTTTATTCTTGAACATTTCATACATGTACACATTGAGATATTATCATATTAATTACCCATTTACCTCTTACAACTTCCTACATACACCTCAACATACATTCCTTCCCAGTGTCATTTCTTCTTTTTTGACCACACACCAAGTCCCATTAGAATTGCCTATATGTGCATGTATGTGCACCATCCACTGAAGCAATGGCCACATCATCTATAGCACCTCTCCCATCTACACCAGGATTTTTGGTTGGCTTGATCTTGTGCAGGTCTTGTACAGATAAGCACATCGGCTATGAGTTCCTGATTGGATGAGCCATGCCATGTTCAAAAGGCAGCATTTCACAGCACTCTTTCCTGTCCTCTGGTTCTTACACCCTGTCTCCTTCCTCTTCCACAGTGGTTTCTGATCCTTGGGATTTGGGATTGATAAGCATGTCTGACTTAGGGCTGAATACTATGCCTCTTATTCACAGCCCTTAGACCAGTTAAGCACCTCTGAACTGACTGTTGGCCATTACAGAAAGGTGCTTCTCTGAACAAGGGAGAGGGCAGTACAGATTTACAGGCATACATAGATACAGAAATGTTTAGAAGGCAGATTGACAACATAACCATTCAGGGAAGAAAACTACTAGGCCTATGCCCTTCTTAGCCATGGGCTCTTGACCAGGATTACAAGGCAAGTTATGAAATTTCCACCTGTGAGTGAGGTGGTGATGGCACACACCTTTAATCCCAGCAGAGGAAGGTAGATCTCTGTGAGTTTGAGGCCAGACTGGTCTACAGAATTAGTTCCAGGACAGCCAGTATTGTTATACAGAGAAACCCTGTCTTGAAAAATAAAACAATACAAAAAGGAAAAACTGGATAGTAGAGTATATTCATCCTGATAATCCTCAAAGTAGAAAAATAACTAAAATGTAAGTGTCTAAATACTGTGAAGTCAAAAGACAAGCTAACAGACATGAAAAGGGAGATTTTGAAAAAGAAAACAATTAAATTGACAAAGTTCAGCTTCAGCTCTTGAGGTAATAATTCAGTTTACCAACAGACACCCACATTATATGACCCAGGAGTTATCAACCATGATATCATATATTCTGTTTGGGAAATACAATATATAAACAAGCCAATCCTCAGTGCTTCCAGTAGAAATCAACTTCTAGATATGTCATCGGGTCAGTATATCCTTAAGCCAACTTCCCATGTGGACTACTCAAAGCCAAGTCAGATTTTTTCAGTTTGAGAGTCTTACAAATCTCCAAAGAGAAAGTGTGGTGTTATAGAATAGCTTAGCAACTTAATAAAAACCTAGTTAAGTGAAAGGAATCATGAAATACTGACATAATCTTTCCCAACTTGTTTTGAATGAAAAGCCTAATTAACCTTAAGCCATTACAAAGCAGATTCCTATTCACTCCCTATGTTTATATCTTTCCAAACAAGCAAAAACTTCCAACAATACAGTCAGCTAGCTCTCTATTCATATTCTTGATTGGCATGATGAGGGCTGCATCACAGTTTGCCAATATCATATATTACATGAAACCAAAGAGGGGTCTACTCAAACCTGCAGGACATTGTAGGCAATCAAGCAGCATAAAGGAGATGAATTGCAAGTCCTTAGGGAATGGAATCATTATGAACTTAACAAGCATCATTTCCAGCCATATCTATTTTTGCAGTGTTAGTATGACACTCATTGTTGCTCTCTGGGCTGCCGTGATAGCTTCAGATACAATAAGTTGATAAATATTTTAGAGTGCCATCTGAATAATCATAACTACTCTATTCAATTGTCCATCTCCTGGGCATCAACACAGGGGAGGATACTGATTTTTTAAGCTAAGGAAGAGGTAAAAAGAAAAATCAACATAATTAAATGCAAAGTAGATCAGTAAAATTATAGAATGTCAGAACTGAAAAGAACCCTGAATGTCAGCAATGTATTGTTTCTACAAACATTCCACCTAAGTGCTCCTAGGAGAAGGGAAAGGTATTATATATCCCAGGCAGCCTCAGACCACAGGCCTCAAGGGCCAGTGGCTTATTTGAAACATATTTTAAATACCCTACTTTATCCTATAATGTACTTAACCTCTGAATCTCATTTCCACATCTGAAAATGGGGATTAAAATGTTTACTCTAAAAGTCATTTTCCTGTTTAATGAAGCTATGTATAAATACGAGGTGTAAGCACTTGAGAGATGGATCAATGGCTAAGAGCACTTGCTGCTCTTGCAGAAGACCTGACTTTGGTTCCCAGCACCCAAGACGGGAGTCTTACAACTGCCTTTAACTTCAATTTCAGGTGATCCAACATGTTCTTTTGGCCTCTGCAGGCACCTGTAGTCACATCACATGTACATGTACATGTACTTATATAGAAAAACACACACATACATATGTATATATAATTAAAAATAACCACTTGGTACTGTACTCCAATTAAAAGGCCTCTTATAGGGCTGGAGATGGTTTATCAGTTAAGAGCACAGGCTGCTCTCCCAGAGGACATGAGTTCATTTTCAGCACCCACATGGTGATCCACAACCATCTGTAACTCCAGTCCCACACTCTTCCCACATCTGCAGGTACTAGACACATGGGGGATGTACAGACATATATTTAGGCAAAATACCTATAGGTATAAAGTCAAATTTTAAAATGTTGAAATAGTCATTTTATAACAAAGAAAAAATGATTGCATTTTATACTTGAGACGAATGAACAGTATAGTGTACAGAGAGTGAGTAAAGTTCTGACGAGAAGGCATGGCCCTGAATTTGGGGTCTCATATAAGGTAACAAAGTTATACCTAGAATGGACCTAAGATGTCACTTTCCAAGCAATTGACACTCCAGAATGTTCCCCTAACAATGCATTTCAAAATATAAGCTAAACATGAAGTACCTTCTACATCAGGAATTGCATTGAATACTAAGAAAAGTAATTCTCAAAATAAATACCCATACAAAGTAGGATATGGTTTGGTTTGGTTTGGTTTGACTTGTTTTTGGTTTTGGATTTGGGGGGTTGCTTTTTGTTTTGGTTTTTTGTTTTTTGTTTTGTTTTGTTTTGTTTTGTTTTTGAGACAGGGTTTTTCAGTGTAGGCCTGGCTGTCATGAAACTCACTCTGTAGACCAGGCAGGGTAGCCTCAAATGCACAGATACTCTTACCTCTGCCTCCCAAGTGCTGGGATGAAAGGTGTGTACCACCACAGCCGGCCTGCTAGGATATGTTATTTTATATAACCCTTTGACAGAAAACATGAGCCTTCAAATAGATGCCTGACCTATTTGAGTTGCTTCATTTGCAAGGTAGGATGTGCAAGAAGATGGTTCAGAACCCTATTATTTGCCATTATTTGTTGAAGGCTCATTCAGAGGGAGACCTCACCTGTAAGCTCACTGAAGCACAAATCTAGTCTTTCTTATTTGAAATGTTCTTTCAGCTATTTATTTGGTGTTCAGAATTCAGGAGAATGGTTAGATAGTGGATGGTTGAGGGCAAGGATGGGAAAACAGAGTGATATGTAATGTCACTTTTTACATCTATAATATCAGTCACTCGAACTACAATTAGGTAGAGAAGCTCTGATGTGGACCTGAGGACAGTTCACCTGGGCATCTCAGGATAGGTGACAAAATGGATATGTATCCCCTACAATGATCTCTCCAAAGCACAGCATTCTAATGACATCAAGTGATGAAGGTTACTATGTTAAAAGCATTGCATGGCAGAGAAAAGAATGCTTTCCTGGGGATGCAATCAGCTCACTCATCATCAATATAAGTCTTACCCTTAACAAAATATTTTAGCAAATAGGACATGTGTAAACATGAGTGTCTGCATATTACACTGTATTACACAGAGTATTCATTAATTCTACTTAAAGCCCATTTTCCAGCTTGGTGTTGTAGCTCAGTAGTAGAATTCTTTCCTAGCATGTGCAAGGCAATGCTTGATTCTCAACACGGGAGAAATAAAAATAAAATTTAAAGTCACCTTGAGCAGGGAGAGTGCTGTGGGCAGAGCAGGTACTGCTAGGAAGAGGAGGCACAGACTGAAATAATACAGACCATCAAAGCCCTGCTCACTTCTCCAGTTCTGATCGGCTCCTGTACTATAGGTATCATCAGGCCTGTGTCTGCCTCACTCCTGAGTTTATCAGAGGCCCCCTAAACAGCCTTTCAACAACAACTCCCCTTCCCAGGTAGCCAGACAGGAGTTCCAAACTCCAGGAACATTGACACAGAAGTCAAGTTTATTAGTGCTAGGGCTGTCATAAATGGTGTCACTAGATCATGAGCTAGAGCCACGTCTCAAGCCACAGCTCTCCTCTTCCCATGTCATTCTGGTCTTTGTCCTGTTTGACCATGGGCCTCTTCTACTTGATGATTTCCTGCCTTGTCCTCTCTGCCATATGAGGCTACATGGCATCACCCATCCATCCCTGTTGCTTTGATGCTGTGCCATTCCTGATGGTGAAATGTACTGAACTTTCCAATTATATACAATGTTCTCTAAAACAAAATCTATCATACTTTCTGCTTCATTAGCTATGTAACTTCATTAGCCATGTAATTCTCTGCTTTAGTTTCTCTGGGCTTCAATTTCCTCTTTGAGAAGAATGGGATAATATTAACACTGAACATTAAATTGACTTCTCAGTATTTGATGTAAAGTTGTGTGGGTATGTCTGTGTGTGTGTGTGTGTGTGTGTGTGTGTGTGTGTGTATCAGTAGAGAAAACATCTTACATGAATGCTATATAACAGAAAAGTGAAAAGAAATAAATTATACTGATAGACCATTTATCTCTGATTTATGGATACTCTTTTTATTTAACAGGACTAATGAAAACATATTCATGGAAATCAAAATAATTGCATTCAAAGAGAAAAATATCATTCTTATCTACTATCCTACTTTGGGTTACTATTGCTGTGATAAAACACTATACCCAAAGCAGCTTGAGGATAAAAAGGTTTTCTTGGCTTCTTCGTCTTTTGTTTTATGTTTTTGTTCTTGTCTTTGTTTATGCACATTTGTCTATCTGAGGGTATCAAATCTGCTGGAACTGGAGTTACAGACAGTTGTGAGCTGCTAGGAATTAAACCCAGTCCTTTAGAAGAGCACCCAGTGCTCTTAACCCAGTGCTCTTAACATGTCTCCAGCCTGGCTTATACTTCTTCATCACTGAGGGCGTCAGGACAGGAACTCAAACAGGGCAGGATCCTGGAGGTGGCGGTGAGGAGGTACATTACGTGGTGAGCTCAACCCACTTTTTTATAGAACCAAGGACCACCAGCCCACGGAGGAACCACAACAATGTGCTTGGCCCTGCCCTGTCAACTACTAATTAAGAAAATGCCCTACAGTCAGATCCTATGGAGGCACTTCGTCAGTTAAGGTTCCCTCCACTCAGATGACTATAGATTGTGCTAAGTTGTCATTAAACTATCCAGGACACCACATATTCATATGCCTTTGTCTGTAGTCTCAAGCATTTAAGATTCTAGAAGAATGATGAGCTTAGTTTTCTTTGTGTGTTTATATTACACCCACCCCCATCAGAGGCCAGAAGACAGTGACAAGACTGCCACTCTATAGGAGGCAAGAGACCAAGCCAGGGTTCTCACTACAGAATGACATCCAGCAACTCGTTAATTACATAGTTCCATAAGTAGGATGAATCTCTTTGTCTTTCTGGATGACAATCTCCCTTTCAATGCATAGATGTCTTATTTTGTTCTTCACTCCTCAGCAACCCAGCTCCTGTGTTCTGACATGTCCATTTCCTCGTTAGACTAGAAACATAAAGAAAAGGGGGGAGAAGAAAAGAAAAAAGAAACTGCTATTCTGGCAATTCAGGGATCTCGCTGCAGTGGAGATTTATCTAGCCAAGTTTCTTACTCAATTAATTTGTAGAATGATTGTACTCTCTGAAAGCAAACATGTCTCTCACATGAAGGTTTCTCACTCTGTAATGCCTCCTCACATCAGGAGAGAATTTTTTTGTCTTTGGAGAGCAAATCAAAGGACAATCTTGTAAATGTACCCGGGATTGACTTTACAGACTTCCCTTGGCAAGAAGGCTGTATTTGGATGTGATTACATAGCTCTCTGATGTCATCCCTACACAGGAAAATACAGGAGATGGCAGTCACAAAAGACCAAAATTGAAGGAAAAGCTGAGAAAGATGGCATTTTGAGACAGTAGAGGCTCCTTTTTTTTTCAGAGTCAACAACTGCAAAACCATGCTTGATACTGAAAAAAATTCATCAGAGTGTGCTGTATACAAATAGTTCCCCTTTTATAGAAAAAGGAGGAAGTGACAAAACGCCCCAGGCATGAGATGGAATTTGAAATGATACTTAACTGAGAGGAAAACGTTCATCTTGGGGAGCGTCAGAGAAGAGGTAGACGAGATGAGGCCAAGGTTGAGGCAAAAGAATGGGGAGCATGTGAGGGGGCAGCGGTAATGTCAAACAGACATGAAGACTTAAAAGTTGGATTCATGTTTTTAAATTGGATTTTAGAATGGATAGAGAGCTAAAGGACAGGACGGAATACAAAAGTAAGCGAGTCCTGAAACATCATGAGTCCTGCATTTAAAGCAATGGGGTTGCACACTGTGTATCACTAAGTTCTCTCCTGATACTTGAGCACGGTGTCAGCATTGAACACTCCCTTCTCTATATGCACGAAGATCCTCTACAGAAAGGATAACTGTGGCATACCTGAATTAAGCGGCACAATGTGTTACTCTATGCATTTTTACATATGAAATGCTGGGGCATGCACATACTTTTAAAAACCAAAAGGGCAGGCAAAGCTGCTACATTTCCTTCTTACACATGCATACAAAGTACCACAAACATAAGCAGCTTTCCCTAATATCCATGTGTTATTTTATAATCATCATAGGTCAGAAGTCCAAGTTTGGTTGCAGGATTTGCTTAATTGTGGTCTCACAAGGCTGAAGTCAAAATGTCAATGGGCACTGTGATCTCTAAGCTTTCTTCTAAGTCAATTGCTTATAGGGGAATTTAGTTCCCGTCCTAGTAAAGGTTGCTACAACTGACATAAAACACCATGACCAAAAGCAACTTGGGAAGAAGGGGGTTATTTCATCTTACAACTCTCAGGTCATCTTCCCTAACTGAGGGGTATATCAGGTCAGGAATGAAGCACAAGTCATGGTGGGTTGCTGCTTACTGGCTTGCTCCTGACGTCCTGCTCAGTCTGCTTTCTTATAGAATCCAGGACCACCTGCCCAGGGATGGCACCACCCACAGTGGACTGAACTCTTCTATATCAATCATTAATCAAAAAAACACCCTACAGACTTGTCTACAGGCAACCTGACAGAGGCATTTTCTCAAATGAGGTTCTACTTGCCAAATGAGGTTCTAGTTTGTGCCAAGTTGACAAAAAAGAAAAACAGCAACAACAACAAAAAAAACCAAAACAGGATACTTCATTATGGTTGTAGAACTAAGGTCTTTCACTCCTAGAGGCTACCTACAATTTCCTATCATATGGCACTCTTCACAATATGACTGTTTGCTGCCTAAAACAGGAGGAAGCCACACCAGGCGTGGTGGCAAACACCTGTAATGCCAGCACTCGCTTGGGGGTGGAGACAGGGAGATCAGAACTTCCAGGGTCATTGTCTGCTATACAATGAATTAGTTCTAAAACACTTCTATAGGGGTGTTTCTGAAAGAAAAAAACTGACTGGGGAAAGGAGACCCACCCTGAGTGAGGGTGGTACCATCTTACGGCTGTGGTCCCAGATTAAGTAAAAGAAGAGGGTCTCAATTTCAGCTTCTAAAGTTCAGAATCTTATAATTCCATTAGAATCTAAACTGTGAATGGGCACCAGGTCATCTAATCTTCCATGGTTATGGTGAGGATGAATGGAATGCCATAGAAAGCTTCTACTGTGCCACTTGGAAGTCGTTTCTACTGATTAGCAGTCCTGTGGTTTCCATCTTGGATGTTGTATGGAAACACTGCCTAGTAAATCAGAGAGCAACTAAATAGAAAGGAATACATGTTTGGAGTGGTCCTGGGAAGAGGGTAAATGATGAGAAAGATGACTGAATGTCTTCTTAACTGATTACATAATGTATGGCCAGCATCCTGATTCCTTGCTGTCAAAACTAAAATTGAAAATTGTCTCCATTTACTGATAGAGTACTGGGGTATGCAAGACCTTAGAATTATTGATTGAAGGGTTGGTTCTTATCTTTTTAAAACTCCTCAAACACTTCTTACCTGTCTTATGCTAAGAGGGAAGGTAGCATTTAAAACAACAGAGTGAAAAGAAAAGAGAAAGATCAGATACCACTTCCACATTGATTAGTCCCATCTTTTCTAAATTCCTTACTTTAATGGCAGTTCTATCTGGTCACTTTAATGTAGTTCTTCTGGGGAAATAGATGATGAAATGAATGCTCCAATTCCCCTATGGTGAGCTCTGCTGCGGAGCAAGATGCTCATTAGTTCACTTGAGGTCATGGGTATTTGTGTCTCATTTATATGGCAGATATTGCAGAGCCCTCTTAAACGAGATAGAGATATCAATCATCATCCATAGGCAGATTGGGAAAGAAAAAGAGGAAGGAGTGGCATTTCCATTTGTTCTCAGAGCTGCTTTGCTGTCTTCGTGGACACAAAGCCCCAAATCAGTATCTGAAGTCACATGAGTAATTGTTAGAATTCTAAAGTATCTTGGGAAGTATTCTACCAACGCTCTTCATATAAGGAAAGATCAGAAGTATGGGAAAGGATAACCCCTCTCTTTGAGAAATCAGAAGATAGTGCCTGTGATGGTTTGAGGATGAAATACGCCCCAGAGGATTATTCCCCTGCTTATGACACTATGTTGGGAGGCTGGAAAAGTTTTTTTCAAGTTTTTTGAAGTTAAAATATAATTTCATTGCTTTGTCCCTCCATGTTTCTCCTGACAACCCTTCCCATACACCAACCCTTGCTTGATTTCAAATTCATGACCTCTATTTATTTTTTGATCCATACACACACACACACACACACACACACACACACACGGATATACATAGGGTATAAATACAGCCTGCTAGTCTGTGTAACATTGCTTGTATGTATTTCAGGGATGACACTGGGTATTGGATAACCAATTGGGGGGGTCTAACTCTGAACATTATGTAGCAACCTATAGTTCTTTGTCTAGAATTAAGCTCCCCATGTTATTGCCCCTTTCCATGTTAGCATGTTTACTGGTCTAGTTCTTGTTTAGGCAGCCATATTTGATGAGATTTCATGGGGTAGCTTCTCTGACATTTCTAGGAAACAAAATCTCACAACAAACTTTCTGTTCCTCGGACCATTGCAATCATCCTACCCTCTTTTGCGCTAGGATGTCTGAATGTTGGGTGCAGGAGTTGTATTGTAGATGCATCAGCTGAGATTGGGCATCACATGGCCACCTGTTCTCCTTATTTTGACTTTCCGCAATGGTTTTCATCTGTTTCAGGGAGAAGCTTCCACAGATTTCTTTAATAACGCATTATTGCTTCAATTCAGCTTGCATGTTCCTCCCACGAAACCTGTAATTCCACTCCTTAAGTCATGCACCTGTATGAACAGCACATATTTCTGACATATGTTCACAGTGTTCACATGGTTTTCTATGGTTCCTGCTATTGAAATAAGGACTGAATTAGGCTTTTTTTTCATGAAATGTATTTTGGTCATAATCTTTCCCTTTTCTCAACTCTTCACAGATCCCCACCCCACCCCCTGCTTCCCTACCCAATCTTGTGTCCTTTAACTGTAAAAGAAAGATGTTTCTTTGATGGGGGTAAGGCTGCAGAACTTTTAAGAAGTAGGTTGTTGCTAGAGGAATTAGATCACTAGAAGTAGGCCTTTAAAGGGTATATCTCGAACTGGAGAGATGGCTCAGAGGTTAGGAGCACTGGCTGCTCTTCCAGAGATCCTGAGTTCAATTCCTAGCACCCACATGGTGGCTCACAACCATCTGTAATGGGATGTGATGCCCTCTTCTGGTGTACAGGCATGCATGCACATAGAACATTTATGTACATTAAATTAAATTAAAAAATAAAATGAAAGGGTTACCTAGCCCCTGTTTCTCTGTTTCCTAATCCACCATAATGTGAACATCCTTTGACACATGTTCCTCCATCAAACCTTCCCATCATGGTCAACTGTAAGCCGAGAGAAATTGGTTTTTTTTCTCCCTTAAGTGGTTTTAGTCAAGCTTTGTGGTCACAGTGACAGTACCTAACACAGTCCCTAAAAATGAAATGAACCTTAACTACCTAGTGAGTAACAAAACTATTATTTCCCACATAAACTCAGGACTATTCCTCCCATCTTCTCACACAGATATTTCTGTGTTGTAACACTCCATTGTGAAAATCACTGTTCCTCGAGGTCATTCAGGTCTCTCAGAAACTAAACCCTATGATTTCCATTACATACATGAAGATATATTTGTATGGTAGACGAAAAGTCTTTTCCATGTATTTTTTCTGGGTTTTCAGTTTTAGGAAGAAAAGAATCAATTGTTCTACATCAAAATGTCTGCTGAGAATTTTACAGCATTTTTTTTAAACTGAAAGAGTTCTTTATTTCACACTATGTGAAAACAAATGTGTTGTTGCCCCCATAACCCTGTATCTTTCTAATTAGGCAACCTCTATCTTTCCTCATCACTTGAAGTAAAGATCTTTATTTTTAACTTAGAGAACAGAGCACTGCATGACACCCCCTCTACATTTAATGACACAGTACTATGTTGGAGCTTTTTGAAAATTAATATGGTTTCCTTTGGGAGCAGTTGGAAGTCCTCCAGGTTGTCAATAGCACATCATTTACATTTCTAGCTAAAAGAGGTGTGGGTAGTTTGGTGCTGTATATATGCATGGATGAATAATTACCTTAAGGGAATGTAGTGGCACATACTTGCAACATGTGAGGGGACAAGGCACAAAAGTCATGAGTTTGAGGCCAACCTGGGCTATATAATGACATTCTGTCTCAAATAACAAAACAAAATAAAAATCAATATATACTTATAGAAAGTAACAAAAACTTGAGGCTTTAAAATGTACCTTCTGTACTCAATGAGAAGATAATTATTTTATAGATTATTTCCATCATCTTTACCAGTTTGTGAAAATAAATATTCATAAAATATCTGTATTCTCTGAACACATTTTTTCATTTATACTATGTTCTAGTCTACAGATATTTCCCTTTAAACTTATCTCTAAAATGACCTCCACAGAAATTAATTTCTAGAGTAAGATTTACTTTTTTGTTTACTTTTTTTGAGTAACAAGTAAATAATAATGTTTGAGTCAGGGTCTTGTTATCTAGCTCAGGCTGGGCTTGAGGGTACTCTATAACCCAGGCTGGCTTGAACTTACAGAAATCATTCTGGCTCTGCCTCCCAAGTGCCTCAGTTACAGGCACATTCTACCATATTGGAAATGTTTGCTTTCAAGATGTAAAGAAAGCGGGAAATCCTGACTCCATTTGTCGTCATTTTATCTTGTCTTGTTCTGTTGTTTGTTTATTGTTTTGTTGTGCTGGGGATGAAACACAGGTTTCACACATGCCAGCAAATATTTTTCCAGTATAGCCATGCTATCATCTGAAGGCATTGGATCAGTCCATCAATTAAAAAATCCATTACCTTCTTGCATGAAGGATCAGGTCAGCATATACCTTCACATTAAGAAGGGAAATGTGAATGCGGCTCCACACATCAATATAGAATCTTTGTGTTATTCCTTTTGCTATAATGATTACTGTTGTTGTAACAAAATAACACTGAAGTTATTGCATGTGGATATAGAATCTGCAATACAAATTTTTTTTTGCTAGCTGCATGTGGTGGCAAGTGCCTTTCATCCCCAGCACTCAGAGGCAGAGAGAGCTAGATATCTATAAGATTAATCTGGTATACATTGCAAGGTAGAGAGTGCCAGGCCAACCAAGGCTGCATAATGAGACTCTGTCTCAAAAAAATTCAACTCAAACAGTATTTTTACTAGCATACTCCTTAGTTGTCAAAAGAAAACTTGAAGCTGAGTGGCATATGCCTATAATGCCAGCACTCAAGAAACAGAGGCAGGAGGATTGCTCAAGTAAAAAGCTAGCCAGGGTAAGCTCCATACCATCCAGGGCTACACTGTAAAACTGGGTCAATAATAATAATAATAATAATAATAATAATGAAGAAGGGACAAAGAGATGAAGAATGTATGGAAGAAAGGAAAAAAGAAACTTTAGTGCTTTAGTGACTGCTATGCACTCTCTTGGAAAAAAATGGAATATATATTAAAAAGATCAGCAGGAGTCACCTCAACACTGTGTAACCACTGTGCTGATAGGAGCCTGATAAAGCTCTCTCCAAGGAAAAGAGTGAAAACAGACCCATGTATGCATGCACAAAGCAGAAGAGAAAGAAAACCAAATTTTCAGGAAACAATGGGGACACTTAGCTGTTCATTTAAGAAAATCAATTTTTAGATAAATATTTCATACTATATACAAAAGTCAATTCCAGATGGTATAAATAACTAAATGTTAACATAATTAATAAATATAAAGGATAGTAAAATACTAATAGTAATGTAACTTTATTCTACTCTGGAAGGCAATTTGACTATATTTATGTACATCACCTATAGATTTTCTTTTTGCAGTGCTGTGGATGGAACTAAGTGTTTCATGCATGCTAAGCAAGCACTAGCACTGAGTCTCACCCCCAGGTCAGGATACATGGTGCTATCTTAAGCATGTATGCCTGGTAGCTAACAATAGAACCCCTTCATAGTTTCCCTAGGGAACTACTGATTCATATGGACATAAAGGCAATTTCCCAGGTGTCCACCTCAACACTGCTCACAAGAGTAGCCACATTGAGGGACTGGAGAGATGGTTCAGTGATTAAGAGCACATACTGCCCTTTAAGAGGACCAGGAGTTCAGTTCCCAGCACTTACATTGGTCAGTTCTCAACCACATGTAATTCTAGGTCTGGGGTTCCCATACCCTCTGTTGGCTTCTGTTGGCAGTTGCACACACGTAGCACATACTCACACAGACACAAATGCATACACATAAACAAAAATAAATATTTTAAATTAAATTTTAATTATTATTTTAGCTGTGTGTGTTTCTATATGTGTCTATATATGGGGGGGTAGCGGTAAGTGCAGATGTCTTAGAAGGCCAGAGGATTCAGATCTGCAGGAGACAGAGCTATAGGTTGTGAGCTACCTGGCATGGGTATTGGGAACTAAACTCAGGTCCTCTGCAAGAACAGTATGTGTTCTTCATTGCTGAGCCACTCTGCAGCCCGAAAACAAATCCTTTTTCAAAAATTAGTAAGCACAGTGAAATATTCTAAATGTCTGTTGGCAGAGAAGCAGTAAAAATAATAGTTGAACATCCACACAGAACACTGTACAAAATATACAGCAGCTTAAATACAACAAATAAAAATTTTAAAGTCTGAGGATGGAGAGTTGGCCCAGCAATTATGAGCAGGAATTGTTCTTGCAGAGGACCCAGGTTCAATTCCCAGCACCTATGTGGTATCCCACAAGCATCTACAATTCCAGTTTCAGGGAATCTGAAACCCTCTTCTGGCCTCTGAGCGCACCAGACACATGCTTGGCATATAGACATGAATTCAGGCAAAACACCCACACACATAAAAATAAATAAACCCTTTTTTAATGGAAGAAGACAAAGAGCTGAAGAGAGGGTTCAGTGGATAAGAACAAGTACTGCTCTTGCAGAGGACCTGAGTTCTGTTGGCAACTCACAGCTGCCTGTGACAACATCTCCCAGAGGGTCTGACTTACTCACACATATATACCCATACATGCATACAAGCAGAACTAAAAATAGAAATAATTTTTAAAGAATTTAAAATTAGGGCTGGAGAGATGGCACAGAGGTTAAGAGCACTGATTGCTCTTCAAGAGGTCCTGAGTTCAATTCCCAGCAACCACATGGTGGTTCACAACCATCTATAATGAGATCTGATGCCCTCTTCTGGCATGCAGGCAAACATGCAGACAGAATACTATATACATAATAAATAAAATGTTTTTAAAAAGCAGCATTAAAATACATAAGATATGTTAATTGACGAAAGCTAATCATTGACTAATGTATATATAGGACATGCTCACTTTTATCAATGGAAAAAGGCATTGTGTAAATCCATAGATACATAAGTAAATATAGAGAAAATTCTGAAGGAGACATAATAATATATAATTATGAGTATGCTTCAAAATGATTGGAGGCAAAGTACAAAAGTGGGAAGGTGTTATTAGAAGTACTTACAGTGATTCAATTTTGTTTTGCAGTTTTGGAGCACACACTACAGGACTATGACAGCTATGAGATTAGAGACATCTTCCCCCATCCCATTCCCAAGTTTAGAATTTCTGAATGAAAAAGAGAAAGTCCTTTGGAGAGGTGAAGGCTTGAATCGATGTTTCATAATGAAACTCAATGGCAGGAATCCCTGCATGGTAATGATAATGCCTTATTATACCTGCCCTCAGATATTCTCAAGGTGAGATAATGGTACAACACTTGCCTAGCATGTGTGAAACGTGGGTTGGGTTCAATCCTCAGCATTTCAATACATATATTCCAGCTTCCTCTTTATTTTATTTTATTTCATTTTGAGGCCAAGTCTTGCCATGTAGCCCTGATTAGCCTGGAATCTCTGTAGACCAAGCTGGCCTTGAACTCACAGATCCACTGAAAAGGAGACTCAAAGCTACAACTCACAGAGAAACAAAATAAGTCCAGAATAAATGTGGGAATTGGGGAATGATTTTCGGAGGATATGGCATTTCAAAATGGATCTGAGAATGACAAGTATTTGTAAAGGTAGTAAACGAGTAAGGTATGTGGCTATGTACCTCTCTGTCTGTAAACACAAAAGTAGTCCTGTGCCAGCCCCAGAATGGAATTAGTTAGGGTGATAAAGAAAAGGTAAGAGGCACGGTGAAGATTATGTCTCTATAACAGCAAACATATATTTTGGCAGAGAATAAATGGATCATCATGAATCAATTGCTTTATCCAGACTCAGGCAAAGGAATTATTTTAAGAATTGGAGTTGAATATCAGGATAAGATCATTTTACTAGAAAGATGGTTTTGATTGTGAGACAATCTCCTATGTAAAAGAAAAGAATCTTTTGCTGGTACATTCCATTAGCAAGAAGATGTCTTGGATACATTTGAATCTTTTGATTGCCTGATTGAATAAAAACTCTTAAAACAAGAATGAAGAACAGACATTCCCTTGGAAACTGTTCTCAGCAGTCTAGACAGTTTTTGGTACAGGAACCCTGGGTGTATTTGGTACCGGAACACCAATTGAAATCCTGCTGGCCAATGGGGTCTTTATGGCCTATTCTCTCACCTACTAACGGCTTCCTCCATATGCATTGTCCAAAGAGATTCTAGGCTCCCTGAGGGCAGGAACAGGGCCATCTATCCTCTAAATTCAGCACTATCCTAAGCACTTTTCCCTAGGTTTGCCTTTCCCCATTCAGTCATCTCTCCCATCTAAGTTTTCATTACAAGGTGATAAATATGAGGGACAGCAGGAGCCATGTTGGCTCATTTGTAAATATCCTGTGAGGTGCTGACTTCAGGCCCCGGGATTCTACTTGCTAGGTGGACAGAGAAGAGCACCAACTTTCAGCTCCTCTGCAATTTGCAGCAACGGGTTTTCCTGTAGACCTTAGAGAGGACAACTTCATGCAAATTCCACCTCAGTGGAATCAAGACACAAGAAGGGAGAGGCCTTGCTTTCTCAAGTTAGGGGTGAGTTCCACAAAAGACATTCCTACAACCCTGAAGCCACCCAAGTTCTGCTTTTGGTATGTTTCAAGCCTATGAATGTAGCATGTAAAGCAAATCCCTTTCTGCTGAAAGGGTATTCTCCTGAGCCCTCCAGCCTGTGCCGGGAACTGTTGGGAGAGCCCATGTGGGTTCCCTGGAGAGGCTGGGCTTGGAATTAACTGAAGAATCAAGAATGTGACTCTAAGGAGGGCCCTGGGCATAGTTTGTCAGTTGGGAGAAACCATCGTTTGGCCTCCTCCCCCTCCTTTTCTTGAAGGTTGGCTATCCTGGTAATTAACTGTGGAGCAGGGTCTCATGGGAGCTTGCTAAGAATGCAGAATCACAGGCTCCTTCTTTAGCCAAATCCCCAGGAATTCACATGCACAGTAAAGTTTGACAGTTGCTGGCCTAAGCCCCCTGGGCCTGGTAAATGTTCTAGTTAAATGGGGTTGGGGACACTGACCAATCTGTGAGGTTGCTATGGACAGCAGATGAGATAATCTGGTGCAGTGGTGCGGGGACCATTTGCTAGAATTTTCAGGACTTTTGCAAGCCAGTTGTTGCACTTTTGGTCGCTTGAAATTGGATTATGGCGTGACTGTTTACACCACAAACATCTGCAAACCGCACGCACCAGAGGTTTTCATTTGATTTGCCGAGATTCAGTTTACCTGCATTGCACTGGAAGAGCCTTTTACAAATGATTTGTAAGACCCCTGAGCTGGTAAATCTGCCATGCCCAGTCCATAAAGGACACTTGCAGGTCTGTCTGGACGTTGTTCTGAAGTGGGGGACTCGAGATGGCATTTGGATACCCAAACAGAAGGGATAATGGTACCACAAAGACAAGCTTCCAGAATGGACCAGAGCCTGCGCTCAACAGCTGGAGCTCATTACCGTGCAGCTTACCAGTGAGCAGCTCAAAGGCCTTGTTCTGTTACATTGCAGAAGGTCAGCACTTGAGTGGCAAAGGAAGGCAGGCCCAGAGCAGTGCCACTGGGCCCCGACTGAGGGAACCTTTGAAAACAAGTTTTGAAATCATTAAGGAAATGAAAATGAAAAACAAATCCCGAGAGAGGAGCGAACCTGCCTACCAGCTAGCTTACTTAGTGCAGCCTGCGCGTTAATAGGACATTAAGATCACGCTGAAAGGGAGAAAACCTGTTAGCCTACAAGCTCTCTGGTTCACACAGGGCAAAGATGAACCATTGAGCTATGGAACATTGGTGTTCCTAGACGACTTTGCAAGGGGTTGATGTGCCTCTCCGAGGTACTGTAAGCATTTTGTGATCTGGAGGTTGCTATGGTGGCTGCTTTTGTGTTGAATAACAAAGTGCTATATAAACTTGAGCAAATCTGCATAAATTATGTCTGGCCTATGGCTCTAGTTTACACACCCTGATCAGTAATTGAAGAAACATGTTCAAGCCCAGAGCACTGGGGCATGGGCGTGTGTTCCACCAGTGCAGGACTTTCCCAGGTTAGCTTCATACAGGGGCTTTTTCTTCCCTTCAGCTGAACAGCTAATGATTGTCAGCACACCTTTCCTGGCCTTAGTTTGCAAGCCTTTCAGTACAAACGCTATGAGGAGGAGCACTTGGTATTTTCAGATAATAGAAATCACAGCCAAGTGAACGTGTTTCCATTTTGATGCATCGAAATAAAATCCTCTTTTTTTCTATGCATTCAGTCCATATTTGTGACAAAAAAGATGTTTTCATATAAAATAAAAGCCCTAAACTCTACCACTGTTATGTATCTCTGTCTTTAATCTCTTCCTCTTTGAGCCACAACATTCCATGAAATCCAGAATCGTATTATCAGAACCTCACTGCCTTTGGTCCAAGAAATACTCTGGAAATAATGAAGTATTGTCAGTCCCCAACCCCTCCCCACTTTCATACACTCTTCCCTTCTGTTTGGCCAGTAGTTTTCATAGAGAAGTACTCAGTCAAGTTGTCTATTTGTAGGTAGTTTCCAGCCTGAGCAAAAGAGGTTGAAAAGTACCACTAGTGTATTTCATATCCCCTGAGCTGATGCATTTCAGTGCATGGCCAGGGTATGACATTTTCCCAGAATCAGTGTGGCTCCATTTCAGTTTCTGCAGAGCTGCCCTGTTATTCTGCACTCTTTCTTGATGTCCAAGACAACACCTAAGCCATACACCTTTTACTCCCTTCTGGAAATGCAGCCAATCCACAATCATACACAGGCAACATCCAGCTGGGAAAGCTACTCTCGTCTCAAAGGTGAGTGCAGTGTGGCGATGAGTCATGAGAGCTCACAAATGGCAAAACCAGGTGTCTGAGACTCCAAATGATATGAAAAGAGCTCCCTACCGGTGCTGAGGCAACTTAGTGAGATAGAACTTCAGCCCTGTACCAAGTGTAGCAGGGGAACATATGGGAACGGCTCTGATTTTTCTTTTGCATTCTTTCAGACAGCCAACTTTTACAGAGGGTAGCCACATGATCTAAGCCTGGGATTTCACTTGGCCCTGAGCCACCAGCCCTAACACATGTCTAAGGACTCACAGCTGCCTCATCCGTGGGTTCCCAGCATCTCCACTGCAGATGTGGGTTTTGCAAGCTGTGTAAAGTCTGCTTCACAAGCTTCTGTGAGAGAGAAAGATAGGAAAGAATGCACGGGTTCGAGCTCCAAGTGCCCACCCACAGGTGGAAGGGGATCCAGAAAGCTAGATGAAATCTCAGACTACTGGACATTAGACATGTTCTCCAGGGCAACAGGCTGTAGTAGAACCCTGCTGATGCCAATCCTAAGCCTCCACAGCCTCCAAGCCATGGATAAAATTAGCTTGCCCAGGAAACTGATCACCACACATTCCTAGGCAAGATTTCTAAAGTTCCTGACCCATTTCTTTGTCTATGAGATGAGATTAGTCAATTACAAGTTGCTAATACTAAATAAATGATAAAGACAAATGAGCCTTGGGCCTTACCTGAAATCCATGGAAACGTCTGCAGACTGGCGCCTAAATGTAATCTCCAGTACGTAGGACAGATAGAGATCTCAGTCCTCATGCTCACATGTGACAAGCATGCTGGTTAACTTCTGACAAGTCACTTTTGTTTTGTGGAACTCAGTATTCCCTCTGTCTCCAGGGAGGAACTTGAACTCCATGGTATTCAAGGGCAATTCTACTTCTAATGTTAAGTCACTCTGTTGAACATGTGGGCTCTATAACTTGGTGGCCCCAGAAGGTCATCATAGGGTTCTCTATTTCCGCTGTGTGCTCTCCTTAGACTTGTCCATAAGAGAAGAAGAGTGTCAGCAACACACTGCGACAGCAAGAAGCAATGAGCTCAGCCCACACAGCGAGAATATTCGCCAGTGTGGCGTTTGCCCAGTAAACCAGTTCTCAGACACATCTGCACAGCACCTAAGACAGAAAGAAATCAATCAGAAGACACACAAAGTTTGTGGGTGGTCTTTTCTTGGGATGTTCAAAACTGATGACAGTACAAACTCATAAGCTCTATCCACACTCTCAGTCGCTGAAAGACACGGGGACCCCCTAAATACAGGCCCTTCCTGTTCGTAACCATCTATAAGGCAAAAGTCTTTTGTTAGTTCCTACCCTAACACCAGGACAGCTTTCTTCTCTAGGTTCCAGATCTCCTTGGTTCCAGGATAAGGAATGAAATGTTCCCATAGCTGTTTCTCAAACAATAGCTGTGTATAAGGTCTGCCTTTGTCCTAAATTTTGCCCACAAATCTGCTATAAGCTCGAAGATCAGATAAAAGACTTGAACTCCAGTCTTAGTGTAACACTGCTACTCAGGTTGACCCTGAGCAGGCCACTTTTCCTCTTTGTGACTCAATTTCTCCATCTTTACAAATAAGAATTTCCACAGCCCTTCTAGTTCTGACCCTGAGGGATTCTATGATATGGGCCATGCCTGCAGCAGGAAGAAAGGGAGTAAGCACCTTGGCCTTGAACCCAGAAAGCCTGTGCCAAGTGGCAGAAGACCTTTGTGGAGTGCAATAAAACAGTGGTACCTCTGTTTACCCACAAAAATTCTAGCTTTGTTGTATGGATGCATGTTTTCATTTCATAACAGTATATAACATATTTCTTAGAAGTTATCTCTTTGGGTTGGAGAGATAGCTCAGTGGTTACGACCACGAGGTGCTCTTCCAGAGGACCCAGGTTCAATTCCCAGCACGCACACTGGCAGCTCACAACTATCTTCCGGAGGACTCCACACTCTCGCACAGACATACATGCAGGCAAAACAGCAATGTACATAAAATACAAGTAAATAAATCATTTGAAAATAAAAAGTCATCTCTTAGTAGATGTACACTTTCTGTCATCCTTACTTGCTGACTGCTTGCTCATTCTTTCACCAACATGGACAGAAGCCCTTGTCTCATATCCCCACTGACCCTGCCCTCTCCCTGCTCTATCTCCACTCTCCTGCTCCCTCCTCCTTCTTGACACCGGAATCCTTTGACTTCTTGGAACATTCTTAAACATTCCTTCCTCAGGGCCTTTGCACTTTTATGTTCTCCATGTGGGATCACCCAACATTTCTGTTTGTTCAGATGAAATGTCACCCACTCAATAGAGCTTTCCCTAGCTTTTCCATCAAATGTTCTAAAACACATCTACACTGCCTAATCCCTGTGACTATTTGTTGACTGTTTTACCTCTCTAGTCTTCATCACTGAAATATAACATATGTTATAAATTAACCATATCTATCATCTTTTTCTCCCACTAGAATGTAAGTTCCCCAAGATCAGGGTATTTGCTGTCTTTGTCTTCCCCTCCCCCACACACATCGATACAGATAAATGGTACAGATCAAACAGTATCTGAGTTGAATACATAAAGGAACAGTATCAAACACCAAATGGTTAATATAATACTTATGGAAAAATACAATTGAAAGAAATTTTTAAGACAAGATCTTACTTATTCCCTGCTATCCTTGAACTTGCTATGTTGCTAAGAATGACCTTGAACTCCTGAGCCTCCTGTGCCTATCGCCCAAGTGCTGGGATTGCAAGTCTATATCACCATACCCTGTTATAATTTTAATTATTTTAACTACACCATCCTCAAACTGAAAAGGCTTCCATCAGTGAGGGAAGTTTGGAGGGCCTGGGTTTAGATGACTTTTATTCCTTTTAGTTATATGTATGCCCTGACTTAAATGGGCTAATCCTGCCGGGCTATCTTCCCAGTTGCTAATCCATACTTCTGGCTGGGAACATCCACTGATACCTCAGCACATAGAGTCCTCTGGAGATAAAAGCAACCACAAAGAATGTTTCTTTGAGTGCCAGGCCCAGGGCTTAAAGACATTTCTGGCATTATCAGGGAAGTTCACAATCACCCCATAAGATGAGTACCATTTTATATTTTTATTACATTTTTCACTTTTATTTTGTGTACAACTGGGACGGGGCACATGCTGAGGACATCAAAGGACAGCTTGTGAGAGTTGGTTCTCCCACTTTGACCATGTGGAGCCTGGGACTCAACTGAGATCATTAGACTTTGTAGCAGGCGCCTTTACCCACTGAGCTATCTTGCTGGCCCCATGAATACTATTGTATGCCTGGTTTTCTGCTAAGGAAGCAGAGACTGAAGGAGGTTAAGATCCTTAGCCAAGTGCATACAACTAGAATTGATAAGGTTAGACAAAGGTTAGACTTTAAATCCAGGTCACAAACAAGCTCAAGCCCCCTTACTTCCCTCCTACAGTATGTAGCAGTGTTCTCGACACCCCCATCCCCAGCTGGAAAGTTGTGTTTGGAAATCAAAACATGTTAATGTTACCACAGTGATGAGGATATATTCCCACTTGTAAGCAGCAAAGAATTGATGAGGTTGATGTAAATGAAGAAAATCTGGGCAGGAAAATACTATTTTAAAACCTAGGTTGGGAATATAGCTCAGTTATTATAGCACTTGCCTAGCAAACATGGCCCTAGACTCAATCTCCAGTGCTACATGCACCAGGCTTGGTGTGTCTGCCTGCAGTCCCAGAACTCCAGAGGTAGAAGCAGGAGGATTAAGAGTTCAAGGTTATCCTTAGCTACATACAGAGTTCAAAGTCATCCTGGAAAACAAGGTATCTTCTCTCAAATAAATAAATGCATACAGAAATCTGTGGCAAGACAATACATCTGTAATCCCAGTACGCAAGAGGCTTGGAAAAAGGATCATATGTTTGAGGCTACCCTGGGCTACCTGCTAAGATGCTACTACCCCTACTACCTTTCCCCCAAAAGGAAAAATTACAATTTTGTTCAAACTTTACCTCAGTCTATCTAGCAAATACAAGCATACATCACCACACACAAAAAATAATTAAAATAAACATTATGGGTTAATCAACAGACTGTTGCAAGTTACATAATGAGAATATGAGTTTTCTGGAATGTAAAAACAAAAACCCCTGGTACATAGCATTGACATGAGGATAATATGTAAGAATGGATCAGGCTCAGCAACTGGCACCTAACAAAGCTTAGCAAACATTCACTTCTCTTCTGCATTTTCAGACTCCTACATGAGCATCCGCTGTGTAGTTGTTTCCAACCTCCAGGGTCCCGCTTTTGTGGGTGTCAAGGGAGGAGATTTTCACCACCTTTGGGGACAGTGTGTTTCCACTGTGTTCACTGCTTTCCTTGTCATTTTTATTGGCCTTGTGGAATTATAATGAGTGGAGATGACCTCAAAACTCGGACCCTTCTTCAAAGGAGGGAAGTCTGGAAACTCACTATGCTGTAATGTAGAATGCTTGGTGCTTCCCTTCTTTTCAGTAACTTGCCAAGACTGTTGCTGTACTGTTCCTGGATAAGATGAACAAACATTAACATTGTCCAAAGCAACTCACTTCACTTGAAAAGTAGGAAGCCTGATAATGACTCTCTCCCATGAAAGTATATCTCCAAATAGTCTGAGTTCCATTTTGTTGCCATAGTACCAACATTTTCAACTATTTTCAGTTAGCCTGAGATACTGAGTCAGGTCAGATACATCCTAGACTACCCCACTCAGTAAATGCAAATGAAGATTTGCAGGCATCTGAAGATGAATCTTGAAAATGGGAATATTTCGTAAAATGTCTGGCTAGATAATACCATAACAATAACACTTGGAATTCATCAGGTGCCTATGTTCTGAGCAACTCAAGCTCTGAATCCATTATCACATTAAGTGAATAGCACATTCCTAAGCTAGAATATCATCATGTGGCTGGTTAGTGGTGTCATCAATTCCATTCTGGAAACCACATACTGTTAGGAGAGGCAAAATGGAAAAAGAAAGGGGAAGAACAAGAGCCTCACAACTACTTCAATGTGTAAGTTCTAATCCTAATAAATCATGTCTCGGCAAAGTACTTTTGCAGGATTACACGAGCCCTTTCCATATTCCCAATGCAGGTATTAGGAAAGACTGCTGTAGTTTCCCAAGCACATAATGCCAAGTACAGTGAAAGCAGCCACAAGCTGACATCAGACCCAGTCATTGAGGTGGCTTGGCCTTTAACTTTCTGGACATCCTGCTGTGTGTGAGTCCTTTCCCTTTGTGCACCAACTTTCCTGAGCTGAAGAAAGACAGCATAGAATGGACTACTACATTTTATGATGTCCTGACAATAGAACACTTTGCACCAGACACTAGGAATCTGCATCACTTGTGGGTCATCTACATAGATATCTGGAAACTTTCCTGCATTTGCACTCATAACAGCATTATTCTTACCTTAAGAGAAGTGGAAACAACCCAGATATCCATCAGCAAATTAACACATTAAATGCTATGTAGACACATCAACACATTCATTTTTTAAATTTCCATTCCTTTTCAAACTTGCTATGTAGTCAAGGATGACCTTGAACTTCTGAGTCTCCTGTCTCCACCTCTCATGTGCAGGGATTACAGGCACACACGGATCACTGGGCCTGATTTATGCAATGCTGGAAACCATCAAACCCAGGTCTTTCTGTGTGCCAGGCAAGCACTCTACCGACCATGCTGCATCTCCACCCTACAGGGTTATTTCTGCATCTTTTCTTAACTTAGAAAGCAAAAATAGAGCCAGAAAGGAAGCCCTGTATTCTGCACCTAGCATTTTATGTCTGGTTGTTGCTATAATTGCCACGATGAGCTCATGAACAGTTTCTTCCATAGATTCTGAAAGAAGGAGGGAATGGAAATCCTTCCCCTTGACAAGTGCAACTCTGAGGGGACTTGTCCAAGGTCACACAGCTACAAAGCAGTGAAGCTGGAATTCAATCCCAAATCTATCAAGCTCCAACCTTAGTGTTTGTTTCCTTCTTTCTCTTCACAAGCAAGGCACGAAAACAAAATTCCTAGGAAATAAACTTCATTACCTTCTAAGTCCAGGGGAACAAAGCTACCCAAAATTGCCTGTGTTAGAATGTGAGCACAAATGTAGCAAGGATGTAGCACTCAGTCTTACAATTTCCAAATCAACCATGGTCTTCCTAAAAAAGCAAAGGATTGTTCTTAGGGGCTGTGGGCATGGCTCAGTGGGTACAAGTACTTGTTCTGCAAGCATGAGTTCAAATGCCCAGTATCAACATAAAAAGTCAGGCATGGCTGCATGTACCAGTAACTATTGAGAGAATGATCCCAAGAGTATCTTGGCCAGGTAGCCTCCCTGTAACCACAAGTTTTTGGTTGAGTGGTAGAGTCTATCTCAATGTAGTAATGGGGAACAACAGAGAAAGACACCCAGTGTCTTATTCAGGCTTCATCTCACTCATATGCATATGCTCCGACATATCAGTTTTAGTACATTAGTGAAGTAAGGAATCATGAGGCCTGTTTACGGTCCCAGCTGAGGCAACAGGATCATTGGAGTTCCAGGGCAGCCTGGGCTACATAATGAATTCAAGGCTAGTCTGGGTTACATAACAAGCCTCTGTCTCAAACAAAAATTGGAAAAGGTGGACAATGGGAATCAAATAAAATAGAAATCATATCTCTCGAGTTAGCCGAATTGGTGAATTGAATTCCAAAGACAATTCCCACTGATCCTCTTGTTTTTGCAATTACTACAGTTCACTAAAGATAAAATGTGTTCTTTTAGATATTCACAAACGTCAGGAGACTTTCTTCCTAATATTCTCAAAGGCACAGAGCAACATGAGCTGGTGGCTTTTGAAGAGAATCTGTACAATATTGTATATAATCAGCTCTTGGCTCTATGATAAGAAGATTTCTTTTTAAATAAAGGAGCCTATGTTTAATGATCAGCCACATTGAAATTCAGGTGACCATTGCTGATTATATTGGTACTGGTATTTATGTTTGAAATTTTACTTTTCTTTTTTGTGGAATCAAGGGTTTTAAACAAAACCCACTGCAGTTTAAATAAAGCCTTAGTTATACATCTTTCTGTTTTATGTCAATAAAGCTGTGCTTTGTTTTGTGTTTTTCATGGTAGCTAAGTATCTCACAGAAGTTTAGGAGTCTTGTAGCAAAGTCACTGTGGAAAATAATCTCTTTCCAGTGCCTTGTTGGCAATGTGGGATTCTTTTCCCCAACAATCCTTGGACCACTATACAAGATAAACTTTGCAACAAACTTGGATCTCTCGAAAAAATATGAAGCAACCCGGCCTGCAGACCCAAAGCTGCAGGATCTCCACAACACAGGGCGCCAGTGGGATGTCCAGGAAGGGTCCTAGTGGGGGCCCAGTTTCAAAATGTGTAGTGGAGATCAGAGGCTAGAATCAGACCAATGACTCTACACTTGCACTTGCAAGTAGAGATGTATGGACAAATGGGTATACACGTGAGTCACTGTGTCACACTACAGCTCCCATGACCAGATTTTTAATTCTTTCCCTTTTTTATTTTTCTTATTTTATTCTCTTCATTTTTTCTCTTGAGTTTTGTTTTATTTGGAGGGGAGGAATGGGCATGCAGGGGCAAAGGGTGGATACAAAGGGATGAGAATGAATGGGGTCAAGATACATGATGTGAAAAACAGAATAAATAAATTTTATAAAAAACAAAATAACTTACACCATTAAAAAAGAGAGAGAAAAGGAAAACGCTGCTCTTAGGGAATGGTCATTTCAAGACGACACTAGTTGAAGGAAAGATGTTCTGCACAATTAATGTTTTCAAGAGGGTCACTATAGAGGTCAAATTTTAACTGGTACCAGTATATCACTCAATATGCAATGAGGAGCCAATGAAAGAACACGATTGGCTTCAGCCGCATGAACCCAAAAGGCAAGGATGTCTGAATGAGACAGAGGAGTGAGAGATGGCCTCTAAAACAACTGTACACCTGAAGTGCTCAAAACCCCTGACTAGTTGACCTTTCTTCAGCCAGTGGCTAAGGGAAAACCCCTTTTCAGACAGCCAGTCTGCATGCGCTGCTAGAAAGCAATGCGAGCATGTACCTTCTATATGGGAATTGATTAAAGTCCATTGGCATCTCTTCAGTAAAGCTGTTATGCGGACTACACACACCTCCCACTCCTAAACACTGTGACTCCCTAAGAGATGGCATTAAGACAACATGAGGATTTAGACTCCCTAGGAGTCGAAGCCGGAAGGGAATTTAGAATTCAAATTGAACACACCCTAGTCTCCATTTTTTTCAGATTAGGAAACAGAAGCCCAAACAAGTGAGGCTAGACATTTGGTGTTGGCCCAGTTTCATCCTACTTCCACAGGAAGAACGCAAAAAACATCCGGGTTAATTTTAAAACCAGTGCTCTCTCCCTGCCTCATTGTTTTGCTTCCAGAAAACTAAGTGAAAGCAACTTCTTTTAACCCCTACCTCTTCCCCACCCCCACCATAATCCCTGCTCAAATCAACAGTTCCGGTTCTCTCACTCTGTCCTTCCCGCTTTCTCAGTCTCCTCCCCTCTGTAGGGGTAGGTCCAATTACTCAGCAGCCCACTTAGCATAGCAAAGAGCCGAAGTCCAGAAATGTGGTGTGGAAAAAACAGTGGACCTCCAGTTGGCGCTTTGTTCCTCCCAGCTGTGCTTACTTTTCCTAGGCAGAGCTGCGATCCCCACTGCTGTGGCTTCCCTCTGTTTAGCTCAGGCCCCTGGGGATATGATTATTACATAATTTTGCATTGTACCCCAATATAATATCTATACACGAAGGAGAAAACCTGCATCATCCCAGTCGCTCTGTGAACTGCCCCTTGTCCAGGATGACAATGGGCTTTCGGAGGACAAGGTGATTAAGGCAGCCGTTGCAGTGTTTGATTAACACCAAGCAGCTCTTTGTAGGACAATATCAGGCCGTCCAGTAACAAGAGCACGTCTTTTGATTTGGGTTTGCTCCTCTGTTGATACAATCCATTATCCTGTTTGCCTTTCTTACTACAGCAAGGCATTGCACCAAGGGCTTCAAGGATTTTTTTTTCTATAATAACCTCCAAATCCCTTAGCACCTGCCTTCTTCCAAAGAACCTCTTCACATCCCTGCTTGTCTTTGTCCTTTCAAGCCCACTTGGAATAGTTTAGGTGAAGCTATACTTCCATCCTAAGGAGAAAGAAAACTACGTCGACAGCTAGGGGCTCCATATTTCATAAGAAACCAAATGGGGCAGAGCAATTGAGTCACTGTTTGCTTAACCCCTTCCCTGCTGCCCTTGTCTTCGATGCGGGTCCCACACAGATTGGATGGAGAAAGCAAGACAAGTTCCAGAGCTCAGAGTTGCAAGCAAGAGATTTCCATTGATTTGTTTCAAGGCAATTGCCACAGTGATGTTAACGAACAGTACCGGGCTACTAATCTCTGCTCTCCCCAGTGATTCAATTCCTAAAGCACCAAAGTGTGCTCCCTCAGAATCTTTCCAAACACCCTAAACCTTTATTATGAATCACATGAGATTAATGGAATTTCCACATCTTAGACATTGAGTTTCAGACCATTCCGACACTGACAGACATGTTCACATTTAAAAGAAATCCACATTTGAAAACATTTTCCCGTCTGGCAACTTTGAAAGGAAAATACCAACAATCTCAACAATGAGACAACACAGACTATTCCGAATGAAGATGTTCCCAAAAATAACGGGTTCTGTTTTTGTGGAGTGGCCCATCCCCTGTGAGAGCCGCACCCCCACTCCTTCCCTAGCGTCTTATTTATGTTTGTGCAAGATACCCCTGGTTAATTATCAGGCCTTCCCATTTGGCCAGTAAATAGGAGGCAAATTAATAATTTCGGGTAGAAAAAGACCTGGGTGCTTTTCTCCTCCCTCCGTTCCCAGGTCAGCCGGCTCGCTTATGAATTAGTGCTCCAGCGGCCTGAATAGCACAGAATGCATGTTTGGCTAAATCCTCTAAGTATGAAAGCTCTGCACACCATTTGGTCTTGAACTGATCCAATAGCGAGGTGTAACCACTAGTGACAATAAAGCGCCATCTGGCAAAGTGAACTCTAGGCAAACAATGACAAGCAGAAGTGAAAAGAATTGCAATGATTTCCACAAACATGTGAAATACTATAAACTGTGGGACTTAGCAGCTTCTCCCGAGGCAAGTAAACAAATGCAACCCCTCGGCTGCGCCTGCAACTGCGGGTAGGCTGAAGTGGGGGGCTCCGTCTCTGAGAGCAGCCTGGCTCCATTTGCATTTAGCTAGGGAAAAATGTATGCAGATTAGGGAACAAAAAAATATATAAGCGCTCGTAGCCAGACATCACTTTTCCTTCGCTCTTTACTGTCAGGGTGATGTACTGGAAGTCTTTATTTCTTTCGGCTCGGGCCTCTCAGAGCCTCATTCTCCTTCCAGCCTGTTCTCATGCCTTTCTCATCACCTGCTGAGGCCTTGATCACGGACAGAGCAGACGAGCAGCGGGGGGACAATTAGAGAGGAGTTCAGACTTTGATCATTTGACCATATGTGAATACAACAGCTGACCACATGTTTTAAAAGACAACTGACTTAAATGTATTCAAAACATTACAAAGCAAAAGCATAGATAGTGAAATTTACATTTTAATTATCTGACACAATGCTGTGTTCAACTTTTTCAAAATATTGAATATGGAAAAAAATACATCTTGCTCCTTCAAACCAGGAAGAGAAAGCACTTTTCAGTGCCTTCTCCCTGCCCCCACCCCGACCCCTGCCAAATGTGTTCCCTTTCAGCACAACATTTAAACCACTCTGGATGGTGAAGAATCCTGTGTTGGAGATTTCAAAAGGCATATTCAAAGCTTCCCAAACTTGAGCATGCTTACCAAAGGTAGGCTGAGCTTAAAGTCCACTTATTTAAAGAATGGCTGTACTCAACAAAGATCTGCCCAGTGTGGCTAAGATAACCCAGCTCCACTGTGTGACAGCAGCTTGTCCTCACTCCTCGAATTCTTTACAAATGGCCATTTGAAAACCATGTTTGGTAACGTGTGCCAAATCAAAGAGCTTTGCTGTCAATAAAACTCCCCAATGCTAGGCTGGCTAGTGTCTTTGCAGCCACAGGACACGAATGAAGGTTTATTCGTGGTCAGTTCTAGCAAAATGTGCTGCTTGCTTTCTGCTTCTCTTTTTCACTTAGCAAAGATGAACTGATCTCTGCCTAGCTAAGGTGAAGTGTGGCCTCCTGATCCAGCCAGGACCCTTTCTCCAGCTTTTGTATGCAATTGATGATCTCTCCTGGCTTCTGGAGACACAGAGCTTTCCTTATCTTCCCCACCTACAAGATAATTAACATATTCATGAATGGTTATTTACTCTCAAATAGCGAGATAATAGAAAAATAACACTAATTGTTTTGACAGCAGTTTGCTTAAGAGTTATCTGGAAGAACAAATGTTTCTTTTGTAGTGTTAGGAAGATGAGCACTTATCTACATACTAAGATTATTTCTGTTCTTATGGTAGACAGACCAAAGCAATCTCGTGTAAGGGGGAGAAAAGGTCTAGATGTAATTTAAGTGAAATTTCATTTAACATCCCCCAAATATTTTGATAACCCATTTATTCTTTTTTCCAGTGTGAAAGAGATTAGCAATGTGATTTACATTTTAATGGCTATATATGCTAATATTTTGTTGATAATCTGTGCATCTTAGTGTCTTTAAAATGTAAATTACCTTTTAATTTAAAAAGATCCCACCTGTGTAATTTTACTTTGGTACCATCTTAAATGTAATTGATTTATAGCCATGATCATATAAGCACATATTTTTTAAAACAAAAGGTTGCTTAAAAAGACATGTTCCTGTCTTAATTATGAGTGTCCTTACTGGAGTTTCTGTGTCACCTTGAGGCCTTGGGCATGTCATCACCCTCTCTGGGCCTGTTTCCTTCTCTGTAACACAAGTTAATTAAAGGAACTGATCTCTAATGACTTTTCCAGTTCCAGAGAATCTCAGATACTATAATTGCCCTACCAAAACAAACTTTGCAATTGAATCTTGATAACTTTTATTTCTTTCTTTAAAGATGTTTTCCCTGCAGCATGGAGAAAGAGGTTAATGAGACAATCTCTCTGTCTCTTTCTGTCTCTCTGTTTTTTTTCTCTCTCTCTGCTCCAACAACTAAGAAATACGACAGCCCCAAGTTAATGAGTGTTTATATTTTACCTATTATGCGCCAGCATTGCTGGCATTTTACAAACACTATCTCCTTTATTCTTTACAACCACCTTGCAAAATAAGCATTATTATCTCCATTTTACAGATGGAACTAAGGTCCACAGAGCAGAGGGCAAAGCTCTTGCTCTTGTAACAAATCTCCTAGCTAGCCTCAGGTAGAGCCAAAGCTCGATATCAGCTAGGAATTTTCACCCCTATCCAACATCCCCTCACAGAAAGATAATGTATATCAGAAGAGCAAGCTCCTTTATCAGTAATTTCCTGGGACAAATCCTCAACCTCAATTTCCTTAACCCACATAGGAGCTGTATCTCCAGGAATCTACCACCTACCTCATGAATGAAGACAGAATGAGAAAATGGTAAACCAAAGGCAAACTATGTACTTCCTCTGAGATAGCAGAAGAGATGCTTCAGATGAGCACGGGCCTGCCCCCTCCTAAACACACATTGACCTTTGAGGGTGAACTAATATATGCTAGATATGTTTCCAACTATGGCCGTCTTCTCTAATGCCATTCCTATGGCTAAAAGAATGTCCCACAAAGATGGAAACATATAGAAAACATAACTCATTATTCTCCACTGAGTCAAGTTACAAACATCTGAGAAAGAAAACCCTACAGAATGAAAGAAATTGAAAAGTCTTCCCTGCAAATATGCTTTATTTTAACCTCAAATGGAGCTAACACTTTCAAAGTAAACAGAAAATCAGCCCAATTTCAACCCAACCAAAAGGTCTTTGGAGCCACTGAAACACTGAATGACTACGCAAAATATTCCTTCCTAATTTCAATAAGAAATTGTTTTGTTTTTAAAAAATTAAAATATGCAGAAATATTGTAAGATATTAAAAGTGATTTGAAATTTAAAGATACAATTTAATTCCTCTGGGCTAGTGGTTTAAGAGGCCCCAAGAACCCTACCCCATCAAAAAAAGAATTGTAGTGACTACTGCCTGGAGTGAGGGGTGCTTCCTTGAAGTAAAGTGCTCAAATGGTCTTTGTGGAAGGGAGGGGTGCTTTGAGAAAGCAATTAGATTAAGCTCAACCACAAAGCTGAAGGGGTAGATTGCTCCATGGAGCTCACATGATTTTCCCATAAAGGAGCTTTTTATATTCATGTGCCAGAAAGCCAGAGCATCCCAGAGGAAGAAATCTAAGAGATGCTGAGGGGCTCCATGAGAGGGAGCACATTCAGAAATCTGGACATTTTCTGTGATCACTGCTATTTTGTAACTTTCCAAATTTGTCCTTTTTGTCATAGCTACTCTAATTTAGTGATTTGCTGCCAAATCCTTCCAGCTGTGTTTTGGAGATCTAGAATCCGCAGAGGAATAAGAAAGTTCTAGAAGGCTTTCTTCCCATTTCTTCCATATACCCATGGAGAATGTGTAGAAGACATAAGCAATCTGTCCACCATTTCTGATGCTACCATAAAGCCCAGAGTTAAAAATATCTCCAGTGCCATAGTTAAAATTAATGTCCAACTAGGAAAACAAGGCTCTATTTTCAACTACCACATTGACAATAAGTATTAAAAACTCAAAAGTACTGCTTAAGGAAAAACAAGCAAGTTGACATATCCCTGGTGCAAGTGTAGTGATATATGGAGGAGAAGCTTCATGACTTTTCCATCTCCAGCATTCAAAATGCTGAGAAATAACATTGTCTGTGGGTAAGAGACTGATTAAATGAAGACATGAATCTTCGATCCATGCTGGTGGTGACTGGTGTGTGTGTGTGTGTGTGTGTGTGTGTGTGTGTGTGTGTGTGTGTGTGTGTGTGTGCGTGTTTATGCAAAAGCACCATCTCCTCTCCCTGGAGTAATTATGATGAATATTTGTGGTGAGTAGTGCTGAGTCAGTGATGTAAGTAGGGGCAGGTTGTCTTGAAATTCCACAAAAAGTGTTTTGTTGCTAAGTTACCTAAATGGACTTCTCTGTAAGGTTATTCACAAGATAATGAGAGCAGTGCACAGAGGAGGGGGCACCTGGGGTAAGGGGCGTGCCTGAAGGCCACTTTACTAGGACAAACATTTCAACAGTGCTTGGATTTTCCTGGGCTTTAAAACACACACACACACACACACACACACACACACACAGTATCACTGTGTAGCCCAGGCTGGCCTAAAGCCTGCTCTCAACAGTACTTCCTAAATCTTTTGAAAATCTAATGAGATCTCAATACCTATTCTCTAGAAAATACACATATTCACTTTTGCGTATGTGCTTAGGGGATTCTTGGACCCCTGAAGGGAATTAATATACACTAGGCCAAGATTTCTGACTTGGACTTTTATGCTTTATTGATCCCCAGTCATAGGAAAAAAGAGCTTCTGCTGAGGATAGAGAATCCCACATCTGGCAGCAGATTTCCTTTCAGTTCCTCATCTAAGACCACAAGGAACTTTCAAACAATGCCCAGAAACTCCTCTCCTGCTTCAGAATTTACTCTCTTGTGGAACATGAAAGCATACCCCTGGGACTCACACTTAGAAGGCCAGCCTGAGCTACATAGTAAGATCCTGCCTCAAAATTCTTTATTTCCCAAGGTAACTCCTTCACACTCCCACTCCCTTTTCTACCCCCCTCTTGCCTGTACCTTCTTGAGGTGTGACATTGCCACTTATCTCTGAGAAAAACCAATTTGTCAGATAAGAAAGACTTACCTTCCTTTAATCAATGCGAACTGAACTACCCTTGCCTGCACTATGTTACTTTTGCTACAACAAGGAAATGGTTTCCCCTAGTCTACAACCACCCCTGCCTTCTGTGTGGAGGGGAGTTCCTGAGCCCTGTCTCACCAGCTTGCCTGAAAGTTAGTCACAACAATATACAATTTTAGAGGCACATAAGGAAAACACATGATCTGATTTCAGCATTAGTGCCAGTGTTCTCTCTTTTTTGCTTTATTATGCAGGATTACACAAGGTCATTTTTCATAAAAACATATCATATAATGTACTTTTGAAATATGCCCCCATATTAGTCAAAAAAATCTTTCTCTCTCTGTCTCACTGAGCCCCCTTTGTTCCCTAGATAGTCTTGCTTTGCCTTTCATGATTTTATGTATCTGTAAACTCTGAGACCCACAAATGAGAGAAAGTGTGTGCTATTTGTCTTGTTGAGACTCATTTAATTTGGTTAATATGATTATACCTCCAGTTACATCCATCTTCCTACAAACAACATAACTTCATGGTTGAAAAAAATGTTGTATACATAAATCATATTTTCTTTATCCATTCCTCTGTTGTTGAACACCTAATTTGGTTCTGAAATTTAGCCTTCTTGACTAGTGCTACAATACACACTGACATGCAAATATCACTATACTATGCAGAGTTGGAGTCCTTTGGGGAAACATCCAGAAGTAGTGTAGCTAGGTAGATTCTTTTCTTTCTTTCCTTCCTTCCTTCCTTCCTTCCTTCCTTCCTTCCTTCCTTCTTTCTTTCATTTACTTAGGGGTTTGGTGTGTATGTGTGTGTGTGTGTGTGTGTGTGTGTGTGTGTGTGTGTGTGTGTGTGTGTGTGTGTGTGTTACCCTGGCTGTCCTAGAACTCATAAGTTTGGCCTGGAACTCAAAGATCCACCTCCCTCTGCTTCCCAAGTGCTGGGATTAAAGGCATGTGCCACCACTGCCTGGCTTTTCTTTCTTTTTTTCAGTGCTGGGTAGGAAATTCAGGATCTAATACATGCTAGGCAATCACACTCTACTGGACTATCCTCTGAGAATTATATTCTTACTGAAGGGAAAAGGGACCAGTCAAAGAAACACACCCTGAGCAGAGCCAAAGAAATACACTTTGTCCCTGCAATCAGAACCAAAGAAAATGCACCCTGATCCTGAAACCAGCACCAAAGAAACACACTTTGCCCCTGGAATCAGAGCCAGTAAAAGGAATACACCCTGGCCCTAAAATTGGAGACAAAAGGCTAAAAAGGACCAGAAAAAGAAACACACTTTGACTCTAAAACTAGAGCCAAATCTGACCCTCAACCCTGTGCAGAAAACTAACCAATGTGAGCTCAGCATTGAAATCTGACCAGTCCCCACCCTGGAAGCCCTATATAAACCCTGTTTGGCTTGTGACTATTCCTGCTACCCAGCAGCTACTCTCCTGGATTCTTCCCTCCCAATAAACCCCTTGAATAACCATTGGGTAAAGACCTTCTTTTGTGGCGGAGCAGAGATGACCCTGGGCAGAGCAGAGCGAGCAGGGCTGTAACACTTTTGCCAGGGAAACCTTCCCCTGGCAGAGCGGAGTTGTTGCACTGGCTCTCCACTCCTGGGAGCAGAGCTGAACTGTAGCAACTTCACCCAGGAAACCTTCTCCTGATGGAGCAAAACTACTACACTGAGCAAACATCCCCAGCTGGAAGACCCTCTCCTGCTGGAACAGAGCTGATACACTGGGGAAGCCTTTCCCTGAAGCAGGGCTGTAAGCTGCCATGCTTACTGTGGCTTGTGGTATTCCTTGACTCCCGAGCTCCAGGATACTTGCCTGTCTGAGCTGTGTAACACTCAGTATTCTGTGACTCCCGAGTGCCAGAATACCTGACCCATCCGATCCTTCCAAATGCCTACACTTACTGCTGTGCAGAAATCTACAGCAAAATAAAATGCTGGAAGACCAGATACGTAGCCAGCATTACTGCATATGTTCTGGGAAATGCTTGTCGCCAGAGATAAGGTGGTGAGCACATAAAGTGTGGCCTTCTCCTCAGGAGCTTTCACTCAGTGACACTTTAGATGTTAAACACCCCCAGCATCATCCTCCAGAGATCATGTGTTGTAGGCTTGTACCTATCTAGTGGTATGACAAGGAGGTGGCAGCATGTCCTTGAAAGGTACACCAAGAGACTCACTCCTTTCTTTTCTTCCTTCTCATCTGTGAGCCTTTTCCTCCATCACAGCCTTCCACCATGACATACTGCCTAGCCACAGACTGGATGGTGACCTTTGAAATTGTGAGTCAGGAGGCCCATGCCTAAAGTGGGTGTGGTTAGCAGTGTGGTAAACCACTCTTTTATTACCTCATCTGAATGCGCCTCTAGTAAGTCACATGGTTAATGGCAGCATTGTTTTCCTCCTACAGCATGCCTTTAATCCCAGCACTTAGGAGGCAGAGGCAGGTGGATCTCTGTGAGTTCGAGGCCAGGCTAGACTGACAGCCTCCAAAACAATACAGAGAAACCCTGTCTCGTAAAACAAACAAACAAACAAAAATATCCTGACTTAATGTTATAGACCAACAACATTAGAATCACTTTGGAGATTTACTGAAATGTAGAGCGCCAAATCACACTCCCAACCTATTGAATGGGAATCTAATTTTAACAGGATCCCTACATTTGAATATATACAACACAACAAGGCCAAACGACTTCCAAAGAGGATAGGTGAATTCATAGAGACAAAAAGAATGCTACAGGGGTAGAAATGGCAGAATGCTGGATGAAAGCGATTGCTTAATGAATGTGAATTCTAGAGTGATAAAAATGTTTTGGCATCAGACAGAAGCAGTTACATAATAGTACTTTTTAAAAAGTCAGTTGCTGTCTCTAAAAAACCAAAAAATAAAAAGTAAAAATAAAAAGTCAGTTAGATGTCACATGACATTTACTTTTTAAAAGTTCAAGTCAAATGTGATGATGATAAGCACTCCAGAGGCTAAGGCAGGAGGATGCCAAGTTTGAGACCAACCTGGGCTTCATAGAAAGGTGCTAGCTTTAAAAAGAAAAAGTGAGCAAGCAATTTGTTACCCAGCATCGAATCCTTCTACACAGAAAGGCGTGTGAGCAGATAAAGCAAGTTACAGCTCATTTTGTCATTCGAAGGTGCTTCCCACCATTTCCAACACTGAGGAGACTACACGGGGATGGGGGTAAACAAGCTAAAGAAACCTTGGCTCTTTCCAGATACCATTCTACATATCAATTGGATTCTGCTCAATTTGATGTATTCATAAACGTGAGATTTGGAAAACAGAATCGATGTGTGTATAGGGATGTGAGGCTTCCTAGTAAATTTTATTCAACTATTTAGTGTCTAGCTTCATGGGCAAATACAGAGAGCTGGTAAAATGAAAGTGAGAAGATTCATGTATGTGATGTGGCCAGTCACTAAGTTCAAATTAACAGGCATTAAGAGGAGGCAGAAGCAGCAGCCATAAAACCCCTTTGAGCAAGACTTTCGTGTGCCCTGTATCTGAGTTATGGAAGTGCACTCATGAATTCAACATCTGGTGGCAACTTGCTTTCTTTGCTCCTCTTTGATATTGTCACAGGGAGCATGTGTACTTCAAGCCCCACTCAAGTCTTCTTAAGCACCTAATTCCCTGTGCAAACCTCCTTTTGTTGAACCTATTTGGAGTGGCTTAGGTTTTGTCCCCTGACCTCTAGCTGACACAAAAGCTCTGGGAGCCTCGTGTTCTAGCTGCCAAGAGATCCAGAGGAGAGAGCCACACTTAGTCCTGAGGACTCTATAAACAGCTTGCTGTATGGAAGCTGTGTGACTCAGAGAATGAGAAAGAGGCTGTCCAGGAACAAAAGATAGGCTTTACTTTGCTGAATTCAGCTGAAGAAGGAATTTCGAAGCTAAATTGTGAGGTGACAGGAATTTACAGAGTTTATCTAAAGACACATGTCTGAAACTCCCAGAGAATTACAGATGTTTTATTTATTTTGGTTTTAGGGGTTTGGACTTAGATCTGGTTTTTGAGATACAGTCTTAAGTGGCCCAGGCTAGTCTTGAACTTACTATAGAATCAAAGATGATCTTGAACTTTTGATCCTCCCACCTCTGCCCTCCTAAGTGCTGGGAATTCCAGGTATCAGCCACCAACGTGGTTTATTCTTGAGACAATGTTGAAATCTCTTGGCTTCCTGCTGTTATCTTGAACCCCCACTAGACTCAGTTGCCCATAACATGATAGATGCTGGCCCTCCCTGCCCTGTGGTAACCCACCTTGATAACCCTGCATCAAACAAAACAAGGTAGAGGCGATATCAAGCAAAGATGAGGAATCGGGCTCCTGGCAGAGTAAGGGCACTGGCATGAGTCATAAGGATAAGAACAGAAATGAAGGCCATTGAAAGGAAAACAAAAAGGCTCTGCAGAGAGTAAAGTGCTGGTTATACACACATGAGGACTCAAGTTTAATACCTGGCACCCACAGAAAGAAAGCACAAGAACAAAAAATAGTAATTCAATCAAATGCATAAGTTGACATGTTTCTGGTCATGTTTGCCATGTTACATAGTGGGACTTCACTGCAAGCTTAGTTCTGAACAACCAATACTGATGCTTTCCCCCATGCATACCACTATACCATGGAATACCAGTGACCACAACACCCCCCTAATATGCCTTTGCTCAGATTCAAGACCATGAATTACATTGTTTTTACTGTACTGTATATACAAAGTTTTCTGCTCTTGTAAAAACAGAATAGTTTGATTATAGAAAACAAAGACAAAGCAATGAATCTTAACCACTGAGCCATCTCTCCAGCCCCCAGTGATATAATTCTTTATAAAACAAACATATCCATCTCATTAGTATGGAAATTGCTTTTGTCTTTAATAAATAGTAAAAGTACATGCATAGCAAAGAATTGCTTTAAAATAAATTAATTTATTGTTTATTACCACTAATTTTTAATGTATATATGCATAATATTTATCTAGGGAAACAAAAATTTATTGGGCAAAAATATACCATTGGTGGAAAAACTTAAGCGCTGCCTTCTCTACGACCATAACAGACTGTTGGTAGATTTGATTTATAAAAGATACATTGAGTCCCAGAGAAATTATATAATTTGTATCAACTAAGAATAGTCAGGTAGTAATTGCCAGAATTGGATTCCAAAGCTCTCATTCCTAAATGCAAAATGTTATAGAGGATTCTCTGTTAATGAAATAGAGTTGTAAAGTTGGGCATGGTGGTGCACACCTTTAATCCCAGGACTAGGGAGGCAGAAGCAGGTGGATCTCTGAGTTCTGGGCCAGCCTGGTCTACACAGTTTCAGGGTAGCCAGAGTTACATAGAGAAACCTTGTCTCAAAAAACAAAAACCAAACAAACAAACAAACAAAAGAAAGGAAAACAGACAGAGAGTTGTAGTGTACTTTTCAATGTAGGAAACTGAGAAACAATCTAAAGCGTGCTTTCTCCATACAATGGACTGCGATATAAAAAATACTTCGATGTGTATCAACGTATTATGTCTCATCATGTTAAATACAAAAATGTAAGTTGTGAAAAAGCACAATATGATTTTATTTACACCTAAATTGTTAAAGCACTTAGCTGCGGCAAAACATCCAAGAATGAGATGTTCCCAAAGGACCAAACCCAGTCAGTCCCCAGCCTGTCTTTGTACAGCCTGAGAGCCAATAATGGTTTTTACAGGATTGAAGAATTGTAAAGTTTTTTTAATAAAATTTAACTGCAGAATCTCCAATGGAGACTTACAAAGCCTAAAATATTTACTATCAAGAATTTTATGAGCCAGGCGGTAGTGGCGCATGCCTTTAATCCCAGCACTCGGGAGGCAGAGGCAGGTGGATCTCTGTGAGTTCAAGGCCGGGCTGGACCGACAGCCTCCAAAACAATACAGAGAAACCCTGTCTCATAAAAAACAAACAAAAAAAAGATATAGAAAATTTTGGGCAATCTTTGTGTTCTGTGGAGACACGTGCACCTATAGGAAATATATATCTATCTATTATCTATTACCTATCTAACCATAATATCTTTTCACTCAAAACATGCATGTATATATATATATGTTATGTATATATGTGTTGTGTATGTGATATAGTTGTGTAAATTGGTGGTTATTGTGACAGAGGAGGATAAAGGGAAATATTTCTGTACCACTGGTCGTCTCAAGAGGAAATAGAGGCAAATGTGTCTTTGTCTATTTTGAGCTGTTTGTTTTTTATGTTTGTTTTTTATGTTCCTGAGTTTTAGTTTCCTCATCTACAGAATTTAGATGGTAATGATGGCTCTCCACTTACGGGAGTGGATATATTTCAGATCAAGACAGATAGCAGGAATGGAAGGAATCTCTTGCTACAGAGTATGATGCCAAGCTAAAATAATACCATTTCTCTTATTTAACTGATTTATCCCAGATATTTATTGTGATAACAGAAAGCTGATGAACACTATTGAAATGGAGACAAATTGCTTTTTTTCTAAGACTTTCTGTGTCATTGACTCTGAGGAGCCCGTGTCATTTAGGACCAGAGTTTACCTAATTTCATCTTCTCTGTTCATATTACCATATCTGTGTTGTCAGCTCTGAATCCTGAGACTAAAATATAGTGTTATGGAGCACAGTAATGCTTGCCCTGATTTTATTCAAAGCTCCATCTACTAATAAGACCCATCCGCTACATAAAATAAAACAAAAATATGGAGGGGATACTGAATTCCCCTCTGAATAAGCCACACCTCCCTGGAGGTCCTTCTGCACCTTCACAAAAGACACCTTGTGAGTCCACAAGTTCTTCTCTCCCTTCAGACTCACTGGCATTGAGCTGGGACTGCAGTATTCTGTTATCGCCTGACAGCCCCTTGAAAATGGTGTAGTTCTTCAATTGATAACTGAGACTCTATGCTGCATGAGATAATCTTTCCAAGTGAACTGTCTTTAAGAGATGTTCCGAATTTAGTAAGTATGCTGAAAACAACAGGACCCTCTTGTCACTGCTGGATTCTGGTACTGATGCGGTAAACATCCTGTGGAGCCCGAATGCCTTAAGGAATATTTCACAAGACCTTTTAGTGCCTCATTCGATGTTCAACACACTTTCTTGTCCAAAAGTACTTTTGAAAGTATCAACTTGTTTGTATGTATGCTTTCTGATTTTGCTGTCTGTTCAACTCCCTTTGAATACATTGTTACTACAAATTGAAAAAAACCCACTTAACATTTACTACCTCTGCTCCTAGATTTAGTTTATTACTTAAATTTGCTCATGATTTCATCTTTATGGAGAGAGGAGAGAGAGAGAGAGAGAGAGAGAGAGAGAGAGAGAGAGAGAGAGAGAGAAAGAGAGAGAGAGAGAGAGAGAGAGAGAGAGAGAGAGAGAGAGAAAACAAAGACCTAGGCACTGGTAATATTACTATTACTACTACAGTCTCTTGCTTATATTTTCCAACAGCCATTCAGATTTATTGCTGGATCTTTTGGAGGTGGATGAAGCATGAGTTAAGAATCCCTTGTTTAAAGAACAATCAGGTAAGAGGTTCATTAAAGACATTGTGTTCAGGCGAGCTCCTTCCATGTTCTTTTGACCTAAATACTTTAGAATAATAGCTCCTTGAATTTTTATGATGTTTCTTTGACCTCTGCATGCTGTGCAAAGGCACGCTCTGAAATCCATTGTTGTCTTTGATTAACTTCACCTCAGGTTAGCATATATTCTAGGTGAACGTAAAATGGAGATAGTACTCAACAGTTTTCAGTTGTTACCAAATTTTCATCACTATTTTAAAATATTGCAGCCCTGCCTGGCCCTCAGCATTTTAGGGAAGATTTAAGAAGGAGGTAGGAGGGGGAATGGAGAAATGGCTCAGTGGTTAACAGCACTGATTGCCCTTCTAGAGGACCTGGGTTCAATTCCCCCAGCACCCACATGGCAGCTCAGCTCACAACTGTCTGTAACTCTGATTCCAGGTGTCTATGATACCTGGAATGCACATGGTGCACACACATATGCATACAGGCAAAATATACATACACATAAAATAAATGAACCTTTAAGAAACAGGCAGGATCCGCATTCCTTTGTCACAGGCAACACATACACAGTGTTGCAATGAAAAAACAAGAGCAGGGCATGGTGGTACACACCTTTAATCCCAGCATTCTTGAAGCAGAGGTAGAGAAGCAGAGGTAGAGACAGGTGGATCTCTGTGAGTTCAAAGCCAACATGGACTAACCAGGACTTCATAGAGAGACCCTATTTCAAAAATAAAAAATAAAGGAAGGAAGAAAGGAAAGAACGAAACAGGTTTGAACATACTGGATGTAGTAGTGCACATCAAAAAGTAGAGGCAGCAGAATTGAGAGTTCTAAGACAAGCTGGGTTCCCTAACAAGACCTATCAAAAAAGGAAAATAAATAAGTAACAAAAAAGTCTCCTGGTAAGGTGTGGTAGTCATCCTGTAAAGGCAGTACTCAGAAGACTGAAGTAGAAGATCGCAAATTCAAAGTCAACCTGTACTACACAGTGAGTTCAAGTCCAGTCTGTCTGGGATACAAGTAAGACTCTTGCTCAAGACACAAAACCAAACCAAAAACATAGACGCCCTAACCTTAAATTCTAGTTCTACCAATTACTTTATAGACTACACAACCTGATGTAAACCACTTAACTTTCTGAGTCTCGATATTCTCATTATTAAACGGCACATTTTAATACTAGTATACATCTCCCAAAAATGTGACAAGTAATCAGTAGCTATTAATGTTATCAACCTCCATAACTCTCAGTCTTTCTATTTCTAGAAATGGAAACACAGTGTTACAAAGACAGTTTGGTAGTAGATTGTTTAGGATGGCAGCCTTTTGGTTCCATACCCACAAAGGGGGGGGGGAGAATTGTGATCCTCAGAATACACATTGGAGATTGGTTAGCCCTGGCCTTGTCCACTTAGGCCAGAAGAAACCCTCCAGATTACCAAATTGACAACAATTCTGATAATTCTATGTCCATTCTTAGAAAGGTAGGATCCATTAAAAGGCTAAGGAATCAGTTATACACATAAGGTACTATAGCTGTTCAACAAATAAAGTACAGTTTATCAACCCCAGAGACAGCTGACTCCCTCTAATGGGATACACTCTGATTCATCTATGATTTCAATAGTTTTATACTTTTTTCCTTTTGAAATTAACAATGGCTGGGCGTTGGTGGTACACGCCTTTAATCCCTTCACTCAGGAGGCAGAGGCAGGTGGATCTCTGTGAGTTTGAGACCAGCATGGTCTACAGAGCTAGTTCCAGGATAGTCTCCAAAGTCACAGAGAAACCCTGTCTCGAAAAAAACAAAAACAACAACAACAAAAAGAAATTAACAATGATGTCCCCTAAGAATTTTTACCGTTTTCTATTTTGCTTTCTTTCAATAACACTTATTCATGTTTTTGGAGTACTTTTCATTTCTGGAAATATTCAAGTCCTATTCCAAATACCAGGAAATAAAGCTAAGTAACTTACTTGGAGTTTGAAAGAAAATATGTATTAACTTCTGAGCCATCTCTCCAACCCATGAAAATATGCCTTAAATGGAACAATATAGGATTCTCCTCATTCCAGTGACTTAGAAACATTCCAAGAAGTGTGAAAAGCTGGAAGAGCAAGATTACAGGATAGTCAAAGTATATAGAAGTTCATAAAATGCTAAATCTTGTCATACTTCCTACTGGAGTTAGGTTGACCACCAAGTAGTTTTGGGTAGATTTTGTTTTTTTATTTATATACCTTGGACTTTTCACTTGACTCCACTATTACTCTATTGTTTTTATAATGGGGGAACCAATTCAAATCATATAACATGATATATTATATAATAGTATATTTCTCAAAGCATTGTGTTCTTCCATTCCTACTCTTCTCTCCTCTATCCCCAAGAGAAGAGGATATGCCATCCTCATATTACCTCCTGCATCCCCCAGTAAAAGAATAGATTGACATAAGAAACTGAAATACTTGTATAATAAAAACTTTAAAACATTGAAGAAAGAAATTTAAAAAGATAATAGAAGATGGAAATATCTACCATGATCATGAATTGGTAGGATTAATACAATAAAGAAAATGGCCATTCTTCTAAAAGCAATTTACAGATTCAAGGAAATCTCCATCAAAAGTCCAACACAATTTTTCATAGTTCTTGAAAGGACAATTTTTGCCTTCATATGTAAACATACATAAACACACATGCTCACACACATACACACACACACACAAATGCACACCAAAACAAAACCAAGATTATTTAACACTCCTGAATAACAAAAGAGCTGCCAACAGTATCATTATCCTTAATTTCAAGTTGAACTGTGAAGTTATAGTAATAAAAGGAGCATTTTATTTGCATAAAAACAGACATGTTGACACATGGAATCAAGTTGAAGACCCAGACATAAATCCACACACCTATGGACACCTGAATTTTAATAAAGAAGCCACAAATACACACTGGAAAAAAAGGCAGCATCTTCAACAAATAGGGCTTGTCTCACTGGATGGTGCATGTAGAAGAAGAATACAAATAGATCCATACCTATCACCCTGAACAAAATTCAGGCCCAAAGAGTTAAAGATGTCAACATGAAATCAAATACACTGAACCTGATGGAAGAGAAAGTGAGGAACAGTCTTGAACTCACTCACATAGGAGACATTTTGAACAAAACTCTGATAGCACGTGCACTAAGATAGACAATCAGAATGGTCAAGATCAATAAACCAAATGACAGTTTATGCTGATGGGACTGAAAAATTGTACAACCACTATGGGAAATCAGAGTGGTACATCCTCAGGATGATGGGAATCAATCTACCTCAAAATCCAGCTATATCACTCTCAGCTATAACCAAAGGACATTTCACCCTACCACAGAGACACTTACTCAACCATGTTAATTGCTGCTGTGTTCACAACAGTCAGAAACAAGCTAGATGTCCCTCAGCAGATGCATAGATAATGAAAATGTGGTACATTTTCACAATGAATATTACCCAGCCATTAAAAAATGAAATAATAAAATTCATAGGTAAATGGATAAAGCTAGAAAATAATCAACTTCTGTGATGTTAACCCAGGCACAAAAAAATGACAAATATGATATATGTGGTGGTTTAAATAGGTATGGCCCTCCTACAGACTCATATGTTTGACTGCTTGGCCCACAAGGAGTGACACTATTAGGAAGTGTAGCCTTGTTGGAGGAAGTGTGTCAGTGTGGGGGCAGACTTTGATGTCTCATGTGCTCAAGCTATGCCCAGTATGAAACAGTCTCCTCTCACTGCCTATGGATCAAGATGTAGAACTCTCAGCTCCTTCTCCAGCACCATGTCTGCCTGCATGCTGCCATGCTTCCTGTCATGATGATAATGGGCTAAACTGTAAGCCAGTCCCAATGAAATGTTTTCATTTTTTAAAAGTTGCCACAGTCATGGACTCTACACAGCAATAGAAATCCTAATGAAGACAGGATTGTTGAGATAGAATAGCCCTAGCTGTCCTGGAACTTGCTCTATAGACCAAGCTGGCCTCCAACTCATAGGTATGCCTGTGCCTCCAGAGTGCTGGCAGTATGCATGCACAGCTACTCACATGCCCAGCTACTAATTCATTTTCTTTGTCTTTTGTTTGTTTTTCAAGACAGGATTTTACTCTGTAGCCCTGGTTGTCCTGGTAATCACTATGTAGACCAGGTTGGCCACAAACCCGGAGATCCACTTACCTCTGCCTCCCAAGTGATTGGATTCAAAGGCATGCAGCACTACTGCCTGGCTCTTATTTTTGTCTTTTGAAAATATTAGAGAGGATCAAGAAGCTTCAGTGTACTAAGTAGAGTGGGTGCAGATAATTACAGTGTAATGTACATTGCAAATTGCTTGTAAGAAAGGATTTCGAATGCTTTTACCATAAAGAAACAATGTATGTTTGATGAGAAAGAGAGATGCCTAACCTGATTTAAACATTCCACAATGTATACATGTATCAAAATATTACAGGAAACCCCATAAATATGTACAGCTTTGATTATGTGTTGGTTAAAAACAACTTTCTTTGAATGATGCATAGTTACAGCCAACATGGTATTAAATTGGGAAATACATATGTGATCATTTTATGAATTCACTTTGTATAGAAATCATGATTAGGGCTAGAGAGATGGCTCAGTGGTTAAGAGCACTGTCTGCTCTTCCAGAGGTACTGAGTTCAATTCCCAGCAACCACAAGGTAGCTCACAACCAACTGTAATGAGATTTGGTGCCCTCTTCTGGCCTGCAGGGTTACATGCAGATAGAAAATTGTGTACATAATAAATAAATCTTAAAAACAAAGAAATTGATTTCCGGACCGCCTGCCTGGGCCTGGGCTCTGCCACTGAGGCTTCCATCCCGGCAGAGGTGGCAGGAGCTAAGATACCATAGTTTCCTGCTCCACCCACGGAACTAGGACTAGACTGGCTGCCTGTGCTCAGGGACAGCCACAGCGGCTTCCATCCCAGAGGCAGGAGCAAACTCACCCTAGCATCCTAGTCTCCTGCTCCACCCATGTGACAAAGACTAACAGGGCCTGTCTCTAGACAACACTCCTGTACCTGGGGTATAACACTGGGGTTACCATCCATCCCAGTGGGATCCAAAGCATCCCAGCATCCTAGTCCATTTTTCCACCCACGAGAAAAGGAAGTGGAGAGCTACTAGAAGAGTGGACTTGCCGACACCCAACAGAAGGGAACCCTGGTCCCACACCCATCAGTAGAGGAAGAAGCACCCTCTGGAACCCACTGTGAGAACAGATGGGAAGGAGACAATATAAAAACACAAGGAGCAACAGAAAAACCAATATGACACTGCCAGTGTCCAGAGACCCTACACCAACAAGATTGGAAAACCCCAACACAAATGAACTAGAAGAGAATGGCATAAAAAACAACTTCATGGAAATGATAAAGGCCCTCAAAGACGATATGAGAAAATCCCCTAAAGAAATGGAAGAAAAAACAATCCAAAAATGCAAGAAATGGACAAAAGACAAAACAAAAATTGCAAGAAACAATTCAAACAGTGCAAGGACTGAAATCTGAAATAGAAAAAAAAATTAAAAAAACACAGTCTGAAGGAATGCTGAAAATAGAAAAGCTGGGAAAACAGTCAGGTACTACAGATGCAAGCATAACCAACAGAATACAAAAAATGGAAGAGAGAATCTCAGGTGTAGAAGATATACTAGGAGAATTAGATTTATCAACCAAAGAAAAGTTTAAGTCCAACAAATCCCTAACAGAAAATATCCAGGAAATATGGGACACCGTGAAAAGAACAAACTTAAGAATAATAGGTATAGAAGAAGGTAAAAAAAAAAAAACCCACCTCAAAGGGCCAGAAAACATATTCAACAAAATAATAGAAGAAAACTTTCCCAACCTAAAGAAAGACATGCCAATGAAGGTACAAGAAGCCTACAGAACACCAAATAGAGTGAACCCAAAAAAATCCCCTCAACACATAATAATCAAGACCCCAAAAATACAGAATAAAGAAAGAATATTAAGAGCAGCTAGGGAAAAAGGCCAAGTTACATATAAAGGCAAACCTATCAGAATTACACCTGACTTTTCCATGAAAACTATGAAAGTCAGAAGGTCCTAGACAGATATTCTACCAACAGTAAGAGTCCACGGATGCCAGCCCAGACTACTATACCCAGCAAAATTTTCAATCAATATAGTTGGAGAAAACAAGATATTTCATGACAAAACCAGATTTAAACAATACATATCCACTAACCCAGCCCTACAGAAAATTCTGGAAGGAAAACTCCAACCCAAGGAAGTTAACTACTACCAGAAAAACACAGGCAATAGATAATCCCACTTTACCAACAGGCAAAAGAAAAAGTGGTGGGAATCCACATACAATTCCAACAACAACAACCATCTAAAAACAAACAAGAATGAGCTATCAATGGTCATTGATTTCCCTCAATATTAATGGTCTTAACTTGCCCATAAAAAGACACAGGTTAACATAATGGATTCAAAGACAGAATCCATCCTTCTGCTGCATACAAGAAACACACGTCAACTTCAAAGACAGATGTTATTTCAGAGTAAAGTGACGGGAAAAGATATTCCAATCAAATGGACCCAAGAAACAAGTGGGGGTAGCAATCCTAATATCTAACAAATTAGACTTTAAACTAAAATCAATCAAAAAAGATTAAAGAGGTCACTTCATACTCATCACAGGAGAAATCAACCAAGATTAAGTCTTAATTCTGAACATCTATGCCCCAAATACAAAGCCATCCACGTTCATAAAAGAAACATTACTAAAACTCAAAGCACATATAAAACCTCACACACTTGTAGTGGGAGACTTCAACACCCCACTTTCACCATTAGACAGGACCACAACACAGAAACTTAGCAAGGATATGAAGAAAGTAATAGATGTTATGAACCAATTGGGTTTAACAGACATCTACAGAACAATCCATCACAACACAGAAGAATATACCTTCTTCTCAGCTCCACATGGAACCTTCTCAAAAACCGACCACAAACTTCGCAACATAGCAAACCTCAACAGGTACAAAAAATTGGAATAACTCTGTGTATCTTATCAGATAATCATGCCTTAAAGTTAGAATTCAGCAATAACACAAAGCGCAGAAACCCAGCAAACTCATGGAAATTGAATAATACACTATTGGACCACTCCTGGGTCAAAGAAGAAATAAAAAAGAAATTAAAGACTTCCTAGAATTCAATGAGAATGAAGGCACAACATACACAAACTTATGGGACACTTTGAAAACAGTGGTAAGAGGAAAGTTTGTAGCACTAAGTGCCCACATGAAGAATCTGGAAAATAGCCACACTAGAGAATTAACAGCACAAATGAAAGCTCTTGAACAAAAGGAAGCAAACTCACCCCTGAGGAGCAGACACCAAGAAACAATTAAATTGAGGGCTGAAATCAATAAAGTAGAAACTAGGAAAACATCAATGTAACAAAGAGTTGGTTCTTCGAGAAAATCAACAAGATAGACAAACCTTCATCCAAACTTACCAAAAGGCAGAGTATGAACATGCAAATTAACAAAATCAGAAAAGAAAAGGGATACATAACAACGGACACTGAGGAAATCCAGAGAATCATCAGGTCATATTTTGAAAAAGCTGTACTCCACAAAATTTGAAAATTTAAAGGAAATGGACAATTTTCTGGATAAATATCACTTACCAAAATTAAATCAAGAACAGATAAACAGTTTAAATAGTCCTATAACACTTAAGGAAATAGAAGCAGTCCTCAAAAGTCTCCCAACCAAAAAAAAAAGCCCAGGGCCAGATGGCTTCAGTGCAGAATTTTACCAGAAATACAAAGAATATGTTATACCAATTCTCCTCAAAGTACTCCATGCAATAGAAGCAGAACGGTCTTTGCCAAATTCTTTTTTATGAGGCTTCAATAACATTGATACCCAAGCCACACAAAGACACAACTAAGAAAGAGAACTTCAGACCAATATCCCTCATGAACATTGATGCAAAAATACTCAATAAAATAATGGCAAATCAGATCCAAGAACACATCAGTAACCTCATCCACCATGATCAAGTAGGCTTCATTCCAGGGATGCAGGGATAGTTCAACATACGAAAATCCATCAATGTTATTCACCATATAAACAAACTGAGAAACAAACATCACATGATCATCTCACTAGATGCTGAAAAAGCCTTTGATAAAATCCAACACCCCTTCATGATAAAGGTCTTGGAGAGAGCCGGGATAACAGTTACATACATAAACATCATAAAAGCTATATACAGCAAACCAACAGCCAACATCAAACTGAATGGAGAGAAGCTCAAGGCAATTCCTCTAAGATCAGGAACAAGGCAAGGCTGCCCCTCTCCCCATACCTCTTCAATATTGTACTTGAAGTTCTAGCTAGAGCAATAAGACAATAATAAGATCAAGGGGATACAAATTGAAAAGGAAGAGCTAAAACTTTCACTATTTGCAGATAATATGATAGTTTACATAAGTGACCCAAAAAACTCTACCAGGGAACTCTTGCAGCTGATAAACACATTCAGCAATGTCTCAGGATACAAGATCAACTCAAGAAAACCAGGATCCCTACTATATACAGATGATAAAAGGGCTGAGAATGATATCAGAGAAACATCGCCCTTTACAATTGCCACAAACAACATAAAATACCTGGGGTAACACTAACCAAACAAGAGAAAGACCTGTGTCACAAGAACTTTGAGTCTTTAAAGAAAGAAATTAAAGATACCAGGAAATGGAAAGATCTCCCATGCTCTTGGATAGGTAGGATCAATGTAGTAAAAATGGCAATCCTGCCAAGAGCAATCTACAGACTCAATGCAATCCCCATCAAAATTCCAGCACAATTCTTCACAGACCTTGAAAGAACAATTCTCAACTTTATATGGAAAAACAAAAAACCCAGGATAGCCAGGATAACATGGCTCAACAAAGCAATGTCTGGAGGCATCACCTCCCCTGACTTCAAGCTCTGTTATAGAGCTATAGTCCTGAAAACAGCTTGGTACTGGCACAAAAATAGGCAGGTAGACCAATGGAATCGAATTGAAAACCCTGAGATTAATCCACAAACCTATGAACAGCTGATTTTCGACAGAGAAGCTAAAATTATACAATGGAAAAAAAGAGAGCATCTTCAACAAATGGTGCTGGCATAACTGGATGCTGTCATGTAGAAGACTGCAGATACATCCATGTCTATCGCCATGCACAAAACTTAAGTCCAAATGCATCAAAGACCTCAACATAAATCCAGCCACACTGAACCTGTTAGAAGAGAAAGTAGGAGGTACCCTTGAACGAATTGGTACAGGAGACAGCTTCCTGAACATAACATCAGTAGCACAGACAGTGAGATCAACAATTAATAAATGGGACCTCCTGAAACTGAGAAGCTTCTGTAAGGCAAACGACACAGTCAGCAAGACAAAAAGGCAGCCCACAGATTGGGAAAAGATATTCACTAACCCCACATATGACATAGGACTGATCTCCAAAATTTGCAAAGAACTCAAGAAGCAAGTCTCCCAAACACCAAAGGATCCAATTAAAAAGTGGGGGACTGAACTAAATAGAGAATTCTCAATTGAGGAGTATAAAATGGCTGAGAGATTCTTGAGAAAGTGCTCAACATCACTAGCCATTAGGGAAATGCAAATCAAAACAACTCTGAGATACCATCTTACTCCTGTCAGAATGGTGAAAATCAAAAACACCAATGACAGATTGTGCTGGAGAGGATGTGGAGAAAGGGGAACACTCCTCCATTGCTGGTGGGAGTGCCAACTAGTACAGCCACTTTGGAAATCAGTATGGAGATTCCTTAGGAAAATGGGTCTGAATCTACCACAAGACCCAGCAATTCCACTCTTAGGCAAATCCCCAAAAGATGCCCACTCACACAACAAGGATGTCTGTTCCACTATGTTCATAGCAGCATTATATGTAATAGCTAGATCCTGGAAGCAACCTAGATCCTGGAAGCAACCTAGATGCCCCACAACTGAAGAGTGGATAGAGAAAATGTGGTACATTTACACATTGGAGTACTACTCAGCAGAGAAAAACAATGATATCTTGAAATTTGCAGGCAAATGGATGGCACTAGAGGAAACCATCCTGAGTGAGGTAACCCAGACACAAAAAAAGACAAACATGGTATTACTCACTCATATATGGATTTTAGACATGGATCAGGGGAGTGTCAGCCTACGATCCCATGGCCAGAGAGTCTGGGAAACAAGGAGGTTCCCAGGAGAGATGCATGATACCCCAGAGAAGTGGAATGAGGCAAGATCTCCTGAGCAGATTGGGAACATTGGGGGAGGGGAGAGGGAGCCAGGAAAAAGAGAGGGGGATAAGAGGAGGGGAGAAGAAAGTATGGGGGAGCAGGAAGGTTGAGTTGAGGTAAGAATAGAGGAAAGCAGGATGAGAGATACCATAATAGATGGAGTCATTATAGGTTTGAGGAAAGAGCTGACACCAGTGAGATCTCCAGAGATCTACAAGGATAACACCAACTGGCAAACTAAGCAATAGTGGAAAGACTACATTAATAGCGCCTCCTTGATGACAGGGTTGATGACTACCCTATATGCCATCATAGAACCTTCATCCAGGGACTGATGGAATCAGAGACAGATACCCACAGCTAAACACTGAACTGAACTTCTGGAACCTAGTGACAGAGATGGAGGAGTGATGAGCAAAGGGGTCAAGACCATGATGATCTAACCCACAAAGACAGCTCTTGAATAAGGGGAAGCTCTTGAAAAACCCATAAAGATAGCTGACCAGATAAGGAGGCACTCTTGAATCCTAGACTGATGGATGAGAGGCCAACAGGGGACTGATCCAGACTCCATGAATGTAGTGCCAGGGAGGAGGTCACAGAAATCACTGGGGTCTTGGGTAGTAGATCAGTGTTTACCATGGTTTATGAATGGGCTTTGGGGGCCCATTCCAAATAGAGGGATGCTCTCCTAAACTGGACACATGGGGAAGGGCCTAGGTCCTGCCCTGGATGAAATGACAGACTTTAGAGATCCCCCCCAAGGAGTGCATCACCCTCCCAGGGGAATGATGTGGGGATTGGGTGGGGGGCTGGAAGGCTGTTGGAGAGACAAGGGAGGAGGTTTGGTAGAGGGAGCTGGGACTGATATGTGAAATATTCAAGTTTCTAATTTAACTAAAACATATTGAGAAAAATTTAAAAAAAGAAAAAATTTGCTATTAAAAAATAAATCATGATTTGTCACTAAGATATAATAATGTACCCCTCAGAACCTTCAGTGGAAAACAGTATTTACTTTTGCTTGGGTGTATGTGGACAGAGCTTCAGTATTTGTGGAATAATTCATATAACAAATCTTTTAAAAATAAGTGAAGGACTTGAGAATGAAGATGCAAGATTTTTGCCTAATGTTCTGTTGCTGTTTTCCCCTATGGATTTCAAGCACTAGAAGATAGAGGCAAACATGACTTCTTTGAAAAGATCAAAACTAAAATCAATTTATAACTTGTTCTCAATATTATCAGAAGTATAGTTTAATTGCAAAGAAAAACTACAATGATCTGTAGTTCTCACATTTCAAATTATCACCAGTTTTCCTCCTGCCTCCATAATTTTAAAATAGCACAAATTCTTTGGCCTTCATTTTTCTCTACTGGGGCTGCAATATCTAGAGATGGCTGTCCTTTTGGTGCAAATTACTATTTGGAAAGTGTCATCTGGTAATATTTGTATTAACAAGGAAAACAAGTGCCAACCACACATTTTGCTGCCAGAAATCTCATTAACAAAGGTAGATATAAATAACCAAAATGAGAAAATGATTTCTGAATGTGACTTCCCTCCCTGTGGTATCCCCACAATCCATTCACACTTCCCATCTAATCCCACCTGCATCTCCTCAGCTTCTTCATAATGAGCAGGAGGCTCCCAGGCATGGTGGTACATGCCTTTAATCCCAGTGCTCAGGAGGCAGAGGCAAGCCTGGTCTACATAGCCAATTCCAGGCAGTCCAAGGCTACACAATGAGACCCTCAAAAAATGAAATAAAAATGAACGGAAAATCAGTATCTCAAGATGAGATACTCTTCCCCCTCACACCTCCACTCTATCCAAATCACCACTGGTTGCTATTTCCTCCGATGTGCTGTGTGTCCAAGAAGTGTGTATAAAAATATGCTTCCCTCACTCATTCATTCACTCAACCAACAAATGTTTTACTTTTATTTTATGTGCATATGTATTTTGCCTCCATGTATGTTCTGTGCACCACATGCATGCACGGTGCCCACAGAGGCCAGAGAGGGCACCATATCACCTGGGACTAGAGTTATAGATGGTTGTGAGCTATCATGTAGCTGCTAGGAATTGAACCCTGGTCCTCTGGAAGAACGGCTAGTCCTCTTAACTGGTAAGCCATCACACTAGCCTCCAACAATTTATTGGGTACCCAGCAAATATCTTCTTGCCAATGTTGAGTCAGATTTCCTGGGTCTTAATGTTTATGCAATTTGCAGGGCTATCTTTAAGAAAAACCTATGAAATCCCAACAATGTAACCTAAACAAGTCCTAAAAAATTACAATATCTACTGACATGCAAACATGGATGGGGGAAATGCCACAAGGCCCCACCCCTAGATGAAGAACTACAGGTAATTAATGACTACTGAGAGAGGGAGAATCAGTCTGTTCCATGGACGAGCCCCTGATAGGTTATCCAATCCCAAGCTGGCAGTCTTGAACACATATACATATGAGCAACGCTAAATGAGCTCAGCAGGTTATATTTATAAATTTATATGTATATAGGGAACAATAATAATTATGGAATAAGCCTCTATGAATTCTAGAAAGGGGAGGGTGGACTCAGAAGGACTTGAAGGGAAGGAGAAGGATACAAAAATAATGTAAATACAGTACTATATAAGAAAGCAGGGTATGGCCGGGCGGTGCCAGCACTCGGGAGGCAGAGGTAGGCGGATCTCTGTGAGTTCGAGGCCGGGCTGGACCGATAGCCTCCAAAACAATACAGAGAAACCCTGTCTCATAAAACCAAAAAAAAAAAAGGCAGGATACGCATGAGCCAAAGAACAGGCTAGTGGGCAGCATTCCCCCAGGGTCTCTACTTCAGTTCCTGTCCCAATTTCACTTTATGGAGGAACTGGAACCTGTAAGCTGAAATAAACCCTTTCTCTACAAAGTTGTTTATGTTCATGGTATTTATCACAGAAACAACCTGTTCAGCAAAGCATAGTAGACTAGGACCCTAGTGACTGCTGACAAACTAGCAGTGAGACTAGCTCTGTGCCTGGAGTGAAGTACTTTAAGTTGTCTGTCACCTCAATATCCTCAGCTATAAAACAGAAGTAGTAATAGCGTCTTTTACATGATCTTTAGCTCTAAAGAAAACCCAGTCTTCCTGAAGCTGTCAACAAATGGCTGTTAGATGAAGTCATGAAAGTAGACAGCAAATTTTAATAGAAACTGTACATTATAAGGGAATATTGTATAAATGTCAATTTCCTGGCTTTAATGGTAGTACAATAGTAATACATGAGAATATTTTTGCCATGTAGAAAATACATACTGAAAGACAGGTGCCACAGACATCATGATTGCAACTTATTGTCTACTGGTGGAGAATGCTAAAACCGTACTTACTTAATAAGAATCATAAAGTATGAATAATTGAGAAATCATGAAAAGTGTATGAGAACTCTGTACTTGTTACTTTAATGTTAAGTTTGAAATTATTTAAAAATAAGAAAATTTAAGAAGGAAACAGTTGGAAGCACATGCTAAAATACTACATTAAAGAGTGAATTATCCACTTAATCAAACAAGTCTACTTTAAACATGACTACATTTAGCTCATTAACTACTTTGAGTGGTGAGAGAAAAAGAAAATCCATTTACGAACATAAAAGATCTTAATATAATTTGAAAGTCACTGTAAAACTATTGTTCCCTCTTGACTAATTCTTTTCTATCCCTCCTACACACACACACACACACACACACACACATACACACACACACACACTATACCCCCACACCCCAATTCCCCACACCCCGTGCACGCCTTAGAGACCTAGTCTAGTGATGAATCCCAGACTGGCATGAAACTCAACATAGATCATGATGCCTTCTGGATCTCTCTAGGCTACTGTCTTTGAATTCACTATCCTCTTCTTCAGCCTCCTGAGTGCTAGGATTAGAGGCATGTGTCATGACACACAGCCTTTAACCAATTTTTAACTATATAGAATTTTTCTTTCTTTTTTCTTTTTTTATTATTTATTTTTAAATTTAAATTTAAATTAGAAACAAGGTTGCTTCACAAGTCAGTTCCAGGTCCCTCTCCGTTTCTCTCCCCTCCTCCCGTGCCCTCCCTATAAAATTTTTCTAAGAACACTTTAAGAGGATAAAATAAACTACACCCAGTTCTACAGCTCAGCTATGTCAATTGTCTCTGAGCTGGGCTTACTAAGTAAATAACTGGAGCAAGTAAAAGATATTTATAAAAGTAGAGGTAATCTTATTTATTTTAAAACAACATTTTCTCATTTTACATATCAATCCCAGTTCTCCCTCCCTCCCCTCCTTTTGCTCTTCCCACCTTCCCCCCAACCCACCCTGTCCACTCCTCAGAGAAGGTAAGGCTTCCCATGAGGAGTCAATGAAGTCTGGCATCTCACTTTGAGGCAGGATCAAGGCCCTTCTCCCTATGTCTAGGTTGAGCAAGATATTCCTTCATAGAGAATGGGCTCCAAAAAGACAGTTCAAGCACTAGGGATAAATCCTGGTCCCACGGCCAGTGGCCCCACAGCCTACCCAAGTCACACAACTGTCACCCACATTCAGAGGGCCTAATTTGGTCCTATGCAGGTTCCTCTGGTGACAGTCCAGAGTCAGTGAGCTCCTACTAGCTCAGGTCAGCAGTCTCTGGTGTTGACCCAAAATGGTGTTGACCCCTTTGCTCATATTGTAGTTCATCTCTCTCTTCGACTGGACTCTGGGAGCTTGGCCCAGAGCTTAGATGTAGATTTCTGCATCTGCTTCCATCAGTTGCTGGATGAAGTTTCTATGATGATAATTAAGGTAGTCATCTATCTGATTACAGGAGAAGGCCAGTTCAGGCAGAAAAGGTGATCTTTTTAAAAAAATTTTATTTATTTTTTTCAATCAATATAGTTTGCTCTTATTCTTTCCCTTCCTGAGAAGGTGATCCTTAACTGTAACCTTGACATTCACTGACATGGTTCATTGCCACAGAGTCTTAAAAAGAATGGTGTCAACATAGCTCTGCTTAGTATACAATCACACACATACACAGAGAGAGAGAGAGAGAGAGAGAGAGAGAGAGAAATAGAGAGAGAGAGAGAGAGAGAGAGAGAGAGAGAGAGAGAGAGAGAGAGAGAGAGAGAGAGTCTTAAAATGCAACTGAGAATTTTCAATGGTCTAGGGCAGAGGGCTATAGAATACTAGCTAGTGGTCTTGTTATTACAGTCGTCATATGCATTTAAAATTTCTCTTATCATTATCTCTGCAGTATGTCCAAGTGGAATATTACAGAGGAGAGCATGACAATTCCCTGTAGGGTTTTTTTCTCTTGGTTCTGGAAGCATAACTTTAGGATGGCTGAGCAGTTTGTGCAGTTACATCAGCCACTGGTCCACTGATGATATAAGCATTCAGAGTAGCCTACCTAAGAAGTTCCATCTGCTACAAGACTTTCATTTTTCCAAAACTTCACAGGGGCTGACATAAGGCTTAAAACAAAGTCAATCCAACTCAGTCCAATGGCAGCCTCCTTTCTCCTACACTCCTCTGCTTTTGTGACATAAAGAAGTCAGGTTTTTTGTCAGAAATAAAATGTTCTCTTTCAAAAGCTACAGAAAATAATTTACCTGTCAAAGTCCCTGTGGAGAACCTGGAGGTCACACTTCCACAGTAACAGTTAACTGTTTTGTTAGGGAGTTTGTTTGAGCCTCTTCTTCCTCACCTCCCTGAATGTTTACTCCTTGAAAAAAAATCTCAAATAAAACAAAACTAAACTGATCTACCACTCATTTCCGGAACTCAAGTTGGAAGGACAAAAAAAAAAAAAAAAACCAAAACAACAATGAGCAGCATCAACAGAAACTCGGGGAGAGACGCCATATTGCAAGGGAAATCAGTCTTTTGTATAGGAGAAAAATCTCTGTGAGAAATATGCAGAGGAATCATTTCATTTCTTTGCATCTGCCCTCCTGGTGGGAGGTATCAGGCCTTCGGTAGCCCATGAAGCTATAGGAAGCATATTACAGAGAGTTTAATTTATTCAAAGAAAATCAGAATCAACTAATCAGAAGGAAGGGGGAAAACGCATTAATTAACCAGCTTTACTCATGCAGAAAAGCTGCCAGCATGAGCATTTCAAATTACCTGGGCACACCTAATGCATTTGCATTTCCTCGGTAGAAATGTGCTCTGCCCTACAAAGCCACGAACATTTCATAATTCCATTTGAGTGAATAACAAAGGGGAATTGACAGCTGAGAACCACCTTCCACACTTGGGGGCTATAGCCTTTTCCTAGGAATTTTTAGCTCTTGAAGAAATTTGCTTCTTGACTAGATGTGGTGAGAGGAAGTTTAAAGTCTTCTCTAAAGGAAAGGGCTAAAAAAGAATCCCCCTCCTCTTCACACCCCCCCAACAAAGGAGGTGGGACCTTTACTGGCAGGAGGCTAACAGTGTTCTTTTGTTAGATATTAACATAAAGTAAGGTCGTAGAAATGGGTGTCCATCAACAGAATTAGAAAGAGCTAAGTAAGTTTTAAGAACAAAAGGTTTACTTATTTAAATTACAGGAGTTGAGAAACAGCTGGGAATGCAATTTCTTTCCCAGAGTGGGAACAAAACAAAACAAAACAAAGCCCTTCAAAACAGTTAAATGTAATTATGTTGCAATAAAACTTTATCATTTCAAAGTAGACGCATAATTCTAACTGAAACAACCCTATAGGTAATACTTAAATGCGTATGCATTTACATTAACATTTTTCAATTCAGCTTATCCTTCAAGGAGGCCAGAGTCTTATTTTGGTATTTGTTCCTAAGAAAGCTTTCCACTGTGACATTTCAACGTTCTTATTATCCAATGAGAACTACCTGAGAATATTGTAAACACTCATATGCTTTTTATTGTTTGTGTTTCTTTAAACATGTTCTAAAACCACATTTGGTCCAAGAAAATATGCTACATTTTAGCTGCAAAAAAAGAAAGGGCCATTAGAAAACTTCTCAAAAGTTTTCTTTTCTACTTCAGAAATTACAACATTAACCTGAAGTGAAAAGAACTCTATCTAATAGCACTGGACATTTGCCCCACTTTATTCTGGTTTGAAAATGGATAGCTTTTGCTCGAAGCAGAGAATGTTGATTTCATTAAACTGCACAAACTAGAAAAATAGTCTCTACTGTTACCTAAAATGTCTTATCTGAGATTTTGGGATCAAGCTTCTTGCTAGCAGACAGCATATCCCTGACCTAGTTGTTTTAAGCAAGCTGTCTGAAGGTGCACTGCCCTAGATGAGCCTGCAGTTAAAATGATCAAGAATGAGCTGCTGCTACATCTGTAGGACATTTCCACTGGATAGAGGAGGCTAATAGGGTGAAGTTAGGCGCAGTGTAAACTCACATTGGAAAGGCCTGAGACAACCACCTAGGTTATGAGGGGTTTTAGAATCTCAATGGCTGGCTTTCTTTCACACTACATTTAATGGATTTTTTTCCTCTCTTGACTACAGCAAACCTGTGCTACGGAATACCTTTCCATGAACCCCTTCACATGCTATCATCACTCGTGGCAGAACACAGACAAGAATTACAAGTACAAGTTTCAGGTACTATAGCTTCAGTGAGTTCAAACAGCTCATTACAAACCTTTTGGCTCCGCCACGTTTCCAGGCATTTAGGACCCTAGCCTAAGTGCCTTCTGCAATGAAATACAGTAGGTAAACTACTGGTGAATCAGGCATTGGAAATATGAAAGAAGGTTTGAATATTCACTTTGAAATATCCTGATATGAAAGTAACTGCAAAGACATGTCACTGATCTAATCGTTGTTTGCACATTCCTTGAAGCTATGCATCAGACATAATAGGATTTGTATGGACCAAAACAACAAAAGATGTAAACTGCCCTTTCAATTGCAAACTGCAAATGTCATTCATTTATTACATTGGTAAAAAGAAAAAAGAATGCAAACCTTGTCGATTTTTTGTTTTGTTTTTGTTAACTGGCACCAAACCTTTCTCACAAAACTTTTTTTATGAGACAAGGGTAAATTAAGTTCAGGGTAGTCCTACTTCATTCCCTGTGGTTGATAAAAAGGGAGAAGTAAAGGGATTTCACCCAGTCATCCTTGTTCATTGGAACCTGACATTTAAATTAATTCAAGGGCTTAAGGCATTAACACACCTACAGGAATGTGTAATTCAGTAAAAATAACACAAAGCATTTAAGAGTCTCAACAGTACTCAAGTAAGTCTTGTCACACAAATATAAATCAAATGATAGCCAAGCTTTTGAGTTGGCATAAGTTGGCTATGTTTTTATTTAATTTCATGTTAAGTGTTTTTTTTTTTTAACAAACTAGAAGATATTTTGCTCACTCTTGTTCTTATTTCCAAAGGACAAAGTAGGTGAAGACATCTAACAACTGGGCTGAGTAAACTGTAAACAATAGCCCAGTGGTCAACCAAAGAAGAAGGGAGGGGCAATCCAGAAGGGGGGAGAAAGGAGGGAGTGGGGGAAAGTGAAGAAAAGGCAGAGAAGAGAAAATTTGCAACCACGCATTTAATTATTTTACTCAACTCTTTTAAAAGATTCAACTGAAAGAAAACTTCTGAGTTAAGGTAGATTGTCTCATTTTTATTTCTTTTTGTTTTTTAAGGCAGGGTCGCACAATGTCACCCTGGCTGCCCTGGAACTCACTTGGTTGAGGAAGCTGGCCTCAAACTCACAGATATCCACCTGTTTCTGCCTCCATGTCCCACCACACCTGACTAGGTAGAGTATCTTAATGGTGATCTCATGAAAGGAGTCAAGTAACTAAGTCTACATCGTTGTCTTCACTGCTGGTGTGGAACTTTTTTTTTTTTTGCTTCAAGACATGGTTTTCTGTATAGCACTAGCTATTCTGGAACTTACTCTGTAGACCAGGCTAGCCTTAATCTCAGGGATCCACCTGTCTCCCAAGTGCTGGGATTAAAGATGTGTGCCAACACCACCTATCCTGAGGTGGGACCTCTTGATATATTTTGTCATCACAAAAGGCTACCATTGTTCATAGACAGGTGTAAGACAGACTTTACTAACCATCATATTGGATTCTGGAGTGCTTTTTTTCATCCTTTTTTAAGATAATTTTTAAAAATTTTGAGATTACAATATAATTACATCATTTCCCCCTTCTTCCCTCCTATTTGCTTATTTCAAATTCAGGAGTTTTTTGTTAACTGTTGTGTATATTATATGTATATATATATATTATGTGTACGTATGTGTGTGTGTGTCTGTGTTTATGTTCTGTTCTTATACACTGGGAGGACAACATCAGAAATGGAAGTAAGCAGATGTCAACATGGCAAATGAAAGGCACACTATGTTGATGTGACTTCATGGATGAAGCTTCTGACATTTCTGTATATATATATATATATATATATATATATATACATATATATATGTATTTGTAAATACATAAATACAAACTGCTCGGTCTTTCTGTTGCTTGTATATATGTTTTCAAGGCTGATCATTTGGTGTTGGCTAACCAATTGGGGAACTCTTCCCTGGGGAAGACCATTTTTCTGACTCCCACCATCCTTTAGTTGCCTGTAGTTCTTTATCTAAGGTTGAGACTTCATTGGCTTCCTGGGAGGTTTTTGTCTCCTAGAAATATCAGATCCATGAAGTCACAGTAACATGGTGTGCCTTTCATTTGCCATGTTGACATCTGCTTACTTCCATTTCTGGTGTCCTCCCAAACTATGAGAATAGAACAGGTGGTAAAACCATTGTGATAGGAAGCCTGTCACTGGGTTTGTCCTTGTCACCTAGCCAAGTTAGTCAAAAGTCATGGTCTATCTCTTTCTGGATGTAGTTTTTTGAAATAGGCAGCACAATTAAAGGAGCATTCTGAGGAATTATGGACTGCGAGCAGTGGCTTGTAAGCTGGCCCAAACAACACGCTGATCTGGTGACTGAGGTCCTGCAGAGAAACCCGGAGAGGCCACTGGTAAAGGTGCAGACTCAGCTGCAGTGGAGACTCCAGAATATTGATAATTCCAGGGCTGTGAGACAACCACCAGGGACAATGACTATCAGACAAGCTGTGTGTGCTAAGGACAGCAGAGCCAGAGAAGTAGTGCTGCCCGTTCCCTTTGGAGGCCAAATGACCTCCAAGTCTTAGAACTGAATCCCAGATGACAGAGCTAAAAGGATTCATAGGAATGAAAAATGGTTGGGAAAAATCTACAGTGATGAATTAGAAGGAAGATAGTTTGGGACCAGCAACCTGTAGCTATCAGTCTCATTTTAAATGGTAATGGGGAACAAGAGAGAAACAGTTTTCTGTGTTTTGTTTTGGAGAAAATGATTTCAAAAAGAAAAAAATCTTGATCCCTGGAAATGTCTACCTCATGATGCTGTTTGCTTTAGGATCTAGTGATTGGCTTTGGGAATCCTGACATTAAGGTCACTTGTGTTGGTTATTATAGTGACATACACCTATGATCCTAATACTAGGGAAAGTGAAGCATAAAGGTTGTGAATTTAAGATTAACACATACACACACACACACACACACACACACACACACACACACACTCCAAGAGAATTCCAGGACAGTTTCCGAATCATAGTAAGATCTTGTCTCAGAAAACAAGCATAAAAACAAGTATGGTTGAGAGGGCCTTCTAACTGCCCTGTGTTTGAAGATCTGTTTTAGCATGGATTAATGGAATCAGAAAGGTGTCTCTTTAAGAGCAGTGCAGGTGGTAGGCAGGACTTCCTAAGGTTCTTTTCAGATAGATGACAACACATGTGTCCATTTACAAACCTGCAAACCTTGACATATAGCTGATAACCTGGATGAATGGGATAGTAAACCTTATCCTATGATATGGATGTGCTAGTTCTTGCATATAGCTAGCTATACTATGGAATCAATGGCTTAATCAGTGCAGAAATGGGTTCAGAGGTGCCAGGACATGAAGCAGCCCAAAACTGTGGCTGTCTCTTGTTTGGAGGTCTCTGCTTTTTATAAGGACACAGTTAAAGCTTCTGGCCATTTAACTCTTGTTTCTTCAAGCTCTTTTATGTCTACAGTTTTGTGTGCCACTTTCCCTAGAAGTTGGGACTGGCATGGGATATGAAAGTTTAATGAGTACCCAAGAGGCTCTATGAGCAAGTGGTTTACTTCTGGCTTCTGCAGTAAAATTAATTCCCCAGTCTGACTCAGCCAGTAAAGGAATGACAACCCAACGAGTCATCTCGGTTAGTAATCTTTTTATGTTTTCTCTTTGGTAGCAGGACTCAGGTAAACCAAAGGCCTCCCATATGCTGAGCAAGAACTCCACCACTGAGCTGCTCAACTCCACTAGCATCACTAGTCTGGTAGGTATTCAATCTAGCCGTTCAACATGAAGGCAATAACCAGTGAAGAAGCATTGCTTACACGTTGGCATAAATCTATACTATCCATTTAGAGTCCTGCAAGGGGTAGTAGGGACTTGATGCACTTCCTGAGCTAAGTCAGTTTCCTTCAGAAATTTCACTACACTTACAAGTGCAGCACTGGGAAATAATTTGATCATAAATGTTATATATGCTATCGAAGAAGCAATTGTCATTTACTTACTTAATATCCCCCTCCACTTTTGCATATATGGCCTATGTAGTGTGTGTAACTGCAGGCCACAGGGACAAAAGGGATTGGTAGGAATTGCACATTTGACCCACTGAACAATCAATCTGATAACTCCTTAGTGCCCTTTTGTATTCACTTAACTTTTTCAGATTCCTGGGCAGTTGTCTAAATGTTTACGACATCAGAGAGAAAGGTAGCATTAGAAACTGGTGCAAACAAAGCCGGTAGTGGTGGTACACGCCTTTAATCCCAGCACTCTAGAAGCAGAGTGAGTGTGAGGCTAACCTGGTCTACAGAGTGAGTTCCATGACAGCCAAAGATACACAGAGAAACCTTGTGTCGAAAGAAAGAAAGAAAGAAAGAAAGAAAGAAAGAAAGAAAGAAAGAAAGAAAGAAAGAAAGAAAGAAGGAATAACAATGAAGAAGAAAAAAGAAATAAAAGTAAAAGAAACTGGTGAAAAGAAAATGGAGAGAGGTCTTTTCATCTGAATAATTAGCCATTTTCTCAGCCCTGCCATTCCTAGGAGGTATAGCATCTGTCTTCTTGGTACAAGCCAGACAGTGGGTGAGGACAGTTTTTGTAGAAAGGTGGATAGCCTGCAAAGGGGCAGCAGCAATACTAGCAGAGGTGAAACTCTGTGGGACTTTCAGATTGTACCAATTATCAGAGGCTCCAAAGATATATTTGGACTCAATGTAAATAGCAGCAGAGTTTTGTTTCGCCAGTACACAAACTCCAGTGAAAGCTATCAGTCCAGCAGCTTGGACTGATTTCACAGCAGGCAGCCTGTGTCTCAAGTGTTTCATGTGGGGAAAGTATGGCGTAGTTAGTTATTAGGTTTCCTTGAAAATTCCCTCACAGGGGCTGCCAAAAGAAATAACAAGTCTGGGTTGTTTCATGACTGTAAACCCATTTCTGCTTTATTTTACTAACTTTATTTTATCACTTATTAGTTGTTTACGTTTTTTAGACAGGGACTTACTCTGTAGCCCAGGCTCACCTGGTGTTATCTGTATAGCCCAGGCTAACCTTGACATCACAGAAACCTTCCTACCTCATCCTCCTAAGTACTGGGAGGATAGGCATGAGCCACCATGCTTAGATATTGAAATCATTCCTGTAGCTGTAAGATAATTGCAGAACGGAGTGCGGCTTTCTATTCAGGAGGAATAAGCGTGAGTAAGCAGACTAAGTGTTGCAATGATGCACAGTGATAGATTGATTTGAAAGGTTTGTTCAGATGCAGTCTGACTCCACAGCATCACAGGGTGGTGCTGCCTTACGACTTTGTTGAAGAACAGGTACAAGATGAGAAACATAGAGGTGGATGGGGGAACATAATTTAAGAGTATTGGCATTCTCAATCATAGTGGCAACTGTACATATAGGCATGTATTTGAGGCAATAGGGTCCAAGTGACATGCAAAGTACACTATAGACTTCATTTAAGAGGTTAAACACCTAGCACTTGGGAGGAAGAGGCAGCTGGATCTCTAAGTTTGAAGCCAGCCTGGTCTATATAGTGAGTTCCAGGCCACTCGGGGATACCAACTGAGACCTGTCTCAAAGACAGAGACAGAAAGAGACAGAGAAATACACAGAGACCAGAGACAGACAGAGAGAGACAAAGAGAACATTGTGATAAGCTAGCAACTTCATGGCACTGTTGATCAAATTTAGATAGCCCCAGGCTGGGGTGGTAGATAAAGTTTATTTCAAGCCTTCAAAAATGCCAGCGTTTCTTGCAGACAGAACATGAGCTCTGATACTGGGAAGGAGGCATTTAGAGATCATGCATGAGTGCTAAGATTGGGAGCTGGAGAGGTATTTCAGTGATTAAAAACACTTGTGTTACAAATAATTTGGAAGGTGGTAAAGATGTCCTAAGATTGTGATAGTTGTTGTACAGTTCTGTCAATGTACTAAAAACCTTTGAATCACATACATTAGACTTTATTATAAAGCATGCAGAATTATACATCAAGAAAGTATTCTCAAAATGAAATTCTACAATATACTGAAAGTGCAGTATTGAGCATACTAGGAAGCTAAATTAAGGTGCCCTGTCTGACAGGGATGGTTTTGTTTCTCTTCAACACTGTAGAGTACCCTGTCAGGGTTAGAGGAACTGCTTTGTGACTTGCTGGATAAAACCCAAGCCAGTACTTCTCAGTACCCGACTGGGCATTCTTCTAAGGAAGGTAAATGCTGACTAAGTTTCAATATAAATGTATTTCTTTTCTAGCAGGAAATGATAAATTCCTAAAATCCCAGCATATACATCTCCAAATCTGTAGTTTCTTGACTTTGTTTGTTTGCTTGTTTGTTTGTTTTCCGAGACAGGCTTTCTGAGACTTGCTCTGCCTGGAACTTGCCCTGTAGACCTGGTTGGCCTCGAACTGACAGAGATCCACTTACTTCCGCCTCCCTAGTGCTAAGAGTAAAGGCAGGCACCGACACTGCTAAGCTGTTTCTTGGCATTTTTATTAGATATAAACCATTTGTAGTTTTCCTAATAAATTACCTAAGATTTTCTCAATCATTGTTTATACAAGTGACCATTTTTCCAAGCCTCAAATCATCCTCCTGATAACTTTAGCAAGCCACCCCAAACAACTACCAAAAAAGTAACTTTTTCCCCTCTATCCCATTATCCTTTGGTATTTTATTCTAGTATAATTATTCTAGAATTGTCCATCTAAGTCTATTGTGATTTTGTTAGTATTATTTGCTTTCTTCTCCCTAGAATGTAAACTCTCAAGGTCTGAAACCATGTTTGCTAGCCTTTTTTCAGCCTGAAAAATAACCTTTTAGTTGAACTTAATTTTAATTTAATACCTTAAAACAGCAACCACTTGTTTAGTTCTTTTGTTTCCTTAAATGAGACTATGAGGGATGTCCGGTCTTGTCTGTGCTCACACTTGTGTTTTGCACTAAGCTGATTAGTTGGTCCAGGATGGTTTTAATGGGAATGATTCCTCTGCTCCATCTAGTCTCTCAACTTCCATCAAGCAATGCAATTTTGATCTTATGATAGCTGAACAGACTTACAAAGGAGAAATTCAAAGAGTAAACAACTTGCTAAGATGTGTGATCATAAATGAAATCATATCAATTCTGTCCCAAGTCACAAGGGCAGTTCAAGATTCAAGGCACAAAAATACATCTCTATTTCCTTTTGTAAAACATCCACATTACTTCACGTACTTATTTATCGGCATGTGTATTGGCAACCCTTAAATATCTATTCTCTTAGCAATTGTCTGCACCCTTCCTATCATGATAGAAGCTAGACATCACTCTGCAAGGAAGAGGACATGTGGAAGGAAATCATGGTGTCTATTTCTACAACTAATGTACCAGGGAGACTTGTCCTGCTTTATTTATTGCTCTACCTTCATTTTATGCCTGTCCTGTAGATGCTCTATAATGTTACCTGAAAGAGTGCTTGAATTGTATTTTGGATACAACTTACCCATTCTCTCTCATGAGTTGTCTTTTCTTTGCTGTAAATGCTTACTGCATACAGATGCTTATGTTAAACTCTTTGGGGGTATATATATATATCACTTGTTACTCTTGCAGAGGACCAGGATTTGATTCCCAGCACCTACATGGTAACTCAAAAATGCCTATTAACTCCAGTTCCAGGGATCTGATGCTCTCTTATGGCCTCTTTGCTAAGCATGCACGTGGTACACACACTTACATGCAGGCAACAAGACCAGTAAATTAAAAGTCTGGTTGGATGTGAGAGCTTACTTCTGTAATCACAGCACTTGAGAGACTGAGGAAGGAGTATTGCTATGAGTGGGATAACAGTTTGTGACATAATAAGATTCAGGCAAGCCTGAGCTACATAGTGACACTAAAAGTTGGGTCTAATGAAGATAGCTGAGCTGTCTAGTTTTATGTCAACTTGGCACAAGCTAGGGTCATCTGAGAGGAGTGAGCCTCAATCTAGAAAGTGCTTCTATATGGTTGAGCTGCAGGCAAGCCTGTGAAGCCTGTGGAGCACTTTCTTAATTGGAGATTGATGTGGAAGGGTCCAGCCCATTGTGGGTGGGGCCATTCCTGAGTGGATGCTCCTGGATTTTGTAAGATAGCAAGCCATGAGGAGCAAGCCAGTAAGCAATTCTCCATGGTCTCTCCATCAGCTCCTGCCTCCAGGTTCTTGCCATGTTTGAGTTCCTGTCCTGACTTCCTTTGTTATGGAAAGTTATATGGAAGGAACTGCGAGGGAAATAATCCCTTTCCTCACCAAGTTGCTTTGGTCATAGTATTTCATCACAGAAATAGTAATCCTAACTAGGACAATAGACACCTGTCTCTACCCCAACTTTTGTAATTAATGGGGACCAAGCCCAATGTATCATCTAGGCTAGGCAAGAATTGCTCTACCATTGGATTATACCCCCAGAGCTATCATTTACTTTGGAGAGAAAAACAAGCAATACCTTTTAGAGTGATCTTTTGGGTGCCTTCCGATATCCATATATCCCACCTTCATATTCTCATACTTAAATTCTCATACTTCATAATCACCACATTAAGGCTCCATACTTGTGGATATTATGTTTGAGCATCAACAGTGGCTACTAGCTGTGTGTGTCTACTGAGCTTTACAAATATAGGTGGACCAAATTGTGATACTCTCCAAGTGTAAAATACATACCAGATATTGAAAATATAGGATTTAAAAATAAGATAAATAAATTGCATTAGCATTCATTTCATCTATTTCCTTTTACTCTCGAAAAGGACATTTGAAATTACATCCAATTACTTGCCTTCTGTTTCAGCCAGACACAGTCTAGAAATCTCAGCAAAGAACTTTGTATCCCCAGTGTTCTTGATGGATTTTTCTTGACGCTCATCTGTTGATTTTTTTTTTGCATCCTACCTGTCTCAATGATCAGAGACTGGGTGCTCTTTCCTTAACAAGCAATATGAGATTGACTTTGTGGGAAGGATAATTGGCCTGTGGACTGGAAAGTGACCTGGAGGAAGAGCTAGAGTTATTAGCGGCACATATAGGACTCCAGGGAGAAGTGAGATAGCTTTTGACTAGGGCTGTAACTGTAGGAGTGGAGAAGACAGACATTTCAATTCTATGCTATTAGAAACAGTAAAGAAAACAGGATGCATGAGTTCATGAGTTTTCAACAATGGCAATGGGAGAATGGTGGTCTCTCTGGAAAAAAATGGGTAATTGTCAAGATTAGGGAGTGATTAGTGTTTTAACATTTCATTTTGAAGTAATTATATTTGTATAAATATTATATTATATTACTGAGTACCAGATACTCTTCACCCAATTTTCCTACATATTAAAATCTCTCCAATTTTTAAAACTGTTATTCACGTGAGGTGAAAGGGCCTTTTAGGGTAGTTTGTTATCCTGTTCCAGTGTGTTGTTTCCAGGGATCAAAGTCAGGTTCTCAGCATTTGCAGCAGGTGCTTTATTCACTGATTCATTTCACTGAGGCCATGTTGACATCTTACATCTATACATGGTGTAGAAAAGAAATTATGTAATAATAAAACATGAAGAGCCCTTAGAATGCAAGTATTGTGTATGTACAGTTCTTGCTTTCTCTTTTCCGGGCACCTGATGTTCTAAGTGTGATCAGTATTATATAGTGCTGTTATGTCTAAACTAGAAGCATAAACTAGAACCAAGATAAGAATACTCAATGAAAAATGTGGTCTTGGGCTGGATAGATGTAAGAGCACTTACTGCTCTTCCAGAGGACCTAAGTTCAATTCCCAGACCCTACATGAGGCATTTCACAAATGCCTGTAACTCTAGTTCCAGGAGATCTGTCACTTCTGGCCTCCAAGAAGTACCTGTATACATTTGACCCACATATGCACACACATACCTGCATACATGTGGCATACACACGCGCGTGTGCGCGCGTGCACACACATGAGCTCACACACACACACAAAACCCTAAATAAAAATAAACATTTTTAAATGTGATCCTTAGGATGGGAACTTGAAGACAGCGGAGAGGGGAGGTTGCAGAGATGGGAGAAGCAATTTTGCAAGTGGTTCAAAAGCCATGTTGTGCATCCCTCCTGACAACATATAATAAAGAGAAAGTAACACATGTTATTGTTTAGAAATGAATGAAATTTTAAATCCGTTTCAAATGAGTGCTTTCTCCCCTTCCATTAGTACTCTGGGGACTGCAAGGCCTTCTCTTTTGTCTCTTCTGCTTGCTTTGAATGGTGATCAGAAATGCTTGATCAGCCAAGTGGCATCAGCTCTAACGCTGTCATCATATGCCAGCCAGAGGGGATGGGAAATGGGATTTACCACTGCAAATGCCATCTAGATTAATAAATATCTAAGACACACCAGGACAGAACAAAATCTGTTTTCCTCTTTCTGCGTGCACCGTGCCTTGTCAGTGGTGGTGCCTGTACAATAAACCCTCTTTTAGAGTCTGTTGTGTTCCCAAGCAGATCAAACCTCCTCCAAAGGGTCATATTAATCACTGTATCATATACTGATATAAGAAATGCATTCTAACATCCTTTGCAAAGGTGTAATTCAAATGATTACTTCATGTGTTTCAAAGGGGAGTCAGGTGGTGTCCTGTTTCCATGGCACTCAATTTCATAACATTTTGCAAAACTGCTCTGTATGATGTCTTCCTCCAAGAGTAGCAATAGCATAGCCATAACTTCCTAAATTTGGGCCTGCAGTAATGACAGACTTTGAATGAATGCTTTCCTATACTATGGGAAAGAAGCAAGAGTTCAGCAAACTTTCCCAGCTTGAAGGACTAAGCTGACTTGTCCCTTTTGCCTGCAGGGAAATAGCTATCCTTAGCTACAACTGAGGGTCTCCGCACTTGGCTGTTGTTGGAATATTTTCACAGTCATCATTTCATCACTGAAAAAAATGGAGAGACTATGTTTTGAGAATATAGGCTTATGTGTATGCATTATTCTTCTCTTTGTAGGATCTGTCTCAAGGAGGCAAGATGGCAATGAAGAGATGAGAGTTCAAATTCAAGGTCCTCCAAAAACTGCCCTTGTGACTTTTGTCTTGTACACTAAATCTGCACACCTAAATGTATTGATCTGGAAGATATTTAGGATTATCTGTTTGCCAGTGAGCAATTTTAATTTCTGTATTATTTTGAATGGATTACAAGTTGGCTCTTTCACATTTGTTTGTCATAACATATGACTTAGTTGATTAAACATGAAAATCATTTTGCATTTAAGTAAATTTTTGTTTTAGCAGTTCTGTTATAGGAAATGTTTCTAGCAGTTTACTCTCATGCAATGTGGTCAACTATTGTCTTTCCCCGTGTTCTTCATGACAGAGTAAGAGCAATGTCAAAGTGGAACCTAGAGTTTTGATCTAGCTTTAAAAGCATATCTTTAACTAAGAATCCATATAGGCTTTTCCTGTAAGAAAACAAAGAGTCCACACAGGTGACCTGTGGCTGGGTCAAGTCATCACTTTTCAACTATCATTACTTATTATTTGATATCAGTTGTCATAGTGGATGCCTGATATTTACGAATGTGATCATCCAACATCTATGTCTTTGGAAAATGCTCTTCAGGGTCTTTATTGATAAACTAATAATTTTAGCCTTCACAGTTAGCATCATAGTTAATGAAGAAAAGTTACTATCACCATATAGAAGAATCAACCCAAAATGAGTTAAGAATTTAAACATCAAATTATGAAACACACTAGAACAAAACATAAAGGAAACAGCTTTTCAAAACTGATCTTGGCAAATGACTTCTTGGCTGTTACCTCCAAAGTATAAGCACTAAAAGTGAAAACAAGCAAATAAGATTGTATCAAGCTGTGACATTTCTTTTCAGCAAAGGAAACATTTTAAAAGAATAAAGAGACAGTCTACAGAACAGGAGGAACTGTTTCTAAACTGTATATGTGATAAGGGACTCATATCAAAAATAAAATTCCCATGTTGCCTAGTAGCAGAGATAACACCCAAAAAATATATTAAGTAGTTTTGCCATTGAAAAACCATCACAGAGTAAAGTCATTTATACAAAGTCAGATGAATTGTCCTCTGACCTCCACAAGCACACAAAATAAACAAACAAATAAACAAATACATGTAATTAAATACTTTTTTTGGTTTTTCGAGACAGGGTTTCTCTGTATTGTTTTGGAGGCTGTCCAGTAACTCGCTCTGTAGACCAGACTGGCCTCGAACTCACAGAGATCCGCCTGCCTCTGCCTCCCAAGTGCTGGGATTAAAGGCGTGTGCCACCAATGCCCAGCCAATTAAATACTTTTTAAAAACAGGTGACTGCAGTTTAATAGAAGGCAAATGTAGAACATACTTTAAGAAGGTAGGAAGTTGGGTGGTGGTAGTGCATGCATTTGATTCTAGCACCCAGAGGCAGAGGCAAGGAGATTTCTGAGTTCGAGGCCAGGCTGGTCTACAGACTGAGTTCCAGGACAGCCAGGACTATATAGATCAACCTTGTCTTGAAAATTAAAACAAAACAAAAAGAGGAGGAGATGGAGAAAGAGAGAATTGAAAGGAGAGATGGAGGGAGGGAAAAAAGAGGGGGGAGAGAGGCAGGAAAGTACTGACAGACTGAATGAATATGATGAAGACTGAGATATGTCTATATGTTATCTGATCAGCACTGGTGACCTTAGAGCTGTCATCAGGATGGTATGAGCCAAAATTTCAAGGACCACACTGTCAGAGGACTCATTTGCAGCTAGGCATCCTGGCCATGTCTTTCTTCCTGTGACAGAATACCCAACATGAGCAACTGAAGAGAGAAAGAATTTACTTTGGCTCATTGTTTTAGGAGACATAGGCCACCCGGGCAGGGAAGGCTTAGCGGGTGGTGGCTCTGTGGTAACTCTTTATGTGTGGTGTTGAGGAAGCAGAGATCAGGTTGAAAGCAGGTCTGGGCTGCAACACCCTTCCACCTAAGGATAACATGCTGCTGTGAAAAGCACCAATGAGTTTTAGATATTTTTAAAATATAATCTTACATGCAAGTTTTAGAAAGGGCCTAAATATATTATAAAGGTTAGTCTGGAACTAGTTTGCAACTCTACTTCTTCAGCCTCCTAAGTATCTGGGACTATAGGCGTGTGTCACCACACCCAGGTTACATGCAATTTTTTATTTCAAGCATTATATTTGTGTACTTTCAACGAAGTACAGCAGCATGAAACAGTACACAGACTACCTTCAGGGCCATTAATGTACTTTAGTCACACTCTGAGAAACATTAATCTGTGAATGACATAAGAAATCTTTAAAAAGTTCATACACGTCTACTAAGAAAATTTACTTTCCTTGGGACTTCAGAATATTTGAGTACGAAATTCTCCAGGTCTACAAAATGAAAGCTGAGATCTTTGCCACCTTTCCCGTTTTAATCACCCACAGTCATCCAACTTGTAGGCAAGCATGCCTATACATTCAGTATTTTCATAGGCTACCCTGCACCTCCTTCTCTAACTGGCTCCCTACCAAGTCAATGAACAGGCACCATGTAACTGACTCCACTGCTTAATCTTCAGATGTCAAAATCAGAAATATATAGTGTGGAGTAAGGTATCCTAAAGAACCAGCATTCTCCTGCCTCCCCTGGTTTTCAGCTTCTGGAAAAGCCCCCTTCTCCCAATAAGGTTCTGGCTGTTTGAATGAAAATGCCCCCCACAGGCTCATAGGAGTAGCACTATTAGGAGTATGGCCTTGTTAGAGGAAGTGTGTCACTGGGGAGTGGGCTTTGAAGTCTCAGATTCTCCAGCCAGACCCAGTGTCACTCTCTCTTCCTGTTGCCTATTAATCCAGATGTAGAACTCTCAGCTCCGTCTCCAGCACCATGTCTGCTTACCTGCTGCCATGCTTCCCCCTGTTATGATAATGGAGTAAACGCCTAAACTGTAAGCCAGCTCGAATTAAACATTTTCCTTTGTAAGAGTTGCCATGGTCATGGTGTCTCTTCACAGCAATACAACACTAAGGCAGGTTCTCTTTACCTGGAAGCACTTTCTCCTACTCCTTCCAAAGGCCACCACCTACCACTGTCCTGAATGTTTCCCATCATTGTCTAAGCACTCTGGCATCTGATTCATTGGATGCTCTCTACCTGAATTCATAGACTGTGAGTTGACAAGGCTACCCCGTGTCTTCCTAGCTGCATTCCTTGGTTTACTCAGCTCTCACTGTGACATTCTAGATAATGCTGTCTTGTAAAACAACTAAATGTTGAAATCATAATTTATTTAGACCACTGTCTGATATACCGCTCATTCTTCCAGTCTAGGAATTCTCCTTAGGTTTTCATGCTGCTTGTCCCATGACTGTAGCTTATCCTTTGCCAGGTCATTTTAAAATATTGTACAAACACATCTGTGATCCTATAGTATGTTAAAAGCAGTTGCTTTACTCATCCAGCAAACAAAATCAGTGTCTGCCTCATAGTAGACATTCAAATCTAAATGGATACTCTTGAGAAATGGCAGCTAGGCAAAGTGCTGTGTTGTGAGAACCATGTAAAACTGACTGAGAATGGATTCTGACTCCAGGAAAGTTAGAGACTAGTAGAAGAGTGATATAAATGAACTAAAAACTCAGTTTCAAAAAGGCAAGTGATAGGGATGTAGATACGTAGCTTGGCTGGTAGAGTTTTTACCTAACTTACATGAATTCCATCACCAAGACCATGATGGGGCAACTGTAAACCCAGCACTGGGAGAGAGATGAAAACAGGAAAAGAGGTTCAAGTTCATCCTTGGCTACATAGCAATTTGAGACTCTGTCTCAAAAAATAATTTTTTAGCTGGGTAGTGGTGGCACATGCCTTTAATCCCAGCACTCCAGAGGCAGAGGCAGGTGGACTTCTACAAGTTTGGGCCCAACCGAGTCTACAGAGAGAGTTCCAAAACAGACTCCAAAGCTATACAGAGAAACCTTGTCTCTAAAAATGAAAAAATTAGGCCGGGCGTTGGTGGCGCACGCCTTTAATCCCAGCACTCGGGAGGCAGAGGCAGGCGGATCTCTGTGAGTTCGAGGCCAGGCTGGACCGACAGCCTCCAAAACAGAGAAACCCTGTCTCGTAAAACCAAAAAAAAAAAAAATGAAAAAATTAAATAAATAAAAAAAATTTTTATTAAAAAATAAGTTTAAAAAGAAAAGATGCAGGGCCTCAAACCCCTGATTTGCCTGTTAAATCACACATTAAAATTCCTACAGGAAAAAAGACAGTTTCTGTGAGGTATCAGGGTAGCTTCCCAGAGGCTGTGAGCCCTCTGCTCACCTGGAAGAAGATGGAGATTTGGATGTGGAGGAAAAAGGGCTTCAACGAGCAGGGAGTATAAGAAATCAGTGAAGAGCTGAGTCTGAAATGCATGAATTACTATGTACACGGGAGCTATGGAAACATAACGAGAAAGCAAAATCAACTGGGTGAACTTCATTTTAGAGCAATGTAACCATCCTCTTGGATGTTATTTTTACAAAGGTATAGTTCCTTGGCATCTAATTTATCAATTAACCCTCAAGCCACATGCCTTTCTTCAAAAGAATATTTCAAGGACCAAACAAAACTCCTTGTTTTAACAAAGCCTTTTCATCCACGATGATAGTTATTTATTATTTCTACCTAAGGTTACCTCTTTTTTTGTATCAACATGGTCATTGTTTCCTATGACAAAGTGATAAACAGGTTTGTTTGTTTTTCAAAGGAAAGTAAGGCCAAACAACAAAGATGGGAATTGTTTTCCATTCTTTAAGTCCTTTAGATGATATTGTATTTCCATGAACTTATTTTCCTGTTATTGTAAATTTATACTAAATAAATAATGATGGCATTAACTGGCATTCTTTGTGTGCTTTTGATCATCATTTTCAAAAAGCAACTGCCAAGACAATTTCCTACCAGACATCACTTGACTGGAAGAATGCAGGTGTTTAAGGCAATTAAACCATCATTATTAAGAAGCACAATGAAAATTACCCCATTTGTTAATAAATGTATAGCATACACAGACCACACATTTCTTGAGATACAGTGTATCATACAACATTTTACTTTTTGATATTATAATATAATTACATCACTTCCCCTTTCCTCCCTCCAAAACCTCTCACATACTCTACCTATACTCTACTCCTCACTCTTAAGTACACTAATTAGTTATCCAGCACCAACAGGGTGGCACTGAAATTATACATATAAGGAACATTATACAGGGTGAGGGGGCTTTACTTACATATCTCGGAACATATATTAAACACACACACACACACACACATTTTAAACACTGAACTGGGTTTTTGTCCTCAGATGTGTTGATTCCAGTGTCGTTAAAGGCCCCTGGGATAGAAGTTTACTCCAGAATTGTGACAGTCACTTACTATCTGTGTGACCTAGGGCAAGTGACTTAACCACTCTGCAGCTGTTTCTACAGCAATAAAAATAGATAATAGCATTTACTTCATAGGGTTGATGTGAGAATTAAATAAGGCAAAATACACAAAGAGCTTAGCATAATGCCTAGGACATAAAACCTGCTCAATAATGGATAACTACATTTTTACCACAGACAAAAATATACTTTGTAGTAATTCTATTTTATGTTATACATTTGAATTTGCATGGAACACACATTTATAAATACAGTTATATAGACACAGGTATGAAACTGAATTGTCTGGCTGGAGTTGTATCTCAGTTAGTAGAAGGCTTTTCTAGTATGCACAACACTCTGCTCTTGCCTTTATCCCTACTACTGAGTAAACCAGGCATGGTGCTACTTACCTTTAATCCCAGAACTAGGGAGAGAGAGGCAGAAAGATCAGAGGTTTCTGGCCATCCTTAGCATAACAAGTTCAAGGCTTCCCTGGAATCAACCAGACTGTGTTGTTTAGTTTTTTTTTTTTAAGGTAAACTGTTGTTATTCTCAAATTCCTGTGTATTTCTGGTCACTTTACATCACTACACCGTATCTGAGACAACCTGTAGTTCTGGGCCACTGTTAAAGCCAGCCTGGATACATCAGATGTTCTGTTAATGGTGAATAAAGCTGGAACTTTCCCAACACATTCTTCTTTTTAATCTCCTAAAACAGGCACGTCTTCCCACCTCATTACAATTCAGTGTCAAAACAAAGTGACATTTACTAGCCCCTGATCTGATCCACATGCTGGACTGGACAGTCCCAACCTAAGTACACAGGCTAAACTGTGAGTGCCTTCCAGCCATTGGCATGGGTCCCAATTCCCAGTGAGGGTATATAGTTCTTTCTCCCTCCTGAACAGAGAGCTGAGTTAGCGTGCTGGGGAGACTGGCAAAGCATAAATTATTGAGCCTCCCACCCCTGCCTTTGCTTTTAAGAATATCCTACATATTTTTGTGACATAAATACATTACTGAATGAAGCAAAAGAGACAAGTGTTGGGTAGATTTCATGTTTTCCTTCTTGAATCAGTCATGAGCCCTCGAAACCTTATGACAGTTCCACTTTTCCCAGATCAGATATAACTCAAGGACTCCACCAGGCCAAACTCTGTCCCCTAAAGAAATCCATGTAGACATGTTGAAAAGCCCTGTCCCACTGCAATGGGGATGATCACAAAATATCTCAGGCTTTCAAAGCACATTTGAAGTTGCTGAGCACCGAGGCTGCGATGATTCTCTGCTTTATAATGAGGGCCATGGAAAAAACTAAAATATGATCGCTATATTCAAGAAGCATGGCAAACAGAGTTTTGGCCTGAACTGGAATGCATTGCTCCTGTCTAGATTAGATAGCATTTGTTTGAGCCCAGAATCCCCTGTATCATGGGATTTTAATGATGAAAGGAAAATGGAACTTAGATCACAAGAGACAGGAAAAACTGAAGGAGAACAGATCTAACTCAATTAATCAAATCAAAGCACACATGAGGTTGGTTGGGAAAATATGAGGATTAAGAAGAGCTTGGAGTCAGGCAGATATTCACAGCACTAAATGTATATGGACATTATTATCGTATACATATAATACTTTGAAAAATGGCAACTATTGTGAGCCTGGCAGCTTTCTATAAAATGGAATTGTTGTTAGACTGATGAAATCATAGCACATAATAAGCACTTGAGAGTATTAACCAATAATAGCATTATTAGGAAGGCTTGAGGCCTTTCTAGAGAAATAGATACAGTATTTCAAAGCTCCCTTCAAGAGGCACACATGGTAGTACAAACCTCTAATCCAAGCACAAAGAATTCCAGGTCAGCCTTAGCTCAACAGTGAGTGTGAAAACAGCATGGGCTATATAAGGCTTTGTTGGGGCTGGAGAGAAAGCTCAGTGGTTAAGAGCAATGGCTGCTCTTCCAGACAACTTAGATTCAATTCCCAGCACCCACATGACAGCTCATGCCTGTCTGTAACTCCAATTCCAGGGGATCTGATACCTTACACCAATGCACATAAATAAAATTAAATTATTTTTTAAAACCTAAAAAAATAATTAAAGAAGAATGCTAGAAACATCCTTTTAATAGAAGAAGGCAGTGATTCTAAAGTTTAGAGATACAAGTTTCTGGGCCCCAAATTTAAAGACCCTGAACCTACAAAGAGGGAAGAACTTGTTTTGCACACATCAGATACAGGGCACACAAGACTTTTGTCCAGAACAACACACCCTACTTATCAAAACCCAAATGCACACTGCTTTCTAAAGATCCCTGATACTTTGCACAAACCGTCCCTAAACACCTTGCTTATGGGTTCTGTGAACAGTACATTGCATTTCCACTGTACTTCTAGACTGAGGCCGCATGCCAGGATATGCCCCTCATTTTCTGCTCCTCTCCTCTGTTCTGCTCTCCTCTCCTCCCCTCCCTTTCCTCCCTCTCTCGTCCTGCAGTGTGTTACACACTTCATATTTAAGTACCTAGGCCCAGTCCCAGATTCCTGTCTATCTTGGGAGAAAGGATGGTAGCTTAGAGAAAAGCAATTACACATTATCTGCTGGATGTCAATGAGCAGCATGGAAATCTGGGTTCACAGGGCTCCAGAGGAGACAGAGGTTGAAGTGGTTGCTGCATGCCAAGTCTCCAGATGTTTCCCACTCATGTAGATTACAACCTGATGTCTTGACTATGTTTTCCAAGGCCCTTGAGTTAGCTGTTCCTCCCCAGCTCCTCGGCTTTATCTCCCTGGATTCCCTAGTCCAGTCACAATGGTACCCTTTCTTTCTTTCCAACAGGCCAAGCATGCTATACCTAGGGGCCTTTGCAGTGGCTATTCTTTCTCTTTGGACATTTTCCTCCCTGATCTTTGCATGGCTGACTCCTTGTCTCTGCTGAGGCCTCCATTCAATGTCTCTTCCTAACAGAGGCCTTTCCTGACCCCTTATTTAAAGAATCTGCCCCTGTGCACATTCCTGTCACTTCCTATCACGTCACCTTCTTGTATTGGCTCCATAGTTCCCCACTCTTCAGCCGAAATGACCTCCCTCAAGTTTTCCTTCCTGCTTTTGGGCCTTTGCTTATGCTAATTGCTATCTCTAGAATGTTCCTCCCCTTCTCTTCAGGTAGATATTTCTCGCCTGTGCTCCCTGTCTCAAAAGGACTTCCTTGATCACTAAATATAATAGAAGCAAGCCATCACCACCTGCTCTGCTACCGTTAGTCCCATTACGGTCTTTTTCCTTTCTTTGAGAACAAGTCTGGCAATATTCAACATTAATGTGCCTCTATTGTTTTTCTCTCCCCAGTCCAGGTAAAAAGCTCCATGAGACCAAACGCATCTCTCCAACATTGTTCCGCCCTAAGATTGCCAGTGAAGCCCTCATAAGGTGGGTTTTTTATAGCAGCAGAGTCCAGACACTTGTTTCTCAAGTTTGAAGTCCCCAATCTAAAGCCACCTTTACCTCCCAACCCTCCACACTTACGCCCCTGGGGGGGCACATCAGCTCCATATCCCAAAGTCTCACCTGCACAGTCTTCTATATTTACTTTGCACAACTGTTCAACTACCACAATATAGTTATTGTCATTTTATTCATTTAACACACATGGATAGTGATGCTAACAGAGGGTGAGCACTTTCTTCAACATAACACAGCCAATGAAAGCTTAAGCATGCATGATTGGCTTCCAAACTAATTTCTTCTCCAGAACCTGTGTTCTTAAATAGCACAAGCTACCAGCAACAGAACAAAAGATGCAGCATGGAAGAGATTAGACTGCTGTAGAAAGGAGAGTTTAACAGACCATCAACTAATTTAAATTTGTCTCACTCCCAAGTCCATGTCCATAGTCTCGTAGAGGACACTACCTATGCAGGTTTGTCCGGGGAATCCTGGTTTCCCAGTCTAATTACTGGCCATGTAACATTTCACATACAATCCAAGGATGAACAAATTAGCAGAGTTCAACAACCTTTGATCAAAAGAGTAAGAAAGTGCTATCCAACCATGGGGATACACCAGTTATTGCAGTGTGTGGGAGGTAGAGGCAAGAAGATTAACAGGTAAAAACAACAAACAAACAAAAATAGGACAGATGACAAGGTTCATTAGGTAACAGTGCTTGCCTACAAGACTAAAGACTATAGTTAAGTTAGAACCCTAGGATTCACATAGTGGAAGGAGAGAATGATCACTACAAGTTGTCCTCTATGACCTTCCAGTAAATACCGTGGTATGTACGAAAACATACACAATAAATAAATAATTGTAATAAAATATTTTACAAAGAGAAGGAAAAAGAACGTGCTTTGAGGGATTTTGTAGGAGAGGAGGGAGGCAGGTTTTTGTGTATAACAAGTCCTGGCTGTCCTGGATCTCGCTCTGTAGACCAGGCTGACCTTGGATTCACAGAGATGCACCTGCCTGAGCCTCCTGAGAGCTGGCCCCTTGAGGAATTTAAAGAGGAATAATAATACATGTAGCCGCCGGGCATTGGTGGCGCACGCCTTTAATCCTAGCACTCGGGAGGCAGAGGCAGGCGGATCTCTGTGAGTTCGAGACCAGCCTGGACTACCAAGCGAGTTCCAGGACAGCCTCCAAAGCCACAGAGAAACCCTGTCTCGAAAAACCAAAAAATAATAATAATAATAATAATAATAATAATACATGTAGCCATTGAGAGCAGAAACGTAAAGACTGGGAAAAGTTTTAAGAACGGGGAGGGGGGGACAAGATAGCTCAACAGGTTTGCCATACAAACCTGAGGGCCTGAGTTCCATACTCAGAAGCCGCATGCATGTGCACACGACAATAATTAAAAAAATTAAAGTGCATTACAAAAAAAACCGTTAAGGAACAGATGGATATTGGTTGGGAAATCACATAGCAAAGCACTTCTTAGCTGGATATAGTGGAAGACACAGGTAACCTCAGCTGTCAGGAGCAGGGGCATGGGTTCAAGATCATCCTGGATTACACAGTGACTTCAAGGGATGGGCTGTAGAGGGAGACTGTGTCTCAAAAAGAAAAGAGAAAGGATGCATGAAGGGGGGAGAAAAAGAGAGAAGAGAGAGGAAGAGAGGGGAGGGAGGGCAGAGGGAAGGACAGGAGAGATGCAGTTTTGTCTGAAGGAGTTTGAGTCCTTGACTGTCCATCTTCAATAATTCACTCTTTCCAAAGTTAATGCAGGTCATGTCTGACATTACAATCTCTCCTATAGTTGAAGTAGAAACTTGCAATATAATTAAAAGCAGAGAAAAACAAGTCATAATTTGTAAAAGACTTGCCATGTCATCTTCAGGCCTGACTCTTCCCCTCTCTATGCCTCAGGTTCCTCAGATACGACTTTAAAAATTATATCTAGCTCAGGGGCTTGTTGGGATTCACACACTCAGGAAGTGATAGTGGCAGTATAATTTCTACTCTGTCCTTTTCCAGTTCTAAAAATGCATCTACTAAGAAAGTTTTCAAATGTAGCAAAATAAGCCTAACATGTGTGTATAAAGCTTGCCAGGTCCCCAGGCTAGAATATTACATTTTGCAGAAAGCTCTGTATGTCCTTTTTAAGGCAACTTTTGCTAAAGTCTATTAGATTTGGGACATCTGAGATGGCTGTGGTAGCTCACACTTATGAGGTGAGAGCAGGAAAATCCTAAGATCCAAGCCAAATGGGCTACAGAGCAAGAGTCTCTCTCCTCTCTGTCTTCTCTCTCTCTCTCTCTCTCTCTCTCTCTCTCTCTCTCTCTCAATCCCCATCTCTCTTAATCTCTCATACACACACCCAAACCTGGCACATTTGAACTGTTTTAAGCAAAAAGCACAATACTTTTTAATAAAAATCAGATTGGTAGTTGATAAATTTTAGGTGTAGTCAGAAACTGTTAATTTCATAAGAGTTTAGATGTACTTAGAAACTCTGGAGGCTAGAGTTGTGACTCCGTTGGGTTGGTAGAGTGCTTGCCTAGCATGCACAAAGCTCAGCAAACCATCACAACAATGCTTAAAACTGGGCATGATGGCTTATACATGCCTGTCATCCCAGCACTTGGAAAAGGGAGGCAGGAGAATCACACGTTTAAACTCAATTTTGGCTACATAGCAAGTTCTAAGTCATCCTGATGTACAGGAGGCCCTGTCTACATCAAATCAATCAGTCAATCAATCAACAGAAACTCTGTTTTGCTGAATACAGCGGCATAATTTCAGCACTCAGGAGACGGACATAGGAAGATCACAAGTTCAAGGCAAACCTGGGAGAGATAGGGAGGGGAGAAGAACTTTTCTAGAAAAGTTCACTCAGAAGGAAGAACAAATGATCTAAAGGCTTTCTGAGTACTGGTCTGGCTTGCTAGCCAGACACCTGCCTGCTAAGGAAAGGGAAAGAGCAGTGTCCTCATGAAGGAGACAAGGAGCCAGACCTAGAAGGTAATGATGACACAGGGGTACCAGTGGAGAGTCTGGCTTGTTCAATCTCTTTCAGAGCCAACATTTTTTAGTTAGAAGGCAAATAAAGCTATAAGCTATATCAGACAAAGAGGAGGGAACTTGCAGAGCCATGATGATATATTAAATTCCATCCCAAGCTCAGTAAACTATGACTTATAAGGCTTGTAAAATCTTTACAGGGCTCCTGACAGCCCCACATGTGCTGATGGCCAGAAGAATGGAACCTTTTGCAAAACATCTGTTAAATCATGCATCTTGGCTGGAACTGCTGTGTGCCCATGACAACAGAAGCCAGGGTAAGGGGAGTACACACTGAGGCTTGAGGGAGGGAGTAGGTGCAGGTGATTTGCATAGGGTAGGGGCTGCTTCTTTCAAGTGGCATCGTGTCAGGACCCCCATCTGTAGGACGCATTTCTGACTGTATTCGATGAAAGCTGCCATCTCCTAATTTTAACCATGCCTGAACAGTATGACTCATGGCTCTGTTTGCCACATATTGAATTATTTGAAGGCCTACTAGACAACATAAACTTAGTACCTTCTGACATGAACATGCATAGATTTCACCTGGGGGACTCCATGAACAGATGGAGAAAGATGAACTTTTGTGGACAAGCCAATGGGGTTCCATTGTCCAAGAAAGTTGAAGAAAGTGTGATTGGAATTTTGGAAACAATGCTGAGCTTTGCTTTAGAAAGCAAGTATCTCTGGGTGTGAGTATCATCAAAAGGTAGGTTGATAAAAGACACTACCCTATCCTCTCTCCCTTCCCCCTCCCCACAGTGTCTCATTTGTCCCAGGCTGGTCTCAGAACCACAGTGTAGCTGAGGACAGCTTTAGCTGCCCCCACATGGGATTACATACAGTGATGGGGAATATAAACCAGGGATCCATGAATGCTAGGCAGTCACTCTGCCAACTGAGTTCCATCCCTTGACCTAGATTTTACCTTTTCGGTGAAAATATATGTATGGTTTAGATGATGAATTTGAGTAAGTAAGTAAGAGAAATTGGATGACATTCTTCTTTGTCACTCTCCTCCCAGATTTTATTGACTGCCTCGCTTTCTAGCATCAAAGGACTATGTAACATGGGAAAAAGAAACAAATTCAGCCGGGATCCCTAGAACCAAAGTTAAAACCTTTCATTCCACCATTAACTTCTAGTCAAACCCACAGGATAGTGGTGGCCAGGAAACAATGGCATCCATGACCTTCCCAGTCATTCACTGAATCTGGCTAGTTGACTGCTTTCTAAAAATACTGAGACAGGAAAAAGTTATTTTTGCTGTGTCTTATGATAGCTGCAGGACTAGAGCTACACTGGCCCCCTATCTCAGATGAGTTGAACCAAATAGGAAATAATTGAATCTCAGTGTTCGTTCAAGGGCCAGCCATCATGGCTGGCATAAGTGGGGAGTCCAAGGATTCAAACATGAGTAAGTGCATGTTCTTACAGAGCTCAGCAGAGCACATAAGCAGCCATCAGTGAAAGGCAGACAGACAACTGGTACAGAGGGACATGCAAAGGTGACATAAGGAGGGTCTGTGCTCACTACGAGCTTAGGGCTTCGTGGGAGAAAAGCATCAGCAACAGAACAAATCCAGCACAGACTGACAGAGTCTGTATGAGGAAAGCAGTCTGGGGGCTAAGCAGAAAAGAGGTTCACTTACTCCTTCCCCTGGGAAAGATGAGAAAGGTGTCCTTAAAGCACACTTTCAGAGATTCAGTGAGTGGGGAAATAATAGACACTCCAAGAGTGCACCACACCTGCAGTAACACTCTGTCACCGTCCAGTGACCAAGATCAATTGTGTATGTGTGTGTTGACACGTGAATCTTTGTGTGGAGGCAAACGTATGTGTGGGTACGCATGCACATATAAACCTGTGTATATGTAGACCAGGGTCAGCTTTAGGTGTTGTCCTTTAAGTACCATCCAACCTTGGGGCGGGGCTAAGTCTCTTGACTGCCTGGAACTTGTCCAAATAGGCTAGGCTGGATGATCAGTGACCCCAGTGAGTCCCAGTCTCTTCATCAGCACCGATCACAAGTGTGCACCACCATACTCTGTTTTTTTTTTCACTGTTACTAGGGCTTAAGCTCAGCTCCCCATGCTTGCTGGACAAGTACTTTACTGACTAAGCCCTCTCCCTAGCTGATGCAATGGTCATTCAGTGAGCAGTAAAGAGTTAACCTGGTTTCTGCCAATCCTTTTAAGGTTCTTAAAATCCCAGGGGAGGAAGGACTCTAATCCTGCATCATAGCAGTGGTAGGAATGCTTTAAAGGGAGGAAACCCGGAAACATCAAAGACAGGGTGTGTTTCTGGGTGAGGGCAAAGAGCCCCGGGTTTGAGATGCAGCTTAGCCACTAACTCATGGCATTACCATATAATTAAGTCTGTGGTCATCAAGATACCTGAACTTTCATTCAGACTCAGTTTCTTGATCTGTAAAATGGTAATCCTGTCTGCCTCACATGTGTTTTCAAGGACCGATTGGAATGACCCAGGATGGGGCTTTGCAATCTGTGAAGCCGGATACAAGCAGCAGCTATTGTTTCCTGGAAGGGGAGGGCTGGCGGGAGGTCAGGGAGCAATTGGGCTTTATTCTTTGTGTCCTTTGCTGAGAAGGCAGTCCCTTCCTGATAAAGCAAGTGGGGGCTGTACAGCCCTTTCCACAGTCCAGGCCGAGAGTAAATGCAAAACCAAGCCCTGTGTGCTCAGGCGATCCTGGCATGGGTCTCCATGGACTGTGAGTCATGTTCGCTTGGTCTGCAGGAGGGCACAGTACATAGTGAAACATCCAACTTCAGGAATGCTAAGTGCCCAGGTAAGAGAAGCTGACGAACGAGGGTATCCTGCCTAGGAGGGCAGCACCAGACTGCTGTAGAACAGGTAATAAAGAGCTCTGTGGAGAGAGGAACGGAGAACAGAGTCCTACCACAGGGGAGTGGCAGCACCACAGCAAAGTGCCTAACAGAATGGGTTTGGGAGAAAAAAAAATCCTTGAACCTTCAGTCACAACATACAATCTTCTAAGTAACAAAGTGCTAGTTAGCAGTGAAGCATTTCCCCTTGAACATGTCTTCTCTTCCTGGCCCATTCACTTTGGTCTTGACTGTGTCACCTGCTTAGGCAAATAGGATATAAATGTATGACATATACTTCATACAAACACAAGTAAGCTCTACAGTGGTCCCATGATCTGAATATTTTGTCTCACTCCCCCCTTAAATTCGTATGTTGAAGCTAGACGGGGTGGTACACTCTGTTAATCCTAGCACTCAGGAGGCAGAGACAGGCCAGTCTCTGTGAGTCTGAAGCCAGACTGTTCTATAGAGCGAGTTCCAGGACAGACAGAACTACACACAAAGAAGCCTCTAAAAACAATGACAACAAAAAATTCATTGTTCAAATCTGAAGGTGATGGCTTTAGCAGGTAGACAGAGCCTTTGAGGGGTGGTGAGGTGGTAAAGATGATCTCTCATGAATAGGATTAGGGACAGAGGCCAGAGCAAGTTCATTCATGTTCTCTCTAGGAGGACACCGTGGATAGGTACCCTTCAGCAACAAAAACTTCTCCAGGTGCTGAGTTTGCCACTACTGCGGTATTAGACTTCCCAGCTTCTAAATATGAGGAATAAAAATTCTGTAGTTTATAGGCACATGAGAATTTTGCTTTAGGAAGACGTTGAAATTGTGTGGTCTGATTCTGCCTATCTTATTCCTTTCTTGTGATAACAATACGCCCCATGCTATGGCTACTCTTTCAGGTGGGTTCCAGAATTGTGGGTCCAAGGCCAGCTAAGATAGAGAGAGTCCAAGAGATTCATAACTGAACTTGTACCTTCATGTAGCCCAGACAGGAAATAAGTATTTTTGTGATTGTGTCAGTGGAAGAAATTAAACTTAAGTTTTATACATGCTGAAGACATTATTTCCCATTGAGGTACTCCTTCTGAGCTCCTAAATGGGTGCTTAATATGGCCAACACAATTTTTGTATAGCTTGTACACTGTGTTTTTAATTATGAGAAACACATAGTAAGAAAAATACTACATCATGGCCCATAATAATTATAAGACCCTGCCCCAAAAATGAACAAACAAAAAATAAAGAAAAAAGAAAGCACATGACAATGTACCAATAAAACTTCATTGCTAGACATAGAAATATAAAGCTGGCTGTGGCGACATATAACTGTAATCCTAGTACTTGAGAGGCTAAGGCAAGAGGATCATGAGTTCAAGGTCAACCTGAGCTATATATAGTTTTGTAAAGATTCAGGCATTATGCTGACCTGCCCCTGTCACCTGGCAGAATGAACTCAGGCAGTAGAACCCTGGTCAGCCCAGGGTTCCATGGTTGTGTAGTCTGCAGGCAGGTGCAAAGGACCCCTTTAAAAGAAAGATCCCTGCCCACTTACACTCTCTGCCCCCACTCCTCTCTTTCCTGCAATTCCCCTGGGACAGACAGGACTTTTCCGGTCTCCCTCTTCTCTTCTGTCCTCTCTCTGTCTCTGCCTCTTTACCTATTTTCTATTTCCTGCCCCTTTCCCTTTCTAATAAACTTCTCACTAAGCTCTGTCTGCCTGGCGTGTTTGTCCCTCTGCCTTGGTCATCCTCACCCACCATGGAATCCACCAAGGTTGACACTTTAACAAGTTTGAGGCAGAGTCTCACTAGATAGTCACACCTAGCTTTATAGTCATGGCTGTTTACATGATGTGTATGACAAAGGCATCATTAAGTAGTTGTGACAGAATTTGTATATCATACAAAATTAAAAAAATACTCTGTGGCACTTTAAGGGGAAAAAATGACCAGATACTGTTTTAAGACCAAAAATATTGGGTAGTTTGGAATCTCTACAAAAAGTGACTGATACGGTCAAGTGCTTAAATTTACCAAGCCTCGGTTTCCAGGTCTGCTAAATGGGTAAGCCAGTAAGAGCCTTGTTGGGATCTTAGAAAATTAAGTCTTAGCATATGCAAAGAATTTCTGATACGACCTGGCCCATAGCAAGCATTCGTGATAATGGTTAAGGATTGTCAACTTCCTTCAGCAAACACAGAAAGAAGGCAGACAAACTGAGGAAAGGAAAAACAAGATAAGATCAAGACAGAATACAGCAGAATGGAGCCTCGAGCCCTAATCCCCTCGGGCTAGACAATGGCCAGGATAAAGTGCTCACACAAAGGCTGAGGCACAACATGATGCCAACGGATTGTGAAGATGATTTTAACTGCTTGATAAATCTGTTCCTAAATCATTCATGAGGTGTAGTTTGTCCATCAAATCTCAATAACCACCCCCTCCTTCTTTGGCCCAAGTCACAGGTTAGAAGCCCCCAAAAGACATTGTTAATATCGAAAATGCCCTCAGTGACCATGCATCTGGGCCTGGCACTGCTATCCAGGTGGAAAGCCATTTGGTGATGGGATTTGAGGAGTGGGGAAGATGGCTAGTACAGGTGAAAAGGAATGGTCACACCCAGCCCCATCCACACTGGTAGTGCCCCTGAACCTCTGTGCCTGGTGCTGAATCTCATGCCCATTTGCATCAACAAAGTTGTTAAAACAAATCAGTCAAGCCCTTAGCTTGTTCTGCTCCAGTCTTCATTCCTGGGACACCCAGAGGAAGGGAGCGACACAGATTTAAAGAGCAATAGAGAATGGCTTCCAAGCCCTTTAGAAGCTGCAGAGAGGAAAGAAATGAAAATCGTTCAGAAAAGAATAGAAGCGCTGCTCTACTTCTGGAGCCCTAAGAGGCCTTCCTAAAAATTAATTCTCTCTGTCTGCCTCTCCATCTCCTCCTAGCTCACTCTCCTGCTCCAGCAGCAGCAAGCATATGCAGCCAAGTCACCTGATTCAACTTCACATTTTCCCCTGGCGTAATGTATACTAGGAAGAATATTGAAAGTATTCCCAGAGTAGTCGAGTTTGAGTTAATTACTTACTTTATTCAACTTCCACAGCTCTAAAACTGAAGTGTCTCGTAGGTGATCTTTCGAAGGCTAGATAATGTGGAAATAGTTTAGTCATTGACCAACTATTTTGTTCTTTGCTGCCCTTCCAGATGTAAAAGTCATTAGTTGCTAAGGCCGCCTCTGTGTTGCTGTAAAATGGGAGGCAGAATGCTGTTCTCAGAATAGTAGATACTCCAAAAGTTTCTTTGGAAGCTCACCGTTCAGAGCATCTGTAACATAAGGCTGGAAACTCAGAGGTACCTCTCCCTTGATACTGGCTGGGAGGAATTTATCAGGCTCTTCTGAATCAGCTACATCACCCTGACGGCTCTCTGCAGCCTTTTCAAGAGCACCTGCGGCATTTGGTCATGGACATCATCTTCTTTAATGTTGTGAGAGTCTAAACAAGCCCAAAAAGCCTCCAAGCAATTTGGGACTAAGGAGAAACACATTTTCGACAGGTCTGCTTTCCCTTTCTGTGGACATCCTAGCACTGAGTCCCTGGGCCAGGCAGGCAGCAGGCTGGCTCCCTTGTGCCGGCTGCAGGCCTCCACCTCTCCTCAGAAGCTTTCTGCCTCTTCCCATCCCAGGCTTTCTGATTATCCATTTCCTTTTCTGTCACAAATAGCTTGGATAGAACCTCAAAGACTTTACTGTTTTGTGTCTACTTTTCCCTAAATGTATCAGGTCAACAGCTACTACCACACCTTCCCTTCCCTACTCCTCTGTTCTTTTTTTTTTCCACCCCAAGACAGAGTTTCTGTGTGTAGCCCTGGCTGTCCCGGAACTCACTCTGTAGACCAGGCTGGCCTCGAATTCACAGAGATCTGCCTGTCTCTGCTAAGATTAAAGGCCTGCACTACCACCTCCTCACCTCCTGGCCCCTTGGTTCTTAACCACAACCCCCTCTCCTCCTTCATTTTGCTAGTGTTCAGGCAAGACAAAGTGTTCACACTCCCTTGAATGCATCCTGCACCTTCATGATCACGTCAAAGGAATGTTCACAGCCCTTTACCTCTTGTCCCAACAGGAGATCAGAGCTCCCCCTTTATTCTTGATGCTGTAGCCATTTATTTCTATGTCTCTGCTTCTGTTCTTAAGGGACTCCTAGCCAAAAAAGAGACCTCCTTGCTCTGTATTCCCAGGACATCAGATTGCCTGGCACATGTCAGATGTCGTGTATGTATTCGGGGGATGAAAGAATAAATTGAGATATTCACAAAGCGTAATGAAGCTCCTCCAGCAGATCTCCAGAACCCTTGAAAAGATGTGGCTGGCTCAGTGTCAACTGCAGGGAGTTGCTATCTTCCTGGGAGCCTTGGAAAGTTCTCTTGTGAAAATCCTAGTTCTCTATGATTGTTAAGTCGTGAGTTAGTGGCGTTCTGGGTACAGAAACTGCTACACCACTTACTTGGACATTGCACTTGTAGTTCAGTCAAATGTGCGTGTACTTGTTCGTGTACATACACACACACACACACACTACCATGCTCTTATGTGGCGGTTTGCCACTGGGATTACGATTGTAGAGGCATATCTTCCTGTCTCTTAGATTCAGCTTTACATGTGCTGGCCCTGAACATATGGTCCTTGTCTACCTACTCAATTGTCTGTGTCACTAGCAGTCCTGGTTATATCACTTCCCTGATCTTCTTTTCATGTTCTTGCCTTTGTCTGTAACAAAACAGGAGGTGATGGTCCTAGTAGTGGTGGTGGTAATGGTGATATGTGGGTGGCATCAAAGTGGGAGGTCTCAGTGATCTCAACTGATTTTCCTGGTGGGAGTTAAACATTCTCAATTTCTATCGTGCTCTTCCAATATTGAAGTACACTAAGGCAGCCCTTCCCTTTGTTATAGAAGTCTCTCTTCCCTGTATTCTCAATCCTACCTATGTATTAAATTGGGATTTTATACAATGTAGCCAGTTCTCTATATATTATTCAAACAATCAATAATCGATGAAAGGATTGAAATTGCTGGGTTGAAGGCTATTCTCCTAACCTGCTCACCCACAAGCATTACACACACACACAAACACACACACACACACACAGTCTCTCTTACCTGGTTTTCTTCATTGCTGTGACATCAAGCAATGCAAACTGATTTTATCATTGACTTAAAGAAAAAAAACAAATTGCATGTCAATTCTATTGCCCAAAACTTCCATAATCCAATCAAACATTTGGCTCTGAATTGTTTTGCTTATATATGAGGTGATGAAAACGAAATGAGTGTGTCAGGCACTTTGGGAGCTGTTTTAAATTTCTGAGGCCAATAAGGTACCAGTGTGTAAATTACTACTGCAGTATGCTATACAGAGTCCTGAAAGCCTTAATGAAGAAATGTTTTTCTGAGACTGCCAGTTTACTCAGAGGAATAACTTCCCCAGGTTAACAACAATTAGTATGCAATCACTTTTACAGAGAGGGAATATTTTATTCTATATTGTGTCTATTGTTTAATTGCCCAGATACTACTGTGAAGCCACTGAAATGAAATACATTTGCAATTCATATTAACTATCTATAGTGAGAACCTAGTATCGGTGTAGGAGATGAGCTTCAGTGATTGAGAAGGACCATTTAGAGGGTGGGATGCCTTTAAGTGATCCACCAGAGTGGATAATACAAACTCATTCCAGATTCAAATTAATGATTTGAGCACACCCACCAGATCAGCTAGGAAAGTATTTACACAGTGCAGTAATATTAGAATGAATCACCTCTCTGTGTGTGATTCTTATCTGTCAAGTCTCATCTCAAATGAGATCATAATGGAGCAGAGAGGGCAAAAGCTAAATTCCAGGAAAGAGTTTGATTTGATTTAAGAACTAAAAGGGTGGTCAGTATTGTTAGAAAATGGGAGAACAAGATGAAGAGCAGAAGAAAATGTGGCTGGAACGATATTATAGTTAGAATATTAGGCACTAATTGAAAATTGTCTAAAAGCTGTAGATACCACTTTCTCAAAGAACATTCCCGCTCTATTTGCTGTTCAGATTAGAAGAGATGAGAATGCAAACTCAGAGTTTAGAATGTAGCTCAGTGGCAGAGTACGTTTAGCATATGCAAGGCCCTGGATTCCAGTCTAGCACCACCACCAACAGCAGCAACAAAAAACCAGGAATAAGCAAGCGTATCGATTGTCTAAGTGAGAGCCAATGATAGCTCAGGCTAGTGATGTGGAAGTGGAGATCATAAGAAGTAAATGGATTCTCACTGAACTTCTGAGATGAAATCTGAATGCAAAGTGGAATGCCAAGGATAAGCTCTGATGCTACTTCTAGGATGCTGGCATTAGAGAGTCACCAGCTGCTCATTGAGCTGAGATGGAGAACCCTAGAAATCCAAAACAGCATTTGGAGAAAGTTTTCAAATGAGACATGTTACTACTAAATCTCATCTCTGTATCAAAGCATCTAGGGTCAATTTCAAGAACATGATTCACTGTTCTTGGTCAAGGTTTCACCAGGAAATGCATTAACGCCTATTGCACGATCAGTACTATTCCTAATAAATGGGAGGGAATGGAGCAGACACAGTTCTGGACAAATTACCTGAAACTTTTCTAATGGACAGATGGCTTAGGAACTTGCACTTTATTGATGATATGGAAGTTGGAAGAACAATCCACTCTACAATTACAAATGACATTGGTGCATTAAGTAACAGTTCTTTTTCCTTTTTCTTTTTAAATTTATTTTGAGGCAGGGTTTCTCTAAGACCAGGCTGTCCTCAGACCCACTCTATACACCAGGCTGGCCTCAAGCTCACAGATCCACCTGCCTCAGCTTCCCAAGAGCTGGGATTAAAGGCGTGCACCACCATTGCCCCAGTGTAGCATAGTCCTTGGTGACAAAACAGTTAAGTAAATTAGACAAATAGTTCAGTAAAAGCAAAAGTAAGATGGATCATGGACTGGCTATCAGGAGTCAGGAAAAAGATGAAATAGCGTGGCGAGTGCAATGAATGAGTTGTAGCCAGGTATAGCTTCATACCTGTAATCTCAGTGTTTGAGAGACTGAGTAGGAGGGGATTACCATGAGTCTGTGGCCAGCCTGGGTTATAACTAAGTTTGAGGCCATTGTGGAATATACAGTGAGAACCTGTCTCAAAATCAGAACAAACAAACCTTACAACATAGAAGAGCTGTGTTATCTTTCAAGTTCTAAACTTATCACTTTCAAATTTCTTTTTTTTTTTCTGCTTACGTACTCTTTTTTTTTTGATGTTAGGCAAATGGTCTGTTATTTTTCAAGGCCATAGTTCTCTTTGCATTGGAAGGTGTTCAATTAAATGATATCAAACATTTTGTGCAACTCCAACATTCACTGCATATACAGATATGAAAAACGTCTAACTGGTAGTCTCAAGGGTAGGAACATGGTTAGGTTATTCTAATAATCTTCTCCTAAGACAATAAGATACAATATATGCGACTTAAAATGTATCCTTGAAATCATAAACTTCACAAGTCGGAGGCAAAGACATTTTTTAAGATTTATTTACTTTTATGTGAATTGGTGTGAGGGTGTCAGCTTCTCCTGAAACCGGAGTCACTGACAGTTGTAAGCTGGGAAATGAACAAGGTCCTCTGGAAGAGCAGCCAGTGCTCTTAACCCCTGAGACAAAGAAATTTGAAATTATAGTGCCTACTACATGTAACCCGGGAGGGGGGGGAGGAGGAGGAACATCTACAATCAGTAAGAATTTCTCAGTATTTCTACAGTACAGAAGAGGGTTGGCAGCAACTGTAGGAGTCCAGCTAGAAAAGCACCATAGTGAAGAATAGAGAATCATTAGGACCCTAGAGCTTGATGGGAATATCCTAGAAATCCAATTTCTCTCCTCCTTCACTGTGATTCTCTGCTCACAGAGCTTCCAAGTGGTGGATTGCACTACCAAGTGGGGTGCCTATCAGACAGCTGGTCTCATTTGTCAGCCTAGGGGCCACTCTTGTAGTAAACTAATTAACCAACTTTCTGATTTACATTTAGTCTCTTGTGGGCTTTGTAAGAGTGAATTCGTTCACTGGAAAAAGAACACCCCTTGATGACAAGAATAAAATGTGTTTCTGTACCCACAAGGATGAAAAACAACACTTGGAGCCAGAGTAGTCTCAAAGACAGAAACCATACAGCCCCCAAAGGAAGTGAACAGACCACATGAGTCATAGTTCTTTTATATTTTGGTTGAGATGCCGCATGTCATAGTGGTGACTGGCATTGTCACTACTCAATGCCAGGCTTTGGCTTCTCTAGTTTTTCAAGCACAGCAAACCAATGCCATGAAAGGGCTATTCTCAGCCCATTGTTCTACTTTCCATTACATTCTTCATATTCCCATGGCACCAAGCTTATAGAACCAGCTGAACTGTGAGGGCTGCATACTGTGTAATAGCAAAAGAACCATTATCAGACAATATTATAGTCAAAATGGAAAAAAACCCACTTGGCAAGCATCATTAATTCATCCTCCTCACATTCCTATGAACTAAGGATCATCCTCATTGTCTCAATGATACCTTGCCTTACATGGTAGAACAGTCTTAATCTATGAACTTGAACTCAACTATTCTGTTTCTTATTTAAATTCTGTTCTTTGAACATGACTAAACCGGAATTATTTTCATGCTTTCATGCCATTTCCATGTAAGAAGTGTCAAATAAACAGAGTGCTTATTAAACAATGCAAATCAGAGCACTTTTATCTGCATCCCTATAATTTAAAATTCTAAAGTACTTGGAGAGTACCAGTGAGAATTATACAATACCATCAGCAAACTGAAGGTATTAGGAAAAAGTTTTCTAGACTATAACCACAGTATGTTTTTTTGTGAACTTCAAAATTACTTCACAAAAAAAATTACTTCTTCACACAATGTTTTATGATCAGCAGTCAAAGAACTTGGTTTAGTTGCAGCAAAAAGTGACAAAATGAGAACCAATTAAATGACATGGGGGAGGGGCTGTCTGAAAACATCTTGTTTAAATTGTGTAGTAAACATGTGGTTTCTAATTCTCTTGCTTACTAGCTTTCCTCTGAGAGAATGAGGAGCCCTCTTCCCCCCAGTCCTCTGGTCCTATACATGATTTTTGTTCCATTTCTAGAGTCAACTGGAGCCTGAATTTTTTTTCTTTACAGAAAGAAGAAAATAAAATGCCAGAAACAGTAAGTTCTTTGGGTTTGGTTTGCTTTACATTTGTTATAAATGTGAATGTAGAAAAATACACAGAAAGGAAAAATAAACTGTCTGATAATTTGACATCTGGGCTCTGGGACCAAGAATTTTAAATTGGGTCAGTCAGTCAGTCTGAAAGTACACAGGGCTAATGAAATGTGTGGCCAAACCCAGAAAAAGCCAAACCAGAAGTTGAGCCGTGGGGAGTAATTAAAATGGGAAAAGACCAAAAATAACCTCTCTTAGTAAGAAATGAGAACACAAAAGCATTTAATGTCGCTCCAAACAGCCTGATCAACTATCACAAGTAGGAAAGGCTTGCCATAAATATTTGCTCTACACTCTTCCACACAGTTTTTCTCGGCTCTTTTTTTTTTAGAGAAAAAGTTCAAAATCTCCAACCTCTTGCTTGTCAGACAGGCTTCTCACACCTTGAAAGAAGGGAATTCAAACTTGGTTTTTGAAGTATCCACATCTGCTGGTTCCTTTTAACAAGTAGCTACTTGGTGAGGAGTGAATGTATCAGGAAAGGGAGAAGAGCACACACCCACCCACCCCCAGGGAAGAAATGGCCTCAACTTCAGTAAATTTGTGGAAAAACCTATTTGAAAGAATAGATTTTCTCTGACTTAGCCAAGTCCACTAAAAAACTACGATTGATCCATCTTCAGGAATTCTAAGCCTTCAAATAAGAAAGTCAATGCTACTTTAGGGTTAAGTATACTCTGAATCAGAAACTTAGAATATGGAGATATGTTTTATATGCTCAAATTATGTCACTTAGAACTAATCCCTAATTGACCTTTGGCTGTTCCATTTGCAGGATTTCTTAATGGTTTTGTAGACTTCATTTCATCACAATGAATTTCCAGATAATGATTAAAAAATAAAAAGAGGGAACAGGGAAGAATGATTTCAGATGTAGTCATTAACTGCAGAAGTTCAGTACAGTGGGAACAGGTATAGAACCTGGGAGTTTTCAAGGAAACAGTGACTTTCTGTGTGTGGATGTCTTCTCCTTTGCTTCTGTTTCACATTTCCTCTTTAAAGCTAACTGAAGAAGCAATGTCCTCGATCACATGAGCACTTGTTTGGAAGTATACTATAGGGAGGGTAGATTCTCGAAGGCCAAGAAATAGGAAGGGAAAGGGAAATTAAGCATGCAGGTTCCCACACTCACACACACTTCATTCTGAAAATAGTTTTTAAAATTACCTCCTCATTAAAGCAAGAGTCTCTTCAATTTCATTCTTGGAAGGAAGATTATCAACATTTGAATTTATGAAAACTTCAAATATTTCCCTTTTATTTCTCAGAGTCTACACTTAGTGGGAAAGTAAAATATCACCAAATCCTGTTTTTATAGCAATCACAAGGTTACTTAGTTAATTAGTAACCCAGTGATGGACTTCAGTTATGAGTGGCTGAACAAGCTGTGGTGTACACATAACCCAGAATGCTACTCAGCAATATACAAGCTGTGGTATACACATAACCCAGAATGCTACTCAGCAATAAAAAGAAGCGAGTCTCAAATGACTACATTTTAAGACTTGGTCTATATTTACAGCAGCAGTGAGGAGGCCTGGACAATCTATGCGGCTTTGGGTAATAGATCAGTATTTATCCCTGGCATACAAATGGACTTTGGGTGCCCATCCAACAATGAGGGGTGCTCTCTCAGCCTGGACACATGGGGGAGGGTCTAGGCCCTGCCCTGAACAAAATGACAGACTCTGGAGATCCCCTATGGAGGGCCTTACCCTCTCTGGGGAGCAGAATGGGGATTTGGTTAGGGGCTGGGAGGGTTGTTGGGGGAGCAGGGGAGGGAGAGGGAGCTGGGATTGACATGTGAAACAACCTTGTTTCTAATTTAAATAAAAAAATAAAAGAAAAAAGCAACATGAAAGTGTAAGCATATAAATGGTTAACAGTGGCTGGTGAAGGGGTAATAATGAACTACATAGAGAAATTGGGTTCAGCCGGGCGTTGGTGGTACATGCCTTTTATCCCAGCATTCGGGAGGCAGAGGCAGGCGGATCTCTGTGAATTCGAGGCCATCCTGGTCTATAGAGTGAGTTCCAGGACAGCCTCCAAAACAATACAGAGAAACTCTGTCTCAAAAAAACAAAAAAAGAAAAGAAAAGAAAAAAGAAATTGAGTTCTACCCCCAGCCCTCACACCAACCCCAAAAAGTAACTGCCTAGACAGAAATCAAAGAGAACTCCTAAAAAATGTGGTAAGGATGCTGAAGTGTAGCTCTCCAGAATTGATGGCTCCTGGCAGGGGTGTGGTGGGGAAGGACTCAGTTTTTCTTAAGGGGATGGCCACTGGGAGTCTGACCATGCCCCCGTGATATGGATGACACAAATTGAAATTTTTTTTGTCTTTTTTCTTCTGTTTCTGTTGGGGTGTCAGAAGAGTGTCCGGGGAACCTGGGAGGTCTGGGAAGTGAGTGTGGTCAGGGTGCATGAAGTGAAATTCTGAAATAATCAATAATCAACAGAACTATTATGTTGGGAAAAAAAAGTTGTGTAATTCTGGGACATCACAGAAATGTATTGTTTCTTGATTTGTGTGATAGCCATTTGGCAAAAGTCATAGAACTGTGATTACAAAGTAGCATGTGATCTCATCTAGTCAGGAGGCTGAGGCGGGGGTCCCGTAAAGTCAGAAGGCTGAGGTCATTGTAGCTAAAATAACATTGCAAGAGTCTCTTTCAGAAGCAAAATGGTTCAAAAGTGCATAATAGAAGCAGCATGCAGAGGGCCTGCACTCGGTCTTCTGCGCAAGCATTTTTCACTCCAGTTTAGTGTTCTTATGGAACTTGTGAATACATGAACAACTGGGTCCTGATTCTTGGCCTTCTCTTGGGCTCTTTTCCTTCTGTCAGCTTGCCTTGTCCAGCTTCGATGTGGTGGGTTTTGTTTTATCTTATTATATTTTACTGTTATGTTTTATTATTATCTCTTAGAAGCCTGTTCTTTTCTAATGAGAGACAGAATGGAGTGGATTCAGATGGGAGGGAAGTGAGGAGGAACTGGGAGGAGTAGAGGGAGGGGAAACCATAATCAGGATATACTGTGTGAGAAAACAATCTACTTGAATGTATATGTACTTTTTTACTATCATGAGCTATAAAACATAGCTAATGCAATCAAAACATATTTTCTAAGTCTGAAGCTTATGTAAATTTTATTGGCAGCTTATCTAAGAAATGGAAATCAGCATTTACTTTTAGAAATTAATATTGTGTTCTTACTACAAGGTGTGGAAGACAAATGGAAAATTTGTGGATGGGAAGGATGAAGAAGGGGAAGAGAAACTGTTATCAGAATATATTGTATAAAAAAATCCATTTTGAATAAATTATATGAAAACTTAGAAAATGCAGACATGAAGATCAGGAGTTCAAGGTCAGCCTCAGCTACTTAGTTTTAGAACAGCATAATCTACATAAGATCCTGTCTCAGACAGATATAGTTTGATTGTTAAATAGATAGATGATAGATCGATAGATGGAGGTAGAGAGAGAAAAATAATTTTCCTTGTTATTTGCCCCCTCAGACCATAGGCAAGCAAACAAAGCACCACTACAACAACACTGGTAGAAAATTTGGTTAGTGTAAATAGTTCTCACCAAAAATGCTGGAAAGTCTCAGTGGAAGTAATATATTTCTGAAGTCCCACTTTTATGTTTCAAGGAAAAAGTAACTGAAGATTGTTTCAAAGTGAACTATAAAGATTAATTTCACTTATAATTGGGCACATATGTACACATATGTGTAAGTTGTACATATATACACATATATAATATATAATCCCTAAATCTAGATTAAGATTTCCAATTTGCCGAATTAGAAACCATCATAAGGTGTCCAGTGGTAGTGGCAGATGCCTTAAATCCCAGCACTGGGCAGACAGAGGCAGGCAGATCTCTGAGTTTGAGACCAGCCTGGTCTACAAAGCAAGTTCCAGGACAGTAACGACTACACAGAGATCTTCTGTCTCAAAATAACAACAAACTTCAAAAACCAAACAGATATTTAGAAACCTTTTACTATTTGGTTGGTACTATACTTCTGATACTAAGGTACTATATTATTTCTATTTTTATTAATATTCTGGTTATTACACTGAAATCTTTAAAGTTGTGGGCCAGATGTGATAGCACATACTTGTCATTCCAGCATTTGGGAGGTGGAGACATGAGGATCAACTGTCAAAGCCATCCTTAGCTACATAACAAATTTAAGACCAGGCTGGACCACATGAGACCATGTCTCACACAAAACAAAACAAAAAACCCCAAACCCACAAACAAATAACAACCTTTAAAATCACACTTAAGTCACAGAGTTAATATGAATGAGAGAAAATTTTAAGGGTCATCTACCATGCTTCAGACACTGTGCAAGCTCTTATTGAATTCAGTTTTTAAAACAGCTTTGTGAAGTACATGCAACCATCTTCATTTAACAGAAGAGGAAAGAAAGGCTAAAGGAGACTAAGTAGCTTGTCCAATTCACTCAGTCAGTTTATGGTGTCATCTGGATTGAAACTCAGGTCTGGCTAGCACTTTGAAGTGACTAAGCAAGAAGTAGGTTTGTAGAGTCTGGGCTAGGTGATAAAATAGTCTTGGGACCATTAAGGGTTTACCCACTGAAATTCAAAATACCAGTATTTGATTCTAAGTGGATGGTGTTGTGCGTGCGTGCATGCGTGCGTGCGTGCGTGCGTGCGTATGTGTGTCTGTGTATCTGTGTGTCTGTGTGTCTGTGTGTAGATAGGCACACAGGAGGGGAGTACAGGTACCATGGGATTCCCTAGAGTTCAAGTTACAGGCAATTGTGAAATGCCAGGATGGCTGCTGGGAACCAAACTCTCGTTCTCTGCAAAAACAGTATGCACTCTTAACTGTTGACCCATCTCCCCAGGCTCTTACAACATTTTACTTAAGGATTTTTCTTGAATTAAACTTCCCTAACTGTTGGGGAAGTCCTGGGCATTTGTCAATAAAGTACTGTCTGGCCAATAGGGAATCTAGATAGGAGGGACTAGGAGTCCAGGAGGATTCTGGGAAGGAGAAACACAGGGGGAGTCAACATGTAACGCCATGGGGTAGGAGCCCGGAACTATTCTCCGGTAAGAGAAATACTTAGATTAACAATTATGGGGTAATTACTTAAAACAGAGCTAGCCAGTAAGAGACAAGCAAGCCCAACAGCTTCATAATTAATATAGCCTCCTGTGTGTTTATTTGGGACTGATGCAGATCTGGAACCAGGCGGGCGGAATGGCTTTTCTCAAGGAAAAAGCTTCTCTTAACACCTAAATTCATTCATTTCTCCCCCTTCATCTCTAATTGACTGCCTGCATTTCACACAATTTTAGCGAAGATCTTTAGCCTTCCAAGCCTCCAGAGTCAATCAGGAATTACCATTACTTAATGTTACATTCAGTGTTGCATTTCAAGCAAAGAAGCCACAAAGATAAGTGGGGAGAAAACAGCATCCATGAAAGTGCCAGGCATGTGTGTTCTTACAGAAGGCATCCTCCACACACAACTCACATAGGACAGCATGAAACATGTCATACCAAAGCAATACTTTGCTTTCCCTCAAATGAGGAAAAGCACAGCAATGATATATGGTAGCTTTTTTCTTACTAAATATGCTTCTGCGGAAAAGCATAGCTCAGCTTTTGAAATTTTCCATCCATCTTTCATTTTTAAATGCTTTAGAATTGCTGGGGTTGGAAGCCATGGCCTCCTGAATAAAGGTAATTTCATGAATGAAAGACTACGTGATATTGCCAGCCCTATCCAGAAGTCATAAGCCATGAAATCCTGGAATCCGTGTATTCCTGGAATTTAGAGACATTTTCTTTATATCACTAAAATCTATTAACATTTCAAATATCAGGTCAAAGGGCTGGTGAGATAGCCTAGTTGGGGCTTGGAGTGCTTCCCAAGCAAAGCCTGACCACCTAAATTGATCCCCAGAATCAGGACTCATGAGGGAAGAAGAGAGCTAGCTCCCCAAAGATGTTCTCTGATGTACACACACTTGCAGCAGTATAACCATGCCTGCACACCTACACACACACACACACACCTACACACGCACACAGGTACACACACCTGCAGAAGAGAAACAGAATTTGCTTTAATCAGGTTCAGGTGAAATTACCAAGTTTTTCGCTTTTCATGCCTGTGTCTGTAGGAACAGCATCTCAGCTTTGTAAACACATTCAGTGCACCAACCACTTCAAGCAGCTGCATTTTCAGTTGTGCAACCTCTTAAGGCTATGCTATTTACAAGGCAGTTTGCAAAACATTTCTTACACTGCTACTAAAAACTCTGAGATAAAACAGCCACTCCATCTTGAAACTTCCTGACTTTTAAGTGTCATGGGTGCTCCTTTAATACTTTTTTAAGTGGTTTTCATTTAGTTTGCCAAAATAGGTTGGCTTTACTTTCCAATTTGAAAAAAAAATTCAGGTCAGTTAGCTGTGATGTCCATCTTACAGGCACTTTAAACTACGATGCTGGGATTCCTTTCTCCTGTAGAGATAACAAGCCCCCCCCCCCCCACCCGCCCCCAAGAGAAGGGAGGATCTCAGTCTATTTATGTATTTCGGAGTGTCCATGAGTTACTAGTGTGTGCTTAAGTTAAGAGACAACCACTTCCTTGTTGTACATAACCAACCTAGCATGGTGATGTTTGGTTTATGGCCTAATAAAGAGTGCCTGATAAAGAGTGCCTGAAGATCACTAGTTAGCCACACAGCTAGTTAAGAGCTAAGTCACTAGTTAGCCATAGAGAACAGGCAGTGGTGGCCATACATTTAATCCCAGTACTCGGGAGACAGAGACAGCTGGATCTCTGTGAGTTCAAGGCCAGCCTGGCTACATGAGTGGAGTCAGTCTAAAAGAGAAACAGAGCTCACACCTTTCATCTCAGCATTTGGGATGACACACCTTTAATCCCAGCACTAGAGAGGAATATAAGGTGGGAGGAGACAGGAGCAGTCTAGGCAGTCTGAGGTTTGATGGAGAGTAGTGTGGTCAGAGGAACAGTGGGGTCTGGAGATGCAGTCTGAGGACAGGATGTCCCCTTTGGTCTGAGCATTGGTAGAGGTGAGAACTCCCTAGTGGCTGGCTGCTTTGTTTCTCTGAGCTTCAGGAAAGTTTTATTAGATCATAAACAAAGTATAACCACAACCTCGTATACAATAAATGCATTTAGATTAATTCAATGCTAAATTACTATTAGGGCTGTTTTCAGCACTTGTATCTCTTAAGGGATCCAATGCTGATGTTCATTTCCTTTAGAATATTTTTGTACACTCTAACTTGCTCTGGCAGCCAGATGTCATAGTCTATTCTTCCTAAAATCTCATTAGGTGGCCTTTTTCCTCATCTCTACTGCTCTGACTTCACTGGATATTTAAGGGAGCACCATATGCTGAGAAAAGATCCAAGAGATGAGGTAATGAGATTGGTTTCTTATCAAACATTGTTGGACAGTTAGTGTACCACAAAATATAGTTTAAAAATATATACACTGACCAGGTGTGGCAATGTAAATTTGTGGTTCCAGGGGAGGCTGAGGTAAGAGGGTCAGGAATTAGATAACAACTTGAACTACATACTGAGATTCTTAACACACACTCACACATTTACCTTGTGTCCCACTGCGAGCTCGGGAGCTACTGGCAGTTTATGGCTGCTTGGAAAGGAAGAGTCCGTTTTCTTCAAGGATGTGCCTCCTGAGAGGAGAACAAAAGGCGTATAAGAAGTTGGAACAAGCCTGGCAGTCGTGGCTCACACCGTTAATCCCAGCCCTTGGGAGACAGAGGCAGGTGGATCTCTGAGTTCTAGGCCAGCCTGGTCTACAGAGTGAGTTCCAGGACAGCCAAGGCTACACAGAGAAAACCTGTATCAGAAAACTAAAAAAAAAAGTTGGGAGAGAAAAATTGTGGGGATACAGGAGGAGTTGAAAGAGAGGGTAGATTTGATCAAAATGCATTTTGTGTTTATAAGAAAGTCTCAAAAAATTAAATAAATATCAAATACTTGTCCTAAGATCAGGAAAATGAATGTTTTTTTTTTCTTTTCAACTTTTCTAATTTTCCTTAATGAGCATGTGTTTTGTTTTTTTCCGCATTTTAATTTTTTAACATTTTTTAAGATTTATTTATTTAGTATACAGCATCTGTCTATATGCCCACAGGCCAGAAGAGGGTGCCAGATCTCATTTCAGATGGTTGTGAGCCACCATGTGGTTGCTGGGAATTGAACTCAGGACTCTGGAAGAACAGCCAGTGCTCTTAACCTCTGAGCCATCTCTCCAGCCGTCCATATTTTAAATGTATTTGATTTCATTTTACATTTCAACTATACTTCCCGTGCCACCCTTCCTCCCACCCCCCCCAGCCTCCTCCCACCCCCATCCTTCCAGTCCTCCTCACCTCCTCCCCAGCCCACCCCCAGTCCACTCCTCCTCACAGGTAAGGGCTCTCATGAGGAGTCAACATAATCTGGTACATTAGGTTGCGGCAGGGCTCAGCCCGTTTCCCATGCATTAAGACGGAACACGGCATCCCACCCTAGGGAATGGACTCCAACATGCTAGCTCATGTGCCAAGTTTGTCTTGTGGTCCTACTGCCAGGAGCCCTTAGATAGTCCAAGCTTCACACCTGTCTCCCATATATGGAGGGTCTGGTTCGGTCCCCTGTAGTCTCCACAGTTGTAGGTCTAGAGTTCATGAGTTTCCACAAGCTTGGTTCAGCTGTCTTTGTTGATTTCTCCATCATGATCTTAACTTCCCTGGCTCACATGTTCCCCCCTTCCTCTCTTCAACTGGATTCCCGGAGCTCAGCCTGGTTCTTGGTTGTGGATCTCTGTGTCTGGTATGATGATAGTTGAAGTATCCATCAATCTGGATGCAGGGGTAGGCCACTTCTGGCATCCTCTCTATTATTACTAGGAGTCTTAGTTGGGGTCCTCCTTGTGGATTCTTGGGAGTTACCCTAGCACCAGGTTTCTCCCTAAACCCATAGTAACTCTCTCCAGATATTGTTTTTTCATTGCTCTTCCAGAATGTGTTTTCTTTAAATGGAAAACAATACTCTAAAATGATAGTTCCTTCACATCACGCAGCATACAGCTGTGTGATGAATGTCCAAGTCACATTTTAATAATTGCTGTAAGTGCCTGTATAGACATATTTTTTATTGATAGGTACTATTAATTTATAAGTTCAAGTTTTCTCAAAAACCGTAATCCTGTTTATTCTGCACTCACAGTCCATTGCTTGTAGCAATCTCAGACATACCTATTCCTAGCCAGCAGAGAAAGAATAATAGTTTCCATCACCAAAAACACATTTTCATAGGAGGCCTTAAAGCAAAGATTAATTTCTGTGGAACTTACTGTTTATTAAAATTGTTTGGCATTTAGCATTATTAATGACTCACATCTGACTATTTTGATGTATGACTTTTCCCCCTTACCAAGAGTTTGTTCTCCAGAACTTCCCATTATGTTGCCATTGAAATGAAACTCATTCACCCAATGTCTGTGAGTCTGTGTCCTTCATCCAATGTTTGTGAGTCTGTATCAACTAAGACTTTGTTATGGTTAGGCCTTAAATGTCCTCTAAAGGTTTGCGTGTGGCACCGCATGTTGTGTCACACGCCTTTAATCCCAATACTTGGGAGGCAGAGGCAGGCGGATGTCTGTGAGTTCGAGGCCAACCTGATTTACAGAGTGATTTCCAGGACATCCAGGACTGTTTCATGGAGAAAACATGTCTCAAAAAAAAAGAAGGTTTAAGTGTGGAATTCTATGTCCCTATTTGATGGTTTTATTGGGAAACGGAGGAAGTACTGGGAAATGAGGCCTAGTTGAATGAAGTAAGATAACTGGGGAGATGCTTGAATTGAAGAATGTGGATCTCTTTGTATGTGTGTTCTTGGACCCCATGAAATGAGCAGTTTTCCTCCACCACATATTTATTTCTCTGTCTCTTTTTTTAATTTAGTTTAATTTATGAGTGTTCTATTGGCATGGACAACTTTATGCCAGAAGAGGGCATCAGATCCCACTGTAGGGGGTTGTGAACCACTGTGTGGTTGCTGAGAATTGAACTTGGGACCTCTGGAAGAGCAGTCACTGATTGTAACCACTGAGCCATCTCTCCAGTCACCCTCTACCACATATTCTTATCATGCTATCTTGCTTCACAACAAGTCTAAAAGCAATTGGGAAGTGACCATGGAGTGAAAGCAAACTAAACATTTCCTCCTTTTAGTTACTTAAGGAATTTTGTTGCAGTAAGTGGAAACAAACAAACAGGCCTTAAGTCACCCCTTGAGAAAGACGAAACTTTTCTTGGGCATATGGGAAAGTGACTATCGGAGCACAAGGGCTCCATTAACAAAGGGGTTGAGCTGGTAGGAATGGCAGCTGCACAGCAGTAACAAACGATGTAGTGTGGCGATGATGGTGTTGAAGGTTTAAATACTGATGACTGCTAAAACGTGGAGATCTAGAGAAGAAAACAGTGGACAACTTAACATAAAATACATAAACATATTGATCCCCACAGTGGACACTGACAAACCAGGTACAGTGGGCACACCTGTAATCTAAGCTACTTCAGGAGTAGAGATGGGAGGATCATCTGAGTTTGAGGTAAGGCCGGGCAAGTGAGCAGAACTTTGTCACACACATACATAAAAAATTCAAAATCAAAACATACCAAGAATACAGTCAGCTACATATTCTGTATGATTTACTTTGTACTGTGCTATTATAAAATGCCTGTTAGAAATTTGTTTCTGTCAGCTATTTCATTTTTCTTGTGCAGAAGATGCAAGCAACAGAATAAGGAAAAGACTATTGCTCTAAGTTTAACAATTGTGATTTGATAAACCCAAGAATATACATTTATTCATCTTGCAAACTAAACTGATGTGTTACACGTTGAATTTGTTTCTAAATGGAGATTGTTTGGGTTTGAGGATTTTATTATGATTTTTTTTCATTTTCCTTCAGAGCTATATACATGCTTTTGGGTTTGATGGGATTTTTTTCTTTGTTTTACTGCCTTGTGTGGTTTTGATTTTGTGAGACAAGGTCTCAAGTTGTTCAGGCTGACCTTGAAGTCTTTTTTCAAGGCAGGGTTTCTTTGTGTAACAGGTCTGGCTGTCCTGGAACTCTCTTTGTAGACAAGACTGTCCTCAAACTTATAGAGACCCAGCTGCCTCTGTTTCCCAAGTGCTGGCCTCGAAAGCCTCATCTTCTTGCCCCTACCTCCCAAACCCTGGGATTACAGTGTGTACCATTGTACCCTATTCTCACATAGGTCCTTGTACATTATAAATACTGAATAAATATCTCAGAAATGAATACATGAAAGAATCATTGAAAGGGGGAAGTACTTTTGTAGGGAGAAAAATCAATATGCTCCCTTCCTTTACTACAATCTTCATGGTAAAGATATTGCCAATAGTTAAATAAGAGAAAAGAAGAAAAAAAGAATACATGAGGAGTTTGCATGACACAGACACCCTGAGAAGTGGGTTTGATAAAGAGGGGATGGTCACCTGGGCAGTGGTGGCACACACCTTTCATTCCAGGACTCTGGAAGCAGAGGTAGGGGAAGTTCTTCAAGTTCAAGAGCAGCCTGGTGTGTACACGAGTTCCAGGCTAGCCAGGGGTGCATAGTGAGACTGGTCTTACGAACAAAACAAAACAATTCTGAACACAGAAACCATTTTCTCTCCGTATCCTGGCTTTAAGCATTCCAAAAGGAGAGAACATTTCACACTCTTCATACTGGATGAAGAAAGCAGTAATATGACAGCAGAAGGCTGACTAATCGACCATCAGTGAAGAGCACCCTCACAGACGTCTCCCTGACAGACAGTAGGATTTGTCAGATGAGCTTTGTATTACACCTCAGTGTATTTGACAGGCCAAAGACAGGTTTTTAAAGAACATTTCACCCAAACACAAAAGAATGTACCTTCTTCCCAGCACCTTGTGGAACTTTCTCTAGAATTAACCACATACTCAGACACAAAGCAAGTCTCAACAGACACAAGAAATCTGAAATAATCCCCTGCATCCTATCTGACCATCACAGATTAAAGCTGGATATCAATACCAACAAAAGGCTTACAAACTCATGGAAAGGGACAACTCACTACTGAATGAAATTAAGAAATAAATTAGAGACTTTCTAGAATGTAATGAAAATGAATACATAACATGCCCAAACTTATGCAACACAACAAAGGAGATTCTAAGAGGAAAGTTCATAATACTTAAGTGTCTACATCAAAAAATCCTCTGGAGTGATCTCATACTAGTTACTTAATAGTACACCTGAAAGCTCTAGAACAAAAAGAAGAAATCATCCAAAAGGAGTAGATGTCAAGAAATAATCAAACTTGGGACTGAAATCAATAAAATAGAAACAACAACAAAAACAATACAAAGAATCAATGAAACAAAGAATTGGCTCTCTTTGGGAATCTACAGATTCAATGCAATCCCCACCAAAATTCCAACACAAAACTGGGTGGTGGTGCACACCTTTAATCCTAGAACTTGAGAGGCAGAGGCAGGTGGATCTCTGAGTTTGAAGTTAGCCTGGTCTACAGAGCAAGTTCAGGACAGCCAAAGCTACACAGAGAAACCCTGTCTGGAAACACACACCCCAAATAATAATAATAATAGTAATAATAATAATGATGAAGTACTGATACATGCTGAAACATAGATGGATCTTGAAGATCTACACTAAATAAAAATTTTAAAAATTGTTAGCAAGCCAGGTAGTGATGGCACATGCCTTTAATCCCAGCACTTAGGAAGCAGAGGCAGGAGGATTTCTGTGGGCTTGATGCCAGCCTTGTCTACAGAGTGAGTTCCAGGACAGCCTGGGCTACACACAGAGAAATCCTGTCTCAAAAGAAATCCAACACAATTCTTCAAAGATCTGGAAATGATCACTTTTGGCTGTTGCCAAGGCTATAAGTTGCTCTCTGCAAATTGACAACAAGGCCCTATTGCTGAAGAAAACATCTTTACAACACCAGCCACAAACCCTTTGATCTAAAATGGTGTCGCACTACAGTATCTGCTAGTGCAATGGTGGCATAAAGCTTGTGGGAGTGACCAACCAATGTCTGATTGTCTTATGACCCACTCCATGAGACAGAAGCCTGCGTGGGTGACCAAGAACCAAAGACCAGATAGCCCAGGGACCAAGGATAAAATCAAATACTTCCGTTCTACTAAAAGAATATAGTATTAAAATGACTCCTAATGACATTCTGCTATACTCACAGGTCAGTGCCTTGCTCGGTGTCTTTGTTAGGGTTACTATTGTTGTAATGAAACACCATGAGCAACAACAATGTAGGGAGGAAAGGGTTTGCTTCCCTCTCTGTTTCATCAAAGGCAGTGAAGGCAGGAACTCGAGCACAGCATGAACCTCAAGGCAGGAACTGATGCAGAGACTATGGAGCAGTGCTGCTTACTGGTCTGCTCAGCCTGCTTTCTTATAGAACCCAAGACTACCAACCAACCGGGCGGTGGTGGCGCATGCCTTTAATCCCAGCACTCGGGAGGCAGAGGCAGGCGGATCTCTGTGAGTTCGAGGCCGGGCTGGACTGACAGCCTCCAAAACAATACAGAGAAACCCTGTCTCGTAAAAACCAAAAAAAAAAAAAAAAAGACTACCGACCTAGAGATGGCACCACCTACAATGTCCTGGGCCCTCCCCGGTCAATCACTAAAATTAAGAAAATTCCCCACAGGCTTGCTTACAACCAAATCTTATGGAGGCGTTTAGTCAGCTGAGGCCCCCTCCTCTCTGATGACTCTAGGGTGCATCAAGTTGACGTAAAACTAGACAGGACAGCTGACCCCTGACCAACTTGACACACAACTTGACTTACTTAACACATCAGTGTTAAGCTACAACTATTCCTTTCTTGTTCATCCCCAAAATGACACATTAATAAAGACATCACAATATAAAACATTTTACAAACTTAAAAAGTCCCACATCCTTACAAATTCAAACACTTTAAAGTTGTCTATTTAAAAATATCCAATCCAGTCTCTTTTAAAATCCAAATTCTCGGTAAAACTCTTTTTAAAAAGGTTTGGTCTCAAACGGTTGGTCGTGGTACAGGCCTTTAATCCCAGACTCAGGAGGCAGATGCAGAGGCAGGCATATTTCTGTGAGTTCAAGACCAGCCTGATCTACAGAGTGAGTTCCAGGACAGCTAGGGCTGTTCCACATAGAAACCCTGTCTCAAAAATAAATAAATAAACGAATAAATAAATAACCAAAAGAATTTAGTCTCTCTACTTTTGGACTCCTACAACATCAAAAATAAATTAAGTACTTAAGAATCAGCACTCAATCACAGTCTGAAAAAAGCAAAACCAAACTCCAGGAGTGTCAATAGCTCAGTGTCCAATGTCTGGGTTTCACTCACAATTTTCTGGGCTCCTCCGAACTGCTTGGATCACGTCTCTCACTCCACCCTCTGCAACACACACAGCTGTCTTTGAGGCTCCCTCCAGCTGGCTCCACACCACAGCTGCTGCTGGTTTTGGTGGTTATCCCATGGAACTGGTGTCTCTGAAAATGTAGGGGTCCCTTGCTGTAACTGAGCTGTACTTTGACCAGTAACCTGGCCACACAGTGCCAAGCCTCATTTGCTCTCTATGACCCCTTCAGCTCTTCTACTACCAAGTTCAGTTGCTAGCACAAGGTACAGTCTCAGCCACTTCTGGAACACAGCTCTTGTGTGCTGACCCTGACAAAACACTTAGAAGATTTCACATCGGTGATGCTGGTGTCTTCTTAATCACAGCTGAATCTCAGCCCCAGCTGAACAGCATCCATTGTCCCAGCAAAGCAAAGCTTTTACTGTAGTGGTTCCAAGCTCTCAACACTCGATGACTTTTCCAGAAAAAAGTCCCAAAGTCCTTCCACAATCATCCTCCAAAGCAACACAGGTCTGTCACAGCAATACGCCACTATTCTGGTACCAGCTTGTGTCTTCGTTAAGAATTACTCTTGCTGGGATGAAACACCATGACCAAAAGCAATAAGGGGAGGAAAGGGTTTATTTCTCTCACAGTTCTGTTAACAGTTCATCACCAAAAGCAATGAGGGCAGGAACTGGGGGCAGAAGCCATAGAAAGGTGCTACGTACTGGTTTGCTCGGCCAGCTCTCTTATAGAACACAGGACCACCAGCCCAGGGATGGCACCACCCACAAAGGTCCAGGCCCTCCTCCATCAATCACTAATTAAGAAAATTCCCCACAGGCTTGCCTACAGCCAGATCTTATGGAGGTATTTTTCCAACTGAGACCCCCTCCTCTCTGATGAGTCTAGCTTGTGTCAAGTTGACATAAAACTAAGCAGGACATTCAGCCACCATCAGAGAAGCTTCTTCCTGCAGGAGATGGAACAAACAGAGGCCAGTGGTCAGACACTATGCAAAGAGCAAGAGACCTTGGAGCACTCAGCCCTCCCCAGTGTACTCAGGGAAACCTGTGGAAGAGGATGCCGAAAGAGTATAAGAGCTAGAAACAGGGGAGGGTGGGGCTGAAGAGATGGTTCAGGGGTTAAGAGCACTGGCTGCTTTTCCGGAGGACCCGGGTTCAATTCCCAGCACTCACACAGCAGCTTAGAACCACCTGTAACACCAGTTCCAGGGGATCTGACAACCTCATACAGATACACATGCAGACAAAATACCAATGCACATAAAAATAAATAAATCTTCAAAGAGAGAGAGAACTCCAGAAGGGATGGAGGACACCCAGGAAACCAGGCCTTTGAAACAGGGTGTCTGCACATGTGAAGGCACAGAGATGGATGCAGAAAGCATGGGTCCTTTGGGTATATATTATGACTCCCAGTCTACTGTTTTTGTGGGGTTTCCTGAGTATGTGAGCAAGTGGATCTCTGTGTCCATATTTCTGTTTCTTGTGACTTCTCGGGCTCTTTTTATCCAGTTTGTTTTGTCCTAGTCTGATGTATTAGTTTTGTCTCTTAGAAGTCTGTTTTTTTAAACAGCCAAGCAACATTTTATTGCATAAACAGAAAACATTTTCTTCATCTGCTTATCAACTGAAGAAAAATTAAAGTTTTTTTATTTAACTTTTTAAGCATGTCACTTTCAGTTCCCTCTCTGTCCCTTCCTCCCCTACTCCCCAATCCTCCCAATCCCTCACCCCCCACTCCATTCCCCCTCCGCTCCCCAGGGAGGGCAAGGGCCTCCATGAGGGATTTTCAGAGTCACATCATCCCGGGACGGGCCCAGGTTCTTCCCCATGAGTCCAGGCTGAGAGAGTCTGTTTTTTAATGAGATACAGAAAGGGGGTAGGTCTGGATGGGAGGGGAGGTGGGAAGGAAATGGGAGGAGAAACCATAATCAGGATATATTATATGAGAAAAAAACCTATTTCCAGTAAAAGAGGAGAAAAAGAAAGAAAAGGACAGTCGTTTTTAAAGTGTGAGAGTGGTGAGGAAGGCAACTCAGTCACAAGCATGAGGACCTGTAAAAATGGCAAGTATGACTGGTGTCAAGTACCGGCACCCCCAGTACTGGGGAGGCACAAATAGAGAAGTCCCGGGGCTTGCCAGGGAGCCTCTCATCCCAGTAACAGATCTGGTCTCCAAAAGTGATCTGAATGGCTCGTGATGAATCTGCTGAATGGTACCTCAGGTTAACCTCTGGCATCCACATGTACAAAAGCACACACTCATACACACAGGTGCACCCCTTCACACACAAAAAGTGTGGGAGTAGCCCCTCCCCATGTGGTAAAGAGCACAAATTGAGGACCAAGTTTCTTCTTCGATAGCAGTAACACCAAGCTCTGAAAATTCAACACAAAGTTCTACTAGGCTAGCTTGAAAAATTATCCCTATAAATACAAGGCCCTCGTCTTATTCCTAACTCTCTCCACCCTCCCCAGCTTTGTTCCTGTCTTTTTGTCTCAAATTGTTGTTTTATCAAAACTGTGTATGCTAATAGATAGCTACCTGCTCTCAGCAGCTCATTCCTTCTACCATGTTTCTCAAGACCTAGTTAACCTCCGGAGTCTCAGAATCACCCTTCCTTAAACTCTTACAACATGCAGGCCATGTACTAAGTAAGCCCCAGAGAGACGGAAAGTAAAGATTCCTACTTTCAACACACTCCCCACGGTAATTTGAGGAAAATTTTTGGCCAGAGTCTCAGAACCATAAGGAAAGTATTTGGTAGGAAACATTAAAGTAACTAAAGGGCTGCCTTAACCACCCACTGGCCTGTGCACAAACAAATGAGCTGTCGCTGAGATATGAGCATGGAAGAAATGGAGTTCAAGAGAAGCAGCAACGCTGGGGAATTTCCTCTGCTGTGTGTGTTGAGACGCACTGAAGTCCAGGATCCGATAGAAACATGAAAAAAATGCTTAGATCCCTCCCCCTCCCTCTCTCCCCTCTCCGTCCCCGCTCTGGGTCTCTCACCATGCAACTCTGGCTGTACTGGAACTCACTATGTAGACCAGGCTAGCCTTAAACTCATGAAGCTCTGCCTGCCTCCACCTCCCAAGTAATGGGATTAAAGATGAATGCTACCATATGCAGGCTTTTAGACACTATCTATCAAAACTGTGGTTTGGGGAATGACCTGCACAAATGATAAAAAGTCTCTTCCAAGTTATGGTTCCAAGACTCCCTAAGTGAAACAAAGGCCAGCAAAGACTGGTTTAGAGCCCCATTCATGATTCATTAAACAACTTTGAAACTCTCTAGTTATGGACAGGGGTACCAGACTGTGTCTATAAGCAAGCTGTGGAAATCCCACAAAAATACTGCAACATGATATGTCATGTTTTGTTGCTATTCATGGGAGACCTGCCTTTTCCTAAACAGAAACCCAGGGGGAGCAGGTTGGGGGATGGGAACACAGGGAGGTTGTTGGAGAGCCTGGGGGGGGGGGAGAAAGGAGGGAAAACTTCTGTCGACTGTAAAATAAATAAATAAATGTATTTGTTTACTTAAAAAAGTAAAAAAAATAGGATGGTAACTCATTTCTAAAATGATGTCCTTATTATAGCCATAAGAATGAAGTAATACTGTCACTTTTTATTATATTTATTTCATGTGCATGGATGTTTTGTCTTCATGGATCTCTGTACCATATGAATGGCTGGTGCTCTCAAAGGCAATAAAACAGTGTCAGACTCCCTGAAACTAGAGTTAGAAATAGTTGACCAGATATTTGGGTGCTGGGAATCAAACCTGGATCTTCTGGAAGAACAACCAGAGCCTGAGTCATCTCTCCAGTATGGGCAAATATCTTGGAATAAAACCAGACAAATATTGATAGAGAGAAAAATTACAGTGGATATTGAGGTCTTTCTAGGTCATTTCCTTCTAGGGCAGTAATCCAATGACGTGAGTGACCTGCTTTCTGTTGTAAGTACTTCATTTCACTTTTATTTTATGCTCACATGCTTATATGTTCTAAAGACATATGATCAAATTCAAATCCTAATAGACACAGGGGTTATATTCGTCCTAAAACACCTCCAGAAACTCATTATACAGTGAGCTCAACTTGCTAGTCAAGCCCTGCACCATGTGGATGCATGAAGGAAATGAGAACAGTTGATCCCTGGCAATGAAAATAGAATTTTGAGAATGGGATGTGAAAAACCTGTGACACGAGAGAAAAAGCCAAGTGTGTTAACTAGACCAGATTTTTGTGGTACCAAATATTTCTGGAAATAAACGGATCACTGGCTGAGTCATAGACATTTTTGCCATGTCTCATTAAATGAAGACTTTCAGAAAAGAACCATTTTTGTAAAGAATTTAACGTTAAGACTAAAATGGGTACATGCCCAATCAAATACTTAAAGTTGACATACTTTTTCACCATTTTTGCTACTTGAGTCACTCGATAAGAAACAAAAATAAGAATATCTTTGTTTCCATATGCTTGAACTATGTTAGAAATTTGCAGCTTAAGAAAACTGTGAATACATAGCAGCTGCCCAAATTATAATTATAGTGGTGTTTTCTTAAACCCACTGAAGAATGCTATACAGTTTGTTTTCCAGGGTTAAAATTTGGATGTATACAGTTGTTACAGTCTAAAACTTTTCACATAGAATCTGAGCTTTAGGAAACTTTTGTGTATATGTATGTTGAATTTCCTTAAAATTGCTGCTTATAATTTTAGACTATAGCACCCTAAAAGTTAAAATTCTTTCTTAAATGACTCCAATTTATAGAAGGATGGAACAGAGAATTTATACCATACTGATGAAGTACTGCATGCTGATAATCTTATGATCAGACATTCTCTGTTCTTATTTGTTGAGCTTTCTTCTGACTTTTTTTTAATTCTTTCTTTTTTTTAATGAGATGGGATCTTGCTATGTTGCCCAGACTAGCCTAGCTTTGTAGCTCAGAATGGCCTCAAACTCATGGAAATCCTACTGCTTCAGCCTCTGGTGTACTGGGATTGCAGCTGTGAGAAATTTATTCTCATTCATCATGACAATATAATACAAAATTGAAGGTGATTTCCTAGGAATACTTTTAATAACTGGAGATTTCTGGAGGCAGAAGTAGGAAGATATTGAGTTCAAGACCAGCAAGTTCTAGGGCAACCTGAGTTATTCACATGCCTAAAAGTACAGACAAGATACAATAACAAGGCGGGAGTTGGTGGTGAATGCCTTTAATCCCAGCACTCAGGAGGCAGAGGCAGGTGGATCTCTATGAGTTGGAGGCCAGCCTGGTCTACAGACCGAGTTCCAGGACAGGCTCCAAAGCCACAGAGAAATCCTGTCTCAAAAAACCAAAAAAAAAAAAAGATACAATAACAATAAATGACAATATTCCGTTTTGTCCTGGTTTTTTTTTTTAGACAGTTCCGCTGTATAGCCCTGGCTGTCTTGAAACTAATCCTGTAGGCTAGGCTGACCTTGAACTCACAAAGAGCCACCTGTCTCTGCCACTGTGTCCTGAGATCAAAAGTGTATGCCACCACTGCCCAGCAAAAACACAATTTCAAGTGTATGTCTTAACAATACATATGTATTCATAAAGTATTTAGGATGTTAAAGAACAGTGTGCTCTTCCAGTATCTCACAACATAAATATCATTTAGTCATTTGCAATGCAGCCCATGGTATTTCTCAAAGAAATACAATAGGCAAGCTGGTCGCTGGCTCTGATTTTGTAACTCAGACTTTCTTCAAAAAGCGTTTCTGGGGTATCTCTTTTTCAGTAACCACTCACAGCAATGACACTTAGCTTTCCGATTTATAACATGAAGAATTTGCGTAAGTTCCAGACTCTTTCTCCTGAATTCTACCCTGGAGATGATAGAGATGCTGTAATGTGGTCAGGTTGGAGGAAAAGTTCTGAGATTCCAGAATCCAAAATCCAGAATGATGAGGAATCCATAGAAACAGAAAAAGTGGTGGATCCCTGGATTGAGGGGTGATGTGGAGTTGAATCTAGAGCCTGTGAAGCTAATGGAAGAATAGCTAGGAGTAAGATTCCCAGTTATACTTTTCATACTTTCCAACATTTTCCTTGCAAGCTGTTCTCTGATCCCGTCATTACTGTGGATAGGGAACTAGCAGTACCAGTCAGAGGATGCACTCAAACTCAGTGGTGAAAGGAAAGCCATAGCTATGGTGAATGGGCATCCCTTTGTACCTAACTCTCATGGTGAATCACTAACAACTCAAGGAAAAGAGCAGTTCCCAGTGTGGACATATAGAGAGGTTCCTGAAGGTAATTATCACAGGGAGGGAGAGGCACAGCCTACAAGAAAAGCTCAGATTACAAACCCAGAGGTCCTTTATTTTAAGACAAATGCCTCAGAATGACTTCTGAGTAACATAGACAGAATTTTCCTCCTTGTGACCTGGTGAGGAAGAGTCAGTATGAGACAGAATGAACTCTATTTTTAAGTGAAGAATTGAAGAGTTTTGGAAATTCACAAAGGTGGTGATAGACCAGATAAAAGTAAACAAACATAAAGGATTAGTGATGCACCAAATGAGGCCAAGATAAATCCTTTCCTTGAATTTGTATTGAGTATTGTATTAATAGTACAAATGTACAAGGTGCTGCATGATCATACAACACAGTATGTAATGATCAAGTTATATTAGGGTGGTTAATAGTTCCATGTCCTTAAACATTATTTTGTAAACCAGCTCGTGTGTAATAATGATTATATATATACATATATATATTTGTAAGCTACATTGCAATATTTCAATTTATGTGCGGCAGGTACAACGACTCTCAAATGAAATGCTATATAAGAAATCCTCTCACTGCTATTGTAACTGTGGTCCCACAGGGCTGCAGTAGAGGTTTCCAGCACATCTACAGTTGGGGAATAATTGTTACATGCTAGGGAACAAATACCAATTATCTCCTCACTTCTTTCTGAAAATACATTTTATGTATTTATCGGATATGTGGGGGGGTGCACACACGCCACTGTTACACCGTGGGAGTCAGGAGTCAGTTCTCTTCTTCCACTATGTGTGTCCCAGGGATTAAACTTGGGGCCTCTGGCTTAGCAGGTATCTTTACTGGCTGAGTCATCTCAGCAGCCCAAAGGAAAGCTGGATTCTTTAAATTCATTTTTGTAATGCTGGGGCTTGAACCATGGGCATCACACATACTAGGCAAGCACCCTGCCACTGAGGTGCACCGCCAGCTCCTCTCCCCACTTTTTGCACACAGTATTTATAGTCAATTATTTTTTATTTTTTTTATTTTTGACACAGGGATTCACTATGTAGCCCCAGCTGTACTGAACTGGATATTTAAACCAGACTGGCCTCAAACTCACAGAGCTCCATCTGCTTCTGTAGTGCTGGAATTAAAGATGTGTGCCACCACACCTGACTTGATGATACCATCCTTTGACCACTGGTCTGCACCACCATGTCTCACACTCAAGGCATTTCTGGTAAGGACAACAATATAGTTAAACTGTGATAATACATTGCCATTGAAGAAACCTGGCTAAATTCATATGTCACATAGCCATATATTAAAAACCAAAGAACTATTTTAGATATATGAGTGTTTTAGATACATATGTGTTTCTGGTTCTTCAGCATATACAGTTACATGGAATGACATCTCAATAGCAATAGACATACCTAGACTTCAAATTTTGTTTTCAAATGGCATTTTTCAACCACAAGAACCATGACTCCTGTCACTCGGTGGTGGCCCATATCTTTAATGCCAGCACTCAGAGGCAGAGGCAGACAGATATATGACATAAACTAGGTAAAATAAAAGAAATGGCTCACTTAAACACAGAGATATCTGTTCAATGAATGAGAGGTTTTTCGACAGTGTTTCCTTACAGTGTCCTCCCTCCTCAGCCTCCTTGGTGATGAGATTAGAGGAGTACCCCCCACACTCATGATTAGTCCTTTCATCATTATTAATTTAAAAGATGAATTGAAAGAAAACAATGATAAATTTAATTTTGCTAAACTTTTATTTATATTATAGCAAAGGAAAGTAATACATATTCCTTATTCATTCCAAGATCCCTAGCTGGCATATCTGTATTTTTTAAAAGATGGATGAACATGGGAGAAATATGACAGATTTATTTCAATTTCCTGCATACCCACCAGGGAGGAAAAACTCCTTCATTTGACATGTAACATGTGTTTGGGGAATATCATGAGTTACATCAAACTATAATAACCATACAAGTCAGACTGCCATTTGGCAGTTGGCAGAGAGGAATTGGGTAACCACCGTGAAGTGGTTATTTCCAATCAGCCATGCATCCATGGATGGTTTGTGAACCATGGTTAATTTAATATCCACACATGCTTATTAGAAGTATTCAGCCTCTTGCTATAATCAACTTGTTTATATATTTACAAGTAATGACTTTCTGGTTATTTTAATTAAGAAACCCTTCATTCATTAGGATCTGCTGACTAATACAATCCTTTCCAATGGTGCAAACTACTATTTATTGCGGTAGTAGGAAGAGCAGGTTGACAAATTGCCACAGACATTGAGGAAGAGGTCTTGATTAATTTGTTCCTGGAAGAATTAATCAGATAAACATTTTGGGGAAATTTTTTATAATATATGTCAAATGGTGCTAAACTCTGTGTGTCCTCTGACCCTGCAATTTCTTTTCTAGGAATTTATCCTATAATAGTTGCCTATGCACATTTTAATTGAAGCATTGATTGTAACAATATATTTGGGAGCAACATAAAGAAATATGAGTCCAGCCAGGAGGTAGTTATGTATGCCTTTAATCCCAGTACTCAGGAGACAGAGACAGATGGATCTCTGTGAGTTCAAGGACAGCCTGGTCTACAGAACGAGTTCTAGAACAGCCAGGTCTACACAGAAACCCAGTCTCTTAAAAAAAGAAATGTGTAGCATTGAAATCCTGATGATGAAATAAGCATTATAATTGTCTAGTGGACTGCTAAATAACTGTGAAAAGAAATGAGAAAACCCTACAAATAATTGCAGTGAAAGATATCTATAGTATAGTGTTTCAGGTAAATTATGAGCATATGTATATCATGCTTTTCATTTGTGTTAAAAACAAAAATATCTAGGCTCTCTGAGGTTGTGGCCTGTAGACTTGTCCTTTGTTTATGTCTAATATACACTTATGAGTGAGTACATGTTATATTTGTCTTTCTGGGTCTGAATTACCTCACTCAAGATGACTTTTTCTAGTTGCATCCATTTGCCTGCAAATTTCAAGATGTCCTTGTTTTTTTCCGCTGAGTAGTACTCCACTGTGTAAATGTACCACATTTTCCTTATAGGTAACAAAGAGGACTCTAAGGGAGACATACATGGATCCTCCTTGGAAGGGGAAAAAGGCAAGATCTCCTGAGTAATTTGGGAGAGTGAGGGGAGGGGGAAGGAGAGAAGGAGAATGGGGAAAAATATATAGCTCTATTTAAAAAAACATGCACAAGTTTATAATGAATTACAAAGGAAAGCTAACCTGGACCAGAGATGGCCTCTTGCAGAAGAGTTTGCATGGGGTGGAAGAGGTCCTTTTCTTTGGCAGTTGACCACTGGTAGGTTGCCCATGCCCTAGTGGTTAGCCCCACCTCCTTTTGCTTGTTGGCAACATGGACTGGACTCAGTGGGTTATATTTTTTAAAAAGAAAGAAAGAAAGGACATGAAGTTGAGAAGGAGATGTATTGGGGAGGCTGAGGGAGAATTAGAGGGGTGTTGTGATAGATTTATTCAAGATATATTATAACATATGTACAGCTTTCTACAAATAAATTTTTGAAAAGAAAATAGAGTGTGGACCCAGAGGAGGTGGTGTACACCTATAATCCAAGCACTCCGGAAGCAGAGGTATGATGGGGGATGTCCTTCTGTATATATGTTTTTCTTACTGGTTGATGACTAAAACACTGGCCAGTAGCCAGACAGGAAGTATAGGTGGGGCCAGGAGATGAGGAGAATTCTGGGGAGAGGATACAGAGAGAGGTCAAGAAAGGACACCATGTAGCTACCGGGAAGATAGGATGTTCCAAGCGTTCTCTGGTAAGATAAGGCCATGTGGAAATACATAGATTAATAGTTACGGGTTAATAATTAAGAGAGAGCTAGCCGATAAGAAGCCTGAGCCATCGGCCAAACAGTTTATAATTAATATAAGCATCAGTGTGTTTATTTGGGGCTAAACAACTGTGGGACCAGGCAGAACAGAACCACCATCTTCAGAGGCAGGTGGATCTCTGTGAGTTTGAGGCCAGATTAATCTACAGACTGAGTACCAGGACAGGTTCCAAAGCTACACAGAGAAACCCTGTCTTGAAAAACAAACAAACAAAAGTACAGTAGAAGTCTCGTTCCTGGGTCATATATAGTTTTGTTGTTGTTTATTTGTCTGTTTTTTTTTTCTTTGAGACAGGGTCTCACCATGTAGTCCTGGCTATCCTGGAACTCAGTCTGTAGACCAGGTTGACCTCGAATTCCCAGAGATCTGTCTGCCTCTGCCTCCTGAGTGCTGTGATTAAAGACATGCGCCACCATGCCTGGTTCATATTTAGTTATTTTGACAACCAAATGTATAGTAATCTTGAAAATATCATTTCAGCAACAAGGAGTTCCTTGTTCATGTTCAAAAAAAATCTTCATATTCTCTCTCTCTCTCTCTCTTCTCTCTCTCTCTCTCTCTCTCTCTCTCTCTCTCTCTCTCTCTCTCTCTCTCTCCCCATTTCCTAATGCCATCAATTCATGTTCTCGGTTATGCCCCCCACACATATCTTTTCATTTCCATTTTTGTGTACTGTTCTAGGGATGGAACCCAGGACACTCTGTACAGAAGACTAGCACTCGAGGTCTGAACTATGACTCAGCCAGCCCCTCGCCTTTCTTTATCTGGTATTATAGACCCTTTTGACCTGCCTACCCTTCAATTACCTCCCACAGAATCTCTCATCTTTCATTTTCTCTTCCTGGCCAGCACCCTTCCTCTGGCCTGAGCTGGGGCCAGCAGGGTCTTCCTCCTCCCCAGCAGTCTGCCTACACAAAGCGTTCAGCACTTTCAGAAGGCCACTCTTTGGAAGACAGGCTGGTCAGGCATCTTCCTCTTAAAGTCTGGGCCAGTACACAATTGTACATATAGCTTCCAGGCTCCTACAGAATGAAAAGCTGACCTTTGCAGGGCATAAGAGTCCCCATCTTCATCATTAAGAGAAGCCACTAAATTTTTCCAGCCCTCATTTGTCACTTCCTTCTAGTCCTTTTATAGCCATGTGTACGTGTTCCTTGGGATGTGTAGAAGCTCCCCGAGCATGGCCACCATACATCTTACGTTGGCTTACACAGTGTGAATTGCCTTGGCCTTTGCCAGCCTGTGAGTCCAATGGGGAAACATATCTCCACTCTTATGTTTGTCCTCATTTGCTTCTGTGAGATCCTGCCATGCAAAGTTTGCCTCAAGTATTTCTGGGAGGCACCAAGCAGCACCTCACCAATGCCAATGCTCTACGCTCCCCTCACCCCCCTGTCCACAGCCCAGGTCTGCTACCATACACCATTTCTTTCCTCATTTCCTGCTTTCACCCCCTGCCAGGGACCAATGCCCCCCACTGGGCACCACTGCCGCTTCCACTGGATACCACCGTGTTCACTAGGCACTAGCCTCCTGCAGACACCACTACAATTATATTTCTCTGTGCTTGCCACACTGCTGTGAACCTAACAGTCTCTCACAGACATTAGCTGTTGAATGAAGGATGATATTCACTAGGCCATGCTTTGATTTGCTTTTTCAGTGATGGCGATAGGTTGCACTGATTTATCCTCACGCGCTCTCCAGCATCCTTGCGGCTGACACAGACATGTGTGGAGTAGTTTTTCAGGACTCAGGCTCCACAGTCTAGAGCTGCTGAGTAAAGTAATCCTAGCAGCCTTAGTTGCCAGCCCAAATCAGTGGGCCCTGCTCTGATGTGTTTTGATCCTTTTATGGAAACTTCCTACCTCTGGGTCTTCAAAGTTCAAATCCAAGTAGGAGTGGCTCTCAAATTTCAGGAAAGTTCAACTCACACCTCTAACAAAGTTGCTTTGTGCCCATCTGCTGAGCTGAAGACAGCAGTCCCTGATGCAGTTCTCACAAGAAGAGAGCTGAGGACATAAAACAATCAGGGTACTGCTTTCCCAGTGAGGAATGGCAGGGAAATGCCGCTAGGAATGAATGGACAGATGAGCCGAAAGTAAGGGTGGAGAAAGGGTGATCAGAGGACACTTTATGAGTGTTTGTTTCCTACACTGCCACTTAATATTACCATTCAAATGGTCCCCAAAGGCTTTGAAGTTAACAGCTCCTGGGAAAGAGCAGTATTCACACTTGGGGTTCCAATCCACTAGACCCAAGGTCAAGTAAACCTGGTGGTAAGAAAGGCTTGCAAGAAGAGCTCAAATGGTAGGGAATCTATCCTGGGTTTCTTTTAATGTATCTGAAAGAATACTCTATAATAAAGTAAAGGCAAGAGAAAAACTCCTGCATGTTATTTGATATTCTTAGTAAAATAAACACTTCAAATCATACAAATTAAGATAGACACTTACTGTGACATCTACACGTTGATAAATGTGACATAT